>NC_084800.1:58544896-59169896 GCF_963169125.1 Humulus lupulus
TTTAATGGCATAATAAATCAATTATGGCCCTCCCGGCCTACTAATCCAACCATTAAACCACATTAGGGATTTCGGGGCATTACAGGTTCTCCCCAGGGGTTTTGAGGTCGTAGGATCCGCCGAGGTCGAGGCAGAGTTTGTGTTTGTTGTTGTAGTTATGGGCTGAGAGGTCATATTTAATGCTGACCTCGCCTCTTCTACATTAACAAACCTTTGAGCTCGTTGATTGAACTTGGTTAAGGACCTTACGGGCTTCCTCTGCATATCCTCCTAGAGAGGACTCCCAAGCATTATTCTGGCTTGGACAGCCATTAAATGGCCATTGTTGTCCACGTCATGAGTTCAAGCGACTTCCAAATTAAACCTTGTGAGGTAACTTTTCAATGTCTCATTCGGCTGCTGTCGGACATTGGTCAAGGCAGACGCCTCGGGCCTAATTCCGACCATGGCTTTGAATTGTTTCTTGAAATCCCTAGATAATTGATCCCAAGATGCAATCGAATGTCTCTTATACTTCTCAAACCAGTTTTTTGCTGGTCCCGTGAGAGAGGTTGGAAACAGCATGCATCTGAGCTCATAGCCCACATTACTGGCTCGCATGATTGTGTTGAATGTACTTAAATGACTGTATGGATCCGAATTCCCATAAAATGGTGGGACATGAGGAATTCTGAATCCCTGAGGAAACGGGGTGCTGGAAATATGAGGGGCAAAGGGTTCGATTTCTTCGTCAAACTCTTCGTCCCGATTCCGACCTCGTTCATTTTGTAAGAGCCTGAATGCTATTTCCAGTTGTTCAATCCTTCTTGGACTGGATCCACGGGGGGTCTGACTTGAAGCAGTGTGAACTGGTTATCGTTGATCACAACCCCAGTTTTGCACCTCGGTACAGGGTTCTTGCATCCATTGAGATGATCCCTCAGATCTAGATTTGATGGATTATCATTCCCTCGATTATGGTTCAAATGTTCTCATAAATCTGGGTAATCCCTTCGATTCCTCGTATTTCTACGTCCCTGGTCATACAAACTGACCAATCTAGTGTCTCTTGAGCCTTCATTGACATGGCTCATTGCGCAGTTGTTTTGAAATGGGTTCCTTGTCGGTTGCCTCGTCTCAATAATGTGAGACCGAGATATTTGGCTTCTCGTGGGTTGGGTACCTCTATGCTCCCTAGCAATCTCCCCATTTCCACGCCTTTGCCCAGCCCGCCTTTCCCTATCACCCTGAGTCGGTTGTGTGTTTCTCCGAGTTGGTCAGGGATACCTTATTAAGCTTTACTTTTAATTTCTAAGTTAGTTTTGTTTAAATATATATTTGTCATAATATGTCATTTTTCTATTCTATTCGAATTTGTGATATTTAACTATAGTTTATTTAAACATTAAATTCTTTAAATCTCTAAAAATAAAAATTTGAAAAATCCTAGAATTTGCTTGATTATCTCTTGATATTTAATTTATTTTTGTTTGCATAAGCTTATCTAAATGTTCACATGATGATTTGATATTTTTGTGTTAAATATCTATTTTGAAAACAATTTTAACTTTTTAATTAATTACATAAGCTTTACTTTTATTTGTGATTTTCTTTGAACTATTTTCATTATGTAATTTTTAAGTTAAACATTTGACATCACCAACTAAAAAAAAAAAAAATTGTGTTTTTAATTTTTCTTTTGCTCAAGGACTAGCAAAATATTAAGTTTGAGGGTGTGATAACTCTACAAAATAAAGTTATTTTACCACTTTTTATGTGCTAATTGTTACTTAATTCTTGAGTTTTTAATTGATTTATTAAGTTTTTGAATAATTTTGAATTTATTAGGTTTATTTTAATTTTATAGATTTTTGTGTGTTTTTATAGTTATTTTGTTGTAAAATGTTATAGTTTAATTATTTAAAATTAATATTGTTAAGTAATGAGTAAAAAGATGCAATTTTGAGCTTAAATGTTATGTAAATTAAATTTTAATTAATGTTTTCATGGAAGTTATATGGTATATTTTATTAATGAAAATATTTAATTTTAATTTAATTTATAATTTATTTTGTAGGAAAATTATTTCATTTGTGACACTTGAAAAACAAGGAAATCAAAGGAAATGTGGTAGTTTTGAAAGAAAATAACAAAAAAATGGCACATAAGCCTCAAATGCCCAGCTGCCTCCAACTAGGCCCATCCTGTTTCTCTCCTTCAGCACCACCTATATAAAGCTCTAGCTGAAGCAATTCCCAGGCCCAACACTCCCTAGCCAGCCGTACGCTCCTGAAGATTCCCTCCTGCTCACGCCTCCCTGCCCATCCATGACTTCCTCCAGCTAGCCAGCCACCAAAATGGCTGCCATTTTGGTTTATTTTTTAGCCCAGCAAAGCAATTTGTCCCCTTGTCCCATTTGTTAAAAATACAACATTTTTACCCCACTTTATACACATTTTACCTCAAAACATCATTATTACACCCTATATTTTATCCCTATTTACCATATTGTAATTAATTTAATCAATTTAATTAATTTAAATTGATTATTTTAATACCTCATTTTGGCTATAAATATGGAGTTTTGAAGACCATTTAGGGTGTCCATTTTGAGAGGGAGGTTACTGTTATCCCCAAAAATTGGAGATCAATAACGTGGCAATAAAGGTGACAAGTGGCAGTGCATGGTCAGTAAAAGACAGATTAATAGTCAATAAATACATTGACTCCTCAGAGTTGTGATAAAGTGACCCGGTAGACTGGTGAAGAGTTTGGACTGCTTGAAAGATGTCATAACCAAGCTAAGTGCATCCTAGGAGATCCCAAGGGTGTGGTCCGAGGAGACCCCAAGGGGGTGGTCCTAGGAGAGCTAAGGAGAGTGCATCCTAGGAGATCCCAAGGGTGTGGTCCGAAGAGAGCTAAGGAGAGTGCATCCTAGGAGAACTAAGGAGAGTGCATCCTAGGAGATCCCAAGGATGTGGTTTGAGGAGAGTCCAAGGGACTTTGGTCCGAGGAAAACCAAGAGAGTGGTCTTAGGAGACCCCAAGAGAGTGGTCCTAGGAGACCCCAAGGATGTGGTCCGAGGAGAGACCAAGAATTTGGTCTTTACGCATATGTCCAACCAGTGCATGGTTGTCCAAATAAAGAAATGTCATGCTAGAGGAGAGTGTCATGTTAGAGGACAGAAGTGCATGTCCAGCACTTGCATGTCCTACCAGCAAGTGTATGTCCGACCAGCATGTGTATGATCGACCAGAGTGGAGGTGAGGTGGATCAACTAGCTAGAGGAGGACTAAGTCAAGATTCCCAGAAACAACTTCAACAAGATACGCGGGAATCTCTCATTCTTCCCACAAATGGGGGGTTTGTTACATTTTGAATGTTTTTTGTAATTTAAATGTAATAAATATAATAAAATATCCCGATTCTAGGGAATATCAGATGTATGACCCTAAGCCTATAAATAGAGGGCTTATGAGATTAGAATGGGCTTCTGCTTCTTCTTTCTAGACTTTTGGGTCTAAGTATTCTAGAGAGAGAAAATTTGGGTCTGAGTATTCTAGAGAGAGAAAGTGCTGGTATTTGAAAGGATTCTTGTATTTTTGCAATCTGTACTGAAGAAACTCAGTTGGCTCAGTCCATCTGATCTTGAGTACAGATCTATAATCACAACTCTAAGTGGATTAGGCTATTACCGACTGATCGGGGCTGAACCACTATAAAAATCTTGTGTGTTATATACTTTTCTTGATAAAATTGTCTGTGTCGTTTAAATTCTCTTAAAGGTTTATCGTTTTTGACGTTCTCACGTCGTTGGCTAAAATCACAGTCAACAGTTACCATACCAAAAATTCTACACATTTCAAAACCTCTCTATTCTCTTCATCGTCTTCTTCTTTTTGGTTATTTTCTATGTATTTTTAGAGGAAATATTTGGGGATTTCTCCTCCAAATTTTCCTATTTATGTTTGTAATTTTTAGTTTGTATTTACTATTCTAGTTATGAGTTTCTAATCTTTTTAAGATTATTAAGGTGATGATGAAACAATATGTAACTAGATAGTATTTATTTTGTATGTTGATTTCCCATTTTGTGCAACAAAGTTTATGGAATTTTCTTCTTCAAATATCTTCTTTTATCTTAAATATCATGTATTTTGGATTGTTAGCACATATTTAAACTTTGTTCTTCATTAGTGCAAATACATAATATTCTTTGTGTAAGATGTGTCATTAAATTGTACACATTCATGCTCAGAACAAAAATATTATGTTTTGCCTTATAAATAATGTTCATTGATTTATTTGTTATTTCATTAAATTGATTTACAATAAATGCTTTGAAATTATAATTTTGAAAAGTGAAGAAAAATTTTATCTTTTGGAAGAAATTTGTGCTTAAAATTATAAATCTATTTAGAAAATGATAGTTTGATTTATCTTAACTATCTAAAACTTGGGAATCAATGTACTTATAAATATTATTGAACTTATATTATGTGGATTATAATCCTTAATAATCTTATTTTACCATCTTGTTTACAATTATTAATTTAGTAATATATATTGTCTTTAATTTCTATATTATTATCTTTTATTTTATTTTTGTTATACAAAAATTCTCATAAATCTTTGGAACTAGGTTAGAATTTGTTAATTTTGATTTAAAATAGTTTTCTTTTCGATTTTAGACAACTCCTTTGGGTTCGATCTCGTGCTTACATGAACACTATATTCCATATACGATTCGTGCGCTTGCGAGTATAAATTTTTAAAACATACCCGTTTTGGGTCTCATCAAAAGATTTGGGAGTTTTCTAGAAATTCTTCAGAGATGAATTACCCAGAGTTTTTCCTCCAGAAATCAGAAATCGGTCCTTTACAAGTGGTGATTCTTCTCTATTTATAGAGAAGGTTGCAGAATTCATTCCCACATATTTCGAGAAGATATTCTGTAAATCAATTGAAATAATGACATTCAATGCATTATCTTCTATATACACGTAAACGTCCCATGAAGATCGGGAACAGATAACAGATTAAATGATATCCCTTAAATATTGGGATTACACAACAATAAACATGTTCACACGTAATGGGCTATCCCAGGTGATTCATCAAATCTTCGAGATCAGCAATTGGCACTGAGTCTGTCAAGACTATGGGTCAATCACGAGCTTGCCACCCAACTTCACGCTATGCTTGGGATAGGTAGGTGCTGACGAGGCTGTCACTTCTGAGCTTACACTTCCTGAGCTCGAGTTGTCTCGTCTGAAGACAATCGGTAAAAAAAATATATTCAAGTGTCGTGCCATTGCCCATTGCGAGCTCGGAGAATATTCGAGGTTACACATCCTCGAGGTCGTTATTTTACTTCAGGGAGGTTTAACTGTTGAACCATATAATGTCTGCATATATTTCCACCTGACGAGCCCAGTTTTCAGGGTCATAACTTCTTTTCTCGAAATCTGGGTGTAACACAAGTGAACATAGCAAAGGTGTGTGTGTTATCACCAGCTTGTTATCAATGGATAGTGGTTCCATGCTTCGACAACCAAAATTTCAACAAACTTTGTGATAATTACACTAAGGTAAAATTCAAGTCAAAAGACATTTTACTTTATACACCAATGCAAAGGTTTCTATAGAGAGTGATTATTTAATCAAGTGGGGGAATATTATATTTGATTGGTTAAATAAGTGTTACAAAAGTGATTATTTAATCTACTAAGGGAATGTTATATTATTTCATATAATATAATGTTAGATTAAATAATGTGACAAAATGTGATTTGTCACACCTTGTAACATATTATTGAGAGTCACAAAATTAGACACATGTGTGTGCCCAAATATGACATATTTTGGGGTTACAAATTTGTAACTCCCAAATATTAACCAATAATGTGTATATTATATGTTACACATTTGAGATTAGATTTCACAAAGCCATGATGAAATATGGTTGTTGGAGACATGTTTTTAACTCCCAATAGATGTTTGGAGGTTACAAAATCATGTGGGAAATGATTTGGAAGTTTTGGAAAAATTACTTTTTTGTGTTGAAAATGGCCTGTGGCCGCAGCCATTGACTTTCCCTGGCCGCGCCCTGGGGGACAGAGTCCAGTGGTCGCGGCCAGTGAGGCTGGCAGCGAACTTGGTTTTTCAGTTTTTTCCAAATTGAACGGTTCTAACATCCCAAATAACTCCCAAATCTCCATTTTAATTCCATAAATATCCAATTAAACATTGGTAACAGCCATGTGTTGGTGGAATTTGAAATTCAAAGAGGTATCTCAAACTCTATAAATAGGAGCCTAATGCTCACTTGTAAGACACACAATTTTCCATCCACAAAGCACTTGGCTGGAAAATACACCATAGAGGCTTGATAATTCCAGAGAGCTATTTCCTAGAGAGATCCCTTAGTACTTAGAGAATGGGGGGAAATAATCTTTTGGACAAATGTTTTGAATCTTATTCAAATTGGCGATCCCCACTACTCTACACTTTGGTTGTGTGAGAGTTTGTTCTTTTTATTGGTTTTATTTTCATTCTTTTGATCTTGTTGATCTTATGTTTTATGCTTTTAGTAGATTTTCCTTGCTGGGCATTAGGCTCATTCCTTTATTTTATATGTGCAGGGAAATAGAAATGGCGGTGGAAAGATTCTTGGCAGCTTGAGATTATGTATTGAGGAAGAATGGATTCGGTGGACTGTGTGAACGATTTGAGGACGATGTTGTTTTAAGTCTTTTTAATTATGTTTTCTATGTATTTTTCCGCACTTGATTTTGTAACGAATTGATTTAAGATTTAAGTTATGTTTTATTTTCAAACAATGGGATCCCATATCACACCCCGAATTTTATGTATTTCAACATTCATCTTATAGTTTTTAATAAAGTTATGAATGTTTCATATGTATATTTTCTTAAGAATAGTGTCTATGTATAGTAGTTTTAATGGTTCATAGTCTTAGAATTAGTTGGGTCATTACAGTTGGTATCAGAGCAACGATTCATTCACATGAAGTTCTCCTCGACACACACACTCAAAGCTCTGAATCTAACCGCCAAGTAAGTGTTTAAGTTATAGTTATTATGTTTATGTGTATAGCTAATAATTTTAGCCTTTATGTTTTCAGTTAAGAATGAATGGAGCACTAACTTATGAGGATATCCGAGCCATTAAGGCTTTAAAAAGGATTAGAGAACCGAGAAACATCGTAGGAGTGCTAGAAAGAATCACTCGAAGGCTACTTTTGTTCCACAGGGAGATAGGTCACCTACAAAAATCTAAGCAGATCATGATGAGATCAACAAAGCAATACGTTTTAGTAATTAGACTTTTTAGAGATTATCCTACTGTGATTGCAGCCTTAGAAGAAATTTGGGAGACGATAGATGACAAAGATGAATTGCCGGTAGCTATGAGATATTACTTTCTCAAACTTAGGTTCACTTCAAAAATGGAATTTCAATTTACAAATGTGCAAAAACATAGAATTTTTACGAATCTTCCTCGAGGCCATTTTGAGGCGCAAGATAATGATGACTATGAAGAAATAGATGACGATATGTTAGATGAAGGATCGGATGTAGAAGATCCTGATTTTTAGAATAGATTATGTAATGCCCCAAATTTCCTAATAAGGTTTAGGGCCTTGATTAGGAGGCCGGGAGGGCCATGTTTGATTTATTGGGTTATTAAATGATAATATGCATGCGAACTCATTTCTGATTAATTGGGAGATTCTCGTATTTTGGCCATTTCGGGCATATTTGGCATATATGTGATATGTGCGTGGTGCTTTATTATTATTTGGTTATGCTAGGGTTACTCAGCACAAGACGATCCTAGGAGGTAAGCTAGTGGGAAAGTCACAACGGGATTTATCCTTGACTCGGAGTAAGTCAAGGGGTATTTAGAGCATTACCGGGTTATTGGGTAATGGGAATCAATATTTGGTGATAAATTGGGAGTTAGTAAGATCAAGGGGAAATTTTGGTGGTTTTGATTATTTTGTCCCCGGGGGATATTTTCGGGACCCCGAGCGTTAGGATTTGTTTGAGGCTACTTAAGCTTGAAGTAACCTTTTAAGAAATAAAAAGAACGTTCTGTATGTTCTCTCTCCCTCAAAGTTCCATTTTCGTCTCCCGATCGCATTTTCGAAGGTAACTTGAATTCTAGGACTCGGATTCAAGTGGGGATCGAGGCATAGTGATCCTAGGGAAGATTAGAAGCTTATTAGCCGGAGAATTTAGTTGGAAATAACTCAATCGGAGGTAATTCAAGTTTTAAGTTTTTAAGCTTGAATTGGACTTTGTGTTTTGAGGAGTTTTTGGGTGATTTAAGACTTGGGTTTTGTTGGTTTTGGATGATGGGGATGTTTGGGAACTTTGATTTTTGAGTTTGGAGATGTTTGGATAGGTTTTTGGGAGGTTTTAAAAGGTTGAAAACGGGGAAAAATGGCTGGTCCGAGGTTGGGTCGTGGCCTTGTTCTTGGGTGCCGCGGCCCAAGCTCAATGAAGCAGGTGGAAGGGTTTTGTGAGCTCTGGGGGCCACGGCACTAGGTGTAGGTCACCGCAGTGCTTGCCTCGGATGCCCCTGTTTTGGCTGGGGGTCGCGGCTCAGTGAGTTGGGGCCGCGACACTTTAAGGTATTTATGGCCAAAATGATGTTTTAAGCTTGGGAACTCAAACCTTAGGCCTTGGGATCATTCATACTACCCGGTTTAGTGGGATTGGATGTCTCAGAGGCTAGGTCTTGGTTCCGGGATTGGTTTTAGAACTTGAGCTCATTGGATCACCGTTTATGGTTGTGACTAGGTTATCACTAAAGGCTTGAAGTAAGGATCGTGCTTGTGGCTTATTTATTGGTAACCTGTGCTTGGACCAGAGGTAAGAAAACTGCACCCCATATGTGACATGCATGGTTATTCATGAGGCATGTTGAATGTGTAAATGTGGACATGGATTGATTATTGAATGCTTAGCAATCTTGCTCACTTGTATATGGTTATTATTGAGGCGTGTTGGACGTTTAAGTGTGATGCATGTGATGCACGAGAAACACATGATTAGGGCATGCCATGAATATTGAATATGAGACTGTTCAGAGCTTAAGTCTCTGTGTTTATGCATGATTCCAATTATGCTTGCAATTGTTAAGTAAGCGTGCTGAATGCCATGTATTTGGATATTCGACATACGATACATGTTTGGTAGCATTGCTTACTTATGCGTGGCACTGACTCATTAGTCAGAATTGGCAAAGGTGTTAGTATCAACTGTGAAGCTGTGACTCATTAGTCAAGTTCGGCAGTGGTACTGGGCACTAGTCACACAGTGCTGACTCATAAGTCAGGAACGGCCTTAGCGTATTCAACGCAAGCCAACAAAGATTAGATCTAATCGGCATCTGCATTAAATGACTCAACAAGAGCATTAATGCCGGACCGACCTCAAGTTCGATGAAAACTAAAAGCGCTTGTGTGACTTACCCATCAGTCACTCATCTGTTTAAGCTAGGCACTACTCATCAGTCACTCATATATTTAAGCTAGTGACCCATCAGTCACTCATCTGTTTAAGCTAGTGACTACCCATCAGTCACTCATCTGTTTAAGCTAGTGACTACCCATCAGTCACTCATCTAATTAGAGCCATTGCAGGAAAACCCAGGTAACAGTTTCGTTACACGGCTATGGGCGCCGAGCCCCATAGTGGCTTGCTTGTCAGTCACTCATTATGGTTTAACAGAACCTCAAAGTGATATTCACTCATCTGTTCAGGGCTATAAGCTCTGTATGATCATTCTGATCATCATTTGCATGGCTTTGGGTACTGAGCCCGTAGTGACATGCTTGTCGGTCACTTAGTATGGTTTACTAGAACCTCAAGTGTTAAATTACTCATCAGATTAGGATTGACTTGATAGTCATCCAATTAGGAGGGAAGGATTTCTTATCCTTGATTCCCTAGCATTATATGAGATTATTTGCATGCTTGAATTGAGCTATATTTGCTAGGCATGCTAGATGTGATTTGATATCGTGATATGATTGTTCATGAGCATATTGAGTTTTCTTGCTGGGCTTCGGCTCACGGGTGCTATGTCGTGCAGGTAAAGGCAAAAGAAAGCTAGACCATCCTTGAGTTGGAGAGCTTAGGTGATGATGTGTACATATGCAGCTGCTCGACCACCACGGCCTAGGTTTGAAGAGGAACTAGGGTTAAACCCTATTTTGCCGCTTAGATCGGCTGGTTGTAAATATTTTCTTGTAATAGACCTTTAAATTATATTTTTGGGATCCCAATGTATACAGAAAATGTTCTAATGAGACGTTACATCTTAACCAAAAATTTTAATCCTTAAATCAATAATCATACTTAGTTACACGATTTTGGCCAAATGACTCGATTAGCGAGTTTAGCACTGTTTACAAGGCACACCGTAACGGTCCCTGGAGTTTAGGGCGTTACAGATTAGTTTCCTTGTTTATTTTAATTTATTATTTGTTTTCTTTTATGATTGTAAATATTGAAATTTTTGTTTCCAAATTAATATCAATGTTATTTTGTTAACATGTATGCATTTGATTTTTCTTTTGCAATCATAATAAATAATAAAATAAATAATGACTAAGTTCGGTGAGGGTGGATACACATCAATGAACCGAATTTCTATATTGAGAATTAGGGGGCCATAGTAGTGGGAACAATTTTACTGATCCCAGCCCTCCATCAATATGGTTAACTTTGGAACAAAGATGAGTTTCGAGCCTGAGAATTTAGTCATATAGGATGATTAGAAATAGACTTACAAAATAATAAAGATGGCTTATTTTTCTAAGTATAGAAACCCACTCTAATAATAAAGAAGACTTATATAATTGTCATAAGAAGTTATAATTAGTAGGTCCAAGTTATGTTTGTTTAGATTAAGTTTTTGCCTTAGAGCCTATTAGGGCAAGTTCAAATATGTTTTCTCGATTATTAGAAGTTTGTTGAAGATGTCGCTCATAAGATCTGCACGCACGAATGCCGATGCCTCCAGCGCCGCTCCTGAGAGCAATGAAGCCCCTCTAGTTCGAAGAAGAGAAATGCGTGCTACCACTACAACTCAAAGTGCGCCGCCGCCAGTGGACATCACCGCAGAAATTGTCTGGCTACGACAACAAGTGGAAGAGCTGCTACAACGACAACAGACTTAGCCGCATCCTCAGCATAGCAACAATAATAGGCAGAAGAGAAAGCATCCCGATAGTAAGCAGGCCAATGGTGACAAAAGAATGTGAGCAAGTGATAGGCCAGGTTATGTAGAATACCCGTAGTGCTCCAAATACCAAAAGAAACATCTTGAGGAATGTCGTGCAAATACCAAGGAATGCTACACCTATGGTCAGGAAGGACACCGGAAGAGAGACTGTCCCCAGCTCAAGCCAAAGGAGAAGAGGGATAATACAATGGTTCCAGAACAAAGTCTTTGCCTTGACCCAGGGAGGAGCCCATGCTAGTAAGAAGCAGTTATAGGTCAGATTCTTATCCTCGATAGTATATATATTCTAGTATCGCTTGATTTGGGAACAACATACTCGTATATCTCATAGGAATGATAGAAAAACTAGACAAACCTTGTGAAAGATTTAGAACTGGGTTTGTAACCGAGTTGCCTTCGGGCAAAGTAGTTCTATCATCACGGATAGTATGAGGCATACCAATCAAGATTGAGGACATAGAACTAGAATGAGACCTAATAGAACTGGAGATCAAAGACTTCGACATGATACTAGGCATGGACTTGCTAGTAAGGCATGGCGCAACCATCAACTACAAATGCAAGAAAGTGACCTTCGAGACTCCTAACGGCCAGAGACAATGCTTCATGGGACAAGTTTCAGGACTACGCACAACGCTAATATCATCTCTCAAATCTCAAAGGATGATATAAAAATGATGTCAAGCATTCTTAGCCAGCATCACAAATGTAGTAAAGGAAACATCACTTAAGGTTGGAGACATCCGCATTGTAAGAGAATTCCCAGAAGTATTTCCCGATGACTTACCAGGATTGCCGCCGACTCGGGAAATTGACTTCACGATCGAATTAGTACCGGGCACCGAGTCTATCTCCAAGGCACCATACCGGATGGCACCTACAGAACTCAAGGGGTTAAAGACGCAGTGTAACGACCTAAATTTGCTAATAAGGCTTGGAGCCTTGATTAGTGTGCCTGGAGGGCAATAATTGTTTTACTGCATTAATTTATGTGAATTTAATGAATATGTGGTTAGAATGCATGATTAGGTGAAATAAATATGCATGTGAACCCCGTTTGTATGATAGGGGTAAATTGGTAATTTTAGCTCGCTGAGGGCATATATGTGATAATTGTGTTATGTGATTTGTACCACGTGAGTGTGGTGATACTATTGTGATGCACGTGCTGAGACGGTCCTAGAGAGCAAGTTAGCTTAAAAGTCACAACGGGATTTTATACCCGGCTCGGGAGAAGCCTAGGGGTACTTTGGGAATTTTATGGTTAGGTAGAGAATTAGCGGTTAATGGTTATTGGTGATTGAGTAACCTGGGTAACCATTAGTTACTACTGTGAGTAACAAGTTTAGATGGAAAATGGTAGAATTGAAATAGAAGTGAAAGGACTAGTGTGCCCTTAAGGCTTAGTTAGGAAAGGATAGGTAAGGAGGGGTAAAATGGTCATTTGGCAGGGGGTTTAGACAAATTGCAGCTGGGTTATATGGGGTACACGGTTTAGGCTTGATCATATTTTTGGTTTTGTTAAAAATAGAGAGAAGAAAAGCTAGAAGGAAAAGCTAGGGCAAGAAGATGAAGAAGAGGTGTAGAAGGAGCTGAAATTTTGAGACTTAGGAGAAGAAGCAAGGGAGCTTAGGGTTGGATTCTTCATTTAAGGTAAGGATTCTAAGTAAATTTAAAGCTTGTTTCTGTTTTGATTTGAGAAATTTAAATGCATGAGTTAAGTTTTCTTTTGGTTTTGGTTGAGTTTGCTGAAATTCGAAATCAAAGAGTGGATTTTGGGTGTGATTGTGTTTTGTGCTTGATACTAGTGTTTATGGGTTGTTAGATGGTTCATTTGAAGTTTTAAATTGGTTTTGGGGCTTAGGTGTGAGTTTGGGATGATTTGGGAGTGTTTTGTCTCGAGAAAATGCAAAGGAAAAACCCAGATTTCTAGGTTCGCGTAGGAGCGTCGCGGCCCTGTTCTTGGGCGCCGCGGCGCGAGGTTGCATCAGGAGAAGGGAAATTCGCTGGGCGCCATGGCCCTTGAATGGTGTGCCGCAGCCCTAGGCCATTTTGACAGCCAAAATTTGTGTTTTTAGGGCTTTTGCCCTGGGACTCGGGGGATGGTTCCAATGTATTGTGTTAAGGAATTAGAGGTCCCGAGAGTGCGGGAATGGTCCTGGGAAATGGTTTTGGTTTGGTTAGTATTAAAGGGTGTTTTATATGTGTTGTGACTAGGTTTTTGGAGAGGCTCGAGATAAAGGATCGTGCTCGTGACTTTGGTGCATTGTGAAGCTCGGGATACAGGTAAGAAAACTGTAGCACCTGTAGGACAAGGCATGGACCCATAGTGTTAATGTAGGGCACGGCCCTAAATTGTATTACATGTTATGGTATAGTTTTGATTGAATTGTTATAAGTTTGAATGTTATTTGAATCGTACTATATGTGATCATAGTAGAGAGAACGGCAAAGGTGCCGAGAACGGCAAATGAGCCAAGAACGGCAGCAGGGCCGGAAGTAACACTTAGCACGTGGAATGCTTATAGTCAGGGTGGGACCCCAATGGATACATGGGATATCCTTACGGTGAGGACCGAGATACCAGACCTGGGTAATGCTTCTGGAACGACATGGCCGTGTTTGTTTAGTCTGATGGACTACTTGGTTATCTGTGGATTATCTGATAGGTTGATTATATATTATGCATATGCTATGTGCTGTTTGAGTTTTCTTGCTGGGCTTCGGCTCACGGGTGCTCTGTGTTGCAGGTAGGGCAAAGATAAAGTCAACCAGCCATGAGTACGGAGAGCATGAAGTGGCGTGTACATATTTGGCCAGCCCGACTGCTTTGGTTGGGGGCATTTTTCTAAATGGCTGTATTATCCTGTAATTTGATAGTCAATCATCTGTAAACTTATTTTAAGTTGTAAAACATTTTACAAACCTTATTTTGGGATCCCAAATAATAGACTCTTGAAGTTTTCAATAAAGTAAACCATTTTCAAAAGATTACAGCCTTAACTCTTGCTTAGTTACGCTTTTGTTTTAAATACCTCGGTTAGCGAGTTAATTGCACAAAGTTTTCTTTTAAAACTCACTTGGTAACGGCTCTAAGGAAGTAGGGCGTTACACGCAGCTACAAGAACTCTTAGACTTGGGCTTCATTAGACCAAGCCATTCGCCATAGGGAGCACCGATTCTATTTGTGAAGAAAAAGGACGGAAGCATGCGAATGTGCATAGATTACCACGAGCCGAATAAGGTAACGATTAAGAATAAGTACCCGCTACCCCATTTTGACGACTTGTTTGATCAACTTCGAGGTGTGACCGTGTTTTCAAAGATTGATTTACAGTTCGGGTACCATCAGCTCAAGGTACGGGAATAAGATATTCCTAAGACAACTTTTAGAACTCGTTATGGGCATTACGAGTTCTTAGTTATGTCTTTTGGTCTTACCAACGCTCCAACCGCATTTATGGATTTAATGAATAGGGTCTTTAAGGACTACTTGGATAAATTCGTCGTAGTGTTCATCGACAACTGCTGCTTCTGAGGTTGCCTTTTCGATTAGTGGTCAGATTTTAGATCATTTTAGGAGTTGACTAAGTCCTAAAATGGTTGAATGTTTAATATGTCTCAAAAGTTGGTGGATCAGTTCATATCAACCAATCATTGTTCGAGAGTACATGGATGAAAATAAAGTTCTAGAGACATCAGAGATTCTGGAGTCTGGTAAGTTGGTAAACAAACTTTTATTTGGTATTTTAGTTGTAAAAATTTGTTTGAAATTAAATCATATTTATGGAAATGTATAGTATTGCAGAGATCACAGGTAATATTACAACTGCTACTGCTAGTGGTAGTGAAAATTTTTCCGCTTCGCCTTTTGGTTCTATTAATGTTCCATCTACAACCTCATTTGTTGCACAAGGAACTGAATGAATAAAGACATGAACCTCATCTTTAGACTTTGGATATTTTGTGGACTTTTTAAGTTTTAGTAGTTTAGTAACTTTTGTTAAGGACTTTGAATTTGGAATTTTGGATTTGGACTATGGTATTGGTAATTTGATATGGACTTTTAAATTTTAATTAAGGACTTTTGAAATTATGGCTTTTTGTTTTTAGTTAGAGTTAGAAGTTGGAACTTGGATGTTTCATTCATGTTAGTTAGCTATTATTTATTAATTTGTGGAAATTGGTAAGAAGTGTGAATTAATTTTTTTCTAGTTAGTAAGTACTTACTAAGATTTTTAATTCTTTCTTTAATTAATGGTAAAATATTGATCAATTAAAAGTTCACAAAAATAAATATACGTAACTATAAAAAAAAAGAGTTAAAAGTCTAATTTTGAAAGGAAAAAAAAGACTATCACCTCACCCGAACTCGACATTTTCCAACTCGACCTGATCCGAACCCGACAAAATCTGATAATAATTCGGGTGGGTTCTGTAAAGCTCCAAATTCTTCGATGCATTTAACGGTGTGAACAGTAGGCCGGGAGGGCCATACTTGCTTAATTGTATTATTAATTGATTAAATGCATGTATATGTTGATTATATTATGATATGATGTGAAATGCATGCATGTGAGTCCATACTTCTTTATACAGGGGTGTGATGGTAATTTGGCCCGTTGAGGGTAAATTGATTATTTGTTCGCATGTCGGTGATATAATTTGAGACCACATTATGATGTGGGTTTGTTCGAGCCATTTGGTATGAGACGATCAAGGAATGTTTAATATCGGTTTGGTCATAACAGGCTTAAGCTCGGGGCTCGGGGTGAGTCTCGGGGTGTTTTAATGATTAGAGTGTTACCGGGCGTTAAAGGGTAACGGGATGTGAAATATTGGAGTTTGAGAATATTGAGATTAGCGGGAAAAGGGAAGCGTTAATTATGATTAACGGTGTAGGTGGAAAATGTCAAAATTTCCCTTAAGTTGGTTTTAGAGCCTTAAATGACCTAGGGGCATTTAGGTCATTTGGCTAGGATATATGTGGTTTTAGAAGGCTGTGGAAACCGTTCAAAACAGAGCAAAAACAGAGAGTCTTCTTCTTCCTTCTCGTACATCATTTCCTCTCTATCATTCTTTGAGGTTTTTCGTCCCAAGTTGAGGTGGCAAGTTAGGGAATCAAAGCTTGGAGGTTGTGGTCTTAGTTCATCATCTTAAGAGGGTTCAAAACCAGTTGGAGGTAAGGAATTGTCTTTGAATTCCAGGTTATACTCTGTTTTTTTTTTTTTATAGTTTTCAATTCATGTTTTTGATGTGGGAAGCAAGAATCAAAGGAGGTTTTTGTGTTAGCTTGATTGGGGTTTGATGAGAGTGAGTTAAGGGTGTTGATAGGGGGTTGAATTGGGTGTTTGGAAGAGGTTTAAAGTTGGTTTGAGAGGCTGGTTTTAAGGGTAAAACGCAGGGGCAATTCTGAGTTCGCGTGCTGGTTTTGGGCTGAACTGGGCTGGGTGCCGCGGCACAGCTTTTGCGTGCCGCGGCCCACGCGCATCTGGCAGATGGAGCTTAGAGGCGTGCCGCGGCACGACTTTTTGAGGCCGCGGCCCATAGGCCAAATTTTGTTAAAAATGGTTTTTAGCTTAGGGATTCAACCCATGGGCCTCGGGGTTGGACCTAGTACCCGGTTGGGTAGTATTTGAGGTCTCGGGGGCTGGGTTTTGGTTTGGGAATCCTCAGTTATCACTTTTTATTGATGAATCCTACATTTTGGTTATGACCAGGTAACCGCTAAAGGACCAAAAAGTCGATCGTTCTCAGGGTTGTTCTTTTGTTCGTTCTTGCTCGAACCAGAGGTAAGAAAACTGCACCCCAAGTGTAACATGCATGGATATTCCTGAGGCATGTTGAATGTGAGAATATGGACATGGATTGAACATAGAATGCTTAGCATATGTTGCTCATTTGTGCATGGCACTGACTTATTAGTCAGGTTTGGCAAGGGTGCTAGTATCACTGTGAAGCTGTGACTTATTAGTCAGGTTCGGCAGTGGTATTGGGCATTGATCACAATGAACTGACTTATTAGTCAGGACGGCCTTGGCGTGTGTCACGCAGGCCAGTAAGATTGGATCTAATCGATTATTAGCATTGAATGACTCAAAGAGCATTAATGCCAGACCGACCTCGAGGGTCGATGAATGAAATAAGCGCTTGGAGGCTAGTGGCTTACTCAGCAGCCACTCTCCCACTTGAATTAGTGACATGCATGGCAGTCACTCAGTGTGGTTTATCAGGACCTCATGTGGTGTTCACTCATTTGTTTGAAAGCTTTATGCTCAGTGTGATTATAATGATAATCATTTGATAATGTTTATATAAAGTGTTATGTTCTCTTGCTGGGCCTTGGCTCATGGGTGCTATGTGGTGCAGGTAAAGGGAAATAGAAGCTCACCTAGCCTTGAGTGGGGAGCTGATGTGGTGTTGTGTACATATGCGGCCGCTTGACCACGATGACCAAGATGTTCTCAGAGGAACTAGGGGGTTTACCCTATTTTTGCCGCTTATGTCGGCGGAACTGTAACTTTACAACTATAGTGACCATTTTGTACCGAGAACCACTTGTAAACGTTTTGTTTAGCTCTGCAGAGCAGTTTGTAATAAAATCTCAATTTCTTTTTTATTGGTTTTGTACCTTAACCTGTTAATCATACTTAGAGCACGTTTTTGACCAAAGGACTCAGGCAATGAGTCAAATTTCCGGTCCACCGTTCACCGTAACTGTTCTGGGGTAGCCAGGGCGTTACAGGTTCGGTAATAATTTCTTCCACACAAAATTCGACAAACCCGACCAATGTGCAATCCTAGTAGCATCCGTTGATTCACCCCATTAATTTACAATATAACTTTTGTCATTCGGATGAATCAAGTCAGTATAGATTGAATTTTGAACACCTCTATCATTAATGGTTTAATTTAAAATGAAAAATCACACAATAAACAAATAATAAAAGTCTTACAATAACAAAAAAATATTAATCAATATTATATAGACAGTGGGAACGTTTTAAAAAAATTATACATGTCATATTTTTATAATTTTTTATTTTACTAACATACCTTTATTGTATTATTTATGATTTAAAATAGGTATGTAATTTATGGTGGATCACTCAAATTTGAATTGCAAAAAAGAATTATTGATTTAAAACTTTGTTATAATATTTTCCCCCAATTTATTTAATATAAAATTTGAAATAAGTGAAACCAAGTCCATTACCTTTCGAACAAAAATTTCACAATAAATAAAAAAAAACAACTTTTAAAGATTTTATTATCATTTATTTAAAACCAATAAAAAATTGAGAGAATATCTCTTAGAAATATACTTCTAAAAAACAAAAATATCTCAAAAATATAAAATTATATGTTGGCTTATAAATTTGTAACAATCAAGATTCATATGAACAAATTCAAGAAAAAACCACAACAAAAAATGCACCACTAGAAACCAAGACTATTAACTTATTAAAAATAAATAATTAACACAATATGCAAGCATAACATTAAGAAAAAAACATCAAACAAAAACAATTAAGGGACAATAAACAGGGAAGAAAATACCAAGATTTATATTAGTTTGAACAATTTGTCCTACGTTCAGTTGAGTACCACCACAAATTTTATTGATTAATCTTCAAAGAATTTTCTACAACTCTTTCTTCCCAATTGAGAAGAACACACAATAAGTGACTGTACAAATTATTTTGTATTATAAACTCGACCAAACTTTCTCTTACTTATGACTAAACTTATTCTTTCTCTTTCTTGAAGGATAAAACCAAATACAAAACTTATTCTCTCTATATTTAATGTTTACAAAAATAATTATATTTTCTTTAAATGACTATCATAACACTATTTATATCTAAAACACACCTACTTATATCTAAAAGTCTTGTAACAGACTTAACCCTTCTAACTAATAGACTTGACCAATAAAAAAGAGACAACTAACTAAGTCTAGAAGGAATAATTACCATATTATTATATTAAAAGAAAATAGAATGTTCGCACCAACATAAGAAAAAAAAATCATTAGTCTTTTTCTTTTTATTTCTCTTACAAAAAAATTTGCACCACAATATCCAAATTAGAAGAAAAAATATATACTCGGATTATTTTCCATAAACAAATATCTAAAATAAAGAGTAAAACATTCTGAAAAGTACCAATGATAAACATATATCCCTATCCTTCCCCGGTGTCTAGTACTGTCCAGAATATAATAAACATATTCATACTTTACCCCAAAAAAATCGTTCATGGAATAAATTTAAGGGAATAATTTTACTTTTCATTAACAATATTCTTTCTCAACTAGCACAAATAAATAAAATATAAAGAGAGAATAAAACTCATCCGATCCGACGGTCCATAATGGGAGATGAGGTTTGACTCTATTGATTTGGTATATCTTTATTTATTTTAGAAAGTAAAAAAAGATAATTGGTAAGTAATTTTCTAATAAGTAAGTATATTCGATAGTCCACTAAAGAGGGTAAGTGGTGAGCATTGGTCAATGGAAGTGATTACCCTTGTTCTCTTCTGCTCTTCCAAAAGTAGACAACGACTCAACCAAACCGCCACTACTACACAATCCGCAACTGATAACAGACTCCACGTGTCACTCTTACTCAACTCAAAACTGGTTTTAGTTTTAATTCCCTTAAATGTTTTTATTTTTTTAAAAGTAATAATAAATAAATAAATAAAGCTAAAACACAAAAACATTATTTTTCAGAAAAGATAAATAATAAAGCTTGAAGCGAAAGAAAGAGGGGAGGAGGGGCTGTTTGACTGAGATCCCGGTCGAAGAAGACGAAGAAGAATATATATCAGGTTATATATAGGCTTGTTTAGACCGTGGAATCTGTCTCAGACTTTCTTACTCCAAAACCCTAATTATAAGAAAAATCTAAGGGTTTTAAGATCAATTCTTCACCATAACTTGAGAGCCTGTTTCTGTAACTCATTCTCTCTTCAGTTTTGTAATTTATTTTTAGATTATTAATATATACATATATATACATTGGAGTATCTTCTGCTTTAAGTAGTTAGCTGATAGCAGTGACGCCATGGAAGATGAAGCTAGGGTTTCGGGGAATTCAATCTCTGTGCGATCGGAGGAGGTGAGGCCGCCCTCTTATTGGCTAGACGCTTGCGAGGACATATCATGTGACCTAATTGGTGACTTGGTTGATTTTGCCGACGCTTCTGTTCTGCCCGACTGTTCCTTGGCCGGCGACCGCCATGGCACCGCCAACTGCAATCAGGAGGATTTCTTTGGCGGAATCGACCACATTCTCGACAGTTTTAAGAACGGAGATGGCCTCCCTCTAATCTCGGACTTCACTTCTAGTAACGGTAACGGTTTTTGTGTTGATGATGCTTCTCGGAATTGTACTCCTAAAGAAAGCTTATTATTCCAGAATGGTGGCGTAGTGGCGCCTCCAGTTTCTAAGACGGTGTTGCCCAAGGTTGAGCTTTTGGTTTCGCAGCCTGATGGAAGTTACCGGAATAATATTCAGAATGGTGCTCGGAATTCCGAGTGTAATGGCGTGGATGCAAACAAGTTGGCGAATGGCAACGGACAGCAGAATGAGAATGGAATTCGTAGGAATGAGAAGCGTGATGTGGAAGGAGAGGAAAGATGCAGCAAAAAGGCTCGAATTGGCAGAAACGAGAGGTATGGTTCTGGCAGAGGACAATTCCATATCAGGGAGAGGGAGAGGGAGAGATGTCCGAGCAGGAAGAGGACACGAGATTGGGATGAGGTAGATAGGAGGGACAGGGATAGAGACAGGGATTGTGTTAGGAGAAAAGAGCATTACAGTAACAACAATAGGAGGGATGGTAGAGAGAGGGATTTGAGAGATAGAGAACAAAAGGGGTATTGGGAGAGAGATAAATCAGGTTCCAATGATTTGGTATTTAGACATGGTTCTTATGAAGTTGATCGTGAGGCAAAGGTGGTCAATGACAAAAACCAGGAGTCCAATGGAAAAGAGGAGGGTAAATCTGAAGAGACTAAAGAAAAGATACCTGAGGAACAAGTCCGCCAATATCAATTAGACGTTCTTGAACAGGCTAAGAAGAAAAATACTATAGCTTTCCTTGAGACGGGTGCGGGGAAGACGCTAATAGCTGTACTCCTCATCAAAAGTCTTTCATGTGATATGCAAAAGCAAAACAAGAAAATGCTCGCAATATTTCTTGTTCCTAAAGTACCACTTGTTTATCAGGTAATGTTTTCATTTTATGTGCAATATTTTTCTTATGAGTCAATTATGGTGGTGTCCATTATTTTCAAATGTTTTTGAAGTTTAATGTGGTGTCATTACAATGTGATCCCAGCAAGCTGAAGCCATCCGTGAGAGAACTGGTTACCAAGTGGGTCATTATTGTGGTGAAATGGGTCAAGATTTTTGGGATGCTCGAAGATGGCAGCGAGAATTTGAGTCGAAACAGGTAGCTTTTAAACTTTACCTTGTGAAGATTTTTCTTTTTAATTAAATGTTTCTTGTGACAAACTTACTTATGATCACTCTATTAGGTTATATTTTACTGGCTTCATTGGACTGTCGATTACAAAGTTCTTAGCATATATTCTTTACACTTGAGGGGTTGTAATATTTGTTTCCCATCTTGAGATGTTCATTATTTATATGTTGATCTTGAAGTATGATTTTTTTTCATCTCTAATTGGTCATGTAGTGAAGATGCTGTTTAATTACAGTACATGCACTTAAGTTGTGTGCAAATGTGTTCAGTGTAATTCAAACTATGAACACATGTAGGATTTCCATTTACGTATTTTTTTTTAATAATTTCGTCATTGTTATTTAATCTTGCTGCAAAAGTAACCTTTACTGAATTTAGGTAAGATATAAAGGTATTGCCAGATGTAAATTTATTATTACCTTTGATAAAAACAAACCATTCAAGCTCCTTTCATTGGTTTGACCTGTAAAGTGTAATTAGTATTGGCTTAACCAGGGTTTCTGAAGAAACAATTGGGTGGCTTTCACTTGCTCATTACACAATGTAATGTGCTTTTAATTTGCTGCATGTTTTGTCAAATAAAGATTTTTCTTGAAACTGTAACCCCTCATGTTCACCCCCTCCTCTTCTTCCTCTTCTAAGCTGTTGTTGTACTTTAAGACTTCACCCCAATTATTATTTTATAACCGGGACATGTTTTGCTTATTGCTTGATGTTATAGACTTTGCTCGTTGCTTGATGTTTTGATTGATGTGTTACTCTGCAGGTTCTTGTAATGACAGCTCAAATTCTCTTGAATATTCTGCGACACAGTATAATAAGAATGGAAGCAATCAATCTTTTGATTTTGGATGAGTGTCATCATGCTGTGAAAAAACATCCGTATTCTTTGGTGATGTCTGAATTCTATCATACAACAGCAAAGGAGAAAAGACCGTCTGTATTTGGGATGACTGCTTCTCCCGTTAACTTAAAAGGTATTTTATTTCTTTTCATTGTGTTTCCCTTGACACTGCTCTACTTGCAACATGTTAACAAAATTCATGGTTGTGTTTTATTCAGGTGTTTCCAGCCAGGTAGATTGTGCAATCAAGATTCGTAATCTTGAAAGTAAATTAGATTCCACAGTTTGTACCATAAAAGATCGTAAAGAGCTAGAAAAATATGTCCCGATGCCCTCAGAAAGGGTGGTGGAGTACGACAAAGCTGCTACCTTGTGGTCTCTTCACGAGCAGATAAAACAATTGGAAGTAGAAGTTGAAGAAGCTGCAAAATCAAGCTCCAGAAGAAGTAAATGGCAATTTATGGGAGCTAGAGATGCTGGGGCCAAGGAAGAACTGCGCCAAGTTTATGGTGTTTCAGAAAGAACAGAAAGTGATGGGGCTGTTAATTTAATTCAGAAGTTGAGGGCTGTAAATTATGCACTTGGTGAACTGGGTCAGTGGTGTGCATACAAGGTATCATTAACTATTTTTGAGATATAGTGTATTAATTGTATATGTCTTCATGAACTTTGTAACTGTTTGTGGGATAATTGCTCAGTCTGATTTTTTCACAGGTTGCACAATCTTTCTTGGCAGCTTTACAAAATGACGAGAGGGCTAACTACCAACTTGATGTTAAGTTTCAAGAGTCTTACCTTAGCAAGGTTGTCTCTCTCCTGCAATGCCAATTATCAGAGGGAGCTGTCTCTGACAAAGAAAATGTCACAGATTCCGATAGTGAAGACCCTCGTAATGGAACTGATCCTGATGAGATTGAGGAAGGAGAGCTTCCTGACAGTCACGGTGAGTCTGGTTGTTGACTGTTATGAATTGCTTGAATGTATGGTTTGCTTGCTAATACTTGTGATAAATGAATAATATATATTTTTGATTTATTTTTGTTATATCGACTATCTAAGGGTTATTTATGAGTAATGACTAGTATTAAGTTTTGAAATAGGGTTTTTGCTCAAATTTGTAAAATTGAACCTAATCAGTTAGGAAATGGGAATACTACACTCCAGTTGTGAAAATAATGTATGCTCAGAATAGCTGGTTCTTTGTAGGTTCAAAAGTATCTTCATTCTCTAATGTTTTGTAAGTTCTATGTTTTTTTAATTGCAAGAAAAAAAGAGTAAGTGTTTTAGTAGGAATTACAAATTTTTTATGGAATAAAATGTATTAAATTATTAATTGCTACGTCTAACTCATTGGTCTTTATTGTGCTTGATGTTGTAATTTATTATTAACTGCTCTTGTATTGTTTAGTTGTGTCTGGTGGGGAGCATGTCGATGTGATTATAGGAGCAGCTGTAGCTGATGGAAAAGTGACACCAAAAGTGCAGTCACTGATTAAAATACTTCTAAGTTATCAGCATACGGATGATTTCCGTGCAATCATCTTTGTGGAGCGTGTCGTTTCTGCTTTGGTTCTTCCAAAGGTTGTTATTGTTTATGCATTTCATCTTGATTAGGTTTTATCTCTTCAGCTCCTTACTTGTCATGTTCTTCAAGCTTGCAGGTTTTTGCAGAGCTTCCATCTCTCGGTTTTGTTAGGAGTGCTAGCTTGATTGGTCATAATAATAGTCAGGAAATGCGGTCTTGCCAAATGCAGGACACAATTGCCAAATTTCGAGATGGTCGCGTATGTTCAATTTCTATTGTTGACTTGATCCTTTGGGGTAGTCTTCTTTACTAGGTGATCTTAGAAAGTTCTTGCTATTTGTTTTGCAGGTCACATTGTTAGTGGCAACTAGCGTTGCTGAGGAAGGTCTTGATATTCGACAGTGCAATGTAGTTATTCGCTTCGACCTTGCAAAAACTGTATTGGCATATATTCAGTCTAGGGGTCGTGCAAGAAAGCCTGGGTCTGATTATATCTTGATGGCCGAGAGGTACCTCATTTCATGGATTTAATTGTGTTCGTGGAAAATTTGATTGATGTTTATTTAAGAAGTTTAGCTTTTGATCTTAGCTTTATTAATTTTAAATATAAGAGCATGAAATGTTAGGTTACGAGTTCTGTGCGAGATCATAAATTAGGGCAGAAATATAAATGACTGAGAATGCAATGGCAGAACTATGATTAAATAGAATGCAAATTGAACTGAAATCTAACTCTAAAATGGATTTTTTTTTTAAGACAGAACTTTTTATTATGACTTATTACTAAATAAAGATTAGAAATATTAGTAAGGATCTAAAACTTAATTGGACCCTCCTATTTGTAAGGAGTTAAAACATGGGGCTCTACTCCTCTTAAGGCTTCATCCCCAAAAGACTAAAAAGTAACTTGAGGTCCTATATATTAAAACTCAAAGGCTAAGAGTCCAATTCTAAGATTTATTTTCTAGGTGATAATGCTTAACACATGCTGGAGTATTTCTCAGCTACTTCTAGTCCAATTTTCTTCTTAGAGAAGGTTTATCCTTTTCTTGTTTAAGGTATTTAACAACTTTCAAGTATTACTTGGTAGTCTACTTGCCACTTGGCTTCTGATTTTTCCTCTTACTCTTTAATATAGAACCTTTCTATGTTTTTATCCAAACCCTATAACTCACAGTATAGTATCATAGTTTTGGGCATGGCTTGCTTTTAATTTTTTAATTAAAGTTGTTCTTTTTTGTGAATTGCCCTTTCTTTTGTGCATCATCAACTTCTAACTCCTTAAACATATATAGTCATTCTATGTTTTGATCAAAACCCTATTAAAACTAGTATCATAGCTTTGGTCATGACAGGCTTTTGATTTTGCAAATAAAGTTAAGAAACAGAACTTAATTTTCATGCTCTTTTTTTTTTACTTTTTATAAGTATGATACTTATCCTTTGTTTAGTTCATTATCAGCTTTAGTTCTTAACTATAATTTATATGTGATCTTTCACTTGAAAACTGTTTGTGGAACCGTCTTTTTTCTGAAATATATCTTTTTTAGGGGGAATCTATCGCATGAAGCATTCCTAAGGAATGCCAGAAACAGTGAGGAGACCTTAAGGAAAGAAGCTATTGAGAGAACTGATTTAAGTCATCTGAAGGATACTTCGAGGCTAATTTCAATAGATACAACACCAGGTGCAATGTACCAGGTGGAGTCAACTGGTGCTGTTGTGAGTTTAAACTCTGCTGTGGGACTCATCCACTTTTACTGTTCTCAGCTTCCCAGTGACAGGTGCTTCTTCTCAGTCTAAGATTTAGTTTTAATTGAAAAAACAGATAGTTGCAACAATTTTTAATTTTGGTGAAATCTCAGTTGCATCATATTTGTTTTCCAGGTACTCAATACTTCGTCCTGAGTTTGTTATGGTTAGGCATGAAAAGCCAGGAGGTCCCACTGAATATTCATGCAAACTTCAACTTCCTTGTAATGCACCATTCGAGACACTTGAGGGTCCTGTATGCAGTTCAATGCGCATAGCACAACAGGCAGGCATCATCTGATGGAATTCATGTTAGCTTTCATCTTAAAGCATTCAACAGTGTTCATTTTATATCTTCTTTCTTCTGCAGGCTGTTTGTCTGGCTGCTTGCAAGAAGCTTCATGAGATGGGAGCCTTCACTGACATGCTGTTGCCAGACAAGGGAAGCGGAGAAGAAAAAGAAAAGACTGACCAAAGTCATGAAGGGGATCCACTTTCTGGGACAGCTAGGCATAGAGAGTTTTATCCAGAAGGTGTAGCTGATGTTCTCAAGGTAAGTCTCTTGCTTGTTGATTTAGAATCAGATTGTCTACTTGTAAGTTTTGAGAACAAGAGCGAAGCTAGGATTTTTTCAGGTTTTGGGAATTGGTTGCATTTCTAAGCTAGATAAATTTTTAACCACAATTTTGTAGAGCTTTTTTGTGTGCTTGCTTTTGACTTTTATGGGTAGTTTATTTAAAGAATTCTAGCTGACTAAACTTCTTTGCTTAACTATTTGAAATAAAAGTTCACAACTAGGGTACTTTTCCAATTTATGAGAAGTTGTGAGATCGAGAATTGAAATCTGGCATTCCAAGCTTAATATCTTTTGTATTTAATTCTCAATTTTTTTGATTGAGACATGGAAATGAAAACAGTGTTAATAGTGCATTGACTTTCTTTGTTCTTCCAGGGAGAATGGATCTTATCTGGAAAGGATGTTTGCAACGACCCAAAACTGCATCTATTTATGTATGATGTGAAATGTGTAAACATAGGCTATACAAAAGATCCATTCTTGACTCGGGTTTCAGAGTTCGCATTGCTATTTGGCAATGAGCTGGATGCAGAGGTATTTTGTTTTAGTTTGTACCTCGGGTGTGGTAGTATTCATTTTCATTTTTTTTAACTATATTTTTCTGCTGATAGGTGTTATCGATGTCGATGGATCTATTTATCGCACGAACCATGACTACAAAGGCATCGCTTGTCTTCAGGGGTTCAATAGATATCACGCAAAGTCAGGTACATATTTTATTAGCCTACTAGTCTGATTAATTTCATATGCTTTTTAATTTTTAGATTTTTAACATCTAATACTTGAATGAAATTGCTATTTTGAACAGTTGGCATCCCTTAAGAGTTTTCATGTAAGATTAATGAGCATTGTACTGGATGTGGATGTTGAACCTTCCACCACTCCTTGGGATCCTGCAAAGGCGTATTTGTTTGTCCCTGTGGTTAGCGATAACTCTGTAGATCCTATTAAAGAAATAGATTGGGATCAAATTGAGAAAATAATTAGTACTGATGCTTGGGGCAATCCCCTTCAGAGAGCTCGACCAGATGTGTACCTTGGCACAAATGAGCGTACATTAGGTGGAGATAGAAGGGAATATGGATTTGGGAAACTGCGTCATGGTATGGCTTTTGGGCAGAAGTCTCATCCAACATATGGTATCAGAGGAGCTGTCGCACAATTTGATGTTGTGAAGGCTTCAGGATTGGTCCCTGATCGGGTTGTAGTTGAAATGCCAAGACATGTGGATTCTTCTCTAAAAGGAAAACTGATCATGGCTGATACTTCTACCAGTGCAGAAGATTTGGTGGGGAGAATTGTAACAGCTGCTCACTCTGGGAAGAGGTTTTATGTGGATTCAATATGTTATGATATGACTGCAGAGAACTCTTTCCCGAGGAAAGAAGGCTATCTAGGCCCATTGGAGTACAGCTCATATGCTCATTATTACAAGCAAAAGTATGTAGACTTTTTACATCCTCAAATCATTTGGCCTTTTTTAGTTCCTTTTATCATTTCTAAATATTTGGCTCAAGCGGAGTCTTTTTCCCTGCTTTCTCTGGCCTAGGATTTTATTGATTCTAATTTATGGACTGGCTAGCCACAATGCACTTACATGTTGTGTCTGAAGAAAGGAAAAGCTAATCTTATTCTGTAGAGTTACTTTTTTTTGTCTATGCTATTGTCAAGTGAAATGTATGGGCATACATTTGTTCCACACATTTTCCAGTGCCAATAGTTGTGGATTTCTACAGATTTTTTAAGCTTTTTCTTTCTTCTCGCACAACAGAAGAGTGTGCATTTGGCTATTGGGTCCCTTTTATATAGGTATGGAGTTGAGTTGATGTATAAGCAACAGCCTCTTATTAGAGGACGCGGTGTTTCATACTGTAAGAATCTTCTGTCTCCCAGATTTGAACATGCTGAAGGTACGATTTTGCCATTTCTACTTTTGAACTGATTTTGCTCCACATTCTTATAAATTCTCAAGTGAACGGTACAATTTTGGTGGTCTAGGTGAGTCGGATGAGAGTGTAGACAAAACATACTATGTTTTTCTCCCTCCTGAGCTGTGTTTATTGCACCCATTGCCTGGTTCACTTGTTCGTGGTGCACAGAGATTACCCTCCATAATGAGAAGGGTTGAAAGTATGCTTCTGGCAGTTCAACTTAAGCACATAATAAAATATCCTGTTCCTGCTTCAAAGGTGCTTTTTTTTTTGTCCAAGTAAAATAATTTTCAATAGTTATGAACTGTATATTGATGAATAGACACATCCTCTATCTGTCTGCAGATCTTGGAAGCTTTGACAGCTGCTTCATGCCAGGAGACATTTTGCTATGAGAGAGCAGAGCTTCTTGGCGATGCTTACTTAAAATGGGTTGTTAGTCGATTTCTTTTTCTTAAATATCCCCAAAAACATGAGGGCCAGCTTACTCGGATGAGGCAACAAATGGTGAGTAATTTTGTCTTATATCAGTATGCACTGAGTAAAGGACTTCAATCGTATATCCAAGCAGATAGCTTTTCTCCATCTCGATGGGCTGCTCCTGGTGTGCTGCCCGTCTTCGATGAGGATACAAAAGATGGAGAATCATCCTTATTCGATCAAGGTAGATCAGGTATTGGGAACACACATGAAAAGAACCAACCTTGGGATGGGCTTGAAGATGATGTAATGGAAGATGGTGAGCTTGAGGGCGACTCTAGTTCTTATAGAGTCCTTTCTAGCAAGACCCTTGCAGATGTTGTGGAAGCACTAATTGGGGTATATTATGTACAAGGTGGAAAGTATGCTGCTAACCACCTGATGAAATGGATTGGGATTGAGGTTGAGTTTGATCCTGATCAGATAGAGTGCCCAGGAAAACCATCTAACATTCCAGAAAGCGTACTTAGGAATGTCAACTTTGATGCCTTAGAGGGGGCTTTAAACATTAAATTTAGAGATCGGGGACTGTTGGTAGAGGCTATTACTCATGCATCTCGGCCATCTTCTGGGGTGTCCTGCTATCAGCGCCTGGAATTTGTTGGTGATGCAGTGTTAGATCATCTCATTACAAAGCATTTGTTCTTTACGTACACGAATCTGCCCCCTGGGCGATTGACTGATCTGCGAGCTGCTGCTGTAAATAATGAAAATTTTGCTCGTGTAGCCGTAAGACGTAATCTCCATGTGCATCTTCGACATGGTTCAAGTGCCCTTGAAAAGCAGGTTATCTATAATGTTCTTCACTGATTAATTTTCTTACACTGGAAAGATAACCAGTGGACTGCCATATGTTGTTAAATTTTGAAATCACTACTTTCTGGTTGGTTTACAGATTCGAGATTTTGTTAAGGAAGCTCAAGTTGAATTGTCAAGGCCAGGTTTTAACTCCTTCGGTTTGGGAGACTGCAAAGCTCCAAAAGTTCTTGGCGACATTGTTGAATCCATTGCTGGTGCTATTTTCCTTGATGCTGGACGTGAAACTTCTGTAGTTTGGAAGGTCAGTTTCTGAAGAACCCCCCCCCCCCCCCCCTTTCATCTTTCTTCTGGCTCAATGATCGCAGAGCTGATATTTTTCTGAACATCTGTCTTAATAGGTGTTTGAACCTCTGTTGGAGCCAATGGTTACTCCAGAGACACTTCCAATGCATCCTGTGCGTGAGCTGCAAGAAAGATGCCAGCAACAAGCTGAAGGTTTGGAATACAAAGCTACTCGAAATGGCAATTTGGCTACAGTAGAAGTCTTCGTCGATGGTGTCCAGGTTGGCATTGCTCAGAATGCACAAAAAAAGATGGCACAGAAACTAGCAGCCAGGAATGCACTTGTAGCTTTAAAAGAGAAGGAAACGGCGGAAGCAAAGGAGAAAGAAGAGGAGAATGGGAAGAAGAAGAATGGTACCCAAACATTTACACGACAAACATTAAACGATATATGTCTGCGTAGAAATTGGCCCATGCCATTCTATCGGTAAGAGAAGAATTCATCAGCTACTAACATAAAGCAAACATATTGTACCGAGCATTTCTAATCCTGTGTTATTTCTGAATTTAGGTGCGTAAATGAAGGGGGCCCTGCTCATGCAAAAAGGTTTACTTTTGCTGTACGTGTGAATACCACTGACAAGGGATGGACTGATGAATGTGTGGGAGAACCCATGCCCAGTGTCAAGAAAGCCAAGGACTCTGCGGCAGTGCTCCTATTGGAACTTTTAAATAAGTTATACACGTGATCAGGAGTTCTGGTGTTCCCATCCATAATTTTTACAGTCGGATGAGTCACCACCATTGACCATTGCGCTTTTAGATAGAGTTTACTGAAAGTGGCTTACCATATTTAAACTGATAAAAATGATTCAAGTGTCTTAGGTGTCTTTAGGTGACAAAACAAGTGTCCTTTGTACGTATTAAAGTTATAGCCTTATACCTCATTTATTAAGAATATGATTTTTTTAATGCCTAATATATTTACTTCTATTTTTACCCCATTATTTGCAGTTTCCCCTTCACAGAGAAAATTAAGGAAAACAGAATGTATTTGTTTCAATTATGCCTCTCAATATCATTGGGCTACAGGAGTATGTAATCGAGAAGAGAAAAGACAATCAACAGCACACCAAAAAGAAAAGAAAAGATAAGCTTTATTGATTCACTTCAGCTCACTAATACTCACAAGGTGGTAAATTGAGTTGATATGAGAATTGGGGGGTTGGGGTTCTACAACTGTTAAAAAGGTTTGGGAAGAAAGCAACTTTCCAATCTTACGCATATTACTTAAGAAGGATACACAGCTAATTCTTTCTTCCATGCCTGATAAACAAGGGGTTCCCACCATTCAAATTGCAAAAATGAAACAAGACATCAAAGTTTTTCACATCGTTGGATACGACTTATTAAAATTGACAAAATCGGCGTGTTTCTACCGCCTCAGAGTATGCAGAATGTACTCAGCATAAAGGTCCCTGCAACAAATTTTTAATATGAAATTGTAGTCAGATGGCTGGTACCATATTAACATATATGCAACCAAAAGTAGATTCTTATATCATTCTTTAGACGTGAAAATTCTTGTTTACAAAGTCTTTATAGAATGGTCTAGTTTTGTTTTGGCTTATGATGCACTTACATTGAGTACTGGATGGCTTCCGTGGCAGTACTATGGGGTAAGAAGTCATTGACTGCAACCTCTTTGTTCTCATTTTTCTTGTCTGTGCAAATCCAGTTAAGTAGACAAAATTCCTAATCAAAATGTACTATGAATGTAAAATGTACTATCAAGTCTTCTTGACGTGAAATTCCAAAGGATACAGTCTTCAAAGAAGCGGCGAATCTCTGAAAGGCGGTGAGGAGCAAGCTCCTTGATGTCATTGTAGTGCTTGTATTCCGGATCATCAGCGCAGACAGCAATGATCTTATCATCTTTCTCACCCTGGAATAGCACGAGAAAGTTTTTGTGAATATTGACAGAAAAATGTGGCAAAGTTTCTAGATGTTACTGAGATTGAAAAAGTACCTGGTCAATCATGGGCATTAATCCAATGGCCTTGGCTCGCAGAAAACAACCAGGAAGAACTGGCTCCTGTTCAGATAATTAGATTCGGTTTAGTACTTACTGATGCTCATTTCATGAAGCCTTAAATTTTAGTAACTGTGAAACAAATTGCTAAATATGATACATTGCAGATACAAATTTTAGAATACATATCGTGTCTTTATTACAAATTTGATCATTCAAGATGTGGCTTTGTAATAACTGACCTGCATCAGGATCAGAACATCCAGTGGATCATTGTCTTCACACAATGTGCGAGGAATGAAACCATAATTATGAGGGTAGACAACTGACGAATACAAAATTCGATCAACCTGAGAACAAGAATTATATAAACATTGAATGCAAATGTCCAGGAAAAGCAGAAAGATGCAAATTCAAACGACCAAGATTACATTCGACAGAAGTAAAAGCTTAAAGACCCCTATTTGGGAAGTGGTTCAAATCTCATACAAAGTTGGCAACGAGTGGAGAGGAATATTTAGCAGAAGTGACGTGCACAAAAAGCTAAAATTACATCAGAAGATCTAAACGTTTTACATACCTTTATCAGTCCTGTTTTCTTATCGAGTTCATATTTGACCTTACTTCCCTTGGTTATCTCAACAACCTGTACCATTGCAATAAAAAATCATTTGATAGATGAGAGACTAAAAGATACAGACGAATAGGAATATGGTTTTCAGTTGGGTCAAGAGTATTTTCTGAGGAGAGGAAGTTGGGTTTATGGTACTCAAAATAGTGACTTTGAACTGTATATACAAATTATTTTTTTCTCTTTTCTTTCTAGTTGCATATAGGACTATTAATAGATGTGACCTATTGTCTTTAATCATAGATCCCAATAAAAGAAGCAAATGGAAATCCCATTCAGGAACTAATTCAGAATACATTAAGTTGGTGAATTAAAAAGGCTTTAATAGTGTGTTCTTCTCTGGACAAGTTTTCTCCAGCCTATGTATATTCATTCACTTATTTAAGTTGGAACAAATACTTACACAGTTAAAAATCAGGGGAGCTTCAGGTCCTGCAGAAAATATTTCTTTCATGATTAGTTTCTATATGATAGATCACAAAGAACGAGAGAGATCATGATCAACTTATAAGTACCAATCTCAAGATCATGCCAGGGATGTGCAGCAACTGATCGCCTAGACAAAGATGAAAGAATCCTCTCATTCAAACGAGGGACTGAACGTTGTGGATGTTGGTGGGGCTTCTCCTCATGGTTGGCTTCGTCACTCATCTTTAAGTAAGAACACAAAACACATCCAATACAGAAATTTATCAAGTGCTCTAATAATACATAAATTAAGTTAATCTCTTTCTTTCTCAGATTAAGTCTGAGTTAATAATTATTTTAAAAAAAAAAATAAAATCCACTTCAATAAATCATGGCATACATCTTTTCAGATGCAATATAGATAACAATCCAGGGAATGGGATAACCAAAACGCTGGTCATGTTTTAAGGTCAACCGTCAATAAGTTATTTATGTTATGCAACACTAAAGGTTAAAATTATCATGAAATGAATCGGGAAATCTTACAAAGTACTGTTTCTAATTCTAATAGTGGCATTTAATAGTTGTGTGTTGCAGAGGAGCAGAATCACAAAAGTTTGATTGTCAAGATACTTTTTTTTTTTAAAAAATGAATAAAAAAGAAAAACACAGATTCATTCTAATTTATGAAGAACAGTAGATCACAAGTCTTTTTATTATTTTTTTTAGTCAGGATGAAGTTTTTTCATTTAAGCATAACAAGCAATCTAATTCCCTTATTTTTCACTCAAAGCGAGATCTTTAACCAATACTACATCTTCAGCTGGGAAAAGGGTCTGTTGTGAATGCTTCAAATCTAATCAGATTCCCCATATGGTCCAACTGGGACTTCGTAAGTCAGCCCAAAATCCCAGAAAACAACATCGTAAACTACAAGATTTGCGTCCAAAAGAGAGTAACATACGATCTAAAAAGCTTGTTATTAAAAAAAAAAAAGAAGAAGAAACGTTTGGCAGTATTCAACCAAGAAAACCTCAACTCAAACAGAACAGACGTACCTTAAAGTTTGTCGAGGGATTCACACAAAGGTTGGTGAGAATGTAAAAGAAGGCGCAATATATTATGTTGGATGGGAGCTAAAGTCTAAAATTTTCACCACATTTCCCTTTCTCTTGGGTTAAATAATGCATTTTTATAGTGTTGATTGAGATAAATGCGGGTGGGATTGGTCAAAATTTTCAGTCACACGAGAGAGAAGCTAGCTCCCCAACCCACTTGTCCTCCTCAACTTTCCACGTTTGTTTTTTCTTTTTCTAAATCAAATAAGAAGTGACAAATATTTAAAAAGAAAATAGAAGGAGAATATTTTAAAAAATAGGAGAATATCAAAACAAAAAAAAGAATGAAAGATGAACCAACCAGTCTCACATTCGTTTTTTTGTTTGTTAGGCTGTTAGGTTAGCACCGCATACATCCCATCATAGCAATATGAAGACTAATTTAATATACAAGCACGACTTGAGAAATATAAATATACAGTATTTATATAAATAATACAGCTTTTATTAAAAAATACTTGCATTCTAGTGGGATTCTGAAATAATAATTAGTCATGTAATAATAATAATAATAAGTTGTTCTTTTATATGGAAATTAATAAATAAACACCATATTTATTCGTGATAAAAATTCAAACGAGGCAGAAAATTGGCAAAGAGTTCTCTTTGTTTTCATCACTCATTTAAGTTATTGCTCTGTTCTTATTCTCGCATATTCTCATCAGAAGAGGGATAGAGAATTGTTATTAGGATAGAGAAACTCATGGAAACACCTTTATTTATTTATTTTTAAAAATGTTAAGTATAAAATGTTAATCACACAAAAATTAAAACTTTACACAATGTATAAATTTAAAAATCCTCTAATGCCAATGGTACTTGATTCATGCGACACAAAAGTCTTTTAATTCTTTTTTTTTCTTTTCTGGGCCAAATTTAAGAAATAACTTATTTCAAATTTTGGCATTCAATTAACTTTAATTTTATAATCATATTTATTATGTTAAATATAAAATTCAAACCTTTCAATATATTTTTTTATCATCAAACTTTTCAATATTTAATTACCCTCATTAGATGAGAATTCACTTGTATAAAAAACATTTACTTATAAATTTTCAAATGCATAATAATTATGATTTGGAGAAAATATTAAATTGTAATTATTGTGGTAGAAATGATTACATGAATAATTATATATATGATTTATAATTAAATATCCATTTAGCTGTATGCAGCTAAGCTGTGTAAGGGCACTGATCCTTTGACAAAACGCATAACACGTTAGAGTTTAGAGACAAAACGCATAACACGTTAGAGTTTAGAGCCAACACAAGGTTGATGGGGTATACTTCCTTTTTGCCGAAAACTGCAGAATCTGATTCTCTTTCTTGTTTTTATTGTTTGATTTGTCTTTAGCTATTAAAGTATGGGATATAAAGTTAGAATTTCTTTTTATTTTAACTACTATTTTATTTTAAAATTACTAAAATAAATCATCACATCCCAATTGGCTACTTCTCATTTGAACAGCAATTGCCAAACATGACCAACTTGATATCTTAGGAAATGTCATCAGTTTCAATAGTGGTTTATGACTAATCCTCCCCTCAATTATATGGATACGCAAAATTTTGTTAGAGAGAACAAGTAACCAAAAAGACAGAGCACATTAGTTTTTAGTCCTAGAGAAAACAACATGAATTAGTATAGAAAGTTTAGTCATATACATACATTTCATAGGTAGGCCTCAATACCATTAGGATTTTCAATTGAGACATTTTGTGACATGCTTAATCAAAATGGAAAATGGGTTGTTTGAAAACCATACTTTGATCAAGGCAGATGTATTGAATCAGGAGACATGGATATCATCTGAAGAAGGCTTGAGTTTGAGAAAGTTTCTTCCAAAGCAGGCACTCTCTTACTCCCTCCTCCATCAACTCCATCTCTTGTGATGTGTCCCAGTTCTCTGGCCACGTCAACCATTCCAAGCTTGCCATCTCCACCGAAAAGCAAGCATCTTGTAGCCAAGTCTGCAACTATCTCAATCTGCTCTCGACCAGAGCTCGGTTCTTCATGGTAGTAAAGAAGTGGATCCACTATCTCTTCTAACTTCCCTGTTCTTATTTTCTGTAAGGCCACGTTTGGTAGTATGTCCAGCCTATTTGACCCTGCAATGATCTGAAGAAGAACTATGCCTAAATCACATACATCATTCTTCTGAAACCTAAAACTTTCACTGCTCTTTAGTGAATCACGGGGAGTTGGGAATAGTACACCAAATCCAGCAATCTTGACTGAGAAGTTTTCATCTAGAAAGATGAAACCGGGTTTGAGATCACGGTGGAATATGGGAGGAGAAATCTCATAGTGGAGGAATGAAAGAATGTTAGCTGTTTCAGCAGCAATGTTGAGCCTTTTTTGCCATCCAAGACCTGTTTTTGGCTCTCTCTTTTGATGTAAATGTTCTTCTAAGGTGCCATTAGAAGGGTACTCGTACACTACTAGTGGCATATAGGCCAAGTCAATACAGCAGCCAAGAAGGCGAGCCATGTTACGGTGTAGAACAGCAGATAAGACCTCAATTTGAGACAGGACTTGCATTAAGTCTCTTTCATTTTCGCATTGTATTTTGTGGACGGCAATGTGCGATCCATCGGCAAGGACACCGGCGTACATTGGTCCATTGGTGCCATCTACTAGTTTCCGAGCCTCTTCGAACCCTTTTGTGGCTTCTTCTAGCTCATGGTATGCGAATAGCCGAGTTGTACAAGCTTTCCGGAATGAAACACTGTTATGAAAATGAGACTGGTTGGTGCCAAATGAGCCGGGCTTCACTGGACGTTTCATTAGACAAAAGAGTGCAATGAAAGAGGCAACGATGAAAGCAGAAGAAAGAACTCCTGCCGGGTGTAAAAAGATGCGACCACATTATTATCTTATGAAACCAGTACATAGAAGAGTCTCCAATATCATACAGATGTAAAGATATCAACCCACTAATAAGATTATAGATTATTCATTACCGATTAGTTTTGAAAAGACACTCATGAGTTACCATACCTTCTATTCTATATACTAAGTAACTTTTCATTTTCCTACTTTCTAAACCTTCGTCCTACTATTGCCTACTCAAATTTAGTGCATGCATATGCATCTTTTTATGTCACTTACCACCTATAATTACAAGTTTCTTGTCACTATGCCTTTTGTTGATGCAGTCATTTCCGTACACCTCCATCCTGTCTTTAATGCATGCTGTGTCAAACAAGATGTCTTTGTTACAGGCAGAAGAAGCAAGCAAGCAGCATACCAAAACACATTGATGACAGTTCAACTATAAATACATATGGTTTATCACAAAACAAGAAAGCTACTCACATTTTAAGCACCCTTTCCCTTTTGCAAAGCCATCTCCAACAAATCCATCTTGACACAAACACCTCACCCCTGCTTTGACTGCCGTGGCATTAGCAATATAAGCATTGGTGGCACAAACAACCTTGGATAAGTTCTTTGGAATCGCCCATTCCAGCTTAACCCCGCGCTTTGCTGAGTTTGTTGTGGTTCTCAGAACAACCCAACTGGCGAATCCTCTGCAGCCAAACTTGGAAAACACTGAAAACTTCTCTCCAAGACGCCACACACTGTGATCAGACAAGGGATAGCAACAAGCAGGGGAACTACTCCCACTTCCATCACAACCAGGCAAGTCAATGGCTTCACATTCGGCTTTACACAAAGAAGAGTCCTCACAATCATACAAGCCAAGAACATTTTCAGACGACACTGCAAAGTTGTCGTTTTTCTCAAAACCAAAGGAGTTGAGATCATTGTACTGACGACATGAAGATGAACCTGGTCCAGGAAAGTTCACCAGTAAACCATCCGAGTAGAATTCAAGCACTCTATACTTTTGAGAACCGATGTTGAGAAAAAGGGATGTTGAATTCACACAAGAGAGTTGAAAAGCATTAGAGACCACCACCCCACAAGAAGAGTTCAAGTGAAATGGAAATGGGATTTTGAGCTCTCCACATGTGTCGTTGCACTCATTTAGAACCAAAAGAGGTTCTGCTAGAAATTGTCGTTCATGGAGAGAATGAGATATGGGAAAGTCAGCAATCAATCTGAGAAGGATAAAGAAAGTCAGAATCGAAGGGAACATTGCCAGTGATAAAAGTTTTGACTGTGAAAATTATTTTCTGAAATTGAAAGGGAAGAAGAGCAATGAATGCATTTAGTAGGTGGCCATAGAATATGTATAATATGTATAGTATAATGTATATGACCTTCTTAAACAAAACAATGCTTATAAGAGAGGTGAGATAGAGTACCATAGCGCACACACATCATCACCAAGGACTGCAGCCTAGATTCTGCTACGTCAAGAGGAACCACAATCAGATAATGACGTGGCAAGATCAAGGAGGTATTGGGGTGTCGAAGAAGGCATTGAAGTTGGGGAAAGCGAAGAAGATTGGTCTGGGAAATGGGGTGCAGTTCGTACCATATAATATATAGAATGGCGTGAACTTGGTGAGCGTGGCCGAGATGTGTGAGCACTTCAACTCAGTTAAGTGGCTCTTCGTAGACATTAAAATAATATTGGCAATTTGCATGGCCTTCGAGATTTGGTATAATAACAATGCATTACGTTGAACGAAGCTAATATATAAATATAAAATATATGTAATACTATATTAGCATAGTTTGAGAGTTACGGAATGTCAGATCTATATATAAACCATTTTATATGTATATCTCTAAAGCTGTAGTACGTTATTATATTCTATGCACGTAAGCTGTCCCTCAAGCCCCAATGTGCCACAAATTTGAGAGTTAGAGAGATTAGATTTGTTGTGAGTGCCATCTGTGCTTATAAAACAGAGTTGGGTATGCTTTACTTTTGGTCTTATCATTCCCAATGAAGAGAAAAAAAATAATATGAGAAAGCTGTGTTCTCGACTCGAGCACCGCTATGCTATACCTCCTCGGTACTGTTGTATGTAACCCCTGGGTTGAGATTTATATGCCTAACTTGGTCTGGGTTACGTGGCGAGATCTTATTGCCTTACAACTTATAATAAGGATAGTAGTTTGAGAAGAGAGATTGTGGACGACTGAGTTGTAAATGAATATATATAAAACATCCTCCGTGTACTGGTGTACATGGAGTAATAAAGCTAAAGCTAATAGGTTAGTCGAAATAAAGCCGAATCCATTGAGGGAAGAGAAGTCTTCCTTGGACCTAATGATGCCCAAAGGCATCTGTGGCACATTTTCATACAACTTCAATTTTAAGGAGAAAATATAATGAGAGTTTTTTAATTAAGGTATTAATAATATGAAGAAAAAAAACCTTTTTGGAATAGGTGGATATTTGTTTTTTTAGAGACGCACAATAATTTACTAATTTTTTTTTTTTACCTTGAGAGAGGGTATTGAACTTGTGATCTCCTTTTTATAAAGTATAGTAGCACCACCACTGGATTATGCCTAATTTACTAATTAAATTACAAAGGAAATAAATAAATTTATTATATATATAGGCAGATTTTTAGATAGAGGCATCATTTATGTAGGGGCATTTTTGTTTTTGGCATACGGAGAATTACAACCCAATTTTTTTATATAACTGAAATTCCGTTTCTAGTAATTACCAAATTAATTAAACCAAGTGAATTAATTAAAGTGCGGAATGGTAATTAACTGTTTACACAGAATACAGTTCTGTCGGGACAGAAACTACACTTGTCACGACAGAAACTGAACTCAATAAAAAGACAGTGCAAAACAATAAAGAACACAACGAATGTTTACAAAGTTCAGAAACCCTTTCAGATAACCTACTCCTTGGGGCCACGCCGAGAGAATAAAACCAATTAATAAAGAATCACAAGTACAAAAACATTGACTTAAACAAAACAAGACTCCCTCTTGAGATTTGCCGCAACTTGTTGTACTTCTCTTCACTAATCTGATCTTGATTGAAACGCTCAACCACTTGAACTCCCTTCAATGGCCAGCGAGTGCTTGCATCCTCCTGACGCAAGGCTTGTAAAAATCGTCTCCCGAAGACTACAAATGTTGTGTTCAAATTACAATGTGTATTCACTCATGAATATGGTATAAACTCACCACTAAAAACTAAACACACATAATTCTACAAGATCACGTGAATACTTATGATCTTGAATACAAAGAGGAACTCTCACAAATATTACAATAAAGTTCACGAATAATGCACCAAAGAGTTCACTTTTCTCACTGCCTTTAGAGCCTTATTTATGGAGTCCTTTTTCGTGCTCACAAAGGCAGAGAAATAATTCTTCTAAAAAAGGCAAGAATCATAGTAGTTATTCTTGATTGATGAAGAGTTGCCTTTTTTAGAAAATGTTGATCCGACAGATGCGATATCGGTGGGGACAGCTCAGACCTGAGTCGGATAAAAAACAAGCTCAAAAAGGAAACAATAATTAATGACATTAAGAACCAGTTTCCTGATTGCAATCCTTGAGCTGCACGAAAAATATATAAGCAAATATTCCAAAAACAACTTTGGGTAAGTACCGAATATTTGCAATATATTTTTTCCCTTTAAAAGCAAAATGAGACAATAAGGAAACCAAAATTCACAAAAAAGGAAACCAAATATTTCTGAAAATTATAATAAAGGAAACCAAACATTTCCGAAAAGTATAATAAAGGGAAACAAACATTTCCGAATATTATAATAAAGGGAAACAACTAAATCCACCAATTTATCTTTTAAGAAATAGATATTTCTATAAAAATGCCAATTATAGGATTTACAATAACAATGTACATTATAGTTATTGATGAGTGCGTATTTTATGCATTCATTTATGTCTCTTTTATCTTGATTTGGTGTACTTACTTCAAGTTTTTAGGTAGATTTGATGTGTTATGTTAAAGAGTGCAGGAATAAGCTTAATAGATGATTTTGTGACCAATTGAGAATTTCAAGTCGAATTTTGACCATTATTCATTCATGTTTTGGAAAATCTATTAGAAATGTAAGTTGTAGATATTAAGTTATGCATGTTTTACTGAGTAGTGTCGAGGTAGGAGGAAAAAACGGGAATCAAGCGATGCATCGCCTGATAAGTTGCGATGCATCGCCACTTGCGCCACAAAAGTCGGGATTTTTGTATTTTGCACACGTTTTTCACCCAAATTCAAATTAAAGTTGGTCAAGGATGTTTCTAGATGCTAGGGCATGCCCAAAAAACTTATATAAAGGAAGAGAAACACAATTTGAAGGGGAGAAACACATCGAAGGCAACTAGAGAGCAAGATTCAAGAATTTTTCTTCATTCTTCTTCATCTTTTCTCTTCATTTTGTTTTTCTTAGAGTATTGACAATATTTTGAGATTATGAACCATATCAAGAGTGGCTAGTTTTCTTATTTGTTAGGGTGTAGATGGATTTCTTATTATTATATTCTAGTTTTATCATTTAATGCAAAGTTTATTTTAGTCCAATATTGCTCTTGTGTTCTACTTTGATTCATTGATGCTATATTTATGAATTATATATTGTGATGCATTATATGATTGTAATTATGACTTTGTTTAGATTGTGAAAATTATTACTCGAGAGGGGAACATTTAAATAATCTGACAGTGAGTAGAACAACTTAGGTTATGTGAGGTTGAGAGAGAAACATGGATCTAAGTATTCGAAATAGTTCTAGGTTGTGAAATCGAGAGGTGGAACATTTAGAATTGTTTCTAGAGTGGAACTTAATGAAGATAAGGATATATAAATATAGGCTAGGTATTACTTACACATTCTTTATGTGGCACTCAAGAGAGGGTATAGAGATTAAACAACGCTCTAGGCTCTTGAGAATATTTGATTGATTTAGGCACATTAATGATTATATTAGAATTATTAAAGAGTGAAACTGAAACCTTAACAACTGTCAATATCTTGTGTTTTTCCAAACTAATTTTAATTTACTTTTTGTAATTTATATTTTCTTTTCTTTCTATTTTATTCCAACATTCTAAATTGACCAGTTAGATGAAATTAGGAATTATTATTCACTGTATTTAGTTTATTTATTTGCTTTTTAATCATTTTGAGACGATATCGATCTCTTGACCACTTTATTACTTGTTCGACTTGTGCACTTGCAAGCATATCTATTATTTTTCGCAATAGTTATAGCAATCATCCCACTAGTTTTCTAGAAATTCCGAATAATTATAGTGTTGAAATCTGGATTCAAGCAATCAATTGCATGTGTGCTTGATTTTTTTTATACGTGTGTAAAATAGGTTATTTGTACCCTGATTTCGATACTGTGAACTATTTGGAAGTTTCCAAAAATTGGTGAAATACCTACTGTAATTATCATGTACATTGTCTGTTGACCACAAATTTGGTCAATAACACTAAGTCAAATAAACGATATGAAAAATAAAGAGAATAACTGAAATAGTAAACGACACAAGGATTTATGGTGGTTAGGCCTGTTGGGTTTTATGCCCTTAATAAAACCATATTTCTTATGTAACATGTTATTATTATCAATAAAAGAAGTAGAAATCATTTTGTTTATTCAATTGCATTGTTCGTTTGTTTTATTACATGTTTATTCAATTAATACAAACATTCATAAAATCCTGAACATATGGATAGTTACAATTATGGTGACTAGGTCACAGTGGATTATAGTTGTAATTATATGTTCAAAAGAACGAGTCCTAGATTAGATCAGTGCATTGGATTTTCACTGATTAGGAAATCTACGATATGATCTGCTTACACATTAGGAGTGTGATGTCTTGTCCAAGGCATTGACCAAGTAGATATGATCAGATGTATTTGGTTACATCGGACTAGGACCGATATTGATTATTGATTGATAAATAAGTATCGTTGTTATCGAATCTAATCAATATCACAACGTTGACCATAAGTTAAGTCGATCTTAATTCTGAGTGATAATATTCTGCTAATTATATTATTTAAATCTTTTGACTTGTTCGTTACCAGCTTACCCTACGGTCTAGCCCATACTTACATCTTGGAGATTTAGTAATGAAATTGAGTGGGAGTATTATTCACAGATATGAAATCTATAACTTCTGTATGAGAAGTGAAAAGATGATTTCCTTAATTGCTTTGTTCAAAAGGTTAAATGATTGAGATCTCATTTCTGTGATTAAGTTCACGGAAATATCATTTGTAAGGAACTTAGTGGGAGTTAAGGATAAAATACTGATGAGGGGTAAAACGGTAATTTTCACCCAGCTTGTTAGTAAGTCATCGATAGAGGATTAACTAACTGTAATAGTTATAACAATGGATAACGTATTTATGGTTTGGAAAATACGTTCTATGAATTCAAGAGTTCAATTCCAAGTCTATAGTGGAGTCACGAGGAATTAATAAGGTAGTGAAATTATTCGTAAATAAATTCACGGTAACTTATTGGAGCTTGATTTCATGGATCCATGGTCCCCGCATCACCTTTGAGTAAATCATCTAGAATGTCTCAATTAATTGATTTAATTATCAATTCGGATTTTTTAAAATTGACTAGGTCAATTTTGGAAAATTTATAGAGATATGAGATTTAGAGAATAAAAGAGAATCTTTGGGTAAATTTATTAATATTGATAAATTGGTGTCAATATAAATAAATAAAAAATTAAATCAAGTTTCAAATTATAATTAGTTAATTTGAATAAGGATTTAGTTAATTAATTAAAATAAATAAATAAATAAAAGGTTTTGAATTTAGGCCCAATTGGGATTTAAATTCAAAATAAAAGTATTGGGCCCAAGTCCATTTGTGGGAGCCCAAGGCTTTTATCTTTTTGTTTATTATTTTAATTAATTCAAAATTTAAATTTAAATAAAGCCCATTAAGTTGTCTATATAAGGAATATGATATCTAGGGTTTTGACAAGTCAGTCTCAGTTGATTCATTGGGTAAGTGAAAACCTAGACACTCTAATCCTTTCTTAGCCATTTTCTCTTCTTCTTTTCTAGATCTCTATCTCATGTGTTGAGAACCAGCCCACACTAGTTCTAGATTGATCAAAGGCTTGGTGAGGAAGATTGTGTTGCTGATCTAGTTCAATCTCTTGATAATACTCTGCTACAGAAAGGAATCAAGGATTAGAGAGATTGAAGGAAGGAGTTGTTCCAGTTCCGCTGCGTATTCGTAAGTTTCTACATCATTGTGTTTATGTTAATTTACGAATCTAATGTTTATATGTATGTCGTGTTATTCTATGTTTCTATTATGTGTTTGGAAAAATAATAGGAAGCATGCATCTAGATTTAAATTCCAAGATCCTACAAGGCCCCAAGTGTTGGTTATGACCTACATCCACTTAGATGCTTTTATTAATGTAAAAAGTATTTACGATCAGATGAACCACAATTAGTTGAGTTTCGTGAGCCTGAGAGAATACAATACTCGCATATAAAATGTGCAAATATCTGCTTAGATAGATAATGATTTACTAAGCCCTCTATTTATAGGCTTAAGAACTTACATAAATGGGTCAAGGCCCATGAGCCTTACATGACTTGCATGGAAAGTAATAATAAAATATTAAGATAATAAATGATAATAGATAAATATCTAATAAATATCTTCTTGAACTTATTATTCTATGCGTGTTTCTGAAGCATATGACCAGGTTGGTCGTTCACTCCATCAAGTTGACCAACATTTACTTCTAAGCTAATCCGTATGGCCTTCCTGAATGAAAATTTTACCAAGTTCATGACCAGTTGTCGTGTAATGAAGTTTGCTACGAATTTCTATCCTCTGGTCAAGGGTCGACTAGCCTCTTCAAAGTTGATGTCATTATTTGATAACTCTACAAAATAGAGTTATTTTACCACTTTTTATGTGTTAATTGTTGCTTAATTCTTGAGTTTTTAATTGATTTATTAAGTTTTTAAGTAATCTTGAATTTATTAGGTTTATTTTAATTTTATAGATTTTTGTGTATTTTTATTGTTATATTATTGTAAAATGTTATGGCTTAATTAGTTAAAATTAATATTGTTAAGTTAGGAGTAAAAAGATGTAATTTTGAGCTTAAATGTTAAATATAAATTAAGTTATAATTAATATTTTCAAATAATTAATTTGATTTATTTTATAATTGAAAATATTTTATTATGATTTATTTTATATTTATTTTGTAGGGAAATTTTTATGCTTGAAAATAAAGAAGAGAATAGTGATAATTTTGTGAGAAAGACAAGGAGATTATGGCATTTTTCAAAGGCCCAAAAGCCATTCCCTTCCACCAACCGTTGGGCCTGCCATCCGAAGCCCAACATCACATTCAATAGCTGCTTCAATCTCCACGTGCCTCCTGAAGGTCTCTCCATCAGCTTCATCACCAGCCATCTACTCCAAGCAGCTCTTTCACGCCTGCCAGCTTCACCACTTCTCTCCACATATAGCATCTTGAAGACTTCCCTGGCCTCCTGCTCACGCCAGTCACTGAAGACTTCAGCCGTGGCCCAATTCGGCCCAACACTTCCCAATTCCTTCAGCAATTCTCTCCAACCGAACCACCTCAAGGCAAAGCCTCCAAGGCCCATTCGGCCCAACACTCCTTCAGCACCAAACAGCCACCAAAAAGACAAAAAAGTCACATTTTTCTTCCCAATATTTTTTTCCTTTCACTCAAATATCAATTCACTCTTCCCTATTTTTTTTATCTAAATAAACATTCCTAATTTATTTTTTACCCTAGCTTTTCACTAATCTTTTACCCAACCAAACATTTCATCTTTCCAATACTCTTACTCTTACTCTATTTATCCTACCACTTCCCAACACAATTAAATTAATCAATTTATTTATTTTAATTTGATTAATTTAATCTCCATATTTTGCCTATAAATAGAGTATTGTAAGACCATTTGGGGAGCTCTTCTTCTTCATCTTTTCAACATCTTCTACACATATTTTTCTCTCTTTTCTCTACCATTTTCATCTTTTGAAGAGCATGTCAAGTATGTTATTTTGTAATTTTTATCTAGTTATGAGCTTCTAATCTTTTTCAAAGGTTATTAAGATGATGATGAAGCAAAATGTAACTAGATAGTATTTTTTATTGTATGTTGATTTCTCATTTGTGTAACATTGTTTATGGATTTTTCTATCAATGATATGCATTTTTCATCTATTATTGAGTGTTAAAGCATATTACACTTAGTTCTTCATTATGCAAAAATATGATATTCTTTGATTAAATGTTTTTCATTAAATTGTTCACATCTAATTCTTAGAGCATTAGTATCATATTTTGCCTAAACATAATCTCTTTGATTTTTTGTAGTTTCATTAGGTTGTAACACAACTAATGCTTAGAAATTATATCTTATATAAGTGAAGAAAAATCCTACCTTTTTGAAAGAGTAACTTGTGCTTGAATAGAAAATATATTTTGAAAAAATATATAGTGTGATTTATTTCAACTATATTAAAATTTGGGAATCAATATACTTATAAATACTATTGAACTTGCATTTTGTGGATTCTAATATCTTAATAATCTTATTTTACATATCTCATTTGAAAACCATTTTTCTATTTAATCTTACATCTTTTTATTACTTGTCTTTTATTTTTCTAAAACAAAATCTCATCAAATATTTGGAACTAGGTTAGAATATTCTTGCTTTGTTTGAAATAGTTTCTTTTGATGTTAGTCAACTCCCATGGGTTCGACCTCGTACTTACATGAACATTATATTCCGAAACGATTCGTGCACTTGCGAGTTTAAATTTTAAAACATACCCGTTTTGGGTCAACATTATTTAATTGCCACGTGTCGATAATATGTGCCACGTCATCACACTAGTTTTTAGGGAAAATACTGTCATATAAAAAAATTGAGTTATAATTTCTCTAGATGCTAAAAATAGGAAACACCTCTACTAGGGGTAAAAATGATGCACTTACTAAGAAGCTTCTATGGTAGGGATGTTTCTATTTTCGGCACTTGGAATTATAATCCAATTTTTTTATATGACGATGTATATAATACTTATAGCATGCATCTTACCAATTTTTGAAAAATTCCGAATAATTTAAGGTGCCAAAATTAGGGATCAAACAATATATTTTACATGCGTATAAAAAAAATCAGGCACGCGTGCAATTCACTATTTAAATCCTAATTTCAGCACTATAAATTATTCTAAATTTCTCCAAAACGGGTGGAATGTCTGCTATAACTACAATGTACACCGTCATATAAGAAAATTTTGGGTTACAATTTTTCCATGTGTTAAAACAGAAAAGGTCCTACCAGTAGAAGCAAAAATGATGTCGCTACCAAATAATTTTCCTATATATATGAAAAAAATTAAAAGTAACTCGGAGGCAGCTGCTCTACCTTGCCTATATGTGGCTTCACCACAATGTACAAAGAATATAACTACTATGTTGTAGAATGAGACCTTTTCTATTGAAAAGTTGCCTCATTTTTATACAGTAGGCGTGGCCTGGATCATGTCTGGTCGCGGCCTCCCAGTCAGAGAGTAGCGCCTGCGGCCAGGATTGTTAGTGGCCATGGCTTGTGACCATGTCTCAACCGTTTTGGATGTTTCGACATTTCTGGGTTTTACTTTTATATCAGAAAATCAGTTTTGATGGGATTTGCTAATGTTGATGGTTCTCTTATTAGAGCTATATTTATCCATTTTGTTAAGAACGTTTCAGATCGTATCAGAGAGTGCATTTTGTAATTGAGAGAGATTAGTTAATCTCTAGGGTTTGTAACTTTCTTCCAATTTTTCTTGATACACAATTGGGGTTTGAGAGTGATTCTTTAGATCTCTGTACATTACATTGGTGACTGTAATCTCTTCTATTTTTCATAGTGAATTTCGTCTAGGACTTTGCCCTGCCTTGGATGTAGGTAGCAAAAGCATCTTGCTTTTGTCTACTGAACCAAGTAAACTTGATGTTGTGTGTTTTGTTAGGTAAAATAGTTTTGCCTCAATGGAAATTGTAAGATAATTACAACTCTAAACAAAATATTACAAATAAATAATTATTGATTAAATAAAGTTACAACTCTATGACTTAAAATACAAATAAATAAAAGAAGAAATAGAAGAAGAGAAATAGAGAAATACAACTCTATGCAAAATAATGCAAATAAAGTAAAGTGTTTGAAACAAAAAGAAAAGAAGATTACAACTCAAAACAAGAAATACAAATAAACAAAAGAGAAGAATATGAAGATGAAGATAAATAAAATAAAAATAAAGAACAAGAAAACAAAATAGAAACAACTCTCACTCACACTACCAAAGTGAAGAGTGTTGGGGATCACCAACTTGAACAAGGTTTGAAACATTTGTCCAAAAGTTTATTTCCCCCTAACTCAAGCACTAAGGGATCTCTCACAGATTTTTGGAAATGCTTTCTGGAATAATCAAGCCTCAAGGTGTTTCTAGCCAAGTGCTATAATGGATAGAAATGTTGTGTCTTACAAGTGAGCATTAGGCTCCTATTTATAGAGTTTTGAGACACCCTTTGAATTTCAAATTCCACCAACCCCCATGGCTGTTACCAATGATTAATTGGATGTTTATGGAATTAAAATAGAGATTTGAGAGTTATTTAGCTGTTGGAAACGTTCAAAATTGGATAAAACCGAAAATTGGAATATGCTGTCAGCCACTTGGGCCGCGGCCCACATAGTGTTTCTGCCTCTTGGGCCGCGGCCTGACAAACATGCACCGCGACCCAAGACCTTTTCCAGCAACCAATTTTTTAATTTTTTCAAAACGTTCCAAATTTATTCCCACTTGATTTTGTAACTTCCATCACAATATAGGAGTTAAAATCACATCTCTATCAGCCATTTCACATATGGCTTTAAGAAATTCATCTCAATATTGTGCAACAACAAATCTACACAATAATGGGTGATATTTGGAAGTTACAAATTTGTAACACCAAATATGTTACATATTTGGATATATCTCATATATCTAAGTATTGTAACTCTCTATTATATGTTACAATATGTGACACCCTTTGTCACATTTATTTAATCTAAAATATTATATTATAAAATAATATAACATTCCCCCACTAGATTAAATAGTTCTCTATTGTAACACTTATTTAATCAATCATTATATTTTAAAATATAACATATCCCCCTCTTAATTAAATAAGAACTCTCTCTTATAGGAGTCATTGCTTTAGTGCATAAAGCAAAGTATTTTTCAACTTGAACTTTACTATAGTGTAATTATCACAAAATTTGTCGAAAATTTGGTTGCACTAGGCATTGAATCATCTTTTCATGATAACAAATCAGTGATAACACACACACCTTTTTCGATGTTCACTTGAGACCTCTATGTCTCGCTTTGCACCGTTAATGGCCATGTGCACTTTGCATTCATGGACGTTCTTGAGAATATTCCCAATTCTCATGAGAGGCAGCACCACCCCTAGGTCCATATAGGTAGAATTCTTACAGTATTTTGTTACCAAAAATACTTGTCTTCATAAGACTAAATTCTATTAAAAAACCTTTCGGTTTTAACCCTCAACTTGGTAACTCACAAGTACTCAATATCTCATATGGGACTTGTTTTGAGTACAACTAATATTCACTTGATTGACTTGTTGTTAACTATTGAATCTAACACTAGTTAAATAACTAGTGTTAAGATAGGTTACCATCAATCGTGAATCTCTTTAGGGAGTTTAAGTCCCATCCCTCGAGATGATGTAGCCAATAAATCCCTCGTTAGTGGCTTAGTGAAAGGATCCGCCAGATTTTCACTAGTTCTCACATAGGATATTGAGATGACTCCTCTTTGAATCAATTCTCTTACATATCCATGTTTTAGACTAATATGTCTAGACTTCCCATTATACACTCCGATGTATGCTCTAGCCAATGTCGCTTGGATATTGCAATGTATCGATATAGTGGATACATTCTCTTTGATTAGGGGTATCTCTATCAACAGATCCCTTAACCATTCGGCCTCTTTGCCGGTAGCAGCTGGAGCTATAAACTCTGCTTCCATAGTGGAATGAGATATACAGGTTTGTTTCTTGGAACCCCGGGAAATTGCACCCCCACCAAGTGTAAATACCCAACTAGTTGTGGACAAGTTGTCCCCAAGATTGGATATCCAGCTTGCATCTGTATATCCTTCTAAGATTGAAGGAAATTTGGAGTAATGAAGGCTTAGTCCTTTGGTTTTCTTGAGATAACCTAGGACTCTTCCAATCGCCTTCCAGTGATCCACACTTGGATTACTTGTAAACCTACTAAGTTTACTCACCGCAAATGCTATATCAGGTCTAGTACATTGGGCAGCGTACATTAGACTCCCTATAGCACTAGCGTACTCCAATTGAGCCACCGTTCTTCCTTCATTCTTCTCTAGTTTTACACTATGATCGAATGGAGTATTGGCATCCTTAACCTTGATATGGTTAAATTTGTTCAATACTTTCTTGACATAGTGGGCTTGCCCTAACGCAAAACCCCCACTATGTTTCTTTACTTTGATACCAAGTATGGTGTCAACTTCTCCAAGATCTTTCATCTTGAAGGTTGATGATAGAAACCTCTTCGTTTCTTCTATCCCCTTCATGCTATCACTTAGAATAAGTATGTCATCCACATATAAGCAAACAATGATCACATATCCCTTACAAGTTTTGGAATACAAACACTTGTCTCCATTGTTATGTCTAAACCCATTAGACATAATGGCTTGATCAAATTTCCTATGCCATTGCTTAGGAGCTTGTTTCAATCCATATAAGGATTTTACAAGTCTACATACTTTATGTTCATATTTTGGTAGGACAAACCCTTCGGATTGTTCCATATAGACCTCCTCATTGAGGTCACCATTAAGGAATGTCGTTTTGACATCCATTTGATGAACATACAAGTTGTGTATAGAAGCTAAAGCAAACAAAATTCTTATAGAAGTTGTTCTTGCAACATGCGCATAGGTATTGAAATAATCGATACCTTCTTTTTGCCTAAACCATTTAGCTACTAATCTAGCTTTAAAGGTTTGGATAGTGCCTTCAGTGTGGTATTTTCTCCTAAATACCCATTTACACCCAATTGGCTTAGACCCCGGTGGGAGGTCTACCAATTCCCAAGTGTTGTTGGAAAGAATTGAGTCCATCTCATCATTGATGGCTTCTTTCCAAAATGCACTATCTCTTGATTGCATAGCTTCTCTATAAGTCTTAGGATCATCCTCAACAAGAAGTACAATAGGAATTTTCCTAATGACTTCCTCTCTATTTCCTTCTACCATGTAGAATGAAATTCGTTGAGAATCTATCTCATCCACTACTAGACTTTTCTCATTATTTTTTAGGCTTTGACTTCTTCTAAGTTCAAAGGGTTGCTTTACATTCTTTTGAGAATTCTCCTCTTGAGAATCAATTTTGGATGTAGAAGCTTGAGAATTGTTCTCATATAAAAAATTATCCTTTAAAGATGTTGAGGCTTGAGAATTGTTGTCACATAACATGTTCTCAAAGAATTCAACTTCTCTAGATTCACTCACAATAGTAGACTCTAAGTCTAATAGCCTATAAGCTTTACTATTGTTGGCCTAACCAACAAAAGCACACTTTATGGCTCTTGAACCTAACTTTGTTCTATTAGGTTCGTTTTTCTTGCAATATGCAAGACACCCCCACACTTTGAAGTACCCTATGTTGGGTTTTCTTCCTTTCCATAACTCATATGGAGATATCTTGTTTTTCTTCATCGGTATTCAATTAAGAATGTGACAAGCGGTTAAAAGTTCTTCACCCCATAAGTTGAAGTTCAACTTAGAAAACACCAACATAGAATTTATCATCTCTAGATAAGTCCTATTTTTCCTTTCAGCAACACCATTGTGTTGTGGTGTATAAGGTGCGATGCACTCATGAATTATACCATTTTCTTCACAAAATGTATTGAATTCATTAGAGAAGTACCCTCCTCCTCTATCACTTCTTAGCACCTTAATCTTTTTATTTAGTTGATTTTCAACTTCTAATTTATATAATTTAAAAGCATCAAAAGTTTCATCTTTATGCTTTAAAAGAAACACATAGGTATATCTACTATAATCATCTATAAAAGTAAGAAAATACATTTTACCACCTCTAGTTAAAACATCATTTAATTCACAAAGATCACTATGGATTAAATCTAGTAAATTAGATGATCTTTCTACGCTAGGAAATGGTTTCTTAATCATTTTTGCCTTAACACATGTTTCACATTTACCATAGTTTGTAATATTGCATGCAATCATACCACATTTTACTACTCTTTTCATGGTTGAAAAACCTATATGCGATAGTCTAAGATGCCACAAATATAAAGAATCATACTAAATAATATAGGTGGAATTAACATTTTTATTGAAAGTTACATCATTGGTGCACAATTTAACCATACCCTCATAAGAGTACCCCTTTCCCAAAAATACATTTGATTTGGTAAGTATAAGTTTACTGGACTCAAAAATGGCTTTAATGCCGGGCTTGCCAAGCAAATCACCACTTACCAAGTTTCTACTCATTTCAAGAACATAAAGTACATTCACTAATGTAACTTTCTTGTCGGAGGTGAAAAAGACTTCAATGGTACCTTTGCCAAGTACCTTTGATTTGCCCTCATTGCCCATTTGAATCTCATGGTTGCCCTTTGACTCTTCAAAGGTCTTGACCAATGATTTGTCATAGGTGACATGGACGGTGGCACATGTGTCATACCACCATCCTTTCACCTTTCCTTGGACCGCATTCACCTCACTATGGGTAGCAACTATATTTTCCTCTTGAGTTGCGTTTACCTTAGGTCCCTTTTGGTCTTTTCTATGCCTACACTCTCTAGCATAGTGACCCTTTTTCCCACACACAAAGCAAGGACATTTCTCACCCTTAAACTTGTTTGGGTTGGTTTTTGGACCCAAAGGTTTCTCGTTACCATTTTTCCCTTTGTTTTTGGGATGTTTTGGTTGTGACACCGCATTTTCTTTGGAAGTCTCTTCATTAGACCCCTGCACAAGTTTATCTCTACATATCGATTCCTCTTCGATTCGAATATGTTTTTGGATTTCCTCCAAAGAATAATCCTCATTTTTATGAAGGATTCTTTTCCTATAGCTCTTCCAAGTTGGTGGTAATTTAGCCACTATAACACCAACTTGAAAGGCCTCGGGAAGCCCAATCTTTAGCACTTTCAATTTGTTAACAATAATTTGCAATTAATGTATTTGAGGAAGCATGGGTTTATTACCAAAAAATTTGAAATCAAAATATTGCAATATCAAAACTTTTTGGTACCTTCCTCTTCCGCTTTGAATTTTGTTTCAAGTGCATCTCATATCTCCTTTGCCGATTTGGTCTCGGTGTAGAGGTCATAGAGCCTATCGGAAAGAGCGTTGAGGATATGACCCCTACAAAGGAGATTGTCCTCCTCCCTCTTCCTTCTTTTCTCCACCACCTCGGGAGTGTCTTTGTCGAATGGTGTTGGGAGAGGTTCTAGAGTGGATTCTAGAATGTAGGCGATTTTGAGAGTGGTTAAAAGAAACCTCACCTTGTCTTTCCATCTAGTGAAATTGGACCCATCAAACCTATCCAATCTCACTAGGTCTTCATTCATAATCTTGATGGTCTCACCTTCCATTGAAACAAACAAGGGTAAGTTTTTGAATGTTAGGTAAAATAGTTTTGCCTCAATGGAAATGGTAAGATAATTACAACTCTAAACAAAATATTACAAATAAATAATTATTGATTAGATAAAGTTACAACTCTATGACTGAAAATACAAATAAATAAAAGAAGAAATAGAAGAAGAGAAATAGAGAAATACAACTCTATGCAAAATAATACAAATAAAGTAAAGTGTTTGAAACAAAAAGAAAAGAAGATTACAACTCAAAACAAGAAATACAAATAAACAAAAGAGAAGAATACGAAGATGAAGAGAAATAAAATAAAAAGAAAGAACAAGGAAACAAAATAGAAATAACTCTCACTCACACTACCAAAGTGAAGAGTGTTGTGAATCACCAACTTGAACAAGGTTTGAAACCTTTGTCCAAAAGCTTATTTTCCCCTAATTCAAGCACTAAGGGATCTCTCACAAATTTTTGGAAATGCTTTATGGAATAATCAAGCCTCAAGGTGTTTCTAGCCAAGTGCTATAATGGATAGAAATGTTGTGTCTTACAAGTGAGCATTAGGCTCCTATTTATAGAGTTTTGAGACACCCTTTGAATTTCAAATTCCACCAACCCCCATGGTTGTTACCAATGATTAATTAGATGTTTATGGAATTAAAATAGAGATTTGGGAGTTATTTGGCTGTTGGAAACGTTCAAAATTGGATAAAACCGGAAATTGGAATATGCTGTCAGCCACTTGGGCCGCGGCCCACATAGTGTTTCTACCTCTTGGGTCGCGGCCTGACAAACATGTGCCGAGGCCCAAGACCTTTTCCAGCAACCAATTTTTCAATTTTTCCAAAACGTTCCAAATTTATTCCCACTTGATTTTGTAACTTCCATACACAATATGGGAGTTAAAATCACATCTCTATCAGTCATTTCACATATGGCTTTAAGAAATTCATCTCAATACTGTGCAACAACAAATCTACACAATAATGGGTGATATTTGGAAATTACAAATTTGTAACACCAAATATGTTACATATTTGGATATATCTCATATATCTAAATATTGTAACTCTCTATTATATGTTACAATATGTGACACTCTTTGTCACATTTATTTAATCTAAAACATTATAATAATATATTATATTATAAAATAATATAACATGTTTATGCTTTTGTTCTGGTTTATTGTGTTCATCTTTCATCTATTGTCATTAGGTTTAATCCTAACATTCTCTATACTAATCTAAAACTAAGAACAAATACAACACACAAAAAAAAAAAATACCAAAAACTTGAAAGAATACAAATTTTAGTGAGTTTTAGCCAAAATAAATACCTACTTGAAAAGCCTTTTTTCGCATTAACTTGAAAATCAAATAAAATTCACAAGGAAAATTTTCAATCGTTGTACAATTGATTTTCTACCATGGAAGCATCAAGCTTTAGTAGTTGTTGAAGTAACTATTTTAAAAAATTCTTTGATTCTCACTTTGCTCCTCAAAAATTTTAAACAAATGGGGATGAAGAACTCAATCGTCCTTCTATAGAGTCATGGATTGGAACAACAAGATCAATTGTTGCTCCCATGGTTGTTGTCAAGAGCATATCCTCACTCACTCGCGAGTTGCATGCGATAATATTCAACTCAGATTTGGGAAGCTCTACTTGAATACTATATAACTCAAAACAGAGCAAAGATAAGTCAGTTTAAAAATCATTTGTATAACATTAGCAAGAATTTGTTGGCCATTAATGAATACTTGCTTATGATATTTAATATCCTAGATTTACTGAATTTCATTGGCCACAAAGTAACTTATATCACATTGAGGCAACTTCAATGGCCTGAATAAAGACTATGATACATTCAAAGTTTCTATTAATTCTATAATTTAGCCATATAATGTTGTTGAAATTGAAGCATTGTTGCTGACTGAAGAAGTTAGACTTGAAAAGAGCTCCAAAGAACTTGATATTGTTTCTGGAAAAGTAGAACTTGCTGCTCAAAATGGGGGATATTGTAACTTTGGAAATGAGAAACACAATTAAGCGATAACTATTCAATTTATCATGGTGGTTACACTCAGAAAGATCAGTCGATATTAAAGGTGCTTCTGCCTATAGGTGGTAACTTTGGTGGAAAAGGTCTCGGTGGATGAGGTCAATGGTAGAGTTAAAAAACAGGGCATGTGGTGCTGCAATGTTTTTACAGATTTATATACTTGTTTTTGTGATGCTTACCGGGCAAATAAATCTTTTGGTAGTGTTGATGCAACAACTTAGCCTTTCTATATCTGGAGGTACTTGCCGACGAATTCTGATTCTCCGGTCCTTCTCCGATGATGAAGATAACATTGCCGATCGTTGAACCGTCGGGGGTACCTGCAAGAAAGACACTCCGATGCCTAAGTCAGATTTTTGATCCCTTCATCTGAATAAGAGTTTAGTATTTATAGAACAAGAATGTGAGGTGGTTAGTTGGTTAAGATGACTCCCTGATTGGTGGGAGGATTAACCGAATTTCCCTCCAAAATATATTTGGATTGGTTAAATATGCAGAGGTCAGAGGCGCAGACCGCCTCTGACTCATGGCTTTTGACATCGAAGCTTCTGCAGGGTCAAAACGATCCGTTTCAATTTACTTAAAACAGAAAAGCCTTCTGGGCCAAACATTTTGGGCCGAACAGATGCCCCCCGGCCCAAGCTTCGAACGGACGAGGCACGCCTAATCACTCGAACCTTGGGCCGAAAATTTTGCCCAAAGCCGTCACTTCTCGTTAATCGAGGCGGGCCGCAGGCGCACGATCACACAGGCCCCTGACATGCATCATTCAGAATTCAATGCAAGCACAATTACCGAGTATTGCACTCTATTAAGGCATTTCATTTTCCACTTTGTTGGTCCATTTCAAATAACTTCATTTCAAAATTCTCAAACTTCATTTCGGCCTTTTCAGAGAAGAACTCAGAAGAAAAAACCCTAAGATCGGCTATCCTTCCATTCTCGTAGCCAATCTCCTAATTCTCCTAATCATGTCTTCACGTTCATCTCCTGAGCCGATGGACCGCGAAGGATACAAAGCTGCAAACGATCGCATACGCAAATCATTTGACATTCCAAACAACGTCACAGTCCAAATGCTCCCGGATTCTGAGTTAAGAGAATGGCGATTTAAGGATGTGGTCAAGCCCAACGAGATCGTCATTAGTTTGAGGCACATATAATGGCTCCAATTTCCTCTTCCAGCTCTACTAGTGCAGATAATTTCAAATTCCGGAGCTCACATTTCTCAATTTCTCCCGAATGCCATTCAATCCATAGTTGGGGCTCAGATGATCGGAGCTCTCAGGAACGTTGACATTCAGTCGGATGACATCTATGCATGCTTTACTAAATCGACGAACAAAGCGATAGAAGGAAAGCCCTGGAAGACCTTCTACCTTTCCCCCAAAAAAGACCGAACAATCTTTACTGATTTCTACAGCTCCCATAGGAATTGGGACAAATATTTCTTTGCAATTGAAGGTGCGTGGTACCCTGAATTTCTGCCTCAAGAAATTTTCCCCCTGGCCAGGGTTTTCATAAAAGGTGAGTTCTATCTTTACTTTGTTCTTTCTCTTCTTTCATGTAAGCATATTGTGTTTAAATGATTGTCCATTGATCTGGTCCTATGCTTTGCCATTTTATTTTATGTTCCATATTTCTCGTGGCCTCAGGTCAGCATGAGTCTTGAGAGACAAAGCCTGCTGACAGAGAAATGGCTCCTTCATGAGTCCAAGGAAAACACCATTAGCATCAGAGGGGTAATGAGCCCCTACTGTATGCAAATCATGACTCGACTTTGTTTTATGGATCAAACCGATATTGGTGCTATGCGAATCAAAACACAGAAGGGTGACATGTCCCTTGCCAAGATCACAACTACGGGTGCGAAGCAGGTTGGAGTGTTCTTAAAAAGGTCTCCCCCTGCTTCTTCGACTCTGTCATTATCAAAGACTGAGTATGAGAGGACATGCTCCGAGACTTTTGCTGCATGTGCCAAGCGACAGGGGATCCCTGAGAGCAAGAAGAGAGATGGCTCCGACTCAGCTCCTGCTGTGAAATCGTCCCCTGACAAATCTGCTTTGGGTCGCAGGTCTTCTCATATACACGGGCGGTCTTCCACGCCTTATGCTACTCTGCAAGTCCAGCCTCTCCAACAGGTGCCTTTGCCAAAGGACGCCCTGGGAAAGAGGAAGTCCCGAGAGGAATCTTCTGATGAAGATTCAGCGATGGAAAATGCATTTCGTCCAAGCTTCAGATTTCAAGAGGGTCTGCTTCTGCCACTAGAGGCTCTTCTCTGACAATCCCCAAGCTTACGCTAGGGATATTACCACTTCGGCAAGCTTTGTCCTTACCCAAGATGCCTCTGGGGCCATTCTCTACCTCCGTCGTCTTCTTCCTCTTCTACATCGGGGTCTTCCTTGGGGGAGGGCCCGAAAAGCGTTGTACCCCTTGCGGCTCTGCCTTCTGCAATGGTCAAGCCGTCAGAAGCGGTAACTGTTACTGGGGTGCATGGTGACTTGCCAATGGAGGCGAGATCTCCTAGCTCTTATGTGAGATCAGCAGAGGCGCTGTCCTCTGCCTCTGCCTTGGCTGAGGGGTCTGACATTGGCCATAGGCAAGGATCAGAGGGGAGACGCCCTTCTTCTGCCTCCCATAAGAATCATCTTTTAGAGGATGCTTTCGGGGGTGGATTTGGGTTTATGAACAGTCCTCCTTAGCCAGTCGATGCAGGCCAAGTCATTACTTCGGAGACTCTCCCTGTATGTAAAAAATCAGGAGGTACCAAGGCCGCAGGTGGCCATAACATGGATGTTGATGTTCGTGTGACATCTCTTGCAGCTTCTGGGACCCCTTTAAGGGAGGTCATCATTGTATCCCTGGAGGGTACAAGTAATTTTGAGTCGCCCAGTGCCTTTCTAGAGAAACTGACGTCTTCTGCAGTACAGACGCCAGTGTATTTGCCAAGTGACTTAGGTGACGATGTTGGAGAAGGGCTGCTTGTTCGTCCCTCCATGCCACATCTTTCTAGAATAGGAACAACTGCTTTGACATCTGATAGCATTATGGTGTCATCGCTAGCGAGAGGCGGGGAACCGGTTGCCCTCGTTGCTTCTGTTGCTGTGCTAGTAGGGAGAGAAACAAATGATAGAGTAGGGGGTTTGCCAGAATATGTGTCTTCTGCGCCAACGGAGGTGATGGAGGAGATGTTGCACATCAATAGACCACATCTCCCTGCTGAAGTTGTTGGGTCATTAAGTGGTCAAGGTGACTTGCTTCAACAAGTGTCTGACCACATATGGATGGTAAGTTTGTGTAATATGAGCACGAATATCATGTATGTAGTAGAGTGAGTATCGTGTGATGTCTGTCCTATTTGATGTGTAACAGGTTTAGTTAATGTTTTGCAGAGCTATGTGTGCACCTCTGCTACTAGAAGAGAATATGCAGCGGCTGTCCAGAACAGCGCTAAGATGGCTGAGCAGGCAGCCATGCTTGAGGAGGAGCGAGCGGGGAGAAGGATGGCCGAAGTGAACCGTGATGTGCTCGTGGATGCCATAAAGAAGTTAGAAGCGCAGCTAGCAGAGGTAACAGAGACAGTGGTGGCCACAGAGGAGAAGCTAGTAGGGTCTGTTGGGCTAGAGCTAGAGCATGACAAACTGAAAGTTGACCTAGTGGCCATGACGAACAAATGGATGGAAAAGAGCCAGTTCTGCGCGCAGCATGAAGCCCGGATGGAGAAATTATATAACATGATAAATGATTTGCAGGAAGATGTAGTGTCTTTGCAGACAGATAAAGAGATATTAGAGAATGCGAAGAAAGAGCTGCAGCAGAAAGTGGGGGGGTTGGAAATGAACGTTGTAGACTCGCAGAAGCAGAAGCTGGAGGTAGAACTCTAGTTGAATAATAAGTTAAAGGAGAAAGAGGAGGCCATCACTAAAATCGAGAGGCAGTTAAAGGAAATGGCTAAGGTATGTGCTTTATATATTGGTATAACGATATTATGGTTAAGTGTTATGTTGCATGTGTTGATTAGTTGATCGGTTTGTATTGCAGAAGGTAGAAGAGGTGGCAGTAGAAGCCACGAGGCAGCGCATCCGGGATCGTGAGATTATCGAACGCAAGTTCGTGAGGATTGCCGAAGTGGACACTGCAAAATACTTAGATCTTGCACTGCATAATAAGAAGTAGACTCCAGAGGAGAAATGGGCTAAGCTGGAGATGTACTGTAAAAGCATCAATGTGAAAGTTGGAGAATATAATGTCGATCAATATCTTAATGAACTTGGTGATCTGCGAATCACCTACCCAGCACAGCATCTTGAAAAATTGAAGCTGGAGGGCGACACCTTGGGCTCAATTTATGCTGCAAGTGGGGAGCCTGTTGAAGAAGGTGATATCGCAGGGTAGGTGTCCTCTGTTGCCGTTGTTGACCACGATTTTGGCCAAGGACGAGTAGACGTCAAAACTACAATAAACCTTCAAGAGAAAAATACGACACTGATGATTTTATAGTGGTTCAGCCCCAATTTATTGGTAATAGCCTAATCCACTTGGAGTTGTGATATATATATATATATCCTACACTTAAGATCAGATGAACTTGAGTCAACTGAGTTTCTTAAGTGTAAGTAGAAAAATACACAGTTTCTCTCTCTAAACTCTCTCAGAAAATGCCCCAAGAATGCCTCAAGTAACAGTCCCAAAGTCTCAAAACTAGAGAGTTTTTCTCAGTCTCCAAAGATCAGATCCCCCCAAAAATGATGCCATGAGTCATTTATTTATAGGCTCATGGATCGTACATCAGATATTCCCTTTGACCGGGTCATTGGTTCTTCCAACAGACTTTAATTAATAAAATATAAATAAATCTAAATTACAATATTATAGCTATTATCCCGGAATAGCTGAGAGATTCCCGCGGCAGTTGAGAATGATTCGGGTTGAAGTTGTTACTGAGGCTTTATTAAAGTGGACGATAACTTCTAAGATTCTGATCAGTGCACCAACCAAATCAATCTCCAAAGTGACTGGTCGGACAAGACAACTTACCGGTCGGCATAGGCAAAAGCACTCCTCTAGCACACATCTGGTCTAACATGACACATCTCTGGTCTAACATGACACATCTCTAGCCTAACATGGCACATCTCTGGTCTAGCATGACACTTCTCTGGTCTAGCATGACACATCTTTGGTCTAGCAAAACACTTGACTGGTCGGCCAAATGAATGACTAGTCGGTCAAAACGACTGACTGGTCGGCCAAACTCCTAACTGGTCAGTCAAAAATCTTTACCGGTCGGACATAAATTCTATCAGGTCGATCAGATCACTTTATCACAACTCCGAAGAGCCAACACATTTATTGACTATTAATGTGTCATTTACTGACCATGCATTGCCACTTGTCACTTCTGATTGCCATGTCATCGAACTGAAATTTTGGGGATAACATTTTCCCCCCAACTTTATTATATGATTTACTCGTATGATAAAAATTTTCTCTAGCAAAATGTTTTTGAGGTCATCCAAAAGCTTCCATCCGGTCAGTAACTTTCACTTTTGTAGTAAACCCACGATCAAATGTTTCCTTTAGCCCATCAAACTTGTTTCTTTTACCATTCCTAACCGATCAAATTTCTTTTGTCCCTCGTAACCCTTGTGCCTCAGAACCCAAACAGCTTCTTGGAAATACTACTCCTCGGACATGTTGCTCCTTGGATGCACCCCAGCTGCTCGGACACTTGCAACCATCCACAGCCAACATCCGCTTGGATGCAGCCCGAGCTGCTCGGACACGCAGCCACTATCCGCTCGGATGCAGCTTCTCGGATGCCCAGCCAACAGCTCCTCGGACATGCACCCCAACACTCGGACGCGCGCGGGCCTGCTCGGACACACTCGGCATCCACTCGGCCACCACCCAATCAATCAGACACGCACCAGATCCGCTCGGACACGCACCAAATCCGCACCAGCCTTTGGATTCTCAGCCAGCCGCTCGGACATGCCAGCCTCTCGGATGCGCACCTGCAGCAGCTCCTCGGACACCTCTTGTTGCATGGCTCCTCGGATGCAGCACCATCTCCCAATCGATCAGACACGCAACAAATCCGCTCGGACACCTCTTCTCGAATGCATGCCATCTACTCGGATCAGCACCTAGCTGCTTGGACGCATGCAGCTGCTCGGTCGTTCACGCTGCTGCTCGGACACATGCAGCCGCACCGTTTGGACACGCCTCTAGCCACTCGGTCACGCATAGCCGCTTTGCTGTGCGCCTGGCTACTCGGACACCACAGCCTAACCGCTCGGATGCATGCCCTTATGTCCTCGGGTTTGCACAAAATCTTTATGGTTCATGCAATTATACTTTACTTTTCTTTGTTAACTTGAAACATTCTAAGTCTTTTTAGACTTAAAAAGTTATAAGTTTTTTGTGAATTGTAAAGTCACTCTGATGTATGCCTTATATTTTCGCATGAGTACTTAGTTTTCTAACTTAGAAATTTTTAGACATTTCATAAGTCCCTGCTGAGTATACTTTCTCACACTCTTATTGCTCTAACATTTTATGAGCATAATGTTTATTGCCACACGAATATTTGCTTCTAACTTGAAATTTTGAAAAATTCCAAGCTACTTAAGCTTTGTCAAACAAGTGAGCTTAATGGCCTTTTTTGACTTCAAAATTTTACAAGTCAGCCTAAAAACAAATATGTTTACTCGTGCTCTTATTGCCTATGTTAAATTATATACCAGCATACCCCATGTGCCCCCCAATCAATCGAGGGTTGAAAGATCCTTGGTCACTTGCTACTTGACCGAATCTGTTCAAGCAGTTAATTGCTCATGAAACACATAGAATATATTGAAAATATTCGAGCAGTTGAACACTGCTTGAACGTATCGACCAGTTGAACACTGTCTGATTTTACCGACCAGTTGAACACTGATCGAATAATTAACACACATGCACATTTGTAGCAAGAATCGACCACGCTGCGCGTAGTCTCTTTTATTACTCGTAAATTAAAAAGGACAAAACGTGTCTAATAACGAGTCTTAAACAACAAAAATTGTTCAAAAATAGATGACTGGTCAGCGAATAACCAACTCATAAACCAAATTTAAATAACAAGTAAAACAACTTGAAATTAAACTACCACTCTGAAAGCAGTATTTAGAAATAATATATCCACAGACGCTCGCCGTTCCAGTGGTTCCTGATCAGGCTCCGTTCACCAAATCTACTCCTAGCATTCCCGCTCATGCCGAAGTGTCTTGGCATATCTCTCCCTTTCTTTGTTTCTATCCTCATCCAAGTGTGGACCTCCACATATAGTGTCTAAGGTAAAGTCCACAGGCCCGGGTTGCAAGGGTGGAGATCTTTGTCATTTGAACCCAGGATCGTTGCTGCCTCCTTCTCCTTGGGTGTCTTTGCCCGGTACTTTTTCAACTGACCTGACCGGAGAAGAAATTTTATCTCGTCTTTGAGGTGATTGCATTCATTCGTGTCGTGACCATAATCTCCATGGAAATGACAAAACTTATTCATGTCTCTCTTCCTCATCTCTTTCCTGATGGGTGGAGGTTTCTTGTATGGAACATCTTCATGACTAGCAAGATATATTTCCGCTCGGCTGGCTGAGAGAGTAGTGTAATTAGTGAACTGAGGCTCGTAATTGGTTGGCTTTTCGTTTGAACTCAACTTTGCTTTCTTTTCCTCATGGTGGTCAGACCCGTTATTTCCACGTTTCTTTTCACCATTATTAGGAGAGTCAGTTGATCCGCCCGGATTGTTTATGCCATTCTCCTCTTTCTCGATTGCATCATCCAATTTTATATACTTGTCTGCTCGGTCAAGAAATTGTTGAAGTGTTGAAATTGGATTTCTATGTATACTATCCCACAAAGGGCTCTGATAAGTTATCCCAGCAGATATGGAAACCATCTTTCCCTCGTCTCCTACAGCAGTTGCTCTATTGGATTCTCTCATGAATCTCTGTATATAATTCTTTAAAGACTCATTGTTCAATAGAAATAATATTTTTATTGAACAATTTTTGTTGTTCAATATAAATAAATCCTATAGTAGTTACTCTATTGAACAATTTTTGTTGTTTAAAAATAGATGACTGGCCAGCAAATAACCAGCTCATAAACCAAATTTAAATAACAAGTTTGTAAGGACCAATATTTTGTGTATGACAAATTAGGTCCAGTCGCGTCTAGAATGGACTTTTGTTATATCTGGAGTATATTCGTTTTTAGTTAGAGTCCATGTCAGCATGTGTGTAAAGCAAGGCTGTTAGTGAGTTACAGCTGTTAGTTGGTTCGGGATTATACCTAATTGCAGCCAAGGATATATATTGGCCTGGCTAATTAGTTATAACCAACCCTTTTTGTTTGATAGATTGGATTGGATATTTTTGCTCTGTTTTCTTTCTTTTTCTTTCATTGATTTTTGCAGGTGTTGGCAAGAAACTCCATTGAAGATGGTCGAAGCTTTCTGTGCAAGCATTGAAATCAAGCCGTGATTGCTGAAGGTGTTCAGCTGGGTCTTGATGTTATAGATCCGAAGGTTTTCGGGTTTGAGACATTGTTGAAGGGAGTTCAATATTGAAGCAAGGGGATCTTGCATTTATAACCAAGGGATTTGGTTGGTTAGGGTAAATAGCTTCACTGTATTTTGAGATAGTTTGTACAATTTTTACATATTGAATCTTGAACTGGTTTATGTAAAATTACTTCTGATTATAGTGAGAGTTTTTACCCTGGTTCAGGGAACCCAAGCACTAGTCGGCTGAAATGTGTTTTCAGTGCAGATGAAGCTTGTAATTTTTGTGTGTCAACTTTTATAATTGTGTAGTGAATATCCAAGCATAAATCAAGATAAAGATTGTAAAACTGGAAAGATAGGCTAAAACTTTGGTTTTTCAAAGTTAAACAACTTGAAATTAAACTACCACTCTGAAAGCAGTATTTAGAAATAATATATCCACAGACGCTTGCCGTTCCAGTGGTTTCTAATCCTAGCACTCCCGCTCATGTCGACGTATCTCGGCATACCTTTCCCTTGCTTTGTTGCTATCCTCAGCCAAGTTTGTACCTCCACATATAGTGTCTAAGGTAAAGTCCACAGGCCCGGGCTGCAAGGGTGGAGATCTTTGTCGTGGAATCCACGATTGCTACTGCCTCCTTCTCCTCGGGGTGTCTCTGCCCGGTACTTTTTCAACTTGCCCGACTGGAGAAGAAATTCTATCTCGTCCTTGAGGTGATTGTATTCATTCGTGCCGTGACCATAATATCTCGTCCTTGAGGTGATTGTCTAGAGTTCTCCCTTTGCGTCGAGGCAGTTCTAGATCGGTCCTCATCATCTTCCCAACCAAGGGGGTTACTCCTGCTTCTGTCCAGTCCCCGAGAATTGGCTGTGTCAGTGGTCCTCCGACCAGCATTATTATTTCTTGCTCCTTGGGTGGCTGCTTGTGTCGCGGCTTAAGCATTGGCTTTGGCCAATTGGGTAGCCGCTTCTAGAGCAAGTGCTGCTTCACGATGTTTCCGGTCGACCTCCTTGTGTCGCTGTCTAAGCTCTTCACTTCTGGCCTCCATATCGCGCCTTTGCTACTCTAACGCAGCTCTCTGCCTGGCCATCTCTTCAGCGAAAGACTCCTGCCGAGCATTGAACTGCATCATCTCCTCTTGAAAAGCGCCTATTGCTTCTTGGAGTTGTTCAACTTCTGGAGTGGTCTCCTCGAGAAAGACCCTTGGCTCAGTTTCTGGGTTCTGCAGTCCAGGACCTTCTGATCTAGCAGGCTCTTTTGACGCGCCTGACTTTTTGGATGCCACATTGGTATTCTTGGGCGCCATCTTGATATGATAGTCATGTGTTTCTTCTCTTCAGGCTCTCAATGAAAGCACCAAAATGTTGACCACGATTTTGGCCAACGACGAGTAGATGTCAAAACTACAATAAACCTTCAAGAGAAAAATAAGACACTAATGATTTTATAGTGGTTTAGCTCCAATTTATTGGTAATAGCCTAATCCCCTTGGAGTTGTGATATATATATCCTACACTTAAGATCAGATGAACTTGAGTCAACTGAGTTTCTTAAGTGTAAGTAGAAAAATACATAGTTTCTCTCTCTAAACTCTCTCAGAAAATGCCCCAAGAATGCCTCAAGTAACAGTCCCAAAGTCTCAAAACTAGAGAGTTTTTCTCAATCTCCAAAGATCAGATCCCCCCAAAAATGATGCCATGAGCCATTTATTTATAGGCTCATGGATCGTACATCAGATATTCCCTTTGACCGGGTCATTGGTTCTTCCAACAGACGTTAATTAATAAAATATAGGTACTTTTTCAACTGGCCCGACCAGAGAAGAAATTTTATCTCCTCTTTGAGGTGATTGCATTCATTCGTGTCGTTGAACAATTAAGATGGTGGCAAGGCCTGCTCCAGTGACAGAGGCAAGGCCAATTGGTGAAAGAGGTGCCATAGAATGATCGACGCAATTTTTTTATGCTTGTATATGCATGTTTACTCTTCTTCATTTGTTACTGCATGGACAATTGTAGATGTAATGATGTGCAAATTATTAATACAACTTACAAAAATTTGTTCATGTTCTTTGCCTGGTTGTTGGTGAATGTGTTTTTCTTGATACTATAATAATTAAAATATTGTAGCAGGTGAGGGTCAGTTGACATATTCCGATAAGAGGCTTCATAGACCCTTTAGGCTGTTGCGTGTGAGATACAGTAAGAGCCTGTATAGATGGTGGGAGAGAATGCCCAATTAAGTGTTGCGTGAGTTATTTGGCATAATGTTGAGGCGATTGGTTGGTGCTGATGACATTTGTAATGCCCCGAATTCTCCGATGTATTTAACGGCGTGAACAGTAGGCCGGGAGGGCCATACTTGTTTAATTATGCTATTAGTTGATTAAATGCATGTATATGTTGATTATATTATGATATGATGTGAAATGCATGCATATGTGTCCATATTTCTTTATACAGGGGTGTGATGGTAATTTGACCCGTTGAGGGTAAATTGATTATTTGTTCACATGTTGGTGATATAATTTGAGACCACATTATGATGTGGGTTTGTTCGAGCCATTTGGCATGAGACGATCAAGGAATGTTAAATATCGATTTGGTCATAACGGGCTTAAGCTCGGGGCTCGGGGTGAGTCTCGGGGTGCTTTTAATGATTAGAGTGTTACCGGGTATTAAAGGGTAACGGGATGTGAAATATTGGTGTTTGAGGATATTGAGATTAGCGGGAATTGGGAAGCGTTAATTATGATTGACGGTGTAGGTGGAAAATGTCAAAATTGCCCTTGAGTGGTTTTAGAAGCTTTAGTATGCTTAGGGGTATAATGGTCTTTTGGTATATGGATATATATGATGTATGGAAGGCTGTAAAACAGAACCCAAAACAGAGTTTGCTTCATCCTTCCCGTACCTTCCCTTCCCTTCATTTTCTTTGCTTCCTCTTTGGAGATTTTGAGCTCAAGGGGTGGAACTAAGCTAGGAAATCAAGGGGCTTAAGCTATAGACTTGGTTCAGCCATTGGAGAGGGTTCAATTCCAGGTTTGAGGTGAGTTTTATCCATTGTTTGACTGGTTTTGCTCTGTTTTCGTTCATGGATTTCAGCTCTTAATTTAGGTGTGGAAAGTTGGAATTAAGGGGAGTTCTTGGGATGTTTTACTTGGGTTATGATGAGGGATAGCTATGGGTGATATTTGGTGGTTAGATGGGTGTTTGAAAGAGGTTTGGGTGGTGTTTAAGTTGGGTTTGAAGGGTTGGTTCCAAGAGAAATCGTAGAGGAAGAAAAACAGGGTTTTTGGCTGAACTGGGTGTTGCGCCGCGGCATGGTAGGGGTGAGCCGCGGCCCTTGGGGGCTGCTGGGTTTAGGCGCCTCTGTCTGAGGGGCGGGCCGCGGCATGGCCAAGGAGGGCCGCGGCCCTTAAGGCATTTTTGGGCAAAGTGAGCTTTTAAGCATGGGGATTCAAGCCTAAGGCCTCGGGATTGAACCTACTACCCGGTTGAGTAGTGTTTGAGGTCCCGGAGGTTAGGTTTTGGTTTGGGAACCTTTTATTATTCATTTTATTGATGGAATCCCATAATTTGGTTATGACCAGGTAACCGCTAAAGGACCAAAAAGTCGATCGTTCTCAGGGTCACTCTTTTATTTGTTCTTGCTCGAACCGGAGGTAAGAAAACTGCACCCAAAGTGTGACATGCATGGATATTTGTGAGGCATGTTGATTGTATAAATATGGACATGGATTGAATACAGAATCGACAAAAGTGTTAGTATCAGCTGTGAGGCTGTGACTTATTTGTCAGGCTGGCAGTGTTACTGGACACAGGTCAGGAAGCGCTGACTTACTTGTCAGAACGGCCTTAGCGTGAATCACGCAAGCCAACAGAGATTAGATCTAATCGACCATTAGCATTGAATGACTCAAGGAGCATTAATGCCTGACCGACCCTGAGGGTCGATGAACAAACAGAGCCTGGAGGCTAGTGGCTTACCTATCAGCCACTCTCCCGCTACAAAACAGAGCTTGAAGGCTAGTGGCTTACCCATCAGCCACTCTCCTGCTAGAATAGAGAGCTTGGAGGCTAGTGGCTTACTTAACAGCCACTCTCCCGCTAAAATCATGTGATGTTCATTTTCTTGTTGAAAGCTTTATGTTTAGTATGATTATAATGATAATCATTTGATAATGCTATTGAAAAGTGTTATGTTTTCTTGCTGGGCCTTGGCTCACGGGTGCTATGTGGTGCAGGTAAAGGGAAAGAAAAGCTCACTTAGCCTTGAGTGGAGAGCTGATGTGGTGGTGTGTACATATGCGGCCGCTTGACCACCACGGTCATGGTGTTCTCAGAGGAACTAGGGGGTTTACCCTATTTTTGCCGCTTAGGTCGGCGGGATTGTAAATTTGAAACTGTACTGACCATTTTGTACTGAGAACCACTTGTAAATGTTTTGTTTAGCTCTGCAGAGCAGTTTGTAATAAAATCTCCATTTCCTTTTTATTGGTTTTGTACCTTAACCTGTTAATCACACTTAGAGCACGTTTTTGACCAAAGGACTCAGGCAATGAGTCAAATTTCCGGTCCACCGTTCACCGTAACTGTTCTGGGGTAGCCAGGGCGTTACAACATTTCTGTTTCAAGTGAACATCGTGATTGGTTAAATGTGTCGTTTCTGAGGTGGATCTTTGATAAGCTGCAGTGGTTGTACTCGACGTGGGCGTTGAATGGTTAGTGAAAAGTGGAATCCCATATTACATGTCATGTGAGTGTTATGGATTAGGTCATCCGAAGCTAGAGAGTGCGATGGCAGAGTATACGCGTCGTATTGAATGGGATTAGATATTCCCAAAATGTGTATTTTGTAAATTATGTTATTTTCATCTCAAGCGGGAATATAGGCAAGTGATGTAAACAACTGTAAATTAATATTTAATATAACATATTTTGTAAATAAAGCTGATTTTCTGATTTACAAAATTGGCATTCATTACTCGCAGTTATTGCTGAGAGAATCGAGTGTGTAGATAGTTTCTCGCTTAGCATCTGCTGAAGATCATAATCATGACAGTTTGTGCTCTATGAAGTCTGTTCTTTTGTTTTGCGTTGAACCTTATTTCCTAGAGAGAGTCGTGTTGCTCTCTTATTAGAACTAAGTCATTCCCTTGGGTGCATGGAAAAGCAAGGTAGATGCTTTACCATTTTCTAGAGGGAGTGACGTGGTTCAGCTCGGACGCAGAACACAGCATGCGAGGCTGGGCGTCGAGGTAGAGCTGAGAGAGGCAGAACCTGGGATTAGACATCTTTCCAGTGCACCTATACCGAGGTGTATTTAGTACGGCTTGCTTAGGTAGGCTACCAAACCCAACAGGAGCAGCCGACGTGTAGGATGTGGGTGCGACTGCGGGAAAAGTTCCTCCCAGCCTTGGATTACCAAACCAGTTACTGTGTAACGGAGGCAGAACCGAAGTGGGGTGTCTAATGGTTCTGTTGCAGTAGTCAGGGCAGATTAAACTGCATGGCGGGGTTCCTCTATTTGCTGGACCCAACGGAGCTCCTCTGTGGGCACAACAAAGTAATAAGACAAGGTAAATGGTGAAGTGTACCCTAGATGGTCAGCCAAATTTGCGTAGTCATGCCAGATTAGACTGCGAAATGGCTGGCTTTAGTTCCCCATTAGTTTAGTCAGGTCAGATTAGAATGCGTTTGGATGAGCAAAGTGTGTCTTGATGATGGATATATTGTGCGAATGCCATGAGTAGAGAGATTTATAGTGAGAGGGTTTACTAGGTGAAACCATAAACTTTTGTTTGCAAAAGATCGAGTGGAGTGGCAGAGGCACCATGCCTCTGTATGCATCTTGTGTGTTTGAAGTGACCCTTTTAAGCCCATATTTATAGCGGAGGTGGTAGGTAGAGCTTAGTGCACGTGAATAATGTTGTTTCTCATGTGGGTAGGTAAGGGTATATTAAAATATGTATGCAATAGTATCTCTTAGTGCAGATCAAATAAAGTGATAGTTGTCACATGCGTGTTCTGTTTATGGTACGTCAGGAAAGATTCCTCATGCAGAATTGTGTCAGCAAAAGTTGACTACGTAAAATATCTTAGAGTAATGTAAAAAAGGAAAGTTGTTTTATTACTTTCAAATTGTAGAGTACAACTGTCAACAATAATATTGTTTCAAATACATTGAATTCCAAGTACGAGGTACATTTTTGCCACTACGTACGTTTTTAAGAGTGTAAGACCCTCGCCCTAGTGCTTCTGTGACTTCAAAGGGTCCATCCCAGTTCGGCTCCAGCTTCTTTGGGTTGCCAGTGACTTTACGCAGAACCCAGCCTTCCTTCTTAAACGTGCGTGAATGGACCCTCTTATTGTAATAGTGTTCTGCTGCCTTTTGGTATTTTTCATGCCTTATTTGTGCTGTTGTGCATAACTCATCCAGGAGGTTGAGGTTGTGTGTTAACTGTATGTTGTTGGAGGTCAAATCAGAAGTTATTTCTGTTCGAAGTGTCAGCAGGCCCACTTCTGTTGGGATGATGGCTTCTGTTCCATACACCATGGCGCAGGGAGACTCTCCTGTAGAGGACTTTTTTTCGTTCTATATGCCTATAACACTTTTGGTAACTCTTCTACCCATGTGCCTTTTTTATCTTCCAAGTTTTTCTTAATGTTGGCAAAAATGACTTTGTTGGAGGCCTCTGCTTGGCTATTGCCTTGGGGGTAGGTGACAGAAGCAAAACTTAATTTTATCTTGTATGTGTCACATAGCTCCTATACTTTGGCATTTTGGAACGGGGTTTCGTTGTCCACGACTATTTCCCATGGTATCCCAAATTGGCAGATGATGTGTTTCCATATGAAGCTCATGGTGTCTGTTTTGCTGACTGTGACGTAGGCCTCTGCTACGACCCATTTAGTGAAGTAATCAGTGGCTAACAAAGCGTACCGCTTTCCTCCAGCGGCTCTGGGCAGTTCTCCTACTACGTCCATCCCCCACTTTGCAAAGGGCCAAGGCGCGATAGTGGAATGTAGAACTTGAGCGGGTTGATGGATGGTAGGTGCAAATCACTGGCATCTGTCACATTTCTTCGCATAGTCGCGCGCTTCTGTCATCATGTATGGCCAGTAATATCCTGCTGTGAGTGCTTTGTGTGCCAAGCTTCGTCCCCCTGTGTGGTTCCCACATGCTCCTTCGTGGATCTCCTCTAATAATTTTTTAGCTTCTAAGGGACGTAAGCATCGAAGATAAGGGTCGTTAAAGGATCTGCGATACAACGTTCCATGGATGATGGAGTAGCGCTGAGCTTTAAGGCGCAAAAGCTTCATGTCTTTTGCACTAGCTGGCAATTCAGACTTGGTCAAGTAGCGGATGCTTGGATTCATCCAACATTCTGGTTCTAACGAGATTGAGAAAACTTTCAAAGCTCCTAGTGAGTGGATTGTGGAAATTGCAGAGTGCCGAGAACATTCTCCTGCAGAGGCTTGCTTGGCGAGGGCATCGGCCTTCTAATTCTGCTCCCTTGGTATTTGTACGAGCTCAAATTGATGGAATTGTGACTTCAATTCAGATACTTTTTCCAATATGCTGGTCAGGTGGGGTGCCTTAGTATTGAAATTCCCAACCACTTGCTCTATCATTAGCTTCGAATCTCCTCTGACTCTCAGCCGTCTGATGCCCTTGTCTTGTGCTAATTCTAGACCGTAAATCAGAGCCTCATACTCGGCTTCGTTATTTGTGGCAAATTGCTCCAATCGTATGGCTTCCTCAACTTTCAATCTAGAGGGTGCCTCCAATACGACGCCGATCCCAGCTCCTTGAGAATTGGAGCCTCTGTCTGTGTGCATCGTCCACATCCACTCAACTTCTGAATCCAGCAGTTTAGGTAAAGTCTCTGGTGTAAAAGATTGTATCTCAACTAGGAAATCGGCTAGAACTTGGCCTTTCTTTACTTTTTGTGGTAAGAATCGTATATCATATGTCCCGAGTTCAATTGCCCATTTGGATAATCTACCAGAGAGATCGGGTTTGTCCAAGAGCTGCTTTAGTGGGTAGTCCGTGTATACAATGATGGTATGGCCTTCAAAATACTATCGCAGCTTCTTCTCTGCTCTAATTAGCGCGAGGACCAATTTTTCCATCATGTTGTAGCATGTTTCAGGGTCTAGTAGCATCTTACTGCAATAGAACACTAGCTTCTGTCGGCCTTCGTCTTCTCGAAAGAGCACAGAACTCAAGGCAAAGTATGAAACAGACAGGTAAAGGAAGAGATCTTCGTTGGGGATGGGAGAGCTTAATATGGGAGTAGTGCTCAGATAGGCTTTCAATTCCTCGGCTTTATTTTGTTCTGCCCCCAGGTGGTGTTGGTGGATTTCCTGATGCATTGGAGGAAAGGCTGGCAACGATCGGACATGCGAGATATAAATCTGCTTAGTGCTATGACTTTGCATGCCAGAGCTTGGATATCCTGGATGGTTCTAGGTTCCTTGACCTCTGAGAGCGAGGCAATCTGGGTTGGATTGGCCTCGATGCCTCTCTGGCTGACCACATACCCTAAGAACTGGCCAGAGGACACCCTAAAAGCACACTTGGTTGGATTCAATTTCATTTTATGGGCGTCAAGGATGTTGAAGCATTCGATTAGATCTTCCACATGTGTAACACCCTGTCAAGATTTGATCACCATGTCATCGATATATACTTCCATGCTCCTGCCAAGCAATTAGGAAAAAAGTTTGTACATCAGCCTTTGGTATGTTGCTCTTGCATTTTTTGGTCCGAAGGGCATAACTCTGTAACAGTATAGGTCGCATTATGTTATGAAGGCCGTGTGGATTTGGTCTTCTGCCTTCATTGGGATCTGATTGTATCCTGAGTAGGGATCAAGGAAGCTCATTCTTTCGAACCCTGCCGTGGCATCTATCATTTGATCAATTTTTGGGAGAGGGTAGCTATCTTTAGGACATGATTTGTTCAAGTTGGTGTAGTCTATGCTACACTCATTTTTTTCCGTTTTTATTTGGGACCACTACAGGGTTGGCTAGCCAACTAGGATACAGGCATTCTTCGATTCCTCCTATGCTCAGAAGTCGTTGTACCTCTTCTTGTATGGCCTGATTGACTTCAAGAGCAAACCTCCTCTGCCTCTGCTTGACAGGAGGGAAGTTATTTGATATGTTGAGGCTATGACTCATGACAGAAGGATCTATTCCTGGTATATCATGCGGGGACCAAGTGAAAGTCCCAACTCTGGCTTTCAGGAACTGGATTAGGGTCTGTTTTTCTACCTCAGGAAGCTTGGCACTTACCAACAGCATTTTGGATGGGTCATCATCATTTATACAGATTTGTTCTAGATCATCAAGGGTGGTCTGGGGATTTTCGTGATCTTCCTCGACATCTATGCCTTTGAGACAAGCTGCTAAGCTGTCCTTTGATTGCTATTTGGTGGGGTTGTCGTCAGGAGAGGAGGTGCCAGAATCATTTATCTCTTTCAGGGTAAGGAAGCATTTCTTTGCCTGCTTCTGACACCATTTTATGTCAATTGTGTAACAGTCATTGGGAGACTGGCATCGCATAACTTGGTGCAAAGTGGAGACCACTCCCTGCATCCTGTGGATCCAGTTCCTCCCCATGATAGCATTGTAGCTTGTGACGGAATCCACTATGAGGAAGTCTACTGGCAGAGTGTGTTCTGCGGCGACTACGTTCAACCTAACAGCACCTTTCGGGTATACCCTTTTGCTGTTGAATCCCAGGATTGGTACAGCAGATGGTCTGATCTGACTTTCTTCGAGCCTCATCTTCTAAAAGGCTTCCCAGAAGAGGACGTCAACACCACTGCCCCCATCGACTTAAACTCTCCCTAGCTGGCAATGGTCGATCTACAATGAGATGACTAGAGGATCGTCATGGGGTAGGTGTATGCCCCACAAGTCGTCTTCTGTGAAGGTAATTGTAGAGGCTGGATAACATCTGTCTTCCGAGGCGACAAGGTTGATGGTGTGGCCTAATGACCTGTATTGTTTTACCCTTTCCTCCATTCTTTTATGTTTTTTGGATGCCCACTCTTGTTCCGTGGTGAGCTCCACGATCTTGTGTATCGTGGGGATTCATTTGAGAGGCTCTTGTGAGCTCGTGGAAGCCACATTTAGGGAGTCTGCCACGGGAAGTGTCAGGGTATAAGTGGCATTGGGTTACGAGACGCCGGGTCTGCTTGATCCTTTATTGTATTGGGTTAATCATCCGCTTCACATGAGAGCCTGGATCTAATTTTGGAGGTTGTGGCACTCAGAGATTGTGTGGCCATGATCTTTGTGGAAGAGGCAGAACCTGTTTTTATCTCTTCTTTCCGGGGGAATGGTGATTTTGTACGGTTCACGCCAGATGGGTCTGTCTTTATTTTCCTCGTAGATGACCGCCTGAGGGAATGTGTACTCGAAAGATGGGTATTGTGGTGGATCTCGATTTGCTTTTGGTCTTTTTCCTCCTTTCATGTGATCTGTCTCCTGTCTTTTCCTTTTGTCGTCCCTTGTAGATGGGGGTGGAGGGTTATTTGCTGGTGGCGTAGAAATGAGCGCGGACTTCTTCTGTGCACGTTCTCAAAATTCCAGGACCCTAAAGACGCCCTCAGCGCGGATCTGGATTTCGGCCATGTCATATGGTGGTGTCATGGTGAGGTTTTCGTGTAAGAAGGACCCCACCTGTAGGCTTTTGACGAAGGTTAGCCGCGGTTACTGACTCGACATCGTGGATCTGATGTACGAGGTTGATGAAACATTGTAGGTATGACTTCGGGTGTTCATTTTCACCTTGCTCAATTCGCTAGAGATCTACCATCGTTCTTGGTGCTTCGCGGTTAGCATTATACTGTTGGAGAAAGGCTCTGCGAAGATCACCGAAACCGTTGACAAAATCAGGTTTCAATTGCCTGAACCATAGCAGGCCTGGTCCAGAAAAATTCGTGGAGAAAACTTTGCATCGTACGGCTTCATTGTTGACTTCCAAGGCCATCTTCTGTTGGAATTGGAATAGGTGATTGAGCGGATCTCATTTTCCGTTAAATGCAGGTAGTGGGGGAATTATGAAGTCCTGCGGTTTGGGCTCATTCTATATCCACTATGTGAAAGGCGATCTTTCAGGGGTTCTTGAAACCAAATCCATATGATCAGTAGCGTAGGTAGACCTTCCGTCCGAGAACTTCTGCATCACTTATCGCAACATCTCTTCTTTCCAGCTGTCCAAGAACAGGACAGAGGGGGTACGTTCCTCAGCTGGTATATCTTGCGCGGTCCGTGCTTGGGTCTGCTGAGGCCCCTTCTCAACGACTAGTTGGGTTGTTCTCATGGGCTCTACACCGGCTCGCTCATGTGCTTTGCAGCAAATCGCCCGCTGCTCCTCAGCCCCTTGATGAAGACGAGTTGGAGAGGATGGTAGAGGACCTTGGGACCCTTCTCTGATGCAGTGGGTGTTCTTCTCAAGGGAGTCGATCTGGACGACTGGAGCTCCAGTCCTATCAAGGTTGAGATTTTCTTTGTCTTGGGCCCTGCGTGTGGTTTCATTTGTTTTCCATAATTCGACGATCTCAGCTTCGAGCCTGGCCTGAGCTTTGGTCAATGTCCTAATGGCTTCGTCGGACCTCTGCTGGCTGGCTTCCAGCAGTCAACACATCCTGTCGATTTGGTCGCCTACATCCGTTGCTGGGGCGACCTGGGCAATGGTACTCGATGCTCCGTTGTTCTTTGGCGGCATGGCTTTTGTGTTCAGGTGAATCTTGATTGCGAGGAAAGATTTCTTGATTTGACGATGTTGTTAAAGAGGGAATAGTTTCCCACAGGCGGCACCAATTTGTTAATGCAATAACTTTGCCTTTCTATATCTGGAGGTACTTGTCGACGAATTTTGATTCTCTGGTCCTTCTCCGATGATGAAGATAACTTTGCCGATCGTTGAACCGTCAGGGGTACCTGCAAGAAAGACACTCCGATGCCTAAGTCAAATTTTTGATCCCTTCATCTGAATAAGAGTTCAGTATTTATAGAACAAGAATGTGAGGTGGTTAGTTGGTTAAGCTGACTCCCTGATTAGTGGGAGGATTAATCGAATTTCCCTCCAAAATACATTTGGATTGGTTAAATATGCAGAGGTCAGAGGCGTAGACCGCCTCTAACTCATGGCTTCTGATATCGGAGCTTCTCCAGGGTCAAAATGATCCGTTTCAATTTACTTAAAACGGAAAAGCCTTCTCGACCAAACATTTTGGGCCCAACAGGTAGTTTTAAATAAATATCTTCAATGAAACAAAATAAAAATTAGCATGTAAATATAAATAAAATTTTAGTTGGAACATCATGCTTTATGCATCATAGTATACCATATTTTTACACTATGACAACTATAAAGATTATCACAAAATTATGTCATTTTTAAAAAATTGGATAAAATTGCCCTTGCCATTTGAAAGCCATCACACTCTCTCTCTCTCTCTCTCTCTCTCTCAAAGTGTCTATCTCGTTCTCTCTCTCTCTCTTCATCTCCTTAACTTCCTCTACCAACAACAATAAAAAAAAATCACTTTCATTAACATGACCATTGAAGCACCTACATCCCATTACCATTGAAGCACCCATAATAAAAAAAAGTTTTAATGATTCAAAATCCATTTCAAAACTTAAACGGAAGAAAATACTCACATAAGACACTAATTTATGGAATTTGAACACATATGTACAAGATTTTTTGGTTTTGTTTGCCATTTTTTTTCCATTTTTAAAACTTAAAAAATTGCAGGAAAAATGATGTCTAACGACGCATTAACGATGGTGGCTTGAAAACATAGTTTTTAGGCAAAAAATGATGCTTAACGACGTCTCACGATGCATTAACGATAGTGGCTTGAAAATATAGTTTTTAGGCCAAAAAATGATGCTTAACGATGGCTAACAATGCATTAACGATGGCTAACAATGGCTAACGATGCATGTTTGTTGTGTTTAATTATTTACTTATTTAATTATTAAAGTCTCAAATAATTAAACTTTTGTGTTCTGTACATCCCAAATTTGGACTTTTAAACACAACAAACATGTATATCTCAAAAAAATACGAAAATTAAAAAAAAAAACCTCAAATTGACATCCGAGTGAAAAATTATGCATCCATAAAGTTTCATCAAATTTCAGAGTAGAGCATCGCAAATGCATCGTTTTTGTATCGTTACGCATCGTTTTTGGCCTAAAAACTATGTTTTCAAGCCATCATCGTTATTACATCGTTAATGCATCGTTAGGCATTATTAACACATCGTTAGACATCGTTAAGCATCAATTTTTTGGGCCTAAAAGCTATGTTTTCAAGTCATTATCGCTAGCCATTTTTTAAACATTTTTTTGGCCTAAAAACTATGTTTTCAAGCCACCATTGTTTGCACATCATTAATGCATCATTAGGCATCGTTAAACATGGTTTTTGGCCTAAAACCATGTTTTCAAGCCACCATCATTAGACCATCTTTAATGCATCGTGAAATCATCGTTAGACATCATTTTTCTGCAATTGTTTAAGTTTTAGATCTGAAAAAAAAATGGCACAAAACCAACAAAATTTGTACATGTGTTCAAAATCCATAAATTAAGAAGAGAGAGAGAACGAGGGAGACACTTTGAGAGAGAGAGAGAGAGTGATGGCTTTCAAATGGCAAGGGAAATTTTGTCCAATTTTTCAAAAATGACATAATTTTGTGATAATCTTTAAGATTGACATAGTGTAAAAATATGGTATACTGATGTATAACGTATCAAGTTTTCCTTTTAGTTTAACAGTTTAGTCTGTAAGGTAACTTTAGATATTCATTTAGATTACTTTTAATATATATATTTTGTTTTTAAAAAAAAAATTAAAAACCACAAAAAAAAAACCATTTAGTCACAACAATGATTTGTGATTAATGTCATTAAGTCACAATAATAAACTACTTGCAACTAAAAAGTAACTTTTAGTTACAAATTCTTAAGTTGGAACCAAAAAAATATGGTAGCAAGACTATGCTTTGTTTTCCATATTCTTTGTTATTTGATTTTTTTAAATATTTACTTTTTATTCTTATTTTCTTAAATAATTTATATATAAGTAAATGTGTTACACCTATTTCCCTGAAGTATAGGACATGTCACTAATTCAGACATGACAAGTGCTTCACGACATGTGTCATTGATCAGACTGCTTGGACGCCTTGACCCCTGAGTGGCTCCTTGCACCTATGTAGCTTCCAAGAAGCCCCTTACAACATGTGTTTCCTAAGAAGGTCCTCGGGAGTCATCTACTCAGATTCGAGGGACAAGAATTTGCATTTCACAAAATTGGCACTTACGACCAGACCGACAATAGGACACACGTGTCCACTACCTCTCATGCAATGGTCCGACAACAATCTTGGCTGTTAGCCCATATTGTGCTTGGAAAGTAGTGGAAGGATCACCACAACTTTTTTTTTATCATTCCTTATGCAATGTAGGACCTTTTAGGGCCAGTTTGGTACAACTGTGTTGTGGGGAAAAGATGTTGTAGCTGTACTGTGGAGAAAAGCAACTGTAGCTGTGCTATAGGGAAAAATTGCTGAGTGTTTCGTAAATTATAAATATTAAATTGTTATGAGTTAGAAAAGTTGTAGCAGAGTGTTTGGTAAACTATATGATTGATGTAACGCCCCACGTCACTATGGTTGCTTTCTAGAATGACGACTGACCCTACAAACCAACACGAGTCTTTCCAGTGTGCTTTGTCCTCACTCGCACGCTTCCTGGGAAAACTTCCCAAGAGGTCACCCATCATAAGACTACTCCAGGTGAAGTACGCTTAACTTTGGAGTTCTCAAGTGATGGGCTACCGAAAAGAAGATGCATCTTGTTGGGATAGATGGTACCCATAAATCTATTTAAGCCATCTTCAACTGTGTAGTCACATATCTACACAGTCTTAGAATCATCACACTTGACCTTCCCCAGGCGGTGTGGGATTGCACAACTTTTTTTACCCGGTCTTTCCTCTTGCGTATCACGGGATACTGACCGTCACAATCACCCCCCCTTAGGAGTCTGACGTCCTCGTCGGCCACACTTCCAGCTGGGTCAAGGCTCTGATATCATTTATAACTCCCCACGTCACATTGACTGCTTTCTGGAATGACGATTAACCCTGGAAACCAACACAAGTCTTTCCAGCGTGTTTTATCCTCACTCGCACGCTTCCTGGGAAAACTTCCTAGGAGGTCACCCATCATGAGACTACTCCAGGTCAAGCACGCTTAACTTTGGAGTTCTCAAGTGATGGGCTACCGAAAAGAAGATGCATCTTGTTGGCATAGGTAGTACCCATTAATCCATTTAAGCCCTCTTCAACTGTGTAGTCCCATACCTACACAATCTTAGAATCATCACACTTAACCTTCCCCAGGTGATGTAGGATTGCACATTTTTTACCCGGTCTTTCCCTCTGCGGATCACGGGATTCTGACTGTCACAATCACCCCCCTTACGGGCCCGACGTCCCCGTCGGCAACACTTCCGGCTGGGTCAAGGCTCTGATACTATTTGTAACGCCCCACGCCACTATGGCTGCTTCCTGGAATGACGACTAGCCTTACAAACCAACACAGGTCTTTCCAGCGTGCTTTCCCAGGAAGCGTGCGAGTAAGGACAAAGCATGCTGGAAAGACTCGTGTTGGTTTGTAGGGTCAGTCGTCATTCCAGGAAGCAATCATAGTGATGTGGGGCGTTACAATTGAAATGTTGTTAAATATAAAAAGACCAAAAAAAATGTTATATTTTTTTATTTTATTAAAATAAATTCACACATACTAAATAAATTTCAATATTAACATTGTATCTATTTAAACATGTTAAAATTAAAATATATTTTGTAGAAGGCACTAATAAAGTGAGCATCAACAAAAATGTTATATTACATAATACACACCTATAGTTGTATATATTTTAACTAGTCACTATATCTAAAAAGCTAATTATAATGATCACAGTATAAAAATTAGTCATGATATAATCACAAATATGTAAAAATTAAGTTATGCAAAACTCTCACTTATGAAATGCAAAAATAATATTATAGTGTATAATAATTTCTATATTAAACATTTTTAAAAAATCTTTATATTAATGTGGTTTGTTAATATAAAATTACCAAAATAAAAAATGTTTAAAAATATCTAATAAATATAAAAATACTTAAGATTCAAATATTATTTATGTTATTATCATATTAATTTATTTTAAATATTTTAAATTAGGTTAATATCTCTTTTATATAAAAAGTGTGTAACTTCAACGGAATAGTCTAAATATTTAATGGAATATACTTTTAAAACAAATTAAAAATAAAAATTTATTAATTATATTAATATAAATTCAAATATTATAAAATATCATTAGATATTTATTATTTATAAAGTCAAATGTTATAAGATATCATTATTATAATAATATTTAATACTAGACTAGATATTTATTAATTATATCCATATAAATTTAAATGTTATAAAATATTATTATTATAATAATATATAACATATAATATATAATCCTAATTTTTATAAAATTTTCTAGAATAAATATTTATTTATTATATAAATTCAAATACTATAAAATATGGGAGCGACTACAACACATCCACTTTTTTGACAACACCGGTGCATCCTTTTTCTATTTCGGTACCTGGATAGATATAATCCCAAATTTTTTATATAACAATATACATTGTAATTATTTTTAACATCTTGCAAATTTTCAAGAAATTCAGAATAGTTTACGAAGCCGAAAACAAGGTTCAAATTGTCAAATTTTGCACGGGTGCAACAGACAGTTTAAAACCTGTTTTTGGTACCATAATTTATTCAGAATTTCTTGAAAATTTGTAGGATATTCTAGATAGCTACAATATACACTGTCATATAAAAAAAATTGGGATTATATTTATCAAGGTGCCGAAAATAGAAAAATGATGCATCGATGTTGTAAAAAAAGTGGATGCGTTGTAGTCGCTCCCGTTTATATTATTATAATAATATTTAATAATTATATTAATATAAATTCACATGTTATAAAATACTATTATTACAATAATATATAATACATAATAAATACATTTTTTACACCCAGCTTTCGAGAATGAGAATTTTGATCTCGAAACTCAGGCTCGTTAGGCGTAAGCTCGAGATTAGCACAGTCGTCATGTGACCCGCAAGTCAGAGACAGTCTCGCTAAAGCAGTAAGTGACAACCTCGGATTGGTGAGCTCAGAAACTACGTAGTCTCGAAGGTGCCCCGAGGTTATAAGTTAGGCTCGCAACTCACAGTAGCAATGGTTCAACACTTGTATAAACTTCTTGATTTATTTCCTGCCCTCAGACAAGACGGTTCGAGCTCGAGAGGTGTAAGCTTGAAGAGGATGGTTTCGTCAATATTTCTTGTTGGGAGCATAGGCAAACCAAGATGACGAGCTTGCAATAGGCAAACAGTCTCGAAGGCACATGAATCTAGCATCCAAGCTTGTCAGTCGGGTGTGAATGTGTTTATTGTTGTAAAATCCCTATGTTTAAGGGATTTGATGTAATTTGTTATTAAATCCCTAATATCATGGGATATTACCGTGTACGTGATAATTGTATGCATTTAATGGTATTATTTTATTTTATTTGTACAATAACTTCCCAAAATCTGTGGGAAGAGATTTGGAAAACCCCTCTATAAATAGAGTGGGATAATTCATTTGTATAGACCGAAAAACTGATATTGGGAAAAACTCTGTACAATTGCTTCCAGAAAGCTATCAGAGAATTCCAAGAAGTTAATAACACAGACTCGTGGACTAGGCAGATTTTATCTGCTGAACCACGTAAAAGATCATGTCTATACTTTCTGCTTCCTATGATATATTTTGTTTAATTGCTCTTCTTCTTTAAGTTGACGAAAAACGGCATCAACAACATTATATATAAGTATCGTGTGTGTACAAATAATATGACTGTGTAACTAAATAAAAAATTAAAATAATATTTATTGTAACGCCCTACTACCCAGGGACTGTTACGATGTGCATTTTAAATAGTGTTAAACTCGTTAATCGAGTCATTTGACCATAATTGTGTAACTAAAGGTGATTAACGGTTTAGGGTTAAAAAATTTTGGTCAAAGATACAACGTTTCACTAAAACGTTTACTGTATACATTGGGATCCCAAAATACATTTTAAAGGTTAATTACAATAAAAGAGTTACAACCAGCCGACCTAAGCGACAAAATAGGGTTTAATTCCTCTTTAAACCCTCGGCCGTGGTAGTCGAGCAGCCGCATATGTACACATCGTCACCTAAGCTCTCAAACTCAAGGATGATCTAGCTTTCTTTTACCTTTACCTGCACCACATAGCACCCGTGAGCAGAGGCTCAGCAAAAAAACTCAAACATATGCTAATAAGCATATAATAATATGTCATCAAATCATAACAAGCATGCCTAGCAGTAATAACCCTATTTGTGCATGCAGGCAAGTCCAAAGAAATGATTATGGGGTCCTGAGCCCTGTGTAGATGATTGTCAAGTCAATCTGGAGACCTATGCCCTGAATAGATGAATAATGAGTCTATCTTTGGGGACCTGCGTCCTGAATAGATGCCTAATGAGTTTATCTCTAGGGACCTGCGCCCTGAATATATGACTAATGAGTCTATCTCTAGGGACCTGCTCGCTGAATAGATGACTAATGAGTCTATTTCTGGAGACCTGTACCTTGGATAGATGACCAATGAGTTTATCTCTAGGGACCTGCGCCCTGAATAGATGACCAATGAGTCTATTGCTTTCAACCTATCGACCTCCTCTTTCAGTGCCTTCTTTCTATCTTCGTCCAGTTGTCTTCGCTTTTGTTGCTTCGGAGGGAAGCTTTTGTCTATATTCAGCGTGTGGCTAGCTATATTCGGACTTATTCCCACCATGTCTGAGTGTGACCACGCGAAGACATCCTGGTTCTTCTTCAAAAAGCAAATTAGTTGCTATTTTGTCTCATCTTGGAGGTATTTTCCAACCTTCACCTTTTTCGAGGGATCGGTTTCTTCGAGCTAAATTTCTTCGAGCTCTTCTAAGGGTTCGAGGTCAGCTTTCTCCTCAACCCTTGGATCAATCTCTTCATCCATTTCTAAGACTGTCCCGTCTTTATTTTGAATAATGACGAGTGTTTGCGCGCTCGTCTGTTTCTTTCCTCTCAAGGAAATGTTGTAGCATTCCCTCCCAGCCAATTGATCTCTCTTCAATGTTCCAACGCCGCTTGGGGTCGGGAACTTAAGGGCCAGATGCCTTACCGATGAGACTGCCTCCAGCCCAACCAGGGCGGGTCTCCTGAGCAGAACATTGTAGGCTGAAGGTAGATCCACTACCACGAATTCCATCATCTTAGTTGTCGAGACTGGATAGTCTCCTAAGGTTACGGGGAGCTCGATGGAGCCCATGCAGGTAGTTCCTTCTCCTGAAAAGCCGTATAAAGTAGTTGCACATGCTTTCAAGTCATGAAGGGAGAGTCCCATCTTCTCGAGGGTTGCTTTATAGAGGATGTTAACTGAGCTCCCATTGTCTATAAGAACTCGATGGACCCTCTTATTTGCCAGCTGGAGAGTGATGACCAGCGGATCATGGTGGGGAAACTGAACATGGGACGCGTCTTCCTCAGTAAAAGTGATTGGTTGGGATTCAATCCTCTGAATTTTTGGAGCTCTAGGTTCGGGTTCGTAGGGAGACCCGTCCCCGGTCTTCAGCTTGTTAACATATCTCTTTTGGGCACTTCTGCCCGTTCCTGCGGGGTAAGGCCCTCCCGAGATGGTTATCACATCCTCTCGATCAATCAGTGGGGGCCTATCCTCATCCCGAGTTCGGGAATTATTGTTTGGTGCGGGCTGTGATGCGGCAACTTTCTGGTTCGCGGTCGCCTGATTAGTACTCTGGTTCTTGACATATTGTCTAAAGTAGCCTCTCAAGATCAATCCTTCGATCTCGTCTTTCAGCTGTCGACATTCGGTAGTATGCCCGGTGTCTCTGTGAAATCGGAAATACTTGCTTGAATCCCTCTTGGACTTCTGATTTCTCATCGGGTCCGGACGCCTAAAGGGGACCTGGTTTTCATTAGCCAGGTATATGCTCTCCTGAGACTCGTTGAGCTCGGTGTACGCTCTATACACGGAGAAATATCTCTCCCCCTTCTTTTTCTTTCCTCCTCCGGCCTCGGGGTTACTTCCTTCGTTCTTTTTTCTCTTGGAAGGGTTTTCCACGGCAGGCTTCGAAGCTACCGGGTCCGCCGAGGTTGAGGCAGAGTTTACGTTTATCGTTGTAGTTTCGGGCTGGTAAGTCACATTAAGTGTCGACCTCGCTTCCTCTACATTGACAAACCTCTGCGCTCGTTTATTAAACTCGGTGAGGGACCTCACCGGTTTTCTTTGCATATCATCCCAGAGGGCGCTTCCTGGCATTACTCCGGCCTGGACAACCATTAAGTGTCCACTGTCATCCACATTTCGAGCTCGGGCGACTTCCAAGTTAAACCTTGTAAGGTAACTTTTTAATGTTTCGCCTGGTTGTTGTCGAACATTAGTTAGGGTTGACGCCTCAGGTTGAACCCCCATCATGGCTTTGAACTGCTTTTTGAAGTCTTTAGATAGCTGCTCCCAAGAGGTTATTGAATGTCTCCTATATTTTTTGAACCAGCTTTTAGCTGGTCCTGTCAATGATGCTGGAAATAACATGCATCTGAGCTCGTAACCCACGTTACTGGCTCTCATTATGGTGTTGAACGTACTCAGATGACTATATGGGTCAGTTTTTCCCTCGAACGTCGGGACGTGAGGGATTCGAAACCCTTGTGGAAATGGGGTGTTGGAAATATGGGGAGCAAACGGTTCAAGCTCCTCATCAGAATCTTCATATCGATCATGCTCTTGCTCGTTTTTCAAAATCCTGAATGCCTTTTCCAGCTAATCGATTCGCTCTTGGACTGGGTCCGCAAGAGGAAAAGTTTGGAATCGATTGTCGTCGATCACAATTCCAGGCTCGCGTCTCCGTAAAGGATCTTTACGCCTATTCAAGCGATCCCTCAGGTCCGCATTTATCGGGTCAACATTACCCCGACTCTGATTCAGGTGTTCTCGCAGGTCGGGGCGATTTCTGTAGCTTTCAGTATTCTTACGACCTCGGTCATGCTTGCTGACCGACCTGGTGTCTCCAGAATCGTCGCTGGTAAAACTCGTCGCATAGTTATTTCGAGATGGATTTCTTCCATGCCGCCTCGTCTCCGCCGTGCGAGACCGGGATGTTTGACTTCTTTCTGATGGGGCGCCCTTCGTTCCTGGAAAGCCTCCCCGTTTCCTTGTCTCTCTCCCGCACGCCTTTCTCCCTGATCTCGAACTGGTTGAGCATTCCTGCGGGGGGGCGAAGGATATCTTATTGGTGATGGAGGGAATCGTATGGGGCTGCCACCCATTTCGCAGCCTAGACGGTCCGGAGTTTGCCCGAGATGGGTTGGTTGCGTGTGGTGCATTCCCAAGGGCTTGAGTCCGAGCCTCTGCAGGGGCTCGGTTGTTCTCAGTTCCCCTAGGTGCTTCCATAGGTGGATTAACCGGGGCCCTAGCCCGAGTACTCCTCTGGGGCCTAGGTGGAGCGGATGGCTCTGCGGGTGCCGGAGGTTAAGCCGGCCTCCTCGTGGCAGCATCTTTCCGTGGACGCCCACGTGGTCTACGGAGAGGAACGTGTACGTCCCTTGGAGGAGGGGCTTGGTTTTCACGCGGAGGCGGGGGCTGAGCCACCTGCGCCTCTGCGGCTATCCTTGCCAAATCCTCATTCCGTTTGTTGGCCTCCGCCATCTGCTGTTTCAGTTGCCGGTTCTCGAGTTCCACAATAGGAACATATCGCTCAGGATTGTAGTACATATCCTCATCTCTTGGTGGAGGAGGTGGTCCCCTAGAATCGGAGGATCCACTCCTTTCTTCGACATCTGGGTTTTCCATCGGCTGTTTCCCAGGACGTCTTGGATAATTCTCTTCAGGTGTATTCTGATTATTAGTGGCCATGAATTTTTCAGGAATGAATGCTTAAGGCTCTCAATGAAAGCACCAAACTGTTGACACCATTTTTCGTCAACAGTGAAAGAAGATCACGTAAACAATAATTAGTAATGGCCAATAAAAATATGATAATACAAACACGATTTTTTACGTGGTTCAGCAGTTAAATCTGCCTAGTCCACGAGTCTTTCTTATTAAGACTTAAGAATATCTCTGAAAATCCTTCAAGGATGAACTCTCCAGAGTTTTCCTTAAGCTCACAAAAGTTCGGTCCTCTACAATGGTACATGACCTCTCTATTTATAGAGAAGATTGCAGAATACTATCCCACATATTTCGGGTAGTTACTCTATATTTGCAAATAGATTAAATGGCATTAAATGCCTGCAATCCGATGTAAAAGGAAACGTCCCCTGAAGACCAGGGGGCGTATAACTAATCAAATAATATCCCCTGATTGTAGGGGATTTTCAGTAATAAATGTAAATCGCGTCTTGTTATTGATGACTCATTAGGATATTCAAAGTTATTATCCTATATCACCAAGGCCATATTCTCCCAGGTTTCTTACTGACTTTCGAGTTATAACATATCCCGAGGCCAGATGGCTTTGAGCTCGTGCGCGCATCAGGCTCGGAGCCCTGATCCGAGGTCATCCCAGAGAACAGATGCACCTCGGGGCCTATCCTTCGAGCTCGTGAGGATTTCGAGGCTACCATCTTCGAAGTCGTCTCTGCTTCGTAGGCTCGTTGTTTAGATTTCGAACATATTCCAGACTTTACGAGTTCACTCATTATGAATCCAGCTTTCGAGGTCACAATCTGTAATGGCCCACTAATCTAGACTATTTGGACCATTAACGAAACTATACATAAAACTTACATTTTTACGAAAATACCATAATTTTATTGAGTAACTTGTAAAATAAGAGTTACTTACAAATAAATAAAATACTAAGAAGGATATGGGATCCCATTGTCTTTAAAAACAAAACATGATTTAAAATAAAAGACATTACATAAATGGTGCGGAAAATACATGTAAAAAGACATAAAACAGAAACTACATCCTCGAATCGAATAACGCTCGGCCCCTTGACTCCATTCACCATCGATACACATCCTCTAAGCGTCACGAATCTTTCCGCCTCTAAACCTTATTTTTCTGCACATAAAACAAAAAGGAATGAGCCTAATGCCCAGCAAGGAAAATCTAACACATAGTCATAAACATAATTTCATAAGAAACATAAAGACTTAACATAATACATATAACATACACTTATTATAATGGCCATTATTACTTGGGGTCCCATAGACTAAACAAGCATATGCCCATGGGATTAGTGGGGTCCTACTAGCTAAGTAGGTCATATGCCCATAACCCATTTGGGGTCTTGTTAGTCATATGGGTCATATGCCCAAGCCTACAAACATACATGCATACATATCATAACTGTAACGACCCACTAATCTAGACTATTTGGACCATTAACGAATCTATACATAAAACTTACATTTTTGCGGAAATACCATAATTTTATTGAAACTTGTGGAAACAAAGGTTACTTTCATAAAATAAGTAGGATATGGGTACCCATCGTCTTTAAAACAAAAACAACTTAAAGTAAAAAGGGTTACATAGAAAATGCGGAAAATACATTTGAAACCATAAAAAAACATAAAGAAGACTACATCCTCGAATCGAATAACGCTCGGCCCCTTGACTCCATTCACCATCGATACACATCCTCTAAGCGTCACGAATCTTTCCGCCTCTAAAGCTTATTTCCTGCACATAAACAGAAAGGAATGAGCCTAATGCCCAGCAAGGAAAAATCTAACACATAGTCATAAACATAAACATAATTTCATAATAACGTAAAGACATAACATAACACATAATACACTTATTATAACGGCCATTATTACTTGGGGTCCCATAGACTAAACAAGCATATGCCCATGGGATTAATGGGGTCCTACTAACTAAGTAGGTCATATGCCCATAACCCATTTGGGGTCTTGTTAGTCATATGGGTCATATGCCCAAGCCTACAAACATACACATATACATATCATAACACTTTTAATAACATAAAACATATAGATAACATAAGCACATAACATATTAATTCTAGCCTATTTTCCTTACCAAAGTTACCGAGATTATGGACTGAGTTGGGATTGTTGGAACACTCCTAAAACCATAAGAAAGAGTAAGTCTAAAGAAAGGAGATGAAATGAAAGAGATGGAAAGACTAAACCATAGAAAACATACTTACCGACTTATATGCTTAAAAGCTTGGATTCCCTAACCAAAATAAGAATAAGGTTAGGGGACTGAGTAGAAGGTTTTGAGAAAGGAAATAACATAAAAATACAGAAAAGAACTAGAGTTTTGGGTTTACCTCAAAGATTGCAAGATCAATCTAACCTCCACCGAAATACTATAGAACTCACTTCCCAAAGTGTTTGATAAGCTTATGATGTTTAAGCTTATAGTTTTTCCCCAAACCAAGTGTTTACACTCTCACACTCACTTAACAATAGCAGCTTCTGAACTTAGAGCAAATGGTGAATAATGGCTGGGTACTAGGTCCTATTTATAGAGTTTGGAGATGAAAAGATCTTGATTTTACTTGAATAAAAATAATGGCTTTTTAGGTGAAAATCATTTGAATAATCGTTCAGCAGAGGCTGAAGACTCGTTCAAAAGATGCTGGACTTATGAAGAAGTTTGAATGGCTGAAAGGAAAAGAATTCAAAAACAATTGAACATATGCTGAAGGAGGCGATATATCGCCCCCTGTAGGCGATATATCGCCTGGGCCAGTTTGCCCGAGGCGACCGTGCATCGTTTCGTGTTTTCCGTATCTACGTGCTGCGATATATCGCCCCCTATAGCTGCGATGTATCGGCACTCGCTGAATATTTAAACACGAAATTACACATTTTTAGCTAAGTTTGAATGGAGTAAACAGCCTTGACTAAGCCCTCAACGTACTCAAAGCTGCTGACTGACCCTATAACATTCAAACTTTACTCCTTATTAGATTTAATCCTCCAAAATACTTAATCCTTAATTACCATTCATAACATGTGCTTCAAATCCTATTGGTTGATGTCTAAACCTTATAATATAATAAATATGATCCTTAATATCAGTCACTTTAATCAAACCTTAGGTTATACTTAATATTCTTAAACTATAGATTAAACTTAGAAAATCTATAAGTACTACTATGAGTGTCCAAATAATTCCCGGTCTGAACCAAAAATCCATAGTAACAAAGATAATGCTATAAATACTATCATACTACTATCTATCTTAGCTAAGTAAAGTTCTTGGACTCTACAATAACACATTTAACAACATAAAACATAGATAACATAAGCATATAACATATTGATTCTAGCCTATTTTCCTTACCAAAGTTACCGAGATGTGTGGACTGAGTTGGGACTTTTTGGAACACTCCTAAAACCATAAGAAAGAGTGAGTCTAAAGAAGAAAGAAGATGAAATGAAAGGGATGGAAAGACTAAACCATTTGAGAAACATGCTTACCGAAACTTATGTGCTTAAGAACTTAGATTCCCTAACCAAAATGAAGATTAAGGTTAGAGATTGAGTAGAAGACTATGAGAAATAAAATAACATAATACAGAAATGAACTAGAGTTTTGGTTACCTCAAAGACTTGAAAGACCAATCTACTCCTCAACCGAAATACTATAGAACCTCACTTCCCAAAGTGTTTGATAAGCTTATGATTTTCCCAACTCTCACACTCACTTAACACTAGCAGCTTCTGAACTTAGAGCAAAAGGTGAATAATGGCTGGGTACTAGGTCCTATTTATAGAGTTTGGGAATGAAAGTATCTTGATTTTACTTGAATAAAAATAATGGCTTTTTAGGTGAAAATCATTTGAATAATCGTTCAGCAGAGGCTGAAGACTCGTTCAAAAGATGCTGAACTTTTGAAGAAGTTTGAATGGTTGAAAGGAAAAGAATTCAAAAGAGTTTGAATTCATGCTGGAGGAGGCGATATATCACCCCCTGTAGGCGATATATCGCCTGGGCCAGTATGCCCGAGGCGACCGTGCATCGTCTCGTGTTTTCTGTATCTACGTGCTGCGATATATCGCCTCCTATAGCTGCGATATATCGGCACACGCTGAATATTTAAACACGAAATTACACATTTTTAGCTAAGTTTGAATGGAGTAAACAGCCTTGACTAAGCCTTCAACGTATTCAAAGCTGCTGACTGACCCTATAACATTCAAATTTTACTCCTTATTAAATTTAATCCTAAAAAATACTTAATCCTTAATCACCATTCATAACATGTGCTTAAAATCCTATTGGTTGATGTCTAAATCTTATAATATAATAAATATAATCCTGAATATCAATCACATTAATCAAACCTTAGGTTATACTAAATATTCTTAAACTATAGGTTAAACTTAGAAAATCTATAAGTACTACTATGAGTGTCCAAATAATTCCCTGTCTGAACCAAAAATCCACAGTAACAAAGATCATACTATACATACTATAATACTACTAAACAATAAAGTTCTTGGACTCTACACAATCCTCATGGCTCGAAATCTGGGTATAACAAGTTTATCTCTAGGGACTTGCGCCCTGAATAGATGACTAATGAGTCTTTCTCTGGGGACCTGCTCCCTGAATAGATGACTAATGAGTCTATTTCTGGAGACCTGTACCCTGAATAGATGACCAATGAGTCTATCTCTGGGGACGTAAGCCCTAAGCCATGTGACTTTCCAGTCACCTGAGCCTTTTAGCCCTACCTCTGAGTAACTAGCCTTAAACTAGCCAAGCGCTTTAGTTTTCTTCGACCAATGGGTCGGTCAAGCATTTAATGCTCATGTTGATTAGATCTAATCATTTCGGCTCTACGTTTGATAACTCTACAAAATAAAGTTATTTTACCACTTTTTATGTGCTAATTGTTACTTAATTCTTGAGTTTTTAATTGATTTATTAAGTTTTAAAGTAATTTTGAATTTATTGGGTTTATTTTGATTTTATATATTTTTATGTGTTTTATAGTTATTTTGTTGTAAAATGTTGTAGTTAATAATTTGAATTATTGTTGTTTAATTTGAGGGAATTTGTCGTATTTTATATGCTCTTGAAAAGCAAGAAAAATGATGAAAAAAAAGTGGCATTTTTGTGAAAAAAACAAAGGAAATTGGCATTTTCCCAGTCATGGGCCTGCCCAGCTTTCAAGCCCAAAGCCTCCCTCCACATCCTCCTGGGCTGCCTGGGCCTTCCTCCAGCCTCTACCCAACTTCGGCCCAACACTAGAAGCCACCTAGGCTTGCGCCAGCTTCGGCCCAAGCATCCTGCAACCAGCTCCTTTGGCCCGTGCCCCTGCCCAGCCGAGCCTCCCTACACCACCGAAGCCACACTAGGCCTTGCTCCCTGTCCACACACGCCTCCAGCCAGGCCCACCCTTCGGCCTAGCCTTAGCCTGGCCCACACCCGCTTCCCTCTTCAGCCAAGCTTCAGCCAGGCCCGTTTCCTTCACCAGGCCCACGAAGCAGCAGCTGCCCCAGCCAGCTCCAACCCAACACCCTAGGCCCACCACTCGGCCCACCATGCCAGCTGCCTCCTTCAGCTCCCCTGCCTGGCCCATCCACTTAACCAGCCCCCTTTATGCTTTTTGAGCCCAACAATTTCATCCTTGTCCCCTTCTCCCCAATGTCTAAAAATGCCACCTTTTTACCCAAACTTTTCCACAAATTTTACCCCAAAATCATCATTACACCATAAAATTTACCCTTATTTGCTATATTATTATTAATAATTTAATCAATTCAATTAATTTAAATTGATTATTTCAATACTCTTATTTTGGCTATAAATATGGAATTTTCAAGACTATTTGGGGGTGCTTATTTTAGGAGGTTTTACACTTCAATTTCTACACTTTCAAGACCATCCATTCTCTTCATCTTTTTATTCTTTTTGGTCATTTTTCTATGAGTTTTTAGAGGAAAAATTTGGGGGTTCCTCCTCCAAATTTTCCTATTAATATTTGTAATTTTTTGATTTATAATTTCTATTCTAGTTATGTGCTTCTAATCTTTTTCATAAGATTATTAAGATCATGATGAAGCAACTTGTAACTAGGTAATATTTATGTTGTATGTTGATTTCCCTTGTAATGCAACAAAGTTTATGGATTTTTCTTCTTCATATATGTCTTTCATCTTTAATATCTCATATTTTGGATTGTTAGATAATATTGCACTTTATTCTTCATTTTGCAAAAACATAATATTCTTTGTGTAAGATGTGTCATTAAATTGTACATATCCAATGCTTAGAACAAAAATATTATGTTTTGCCTTATAAATAATGTTATTTGATTTTTTGTTGTTTCATTAGATTGATTCACATTAAATACTTTGAAATTATACATTTTTGAAAAGTGAAGAAAAATCCTATCTTTTTTAGAAGTAATTTGTGCTTAAAATTATAAATCTATTTGGAAAATAATAGTTTGACTTATTTTAATTATCACTAAAACTTGGAAATCAATATACTAATAAGTATTATTAAACTTACATTTTGTGGATTCTAGTATCTTAATAATCTTTCTTTTAACACTTATTTTCAAATCATTATTGGTTTATTTTTATTCTCTTAAATAGTTTTATTTTCAATCTTTTATTTTATGTTCATAACATTAAAACTCATCAATCTTTGGAGCTAGGTTAGAATATATTAATTGTGGTTTAAAATAGTTTTCTTTTTTATTTTAGACAACTCTTTTGGGTTCGATCTCGTGCTTACATGAACACTATATTTCATATATGATTTGTGCGCTTGCGAGTATAAATTTTTAAAACATACCCGTTTTGGGTCCATTAGAGTTCAATATGCTAATTCCGTTCTTAACTCATAAGTCAATTCCATACGACCAACGCTTAGTACTATTGCCGATCATGACTGATAAGTTAGAGCTTCACGACCAGTATTAAACACCATTGTCGTTTCTGACTGATAAGTCAGTGCCACTCACAAGTAAGCAATGCAACCAGACATATATCATATGTCAAATATCCAAATATAAGGCATTCATCATGCTTACTCAACAATCACAAACATAATCATAATCCTACACATTTACAGAGACTCAAGCTCTTATTAGTTCCATATTTCACATTCATGTCATGCCATAATCACATGTATCGCATGCATCACATGCATCACATACTAGGTGCAGTTTTCTTACCTTTGGTCCAAGCACAGGTTACCAATAAACGACCCTCAAGCACAATCCTAATCCAAGCCCCTAGCGACAACCTAGTCACAACCATAATATAAAATCTCATAAAAAACGAGTAAATAAATACTTTTGGACTGAGTCTTAGCCTCCGAGATGTCGAATCCTACCAAACTGGGTGGTATGATCGATTAGGGGTGGCAATTTGGGTCACGACACGATGACACGACACGATTAAGGTAAACACGAACACGGCACGTTTAATAATCGTGTCATGTTCGTGTTTGAGTTTTTGACACGTTTAATAATCGTGATGACACGATTATTAAACGTGTCGTGTTCGTGTTTACCTTAATCATGTCATGTCACAATCGTGTCAAACACGATAACACGAATAATTTGCATAGGTTTTATGACTTTTTTCATATAGTTATGATTAATCGTGTCATAATCGTTTTATCGTGTTCGTGTTCGTGTCGTGTTGACCTGTTTAATAATCGTGTCGTGTTCTTGTTCGTATTTTTGACACGTTTAATAATCGTGTCGTCTTCGTGTTTACCTTAATCATGTCGACACGAATTTGACACATTTACACGAATTTCCAGCCCTAGGATCGATCCCAAGCCCTTAAAGTTAAGTTCCCACAACTAAAAACCAAATCCAGGCAAAACTACACAGGCGGGTTGCGACTTGCCCCCCAAAAAGAGAGCCACTGCCTGGGCTTCAAGGTGCGGGCCGCGACTTGGCCCCCCTTAAGTCGTGGCGCGCTCCCCAGGCATCCTCCTCTTGGTTTTGGCTTCATCCAAGTCATGACTTGACCACGAAATCAGCCATTTCCTACGTTTTCTCCCACTTAAAACCTATCCAAACATATTCCAATCTCAAAATCAAAGTTCCCAAACATCCTAATTTCCCAAAACCATGGAAATCCAAGTCTCAATCCATCCAAAAACTCATCAAAACGTAAAATCCAATCAACGCTTAAAATCTCGACAACTTAAAACTCGGATTACCTCTAATTGAGTCATTTCCCAAATAAACCATCTGGCTAATAAGCTTCTAATATTCCCTAGAATTGCTATGCCTTGATTCTTGCTTGAATCTGAGCCCTAAAACTCGAGTTTCCTTCGAAAATGTGAACGGGTGTCGAAAAGGGAACAAGAGAGAGAACGTCCTGAACGTTCTTTTATAATTCTAAAAGGTTGCTTTGAGCTTAAGTAACCTCAAGCAAATCCTAATGCTCGGGGTCCCAAAAACGCCCCCTTCCCCTAGGGTAAAATAGTCAAAATTCCCAGAATTCCCTCCTACTCTCACTAACTATCAATTTATCATTAAATATTTATTCTCTTTACTCAATATCTCGGTAATGTGCTAAATACCCAATATACATTTTGACTCACCTCAAGTCAAATCTGGGTCCCGTTGTGACTTTCCCACTAGTTTGCTCCCTAGGATCGTCTTGTGCCGAGTAACCCAAACATAACCATATAATAATGTAGTATCACACACATACCACATATATGCCAAATATACCCATAACGAGCCAAATTATGAAAATTGCCTAATTAAACAGAAATGAGCCCACATGCATATTTAATACACCTAAACATATGCATGTCAAGTCATATTATGATATTATTCACACAATCACATGATAATACACATAAATATCATATAATCACATAATTCAATAATTTGTCATCCTGACCCCCTAATCAAGGCCCTAAGCCTTATTAGGAAATTTGGACGTTTCATTTATCTTCTATCAAGAATAAAAAATGTCATTCAATCAATGATGTGTGATTTGAATGATATTATGAATATTTTGTACCTTAAATATGGTAGTTTGTGATCTAAAATGTTATCGTATTTTTTTAAAAAAAATATATAAACAATGTTTTGGTTTAAGTTTTCTTGTAATATGTTTATATGTCATTCTTTTATATATAATATTATTTATTTATTTAAAATTTATATGACAATTATAAAAACTTAATAAAAATAATTAATAAATTTTCTAAATAAAACTAAAAAAAATGTGCATTGCACGATACTTGTACCTAATAGGGATAATTGTGGCATAATTACCCAATGTTTGAGTTTTGTACGCGGCATAGACCCAATGTTTATTTTTAGTGGCAAAAGTACCCAAAGTTAGTAAAACTGTAATTCTGTCAGTCTCCTCCGTTAGACTCCGTTAGGCAGACACGTGTCACGTTTTTATTGGTCCAAATCATAATTATTTTTAAACATTGGGTACTTATGCCACGTACAAAACTCAAACATTGAGTACTTATGCCGCAAATATCCCTAATATATTATTGAGTTGGACCAATCACGAAGTGACACGTGTTGGTCCAGTCATCACGAAACGGAACCTAACGGAGGAGGCTGACGGAATTACAGTTTTACTGACTTTGGGTACTTTTGCCACTAAAAATAAGCATTGGGTCTATGCCGCGTACAAAACCCAAACATTGGGTACTTATGCCGCAAATATCCCTACCTAATATAATAAATATGTAGATATATTTAGATGAAAAAACACATTTATAGTAGATTTTTTTTAAAAGAAGCTTTTAGAAAAAGCTTAAAGTTGAGTTGTGCCAGCTTTAGCTTTTAGCTATAGCTTCTGCATCAATTATTCAATAAGTTGCTTTATGCCTGTTTACCAAACACATTTATTGCACAACTTTTAAGAAAACAACTTCTAGTTTTTCTAAAAGTTGTACCAAACTGACCCTTAGTACCTTGGAAATGTGACATGTGGCAGTAAATCATCCCTATGCAATTTCCTTACTTAGCTTAAGCTTTTTATGTATGAAAGTCATGCAGCTTATATTGAAATAATGTCTAATCCCAATATCCCACCTAATTGAGAGTTGGATTCTAATAATGTAATCTATCGTTATTAATCACCCACTACCCATATGTAAACCCTAAAAAGTTGAATTTCTGCAAGTTCTTCCTTAATACAGTGACTCATGTACTAGACTTCATTAACAACCAAATCACGTAAAGTTCTTTGTGTCATTTCTCTTTCATTTTCTCTAATTCTTGTCATTGGAGAAATCTCAAATCAACAAAATAAAAAACCAGTTTTTGCATATTATAAGAATAGACAAAGAAATAGAAAATTTAGATGGTAAGATGAAGATTTAGAATGTGAGAATAGAATGTTACCTGCTATAGAATGGAGGGTATAATAAAACTAACTGGTAAATTTTTTTTTGCCAATAGTGGTTTCATTCCATATGGATTACATTATTGTATTAATTGCCTTACCATTTTTGGCATTTTGAAAAGATAAAAAAAAGCTGAGAAGAAATTGGGCTCAAGTTTGAATTATAATCTTACAAAACACTTAATAAAAAATATCATAAAAAGCAAAATTATATTCAATTCAACTAATTAAGGAGCCCGCACTATATTAAATACATAAATTAATATCGAAAGAATTCTCGAAACTAATCAAATTAAAAACGAAAGGCAGTTAATGGGTTCCACTTTATAAAAGGATGAAGATGTTGTCCTTTTTTTCTCACAAGCAAAATCAATATATCTCATTTTTCATTTAGCTATATTTTAGAAAAGTTGTTCTTCCGTTGGGACTTGAGACTCAAAAAAGTCGTCCCTAGCTTCAAAATCTTTAATTGATCTTAGAATTTAGGACATATATTATCAATAATTAACATAAGTTTGGTTGGAAGGAATGAAATTGGAGGAATAAAAATGTAATATAAATTGAATGTAATATAAATTGAATGTAATAAAAATTAATATGAATAAAAAATTGATAAAAAATTAATTTTTTGTTTCAATCTGCGTCGGAATCGTCTTTCTTTTTATTTTGAAATAGATTAACTATTCCTTTAATAATTGCATTCTAATAATTTAAAATGCAACCAAACAAATAAATGAAATGAAAATTGATTAAATTCAATTCCATTCCATTACTCCCACCAAACACTATCTTAGTCCATAAACATATTTTACCATTTTTTACTATCTAAGAATGGTATTTGCTAACAAAATTTCAAATTTTAAAATAACACCTAGAATCAAGTGAAAAAATTGACCAAAAATTATAATGTATCAGTCAATTCAAGTTCAGAAATGCTAAACATAAATAAATAATTTAAGTGACGTTTGGTTTGAGGGAATAAAAATGGAGGAATATAAATAAGAATAGGAAAATGAATAAAAATCAATATGAATAAAAAAAATTGTTAAAAAATTATTAATTTTTTTACAACCTTGCATTGAAATGGTATTTTCTCTCATTTTTAAATGAAATAGTCATTCCACCAAAATAATGAAAAAAGTGTAGTCGTAATCAGAATAAATCAATGAAAAAATGAATGGGAATAAAATATGAAAGAATCAAAATCATTATCTATATTATGTGGTTTATTAAAAAATTTCGGAAAGGAAATCAAAATCATTTTATGTTGTTTACATCATCAAGAAACGTAATCACAATGCTTAAATTGACTAAATTATTCTTTTTGAAATATAAAGTGGTTATTTTGTAAGATATATTTTCAAAGGAAAAAATTATCTTTTAATTTCTTATTTATAAAAAATAAAATAACAAAAATAGAAAACATTACACTTAATGGCACTCCTTAGATAATTGGGAGGAGAAGCATTCCTATTTTTCTTATCTCCTTATTCCACCAAGCTCTCACATTCTTTATTTTAGAAAATATGTGAATAAGAATTATTAATACCACACAAATGATTCTCATTCACTTTAAGTAAACATAATACATTCAAACAAAGGATCAACTCAGTTTCATATTTTAATGATAGTTTTACTATGATTTGATCTTAAAAGTAATAAAAAAAATCTTCTTCTTCTTGCTAATATATAAATAAATTATTTAGTACCCTATAAATAACAAAAAAGCAATTCATCTATGACTCATATTTTTAGTTTAATTTGAATTTTCTTAAAATTAAGGGAATATACTATTTTGGCCTCTATATTTTTTTCTTTCTAAATATACAATCGACTTATGTATTTTGTTAAATGATAATTTGGACTTTTTGTGTTCACAAAATGAATCAAATTAGTACTTTATTCTCGATTTTTGTTAAAATATTTTAAATTATAAGATCAATTCTTAGGTCATTATAGATGAAATATGTAACGCCCCAACTCCAGGGACCGTTACGGTGCATATTGCAAACAGTGCTAAACTTGCTAATTGAGTCATTTGGGCATAAACGTGTAACTAAGTATGATTAGCGGTTTAGGGATTAAAAATTTCGGTTAAGATATAACGTTTCATCAGAACGTTTACTATATACATTGGGATCCCAAAAATATAATTTAAAGGTCTATTACAAGAAAATATTTACAATCAGCCGATCTAAGCGGCAAAACAGGGTTTAGCCCTAGTTCCTCTCCTTCAAACCTCGGCCGTGGCAGTCAAGTAGCTGCATATGTACACATCATCACCTAAGCTCTCCAACTCAAGGATGGTCCAGCTTCCTTTTGCCTTTACCTGCACCACATAGCACCCCGTGAGCCGAAGCCCAGCAAGAAAACTCAATATGCTCATGAACATTCATATCGTGATATCAAATCATATCTGACATGCCTAGCAAACATAACTTCATTCAAGCATGCAATTGAATTCAAACAATGCTGGGGTATCCAGGATAAGAAATCCTGCCCTTCTAATTGGAGGACTATCAAGTCAATCCTAATCAGATGAGTGTTTCGACACTTGAGGTTCTGATAAACCATACTGAGTGACCAACAAGCAAGTCACTACGGGGCTCAGCACCCAAAGCCATGCATATGATGATCAAAATAATCATACAGAGCTCATAGCTCTGATCAGATGAGTGAATATCACTTTGTGGTCCTGTTAAACCATAATGAGTGACTGATGGGTAGTCACTAGCTTAAACAGAAGAGTGGCTGCTGGATAAGCCACTAGCCTTAACAGATGAGAGACTAATGGGTAAGTCTTTAACTTAACAGATGAGTGACTAATGGGTAAGTCACACAAGCGCTTCTATTATTCATCGAACTTGAGGTCGGTCCGGCATTAATGCTCTTTGAGTCATCCAATGCAGATTGTCGATTAGATCTAATCTTTATTGGCTTGCATTGAACACGCTAAGGCCATCCTGACTTATGAGTCAGCACCATGTGACCAGTGCCCAGTACCACTGCCGAATCTGACTGATGAGTCACAGCTTCACAGTTGATACTAACACATTTGCCAATTCTGACTAATGAGTCAGTACCATGCACAAGTATGCATTGCTACCAAACATATATCATATGTCACACATCCAAAGATGGGGCATTCAACATGCTTACTTAACAATTGCGAGCATAATAATGATCATGCACAAACACAGAGACTCAAGCTCTGACCAATCTCGTATTCAATATCCATGGCATGCCCTAATCACATGTTTCTCGTGCATCACATGCATCACACTTAATCATCTAGCATGCCTCAATAATAATCATATGCAAATGAGCAAGATTGCTAAGCATTCATTATGCTATCAATGTTTACATTTAAACATCCAACATGCATCAATAATAGCCATGCATGTCACACATGGGGTGCAGTTTTCTTACCTCTGGTTCGAGCAAGAATTAGTAAAAGAACAATTTCTGAGAACGATCAATTCTTTGATCCTTTAGCGGTCACATAGTCATAACCAAAATATAGGATTCATCAATGAAAATGAAAACAAAGGTTCCCAAACCAAAACCTAGCCTCCGAGACATCAAGTCCTACTAAACCGGGTAGTAGGATCGATCCCGAGGCCTAAGGCTTGAATCCCCAAGCCAAAAACTCATTTCTGGCCAAAAATGCCTCTATGGGCTGCGACCCTCCCTAGCCGCGCCGCGGCTTGCCCCTCAGACAGAGGCGGCTCTTCCTTGCCAACCAGCGTGGGCCGCGGCTCACCATAGCCATGCCGCGGCACATTACGCAAAACAGCAAGGAACCAGATTTCTTCCTCTACGTTTCTCCTTGAAACTAACCCTTCAAACCAATCTCAAACATCACCCTAACATCTAATTCAACCCCTAAACCTCATACATGTTACAACATCTTCAAAAGCCAACCAATCTTACTAAAAAACTCCCATTAATTCCCAACTAACACATCAAAATCCTCGACTGAAAACTTAATAGAAAAACAGGGTATATAAGATTTTCATGGCTTAATTTCCTTACCTCAAGCTGGATTAAGACCCCCTTCAATGATTGAACTAAGTTCCTAAGCTCCCACCTTTGATCTCCTAGCTTGGTTCTTCAAGATGGCTTCAAAAATTCCAAAGGATGGAAGAGGAGAAATGGTGTACGGGTGAGGGAGAGAAAGAAGGGTGATGATGCTCTGTTTTTTTACACTTCCACAGCCTTCTAAACTCAAAGGGCTGATATATATCTTAGGGGTGAAAAGACTATTTTGTCCCTAGGTCAAATAAAGGCTTCTAAAATCTCCCAAGGGTAAAATCGTCATTTCCCGCCTATCTCGTTAATTATAATTAACACCCTCCAATTCCCATTATTCTCAAATACCAATAATTCACATCCCGTTACCCTTTAATTCCCGGCAACGTTCTACTCACCAAATTACCCCGAGACTCACTCCAAGCCCCGAACTTAATCCCGTTATGACTAGACCGAAAACTTGCATTCCATGATCGTCTCATGCCGAATGGCTTGAACCGATCCACATATAATGTGATATTATTTATAATTCACCCACATGCACGAAAATACACAATCACACCCTTAACAAGCCAAATTACCAAAATGCCCTTATAATTAAAAATGAACCCATATGCATGCATTTACCATCATATAATAATATAATTCACATAAACATGCATATAATCATTAAATATCATAATAAATCAATTATAACCCTCCCGACCTCCTAATCAAGGTCCTAAACCTTATTAGGAAATTTGGGGCATTACAAAATATGTTCACAGTAGTGGAGAATGTGGTCGGGAAGGAAATATTATATTTAAATTTTTTTTTTGAACTAAATCGAGTCTAGCGTACTATTTTGATCCATTTTGTAAAGCAAATAGTCTGAATTTCCATTTAACAAAACACAAGGGCCGATCGCATATTCGGAAAAAATACATGGGCCAAATTAGTATTTTTCCTAAAATTAATTAAAAAAATCTTTGTCCTTCTTAAAATTATTATTTAAATTAACTAAAAACTTAAGAAATTTTTTTATTAATGTTTTAAATTTTAATATTTTTAATTAACTAAATTTATTAAAATTTGGTTTTTTTATTAATATTGAAAATAATTTTTATAAAAATTGTGTTCAAGATATGTGTTTTATAGTAATTTGTGAAATAAATGATAGAATTTTAGTGCTAAATAAACTAGGGGAATGTAAAACTAAGTAAGCTTCCATGAGAATATATTATGTTGTATTTAAAATTATAATATATTATATCTAAATTCGAATCACCTTAGATTATTAAAACATACAAAATAACCCTCCACTTTTGTTCTTGTACTCATTATCAACATAATAAAAATAGTAACTCATTATGAGTCAAATTTTCCTCCTCTAAAACAATTTGATAGGCAAGACGACCAAGGTATAGTTTCTCACCAACCAAAGGTTCAAAACCTCACAACTAGGAACGCAGATGAGTCTGTCAAAAAGATATCTCCAGCCGAAGAAGTTTTCAACTGGCAATCAGAAAATATGATTGCTCAAAACAAGGTCTTAAAACAAGTCGAGTTACAAAACACCAGAATCGAGACAATAGTTAAACAATCTTAGACTACCGTCATCGATAAACTCACTGCAAAGATCCAACAGAATCATGAAGAACTTCTAACCATCATCAAAGAAAACTTAGTCCTAATGCCACTATTCTTAACAAAAGAAGCTGAGATGAAAAACCTAAAATCTCAATATGAATCCCTCAAGAACCGGTGTTTGTTGGGAATAGTGCCCTTAAAGCAATTGTATTTGACAAATGTTTTAAATGAAATAAATAATTGAATTGAATTATTATATATATAGACTATGCCCGATATTATATGATAATATTAAGTGAATATCAGAAAATTCCAAAGTTTATCTATGTGGTCTTAATCTTATATTGGTATGGGAGGATCGCGATTAAGATAATAAACTTAAATAGTTCGAAGTAAAATAAAGTTATGAAATCTTTAGATTAATTACTGCTAGTGCGGTCCACTAGTATTATGAATATATGTGACCTAGATCCAGGTTACTAGTGTAATATGACACTTTAGTGGAGGTACTTTGCATGCTGAGAGTATGTAGAACTGGACCAGATGTGATTTGTTAACACTTGTTTAAACACCATTTCATAGTATTAATCAAACACATCAAATGATGATCATATACACGATGATCTTAATCATGAGGTTGCTATGGACTCCTATATATGTCATCTGATTCTTTGATTTATGCATTAAGGTTTGTCAGAATGATCGGGCTAAGAACATTTGTTTTGGGGACTCAATGATGTATATGGTTGGGGACGTAGTTTAACAGATATGGAATCTATACATTCTTAAAGATCAAATAATGGTTCCTTATTGTGTTGACTTTTGGAACTAAAAATGTTATGAGCGCTCACGTCGCAAACTTGTTGTGACACAACCTTCACTAGTAAAGTCAATGGTACTCTGGGAACAAGATATAACTAAAAGGGTAAAATGATAATTTTATTCATTTTTAATTATGAACAATTAATAGAGGATTAACGTTGTATGTAATAATTATATCAATAGACATTTTATTCTTTAACAAAGTACTCAGTAAATATATGTCATAATTACCAAGAGTTCAATCTCATATGTTTAGTGGAATAATCATGAGATTAATAAATATTACATTATTTAATTAAAGAGCTTTGATTAATAATGTAATATTTATTGGAGCTTGATATTATAGGTCCATAGGTCACAGGGTGACTTTATCAACACCATATCAAGGTAGGAGTTGATACAATGATATAACTGTAATTTGAGAATTTGAGAAGAATTTTATTATTCGGGTCAAGTATACAATTATATGATAATTGATGTTGAATAATTAATTTAGAATTAATTATTAATTTTTGAAAAATTACTTTTTGGACCCTGTGTTTTGTAAAATGATTCAAATAGATCTTTAAACTTGATTTCGGTCAAAGTTTTTTAAATTAAAACCACAAATAATTCACCAAACAACAATTCAAAACAAAAACACAATTATTTTGCTTAATAACTGTATAGTCATATTCAATTTTTTTTTTATCAAAATTAGATTTAGGGTCTATTTGAACTATTTTATAAAATATAGGGTCCAAAAAATAATTTATCAAAATACAGGGTCCAGACAGATAATGAGACAAAAAACATGATCCAAAAAAATATAAACCCTATTAGGGTTTATATCTATTATTAATATTTTATAAAAGTGTGGTTATAATAATGACATATTAAAGCAAAATGGGGGCACAATTCAAAATGTAAGCTACATAATCACTCATTGGTTTGTAATCTTCTTTTGCCATTTTTTTTTTTGTTCATCTTTGGTATGAAAGTAATTAAGGTAGAATTAATGAGAGCGAGATCTAATCAATGGTACCATCAAGATTTCCAATTGTGGTGTTGTTGTTTAAATAGCACATAGCAGAATTAGGCATGTCCATCAATACCATGGACTCGTAGATTTTAAGAATAAAAACCACCTCCTTGGAACTGTATGGTTTTAAGACTTAAGATTTAGTAGTCTTAGTGGAATTAGATGGGAGAGTATGAATTGAAATATTTTGCTCAAATTATTCAGAGACAACAGTTGCAATCTTATTGGTTGTGTAGATTGAACTTCTTTTAATAAAGAAATGCAAATAGACCACATAATGTAAATTTGTGACCGAAGACCAAGCAAAGAAAAAAAATTATATATAAAATGTATTTTTGTTGGGGGAACATGTAGACTTTTGTAAAAGTAGGCCCTCGTCACTATTTGGATGTGAAAATTTAACATTTTGGATTTGGAAATGATTTTGAAAACTTAAAATTTGTGGGACCTACTAAAATATTTGATTGGTAGATTGTTTTTTAAAATTATATTTTAATCAGAATTCTAATTTTGTGTTGTAATTTAGAAAATAACAATTTTTCGTTTTTTCTGTTTTGTGATTTTTTCTCTAAAAACTTAAAATCAAAATCAAGATTTGTTTGTTCTCTCTACTCTTATCTTTTGTATCATTGCTTGTAATTATTATTATTTTTTTTTGCCAATTTTTATGATTTGAGTATGTTCTCACTAGTAATAGGTGTTTATGGAACATTTTATGACATTTATGCACAATTCAAAAATAAGTTGCTCTGGTATTTTTATAGATGACAATACAATATTGTTATAAATTTAATCAATAATTATTATTAAATTTTAATTTATCAATATAATTAAATTTTACTTAATTAAATCTATTGATAAATTAAAATTTAATATTATGCAATCTATATATATAAAATATATAAAATTAAAAAAATATTCAAATTCAGTTGTTTCAATCACATATTCAGTTTATGTTATATTTTCAAATTTGATATCAATCACAGATTCATTTTTTTAAAACTCAAAAACAGTTTACTGACATTGAACCAATCATATTTTCATAAATATGATTTTAGTCACTAAATTCAGATTTTCATTTTAGAACTCACTTTTCAAAAATATAATTTTCTAATCGCGAACCAATCAGACCTTAATGTCAATAAAACATTTTAATTTTTAATTGCTTGGTTATCGATCATCGGGATTTTTACTAATGACATTTTAGTTTTATATTTTCTGATAGGGGATAATCATTGAAACTTCTGCTGCGTTAATAATAATAAATATTTTTTTGAAATATTTATATAAAAGTGTATACGCAAAAGGAGCAAGATATGAGATTTTTGTGTTGGTCTAATTGATAAGCCACCCACTCACTCAGCGTCAACAACCTATAGAGTTTCTCTTTCAAATTCGCAGCCCAAAACCAAAAAAGTTACACTTTGGGTCTCTCTGTTTCCGAACATATATTCACGATCAGCGTCGTTTCCACACATAAAGCAATAAAAGAAAGCACTTTAACTATGATCATTGTTCCATTAATTCCTTCCACTATTAACCTCTTGAGAAGAAAAAATAAAAAGCCACCTTCACCATCGTCGTTCATATTCAAAACCCATTAAAAGATTTTTGTAGCCATGTTATTATTCTGAAACTAATCAAAAACCAACAACGACGACGACCCAAGTGGGCATTTCGTCTATTCGTGCTTTTTGGTCAACTGGGTCGGTTCCCAGATGGATTTTCTGCGGCCTAGTGAGACCCGTTTGGTCGGAGACTATATAATGGGTCCGAGAATCGGGTCGGGTTCATTCGCCGTGGTGTGGCGATCAAGGCATCGGCAATCGGGTCACGAAGTTGCCGTTAAGGAGATTGCTAAGAAACAACTGAGCCCAAAAATCAGTGAGAGTTTGCTCAAAGAAATATCTATTCTCAGAACTATTGATCATCCAAATATTATTCGTCTTTTGGAGGCCATCGAGGTAAATCATACATGTGATTATCTGCTTGTTATGGTTTTTAGTGATAAATGTGTATGTAATGGGGGCTATGGGGTTTGCAGACTGATGAAAAGATTTACCTTGTTTTGGAGTACTGTGATGGTGGTGACCTTTCTGGTTATATCAATCGCCATGGGAGAGTTTCGGAAGCTGTGGCTAGGCACTTTATGAGACAATTGGGTATGCCTATATTTGCTAAACCTTTTAAACTTTTTTTCTTAATGTGGGAGTTAAATTTGTCTTTATTATTGTTTTGGTTAATTGAAAAGAAAATTAAAGATACAAATTTGGCTTTTTTTTGGTTGGGCTGATCAAACTAATGTCGTTACTGCTTAGGGAGCAAAGTATGTGCTCAACCGAACATATACTTTGGATATTTAGACTTTTTTTAGTAAGCTATTTATATGCAATTAACGATTAAGCTAGTGGGAATAATTGTGTCGATTCTTAATATCAGTGAATGAATAAATTAATTTTCTTTTCCTTCCTTTATTGGATGCATGTGATGATCAAATAGTAACGGACTATAGTGTGCGCAATTTGTATTTTCTTGTGCAGCTGCAGGATTGCAAGTGCTTCAAGAAAAGCACCTCATTCACAGAGATTTAAAACCACAGGTATTTTTCTTGCTTGCCAAGAAGCCGAATTTTTATTGTTTTGCGGGTTATTTGGATGAAAAAAATTCAATGGGATTCGTGATTATATGTCCTAAACTATCCGAGAGTCCAGTTAGGTTCTGGTCACAGCATATTGTTTTCTGACAATTTAATGGTAGTAGGATTTGCATGCTGTTCTGTTTGTGTTTCATTTTTATATTATACGAAATTGACTCGTGGCTGTGGTTGATTAGCCTACCATGATTTTAAACATTACATTTTGTTTTGTAGTGATTTCCATGTTGTTTTCTGATAAACTTGCAGAACTTACTCCTGTCAACTCATGAATCCATTCCACTATTGAAGATAGGGGATTTTGGTTTTGCAAGGTAAAATATATATGATAGGCCGTCTAACTTTCCAGGTCTGTTGCCTTCTCAGTGTTATTGTGCAAGGATTTTATTCTTTTTTCAGCAGGAAGCTATTTGATACTTTCTTTGAGTCCTATGAACTCTGTAATTTTAGAGTATGATTGCATATAGAACATACTAAGACTCTAAGATTCAAAAAAAAAATACTAATACTCTAAGAGCATGCATCAAATTGTGTATCATTTGCTAGGTGTTTCCCACAAGGATAGATAAACTGATTTTATATGTGTGATGATGATTGAGTCATAGCTGAAGTGGCTTGACTATAAAAAAATCCAGCATTATAAAAATTGTGAACAGCTTTATTTGACACAACAAGCTTGAAAGCTTCTGTTACTTTTACCTACCCATTTTTGTTATAAATACTGAAAGATGTTTAGTCTGATGGGGTTTTTTCATTGTACCATTGTCCAGATCCCTCATGCCTCAAGGTTTGGCTGACACACTGTGTGGTTCACCCTTATACATGGCTCCGGAGATTATAAAGAACCAAAAATATGATGCAAAGGTGATGCAAGATAATATTTGAGATAATTTTGACTGTATTTATTGCTATTTTTACTATTATTATAGTCTCCTGTTCATTTTATTGTTTGTAGGCTGACTTATGGAGTGTTGGGGCAATTCTCTTTCAGTTGGTGACTGGGAGGCCACCATTTGATGGCAACAGTCAATTGCAGGTTTGCAGTGAAGTTCAAATATAATTTTGTGTAAAAACTAGAACATATTTTGATGTTTGCCATTCCTTATCAAATTGAGAATGCGGCAAAGGGCTAAAGATAAGAAAATGTTGATTTCAGTTCTCATTTGTGCTTTTCTGATTCCTTGCTGCCCAGCTTTTTGAGAATATCATAACATCCACTGAGCTGCAGTTTCCTGCTGGTTCTCTGGAAGTGTTGCATCCAGACTGTGTAAATCTTTGCAGATGCCTATTGCGCCAAAACCCAGGTAGGGGGTTGCTAGTGGAATTGTGTATCTGGTGATCGGTATATATGTTTAGCTTACAACAGAGATCAAGCATGTTTCTAATTATTTAACTGGTAGTGTTACATGAGTTTCGGCTTTTACTTGCATAACTTAAAATAATATCCATGTAAACTGAAACTTCAATTTGCAGTTGAGCGACTAACATTCAAGGAATTTTTCAGTCACAAGTTCCTCAGGGAGCCAAGGTAATCTTGTAACTTTGAAATTTTGATATGGCGTTGCATTTTGTCTATCTTGGATTGGGAGCCATTATGTTCTTGCCTTCTTGGATCTTTCATTTAATTAGCCTGTAAATCAGCTCCTTAGAGTAACTTTTCTTTTGTATCATCTGTAGGCCAATGCTTGATGTTAGGCAGTCTCCTTTAGTACTGCCTATGGAAATAATTGTTGAGCCGTCCAATTCTTCTGCCTCTGGGAAGAGGTCAGAATTGCCTGCTGTTCTTCCTGTGGACTTGTGTAGTGCAAATTCAAGTTCAAAATTTTTAATTGGACACGAAAATATAATTTTGCAAAGAAAGGAAGGTGAAGGTACATCAAGCAATGTTCACGGGCTTATGCCAAATATTGCAAGTAATGAAAGAAGGAAATATATTGATCAAGATCTACAATCATCTTATCAACTTCAAGGTTTTTCTTTTTCTGTTTGTTGGGAATGTATCATATATTTGTGTGCTTTGTTTGACACAGTTGGTTTTCGTGATTAAATGTCCAGTTTCTGATTCCATGGAGTCCATCGAGAAAGATTATGTCCTTGTCAATCCTCATTTTGCTTCATCAGAATCCATCTCTTGTTATCTGGAAATGTCACAACTGTCTAACTGCAAAACTGGAGTGTCTACCTATACTCAAAAGCAGAATGAACAGGCAAGACCAATTATACAAGCAGAGGAGCTGGCTGACAGTTCTATTGGTGGTGTAGAGAGCTCACCGAAGCATGGACCAGATCTATTGCCAACATCAATACCTTTATCTTTATTGAGGGAAGTGCAAGGACTGTCTATACTTCACCCTTCCACTAGGCTCCAGTTGTTGCATCAGTATGTTGAAGTTCTTAGTGAACTTTCACAAGAAAAGGTGTGTTGCCTTGTCTCTTACCAATACATTTTTATTTTCCTTTGCTACTCAAAGAAACCAAAAAGTTCTAGAATTTGAAAAGTATCATGTCAGCTGTTGTACAAGTAGGCCTTTGCCATGGAGTTCATTCCTTGCGATGTTTTCCACATTTTGCTGATCCTGTCTCCACACTTTGTTGTGATAGGTTCATTATAATCCATATTTGCGTATATAATTGCATTCATGACTTAGCAGATGAGTAGTTGATGGTTAATAACTTCTTTTCTGCAGATACTTCATCATATAATTCATGTGTATGTGTCTTTGACCCTGTAATTTCTAGAGACATGTTTGATGAGATCTTTTCTTTGTTGATATTTACTTTTTTTTCTCCCTCTCTAAGAGTGGGTTATTAGAAGGCACCAGTTATAGATACAGCCAACTAGTCTTCCAACTTTAAGATGTTGCTTCATCATTTGAAGGTTCTTCTGTTTTATTGGTCAACCATTGCTGTCTTTTTGGTATTGAAGTTGTGGTCTATACAATCTACTAGAAAATAGCTTTATACATTGTACAAATTACCAGCTGGAGGTGGACAAGGGAAATAAGCTGCCCCAAAACATGTTGGCATTGCCAATTTGTATATTACCAGTATTATTATTGGGATGAGAAGCACGTCCATGTGCCTGAATTCTGTTGATGTTCACCCCTCATTTTTCTAAAGAAACATTGATTTTTATTTGTGCTTCCCGTAAATGGACTTGTCCTTTGGAGGATGGTTGAAAATGCTTATTATCCCTTAATTTCTCTACTTGCAGTATGATACGGCGCTCTATCTGGAGGCCTTCTCAATTGAGTTGGTTATTTTGGCTCTATGGAAAAAAGTGCTTCAAATTTGCAGCAGTTGGCTGGCTTCTTCTGAGAATGAAGCATCTGGAAGCAGTATAGCCAACGAGCCAAAACTTGATCAGGAAGATGCAGCTTTACCATCAAACACTGAAGGAAACCTTGATTTTAGCCAGCCTTCATGTGTTTCCATGTGGGCAGAAAAATCATTTCTTGTTGCTTTTAATCGTGCTGAGAAGTTATCGAATCATGTCCGTAGTAATATAGACGGTGAGCCTCTCGTTGAAATTCTTATATCATACTTGTCTGTTTTGCCCCTTACATCACCGGGTTTGAATTTCTCAACCAAATCATTACATTGCAGGTACCGCTGACATGCCAGATGCAATGGAAATAATATTTCGAAAGGCACTAGCATTTGGTACCAACGGTGCTGTAAGTATACTCATATAACTGCCATGTTTGTCAATCGCTTTTGTCTTTTTTGCCATTGGATGATTACTTTTTGTTGTGTGTTTCAGGTGGACGAGTTTGAGAACAAAAGTACTGCAGCAGAGAATTATTCAAAAGCTCTACTTCTGCTTTCCTTTATCGCAGGAGAAGCAGCAATGCTGCCTCTAAAGCCTCCGTTTTCTTTAACTCCTGCGGGCAAGAAGCGAATCCAACAATACATTTTGAACTTGCATTCTCGGAAGACTAACTTTCTAAAGGCGCAGCCTTCTCTTAAAGAATTTCTTGACTCTCATAAAAAGTAAATATAACTGGTTTGTACAGCTATTCTTGGAGGTCCATCTTTTGTTGAGGCAGATTACTAGTGTTGGCCGTTGAGCCAGTAAATCAGCCGCAGCTGCAGCAGGCAGTTTTTAAGTCTCTGACATGGATTTACTCTTCTAACTTTTGTTTGGTACGATAGATAAGTAAATACTAGATTGTTGACACTATGGAACAAGGTACTACTTATTCCTGTCTATGTATGTGTAAATGAACTGTCTATTCTTTATTTGGGCAAGAAATTGTACATACGAACAGAAATTGTTACGTGTATAACTGGTCAATACAACAAATCTGATGAATTTCTCTTTGAATTTATTTAACTCCTCAAAAATGTTATTTGTTCGTATATAAACTGGCTAAATATATATCTATTCTACATATAATAGGGGTGTAGATAACAAAAATTAACTATTTTTTTAACTATAAAAATATTTAATTGATTATCATCTAAAATGTTATCATATATTTTTTTTTATAAAACAATACTATAAACAAGATTTAACTTTAATTAATATGTTTATGTCATTTTTATATATATATATATAATATTGTTTATTTACTTAAAATTTATGACAATCATAAAACTTAATAAATGTGTAAAATGTTTTACACATTGTTTGTACCAATATATATTTTTGAGAAAAGACCACGGTAATTTGTCAATGCCAGTATTGACAAAAGTTAGTTTCAGCATGTGGATAGTTATAAATTCTCTAATTTTTCACTATCATTGTGTATATTATAATCATTTAGAACATCTCACAAATTTTCAAAAAATTTCGAATAATTTATGGTACTAAAAATAAGATTGAAACAGTCGAATTTTCTACGTGTAACTGTCTTTGAGTGCACGCGTGCAATAATCTGTTATCTTGTTTTTGGCACCGTAAATTATTTGAAATTTCTTAAAACTGTGTAGAATGTTCTAAATGATTACAATATACATTGTCACAGTAAAAAATTAGAATTTATAACCATACAAATGCCGAAAATAACTTTTGCCAACACCACTGATATTGACAAAAAACTATCAACCCTATATAATTAGGATCTACAAATTCACTTTCTTACTCGGCTGAGAAAGTGACCTCAATTTCCTTTCAGCAGCAACTCCTATGATACTGAAAGGAGAGGGCCAACGTGAGGAAGATAGCCTATTGATTGCACATAAAAAAAATATCTATTACATTATCATTGAACAAAATAGCCGTTAATATATTCCATGCTTGAGAAGAGCCACAGGTAAAAGAAAAGCAAAAATACAACAAAGAGGCTTCTTTAGCTCCCACAGCAGTCATGCAAAGTGAGAAAAAAATAATAATAATAATAATAATAATCATTCATGTAAAAGACACTGTCTTCAAAAGACTGGACAGATCAGAACACGTTAAATATTTTCATGGCTACATGTCTATCGAGGGAGTCTTTAGAAGAGTTGCATAGGTTCAGATAGTAATGAGCAACGTAGACAAATAATATGGTACACACACCTACACGACAAGTTGCGTGAGCTTCAATAGTCAAATAAGACAGAAGGATAATAGACGAAGGGGAAATTTCGAAAATTGCGTGCAATAACAAAGGTTTCCTTAAAATTGCATGCAAAATCAGATATTAAGTTGAACCTCCCCTTCCAAGCGTAACCTCTTAGTTCCTCTCTCTTCCACCTGGCTGCTGGTGTTTCCCACCCTGTTCTCTTTGGCCTCAACTGAGCACCTTTTGTAAGGTTTGAATCCTGTTTTACGAGCCTTGAGCTTTCCTTGTCCAAGCCCTATTGTCAGCGAACTTTCATCTAAATTTTCCTCATCTATAGGTGATCCACTTTTCTCCAATTCTAGATGGTTAGAACAAGACCCGCATGTCTTACTGTTGAGATCTAACAATGATCCACCTCCATCTTTGTCTTCCTTTTGCTTTTCTTCCATGCAGCCATTCTGATTCTCCTGATTCTTCAGATCAGGTGGAGGTGAAAAGCTTTGAGGTAACACCTCTCTCGAGAATAATGCTTGAAATGCCAGCCGTCCCTGAAAAAGTAACAGTTCATCAGTAATAGTATAGGCAATGAACGGTGAATCAGTTGCAGCAACTGCAAAACAACAAAAGACTAGTAAAAGTTCATCAATAAATGTGTTTAAATACCCCTTCAGAGACTTCCTTCCAAGAATCAAGCGTGTTGCAAATGCTTTTACTACGACGATTACTACACTCAGAAACTGATTGATTGGCTTCTGGTTCTTGCATTTCTTCCTTGCCATTCTCTTGCTTCTCTAAGGCATCTGTCTCGACTTCACTGCTCGAAGCTGTGTTAGAGCCACAAGATGAGCGGTCAACCTGTTTCGTATTTTTTGCTTTATTAGCATCAAGCTCAGTTGTTGGGGCAGCATTTTCATGAACAGCAGCTTTTAAATTGGAATCAGGCTTTGCTCCCCCACTTTCCTCAGAGTCGGAAGCGGACACTGTTGGAGATTTTGAACTTAAATGTTGAGCTTGCAAAGCTTCTGAGTGTTCCGGGTCCACTTGTTCTTGCAATGGAGGATTAAGAGGATTGTCTTCTTCTCCTGTTTTGGCTGCAGGATCTTGATCAATGTCCATTGAAGGAACTTCACTTGTGGATGCAGGAGGGCAGGCAAATCCAGTTTGAACTGGGGCACACAATGGAAGCATTCCATGGGCTGCCCACCATGCAGTTGCAGCAGCTACAGTAGCAGCAGCAACTGCTGCCATACTTGGAGCAGAGTTCATTTCTCTTGGTGAAAACCCACTTTGGTTGCATGCAAGAGAATCCGAAGAAGTTTCCACATTGGAATAGGGCCAATATGCAGCTGCAAAGCTTGCTGCAGCGTGTGCTACTGGATTTTGAAGCAGTGTAGATACAACGAGACTGGAAAATGTGGAGGACATATGGAGGAATGATTGATAGTCATCATGATTGTGAGGAATTGAGGTAAATGGAGGATGAAAAGCCGAAAATGATGGATGGATTGAAGATCTTGATGCATTAGATTGATGTTCAGTGGTAGTAGATGCAGCTGAATTTGTTAAAAAATTAGGGTGGCCATGAATCTCTCCTATGGGATTAAATGTGGTGTCTTGGAATGCCATATCATGGGGAGGAGTTCGAGTGCAATTTCCAAGGTTTCCATCAAGAACATGCACAGGCACATGCCTTGGGTAGTTTTGAGTGGTTTGCATCTCCTCATTTGGCAATCCATTGTTCAAGTCACTCATCTTTTCACCTTCAATCGATTTCTCATATAAAGCATTAGACTTTTCCAACTTTAAGCCTTTGCTTGTGCAATTGTCTTGTGCCATCTCCTCGGCATCAGCCTTCTGCATGTTTTGATTCCTGTCAAATTCAACAGTGACATAAGATCCACCTGTGTCATCCTGATTCGCCTTTTTCATTGAAGGCACAAATTCCCTAAAAGTGTAAGCATTTCCAAGCCCCACAGGTGGCATAGGTAGGGAATTTTTGTGAACAGAAGAACAGTGAGTATCTTGAAGCTGGGTGAGACCTGAGCAATCTTCATCTTGGTTTTCTTTTGCCTGTGTTGGTTTTCCATCTACATCTGGTCTCTGATTTTGAGAAAAAGTTGTTGCACAAATATTATGAAATGAAGTAAGAACTGTAGTAAATGAACACTGTTTCAGATGACAGAGAGAGGAGGCAATAACCTCAAGAACTGGTTCTTTCTCCAAATCCAGCACTTGCTTACAGTGAGAAGATTCTGATAAATATTTTCCATCTTTTGCTCCTACTTGAGATGTGGGAGGACCGGCACTGGTCTTTCGAGGGTAAGGATTGCTAGGTTTCCTTTTAGGGCGTGGAGGTGGAATATCTATATCAATGGCACGCCCTACTGGAACACCTTTAACGAGAGCCTCCTTTTCCAACTGTAACCAACAAATAAACAGCATTCCATATATCAGTTGAAGTAAGCAAAGTCCAATGTCTTGTTAGACACAATAAAGGGCAATAACCAAATCACCTATCACAAAACCACATTTTTTCTTTCCAAAATATAATTCCTACAAGACCAAAGTAATTATGACACAGCATGCAGTTTAAAATCAAAATATTAGCTATTTAATATTGATGCAGTAAAATAAAATCTTAAAATTCTTACAAGTTCATGTGGGAATAAATAGAATAAATTCCTTGTGGCCTGTGGCCTGGTCTAGGACTAGAGGTGATGGTAAGGAGAAGAATGGAGTTAGAAATTGGTGGCTTTCCATGAAATGCCATTACAATATCATGTTTAAAACTTCCAATGATGTGTGGAAAGCTTTTCCCCTGAATTTACAGACAGAGCCATTTTAAAAAAAAAAAGAAAAGAAAAAAAGGTATAATGTAACAAATTTAAATGTATAAATCAATAAGGACTACCAGGGACTGCCCTCAGTTATTAGTGCATATTTATATTCGTTTTATATAATTCTAGAAGTTTTATGAAGGAACGAAAAAAAACAGAAAAGGTGAATCACATCAGTAAACTATTGACATCAACCGATCATGTTAACTAGTTTAGACTACCCTATCAAACAGCGACCCACGTGGTCCAGAAAAGCTCCTTTTGCTACTAATTTACACCTTTTAGCATTTAAATGGGAGAAGAATAGAAGTCTATACACAATCCTAACAATCTTAAAAGAGGATCAAATCCCACGATTACATGATTAGTCAATATTAAAGTAGCTCAATACTGGGTTGCTCTTTCCTTTAAATAATAATAATATATAGACACACATAAATTATAGGAGTGAAGGGATTTAAAATGCACGCCTCCAAATGAAAATCAATGTGAATTACCATTAGATTAAATGTGAGATCATAACTCATGGTCTATCAACTATCCATAGGCTAAACAAGTGACTACTGCTCCTGGTTTCTTCACCCATCCATAATTCTGTAACTGATATCTTCTGCAGTGCCTCCACTCACATTACATATGAATTTCATAAAAACAGGGAATCATGCTTACTTTTTCAACCAAATGATATGTAAATCTGATCCCTCTGACAAACAATTCATTCGCTTTCATTGCCTTAAATCTCCACGACCCATCTCAGTAGGTCCACAAGAAAGCAACTCTATTGTTGCACTAATAAGAAGATGGAAACATTTGACATTTCTTTCTTAAGTTTCTGTATATAGTAATCCATCTTCTATTAGTTCCCCCTACTCTATTATATAGCATTTCATTATTCCTGATGTTGACAGTCATCGTCTGTAAAGACAGGTACTTCAATAATCTAACAATTTTCTTCAGTGACTTGATTGAAACCGAACCTTCTCTACCCCCATAAACTTATATAGTTTATCATACATTGACTATATCATCCATATAACATTACTACCTTTGATTCACTGGTAAAACTTTTTTCCAGATAATTGAGCATTCTAAGCCACTAGACAATGCTGGCCACTAGCTAAATAATGGAATATGTCCCAATAAAAGGCCAATGTCATGAAGTTGGGCAGTACAAGACCAGTAAGAAAGAAGCATAAACGAACTACTCCAATGTCATGAAGTTGGACAATACAAGGCATATCTGGAGAGAAGAACCTACCAAAAAAAGGCTTATTTGATCTAGCCAGAATACTACTGAACAATGCTTATGATTGCCAGTGGCTCCTCGATTAATTTTTAAGAAATTCCCCATCAGAGTGTACGAGACAAATACAAACACTACTGAAGTGGTGATTAGATCTTAGATGGCATTGAGTTAGAATAAGCTGTATAATCCCCATGTACAATTGGTTTGAACTTGTGACCATATCCTCAAACATTGGTTGCATATTTGTACAAAAAAAAAGGGGGGGCTGGTTTGGCCAAGCAGTTAGCTTGACTGCTTGGTCAAACCAGCCCCCCTTTTATTCTAGAATGAGAATCACTAATGATATAGGGAGAGAAACAAAAGGATATTCAATAAAACATTTTTTTCGATTAAAGCTCCTTTATTATCTTTTTTTGAAAAAGAGACAGAGGTCAAAGATGACCTCCTCTCAATAACATTAAAGCTCCTTTATTATCATTATGGTGTAGAGCATAGGAATGTGCCTACTTGATGGAGAAACTAGACCACAAAGCACAGATCTATCAAACTGTCAAATCAGCTTATCAAGAATTTAGCTATCAGTAAGAAATATTAGATTGTAGAGGAACCTCTGATAATTTAACTTATCTTCATAGCTTGTGACAGCATACTAACCCAACCCTTTTACTGTGCTAAAAGGTTAAGCCCTTTCAGACCAAGAATTTGCAAGATACTGTAAGAGCTATGATATCCTGAACCTTTAAAACATTCATCTTCCTTCATTAACTCACAAATTCATTCAAGCTGAGAGAAGTAATAACTTTCTCAAGCAATTTTGAGAAGGCAATGCAAACATTAGATAGTGTAAAGACATCCCTATGATTTTCTTCCAAAGCAACCTTTACTAGGTACCAACCTATCCATCAAAAGTACCTCGATATAACCTTATTTTATCTTCCAAATTTTACGTCTTCAATCTTCCCTCCTGAGATTTTATGATAAGGTAGATTCCTTCATATAGATATAAACTAAATAATCCTTCAGACTTCGGAGAAAAAGCTAACTATCCAAAAGAAGAATTCCAGAACCAGGAAGTTTAGCAATCTCTACAGAAGTTTTGTTTAATTCATAAGCTTGTTGTATAGTGGTGTTAATAATATTCTAGACGCTACATATATTCCCATTTGGAGGGGCCACATTTAACTTTTTCTTATCCTCATTCTAACCTTACTAGTACTTGCAGTATAAGTTAACTACACCAATATGCCAAAGTAAGATGCAAAAGGCCCAGAATCCCCAATCAATCAAGTAGTATGACAGAAACGCTAAATGTTAATGCTCTGAGCCATGAAAAATGTGACAACATCATGCTTACATATTTATTGCATATTCATGTCATACATTAAAAAGCAGTTCTAGTTCTTGTTCAGCAATATAAGCCTTTGTAGTGTTTCAAGAAGATCCAAAAAAATTGGCCCTTCTCCCACTACAACTATTGACCAACGATTTATTTTCCCTTTATCTACGTATGAGTGTGCCCATGAGAAAAAAAACCCTTCTCATCATTGTATCAAACAGGCCAAAAAATTAGAAATAAAAATAACATTACCAAGGCAAACTAAGAAACAATATTTCAGACAATGGAATTGCAAATTATAGGACTGATAATACTGATAACCAAGTGGTTAGTAGCAAGAAAACACATCTAATAGGAGGATAAGGTAAGAAGGTACCAATTGACCTTTGAAAAGAATTTCTGTGCATGACTTCTGATTTGCACAGCAGTCTTTGTTCCTATATGTTCTGCGAACCACCAAGTAAAAACAGAAACAGGAAGAGAGAGAGGCAGGCGCCCAATTATAAGAAAAATACAGAAAATGGCATTTTAAGTCATTGCTAACTGGAAATGCCTTGCGGATTTAACTCAATTTTCTCTAAAGTAATTGTAAACGTGCATATACTTTTTCTTGATAAACTTAAATAAGTACTTTATATAAATATAAATAATACGCACTACCATAAATTGTAAAATATGACTGAGAGCTTAAGAGCCATAAGTAAGGAAGGGAAAGAGCAATAAATATGAAAAAAACAAGTTAAAGTTTTCAAAATGTAACCTTCAATACGCTGCCAGGCGCGTCCATAGAGCTTCAAGGCCTCAAGGAACCTATTATGCTCCTCCTCTGTCCATCGCTCTCGTTGCTTTGTAATAGTATATGGCTTTCTTGTCTGCCATTACAAAAAAAATTTATAAGACCAACTTTAATACCCATTACACGAAGTCAAAGTTTAGCAGAATATTTAACATCACAAGGATAAAAAAGAAGCAGAAATGAATGGCCCATCAATTTCACCTTAATAACAAAGTCTTCTCCGGAAGAGTACGTGTCCATTATCGGACCTGGGCAGCTGCCGCTGCTTCAAATCCTCCCTGACGAGCAACGGATAAAAAGAAAACTTCCCATGATTTCGGACGGAATCAAAAGCTATTACCAGTAGAGCCGTGGTGATAGTAGTAGTCAACAAAACCAGATAAGGAACTGCTACTGCAAAAGAAAACACAGGGTAGCAATCGGTAGAGATCCGTCTCAAATTCTTATTTCAAGAAGATTAAGCATTTTGATTTTCGCGAGCAGTGAAGCTACTTATTATGTATTACTAGTGATATTAGTACAAAACACAATACGATTTTGAAAATTTTCAGAATCCACCGCAAAGAGAGATGCAGAGAGATACTTCTCCGAAAGAAGTAAAAGTAAATTCCTTATTCAGAATCCTCACCAAAACGAACCCGAAGACGCCAAAACCTTTAAGAGCGAAAAACAAAACAAACAAGATAGAGGAAACTTGAATCAGTACTCAGCAACAACAACAACCATTTCTACACCACATCTCAACAATGCATCAATACTGTGCTTTGCTTCGTGGTTTAAGTTTAATTCTCCGTTTGGTTGCCAAGAAAATAGGAAAAGAAGGGGCAAAAAAATTCAAATCAGATTTTAACCAAATCTTAACTTAGCCAACTAAACAAAACCTCTCCAACAGAGTCAATAACTCAATTGGCAGGCATACTTAGTCGATCAAGCTATTCTTTTTCCCAATCAAATTCAAAAACCAATTTTTCTTCTTCCTCCAAGTTCCTCAGCAACCAAACTGAAAGTAATTTTTTTTTTATATATGTATTAAAAAAATCCTAAAAAATGCATGAAAATTAATCCGTACCTTCCGGTAAAGACATGATGCAGTATCAAACAAGTCCAGAACGAACCGTACGATGCTCGATCATGCATGAAAGGCAGCTCACCGCAAAACCTTCCGTAAAGTCATTGTTTCCGGCTAAGGAGAGACGAAAATAAACCAGGAAGAAAGAGAAAGTAGAAAAGCCAAATCGGAAAAGAGGAAGCAGAGATCAGAGGTAGGAGAAGAGAAAGAATGAAGAGGAGAGTTTAGTAGCAAAGAAGCACCATTAACAAGCAAGCACTTCTGGGTCGATCAATCTCAGCCACAACTATTTCTTGTGGATTTATTATTTTCTAATAATATAAAAAATAAATAAAAATTGGGTGTCTTTATTTTTTGAGGCTACTAGGCAGAGCTGAAACCAGCGAGTTCTCAGGATGACGACAAGTGGCGAGAATTTAGTGGCTGAGTACACAGCATCAGCGCACCCTTTCGCTTTTTCCCTACTCCTTTTTCATTTCTTTAATATTTCTTTTTTTAATTTCTAAAACTTGTCGTCGCTCGTTCCTTGCGTCCTCAATTCTCGTCCACAAACTTGGACACTGGGAATCGGAGGGATACGCCTGTAAAAGCGCATCGAGTGAGCCCAGTGGGTCCCCTTGATGACGTGGCGGACGCAGGTTAGGATGCTTGAGAAATGTATAGTTGGCTACTTGGCGTTCTGGGGTCACGTGCGTACTGGGTGGACAGCTGGGTGGCTAGAAACTTTTCAGCTGAAGGGAGGAGAGAGAAAGGAGCCCTAGAAAAGGAGGAAAAAAAGGGTGTTGTGTTGTATTTTGTTTTCTTGTAATGCGCCACGTGGAGGTTCTCCAAACATGTGGTTACTGGTTAGTGTTGTTGGAGGATGGGCTTTGAAACAAGTTTGGCCCATCGGATGAAATCCAACGGCCTTTCTAGGAAATCGCCTCCACTAGATTCCCTTGTGAATGTTTGATCCACAGTGTACTCGTGTACATGGTCCAAACCAATATCCAAACTAATTAAATTATAAAAAATTAAAACTAATTATAAGTGAAAATTACATTTTATATAAGTTTTTTTACTAAAGTTTTAAAAAATATAGCTTTTTTTTTTACAAGTATTATTTTTATGGCTTTTTAAAACTTGTATTCCCTTCTATGAAATTTTTTCCCCATATTTTTGTAAAAAAATCATTATTATGCCATATTTTTTTTTTTCCATAATCTTATTTTTTTTAATTAAATTTGTCCATACAAACTAAAAAAAGTTTAATTATCATATTTTTGCATATTAAGGGCTACAAAGCTATATTTATGAAAAAATCCCTAATTACAATCAGATTAGATTGTTGTACACCCTGATTTTCCACGGGCTATTAGCGAGTTGAGATATGGCCTAATTATATCAGCCACGTAGATACCACATGACCGGAGCTGCTGTCGTCAGGTCCTACCTCTTTAGCTCGAGGTAGCCAAAGGTTCGCCAAGATTATTTAAGGGCCGAGACAGCAAGATGAAGACCGCAGGTCAGGAAGGCGTCCAGCTCGGGGCACGGGATGGAGGTGGAAGCCGTGACCCCTTATAAAGTCAACCACGCAATGTAAACGTGCATATATCAGACATCACGTGTCTGATATATCCCTGAATTCTCGGACACGCAGCATGAACGTGTGTATTCAGGCACCCACGACTGGGTTGGGCTGTGCGGCCCATTATCCTCCTTACCTGTTGATTAGACCACACTTCATTTGTCAGGTTTTAGGAATTAATCATGAATGTCACAAAAGTGACATGATGGGTCAGAAGGTCACGGGATGACCCCCCCTTACCAACTCCCAGGTGCCCTCTCCTATAAATATGGAGACCCTGGGAGTTGCAAAGGGTTGAATTCTATTGTGTAACGAAGTACCCTATAAAGAATACCAGAAATATAGCAATAATATTGGCTGGTGGAGTAGAAGGATTTTAACCTTTGAACCACCTAAAAACGTAGTGGTGTCATAAGTCCATTTTAAGATCATTTATCTATTTCGGTTCATTATTAAGCACTGATCTCTTTCTCTTATTTTCTTAATTACTTGTTGGCGAAGAACCGCGTCAACAGATTGGTGCTTTCATTGAGAGCTAGTCAGATTGGTGCTATCGCAAACATCCAACTATGGTGACCACTCGATCAAGACACGGTAACGAGGCGGAACAACATGATGGGCAGGAGGCCCATCATGCCGCCATCTCCGGTGAGCAAAATCTTGAAATCCAGCAGCGGCCGGGCAAGCAGCCGATAGGCCAGGATGACACTGGAAGTTTGGCACCCCGGCCACCTAATCCAAACCCGAATTTTTACACGGCGGTAGAGATGGAGAATGCTCAGCTAAGGAGTCAACTGGCGAAAGCTAGTTAGCAGATTAAGGAGGTGTTGGCCCGACTACCCCCTCTTATAACCGACGCTAACGTCGGAAAGAGGCAAGGCGAGACTTGTAAGTCCCGCCGGGGTAATCGGTCCAGGCCTAGCCGCTCGGTCAGACCTCCGACGTCCAACTCTACTCCCTCATCGCACTGCCGAGAGGCAAACTTCGAAGAAATACCCAGAGCCGAACAACAGTATAGCTGCTCGGTCCGAACTTCAACTCCTAGCTCACTGCCAGCCTCGAGCGCGCCCAAGAGGGCTCGAGGAAACTCTAGAAGGAGATCCGGGGAGGGCTCACAGCACCAGCCCGTCCCGCTCAGCCGTCCTGCGCCTCGTCCAGATCGCCAGGCGTAAGGCCCGCAAGTTGGCAGGGCCGAAAGGCCCCCACCTAACCTGATTCGCCCTAACGGAACCAGGATTGCATCCCCGGTCAGACATCCTCCTTCACCAATAAGATATCCGTCTCCTCCTCAGCCTATCCGAGATATTCCAGCTTATGGAAGCAGCAGGAGAAACCCGCCTTCAACAGGACCTTCCCATCGTAGCAGGGCGCCTAGAGAAGTCCGGGATCCTTACCCCCAAAGGGGGGCTCCGTGCTTCTCTAACGGGAGCTACTGAACCGGAAGTCGCCGGAGTGACCTTTCTGGCGGAGACCTGCGTCAACGCCTAAGCTCGGCTCAAAGTCCTCAAGCCACCCCGAGGGGCGACCTCCGAGATCGCCTTAACTCTCACAGGGGGGACCCGGTAGGAGGTGACAGCTATGCTCGCTCAGGGGGGAACCTGTCCGAGGTACGTAACGGCGGGAATGTCCCAAATAACCTATCTCAAGATAGGAGGGGCAATAACCTACCAAACGTATACAATGGATCTGGAGCTGTTGAATAGCCCCGGAATAACCAAGGAGATCAGGACAAAACCCATGAGCGCCTGGCTAAGATGGAGGAGCTGATGAAGAAGCTCCTGTCGGAGAAAGAGAAAGACGAATATGATTCGGGGGACGAGCTTGAGCTCTTCGCCCTCAGCATAGCAGCAACGACATACCCCCCTGGTTTCCGTATGCCTCACTTGTCCAAATTCAACGGAGACGGAGATCCGTCAGATCATCTGGGTATGTTCAATACACTGATGATGGCCCACAACATTGGCCCCGAGCTGAGGTGTCTGATATTTCCCTCCACACTGACTGGGTCGGCCAGACAGTGGTTCAAACAGAATAAGAAGCAGTCAATCAGCTCCTGGAAAAATTTCTCTACTGACTTCAAAAGAGCATTCCAAGCCTCCCAGGCTGCTCGCGTCAAGGCCGACTCCCTGGCTAACGTGAGGCAACAACCCGACGAGCCTTTGAAGGCTTACTAGAGCAGGTTCGCGAACGTCGCTGCTCGGGCCAGAGACGCAGATGACAACTCCAAGCTCATGGCTTTAAGGACTGGAATCCTCGTCGGAGGGGGACTCTGGAACGAAATACAAAGGAAGGGAGTCAGCTCAGTAAAAAAATTCCTAAATAGGGCCCAGGGGTGGATCAACTTGGAGGAGGCCCAAGCCTCAGCTACAGGAACCAGCCAGGTCCCTGAGCAGCCCCCTGGAGTGGGAACGGAGGTCGTGACAGTGACCCAGAACGTTACACAGAATAACCAGTTTGGTGGAGGCAAGAGAAAGGGGAACGGTGAGGGCAACCAGCACGGCCCAAAGAAGAATAAGTCCGTAGAAAAATTTAAGCCGGTCTACGCGACTTATACGGAGCTCACCCACTATAGGGAGAACATCTTCCTAGCAAACTCTGCTCGCCTCCCCTGGAAGAAGTCGGAGCCGTTAAAGCATCGGAAGGGGAAGAGAGACACCTCCAAGTTTTTCCGTTTCCACAACGACGTTGGCCACAATACCGATGATTGTAGACATCTGAAAGATGAGATCGAGACTCTCATCAGAGCCGGCCCCTTGGCTCAGTATGCGCGGAACAGGGTTCCAACAAGCCGACCTGCTCCGGAAGTCCCGGTAAGTCATCCCGGGTCTCGGGTAGATCAAGACGTCCCTCCTTCAGTAATAGGAGGAGAGATATCCACAATCTCGGGAGGTCCGCATTTGGCTGGCGCGGGCAGGGGTGCCCAAAAGAGATACGTCAATGAACTCAAGGCTCATAATGAAGTAGAGTTCGTCCCTGAGCAGCATCTGCCAAAGCAGCAGCGATTGGAAAGGCAACCAATCATTTTTACTGAAGAAGATGCTAGCCACGTTCAGTTCCCTCATAACGACCCTCTGGTCGTAGCAGTGCAGCTTGCTAATCGAAGGGTTAAGAGAGTGCTGATCGATAATGGGAGCTCAGTCAACCTTCTATTCTGGTCCACGCTGGAGAAGATGGGTTTGACTGTCGCCGAGCTGAAGGCGACCTCCATGATGTTGTACGGTTTCTCGGGAGAAGGATCAGCGGCTATAGGGATGATCGAGCTGGTGATCACCTTAGAAGAGGGACCTCGGACAGTCTCAAAACTCCTTGAGTTCATGGTCATCGACTGCCCCGTTGTGTATAATGCCATTTTGGGCCGACCTACACTTATAGGTTTTGAAGCCATCACCTCCGTTCGCCACCTCGCGCTGAAATTCCCTTCTTCCACGGGGATATGCACGGTCCGTGGCGATCAGCTTGCTGCCAGGGAATGCTACAGCATTTCCATGAAGGGAAAATCGAAACCCGGGCAGCTAACGATGGCCATCCAAGGTGGAGGAGAGGAATCTCAGGAACCTTTGAATAATCCTGAGATTGAAAAACCTCAGAGCGCCGAGGGGGAAAGTATCATCCTAAGTGAGGATATTGACCCCCGAATAGGCGAGGACAAGTCTGAGCTCCAAGCTATTGAAGAGCTCGATGAAGTAAACATCGATCCACAAAATCCTTCACGGATGGTCAGGCTTGGGAAAAACCTCTGTGGCAAGAGGAAAGCGGAGCTGATCAAATTTTTGCAGGATAACCTGGATGTGTTTGCATGGTCACACGAGGACATGGTGGGAATTAGTCCAAATGTCATCATGCACACCCTTCATTTGGATAAGAGCGTTCCTGCAAAGTCCCAGAAGCAGAGGCGCCTGGGAACAACTCGGACTGAGGCCTTAGAAGAAGAAGTAGCCCGGCTCAAGAAATGCGGCTTTATCCGCTAAGCCAAGTTTCCAGTTTGGGTCGCCAACCCCGTGCTGGTCTCGAAGCCCAACGGAAAATGGCGGACCTGCATCGACTTCTCCGACCTGAATAAAGCCTGCCCCAAAGATTGCTTTCCCCTGCCAAGGATTGACCAATTGGTGGATGCCACGGCCGGGCATGAGCTCATGTCCTTTATAGACGCGTACTCAGGCTATAATTAGATCGCCATGAATCCAGCGGACCAGGAGCACACCAGCTTCATGACCCCAACTAACGTCTATTGTTACAAGGTTATGCCGTTCGGGCTGAAAAACTCCGGTGCTACATACCAGAGATTAGTGAATAGAATGTTCGCCAACCAGATCGGGAAGAACATGGAAGTGTATGTTGATGACATGCTGGTTAAGTCAAAGACTGCCGATAACCATGTTTCCGACTTGGAAGAATGCTTCAAGATACTAAGAGAATACGACATGAGGCTTAACCCTTAGAAGTGCACTTTCGGGGTCGCTTCTGGAAAATTCCTGGGTTTCATTGTCAACACTAGAGGAATCGAGGTGAACCCCGATAAGATCAGGTCATTGCTCGAGCTTCCCTCACCCAGGTCGCGTAAAGACGTCCAAGGCCTGACAAGAAGGGTGGCAGCCCTAAATCGGTTTATTTCAAAATCCACCGACAAGTGCGTGCCATTCTACAACCTGCTCCGAGGAAATAAGAAGTTCGAGTGGACCAAGGAGTGCGAGGGTGCTTTCCTCGACCTGAAGGCACATCTGGCCAAGCCGCCTGTATTGTCCAAACCAAAGGCAGGAGAGCCTTTTTTCCTCTACCTAGCTGTCACAGAGGATGCAACTAGTGTCGTATTGGTCAGTGAGGAAGACCGGGTTCAGAAACCAGTCTACTACATCAGCAAGAGACTTCTTGAGGTCGAATCCCGATACCTGTTGATGGAAAAATTGACGTTCTGTCTTATCACGGCCTCCCGAAAGCTCAGGCCGTATTTCCAGTCCCACTCAATACACGTCATGACCGATCAACCTTTAAGGCAGGTTTTGCAAAAACCCGAAGCATCGGGACGCCTGTTGAAATGGGCCATCGAACTCAGCCAGTTTGAAATTTTGTACACCCCACGAACTGCTATAAAGAGTCAGGCCCTGGCCGATGCACAGGAATTAGGGAGGATCCTGTGGAAGGGTCACCCCAGGTCACCTCAACCCAGACGTCATGGAAGATCTTCGTGGATGGCTCATCCAATGAGAACGGCTCAAGGGCTGGAATCATTTTGATATCCCCAGAAGGGCATAGATTCCACTCGACTTTGAGATTCAGATTCAAGGCCTCCAACAACGAGGCCGAATACGAAGCTTTGCTGGCCGGGCTAAGGATAGCCCAGGAGCTGAAGGCCAGCTCCGTTCAGTGCTTCAGCGATTCCCAGCTCGTGATAAACCAGGTGCTAGGTGAGTATCAAGCACGGGGAGCCAAGATGGCTGCTTACCTGGCCAAGGTAAAAGTCGAACTGTCCACGTTTGAACAAGGCTCAATCGAGCATATACCTCGAGAGAAGAACACTAATGCAGACGCCTTCGCCAAGCTCGCTACCTCCGGGGAGACGGAGGCTTTGGGGTTAGTACCGGCGGAATTCCTGGAAAAACCAAGTATAGAAGAGGTCGGGGCGGAGGTCGAGATGATTGACGCCAGAACGACCTGGATAACCCCCCTCCTCGAGTATCTCACCAATGGAAAGTTACCCGAGGGGCGTAATGACGCACGGTGGGTACTGTACCAAGCTCCAAGGTATACGACAATAGATGGGATGTTGTACCGACGTGGGCATTCCCTACCCCTCTTGCGATGTGTTCTGTCAGGCGAGGCGAAGGCCATCTTGCAGGAAGTGCATGAGGGATTTTGCGGGGATCACACTGGGGGGCAAAGCTTGGCCCTAAAAGTCTTAAGGCAATGGTATTACTGGCCCACTCTATCAAAGGACTTGATCTCGTATGTCAAGAAATGCGGCAAGTGCCAGCGATTCGCCACAGTTGTCTGAGCTCCTCCAGTCGAGCTGAAGATGATCTCCTCCCCATGGCCATTTGTAGTATGGGGAATCGACTTGGTTGGCGCCCTCCCTACTGGAAAGGGCGGGGTCCGCTATGCCGTGGTGGCTATCGACTACTTCACAAAGTGGGCTGAAGCAGAGCCTTTGGCAACGATCACCTCCAAGAAAGTCCTCGAATTCGTAGTCAAGAGCATTATCTGCCGGTTCGGGCTGCCCAAGAAAATCGTATCCGACAATGGGACTCAGTTCGACAACGACCTCTTCATCGAATTTTGCGAAAGGTACGAAATTGTGAAAAACTTCTCATCCGTGGCCTATCCCCAGGCAAATGGCCAGGTCGAAGCTGTCAATAAGATGCTAAAGGCGAGCCTTAAGAAGAGACTAGACGAAGCCAAGGGGGTCTGGCCAGAACAGCTCCCCCAGGTTTTGTGGGCATACCGAACCTCGCATTGGACTCCTACGGGTCACACTCCTTTCTCCCTGACTTTTGGGAGTGAGGCATTCCTCCCTGTCGAGATTAATGTATCTTCGCATAGAGTCCAGGCATATGACCAGGACCGCAACCACGAACTACTTTGCGCCTCCCTTGACCTGATTGATGAAAAGCGAGAAGAGTCACAGCTCCAGCTCGCGCATTACCAGCAAAAGATTACGCGTTATTTCAACTCAAGGGTCCAAAAACACGCTTTTAGCATTGGCGACCTGGTCCTCAGGAGAGTCTTCTTAGCTGGCAAGGATCCCAAAGATGGAGTACTGGGACCGAACTGGGAAGGGCCTTATCAAATAGCCGAGGTCATAAAGGAAGGAACCTACAAGTTAGCCCAGCTTAATGGAGAAGCGGTCCCACGAGCTTGGAACGCCATCCATTTGAAGAAGTATTATCAATGACACCCTTGTAAGGCTTACTCAGAAAGGTAATTTCTTATGTATCAAGCAATGAGAATTAAATCTTCTTTCATTATTGTGTATATTTGCAAATGTAATCTCAAGTAACCACGAAAGACCCTTTCCTAATTACTTGGGGGGCATATGGTACCTGGCTAATATAACCAGGTCGCCTTAAAGACTTAGAAGTTGATTCAAATCGATTGGTCGATGTTTTTCTTATAAAACACGACATATTGATGAAGGATTAACACAAACTAAGTCCTATCCTGGATATAACCAGGTCGCCTTAAAGACTTAGAAGTTGATCCAAATCGATTGGTCGATGTTTTTCTTAAAAAACACGACATATTGATGAAGGATTAACACAAACTAAATCCTATCATGGATATAACCAGGTCCTAAAACTTAGAAGTTGATTCAAATTGATTAATCAGTATTTTTCTTAAAAAGCACAAGACATTAGTCAAAGAATTAACGCGAACTAAGTTTTCAAAATAACGTCCTGGACATAACCAGGTCCTAAAACTTAGAAGTTGATTCAAATTGATTAATCAGTGTTTTTCTTAAAAAGCACAAGACATTAGTCAAAGAATTAACGCGAACTAATTTTTCAAAATAACGTCCTGGACATAACCAAGTCCTAAAACTTAGAAATTGATTCAAATTGATTAATCATTGTTTTTCTTAAAAAGCACAAGATATTAGTCAAAGAATTAACGCGAACTAAGTTTTTAATGCAATATCCGGAGTGCCACCGGGACTTATCTTAGAAGTTGGGTCAAGATTTGTTAACATGTTTTTTCTAAGAAAAGTATAAAAGCATCAATCATAGCACCAACCAAAAAGAAAAGTGTATAGAAGCAAAAATGGATAAAGCAAATTGTCTCGAGGTGGAAAAACCTCACACAAAAATTACAAAAAAAATATAATAATAATAATATGTTCAAAAAAGAAAAAGGCCCTAGGCTCCACCGGGCTGCTCCGTTGAGGTCGCCGTCTCGCCCTCCTGCTCGGTCGTTGTGGAGGCCTCCCCAGTCTCAGAAGGCGCCTCTTGTTGGAGGCGAGCTTTGAATCCTTCTCGGAGTCCTCCCAGTCCGCTCCTAAAAAGGAGAAGTCACCGTCCTAGTTGAAGACCCAACAATGGTAGAGCATGTCCTCCATGGCGGAGCTGGAAGATGCCTTCTTCGCTGCCAAGGCGGCCTTGGCCTCCTCGGCTCCAGTCTTCGCAGAGTCCAACTCAGCCACCGCGGCAGCAAGGGCGGCCTTGGTAGCCTCGGCCTCTTGAAGCTTAGGACGGGCTGCGTCCAGCTTAGCCCGCACGGCCGCCAAGGTATCTTTGGCCTCTTTTTCCTGCTGTTGGGCCGCCTGCAGGGCGACCAAGGTCATTTGATGGGCGGCCAAAACCGCCTGGTGCTCGCCCCTCATGTCCTCGAGCCGAGCCTTAGACCTGGATATGCTCCGGTGAAGAGCCAGAGCGCCCTACAAAACAAAGAAGCAACTGCCTTAGAAAAAAAAGAGAGACAAGACAAAGCATGGTAGCCAAAGTATAAAAGAGCAAAGCCAGCTTACCGTTAGAGCCATTCCCAGTGAAGACTCCAACACACTCTCTGGGCTCCTTGTCTCGATGGCCCACAGGTCCCTTTCGGTGGCCCTGTAGTAGTGGTCGACGGTGTAGGTCGCCGTCTCGTACACCGTCCCCCGAAAGACGTCAGGAATTTTCTCCAGGGCCTGGGGGTCCACCGGAATGCGCACCTTGGTGGCGGCAGCAGCTGCCAATGTCCCGGGCTCCGCCCCCATATCCCGAACAAAGGCCGGAGCTTGTGGATGGGGCGGGGGCATCTTCTCCATTGCGGCAGGAGGTGGAGGTACCTTGGCCTGGGCAGCTGGGGTTTGGTCTTTCCCCTTTGCAGGGGACTTGGTTGGGGTCCCAGCAGCTTTCTTCGCCACCCGGAGCTTCTTCATTTTGGGCCCAGAGGCTCCAGCAGAAGAGTTCCCTCCAGTGAACATAGCTCGCAGGTCTCTGTTCCCGGTCTGAGACATTTCCTCTGGCAAAACAAAGACAACATTAGTATACAAGTAAGCATTTATGCAAGAACAAAAATAAGGGGGGAAAAGCGGAACTCAAGTATATATATTGAAAGGGATCCTACCCCCCGAGCTAGAAGAGGAATCTATGGTCATGACCATTGGCCCTGGAGCTCCTGCGGGGGAATCTAAGACAATGACTTCGCGAGCTGGAACAGGTTCTGGGTCCGGATCTGGTTCGGGACTAGACTCTTCTACATACTGCCTAAGACCCGGAGCTACAGTACCCTCCCGAAGAGAAGGCCACGACCGGAGATTAGTCTCATACTCCTCAAAGAGGGCCGACCTAAAGGCTAAGGTGTTGTCTATGACTACAGTACCCCTAGGGCGGCTACTCTCGTAATCCAGCACGAGTCGGTCGACACATTGAAGTAGGGTTACGTCGAGGTCGGGGTTGTTTCGATGGCGTTGGACGGGCTGGTTGGGATTAAACCTAGCTAACCGAGGATCGGCAGTGGCCCTATCTAAGCCCCTGAACATGTAAGGATTACCTTGCCCAGAGGGACCTGCGGCTGCTCCGGACCAGATCCTCTCCTCGTCCGTTCTTTGGGCGACCTCCAGCGCCCGCTTCCTCTTCGTCCTTACGAGGGGCACCTCGTCGTCCTCATCCTCATCCTCTTCTTCCCCCGCGGCCTCCTCCTTGGGGATGGGCCTTATCTCGCGAGCTGGGGGAAGCCCCCGGGGTCTCCTTAGGGCCAAAGTCTGGCCCAGAGAGATCAGTTTGCACACCAACATCGTCTCATCTATCACGAGCTGGCGATAGTCTTTTTCACTGAGGGGCAAACCCGCTAGTGTTTCCTACTGACTCCCGAGGATCACATACTTGTCTGTCCTCACGAAAATGGCTGCAGAATTGTTCTAAGTCAGAAACTGATAAAGGGGAGCTAACCAATACTTAACTTACGAGCTAATAGTAAAAGGCACTTACGAGGACGCTTGAAGTAGTGCAGGTCGCAGTTGCGAAACCCCTTGGACATAAAGAACTGGTCTTTGAAGTCATTGGGGTGGTTGGGCAGCTCGATGACCGCAGCCGTGTTTGGAAAATGGGTCAGGTAGTAGAACCTGTCGCCTCGCCCCCGCTGCTCCGGGCTGGCCTTGAGGTAGAAAAAATATAAGATGTCCGCCGAAGTGGGGACCTCCCATTCCTGTTTCAGGAACAGATATCTCAACCTCGCCAACAAACGGTAAGAGTTGGGGGGGGGGGGGGAGCTGGAAAGGAGCCAACTTCACGTAGTTGAGGAAGTCAGTGAAGTATTGGTCCAGCGGGAGGAAGGCCCCAGCCTTGAAGTGCTCGTCACTCCAAGCCGCGTATTCCTCGTCGAGCGGCGCACAGCTCCGCTCACCTTCTAGGGGAGGTCGGGCGATCAGGGCGCCCCTCCCCAGCTCGATGTTGTGGGAGAGGAATATTTTATTCACTCTCCTCTGGTCGGTGATCTTAGAGACGATCCTCTCGGCCTCAAAAAAAGCATCAGGCGCCACCTCGAGCTCCTGCTCCACGGCCGGCCCAAAGATGGGGATTGGGGAGTCTGTCATCACCTCCTTTCCTTTGGACTGTTGGGAGGACGAGCTGCCTGCGCTCTTCTTAGGAGCGTTCCTCTTGGGTCCCATCTGGTCGCCTAGCGAACAAAATAAGAAATTTTTGAAAGGGCGACCTAAACATAAGAAAGAATCTGAAGAGAAGTGTTTCCTTTGCACGGGCTGAGGTAAGCTCAGCCCGTGGAGAGTGAGACCACGTGGTTCTATGAACACGCGCCTGTGCTCCCAACAGATCCCCAATTACTCGGAATTCGTGTGTCAGGGGGGTCAGGATAAAAGTTTTCCTTGGAAGGAAAGTTTCAGTAGGCGAGAGGTGCAAAACCGCCTGTGAAGCATGTCCCCTAAGCTACCCGGTTTTGCACCCAAAATGCTGGATATTTTGAACAAGCATACCCAACAATCTACCCAGAAGGTTTCCCCAGAAAATGCACCTTATAAGCCATGCTCCTAAATGGTTTTCTTCTACAAGCGATACCTTAACCTAAAAGCCTACACCCTTCATACCCACAAAAACCAACAAAACCTTGCATGTAGCTACAGGAACTATTTACCTAAGCTACAGTGAAAAGAAAATTTAAAGCGTGCACAGTCCGAAAACTTACGAAGTATTTTGCTGTGGGAGGGATGAAGGGGTCGTCTGGGTTGGGGCCTCGACGGGGTGACTGGTTCCAAAACCTCAAAGGAACCCTTGCGCCTGATCTTTTGGAATGCTGGGAACGGTAACCGGGAGAAAAATAGGGTTTTTTGAGGATAAGAAGAGAGAAGAAGAAGGGAAATTCGGAAAATTTTCAAATAAACGGGTGGCCCATGCGTAAGGTGGCCACCCCTTTTATATACGTGAAAGGTCATGAGGGGAGGGCCGTTGGATCGCCCTGATGTGGGATCCGAGGCTCTCCACTCGAAAGGCGAAACGGTGGCTGAGTATAGACTAGGCCATTTAATGCGGTTCTCGGAAGACGTACCATCACCAACCACGATGTTCCACGTATTCGGCGCTTGCGTAAAAGGTGGAATAAAGAGAAGCCTTAAAGCCCCTACTGTGGCCCTAAACGACGTCGTGTACCACGAGCAAGGGCTTGGGGGGAAAATGTACGCCCTGATTTTCCACGGGCTATTAGCGAGCTGAGATATGGCCTAATTATATCAGCCACGTGGATACCACATGACCGGAGCTGCTATCGTCAGGTCCTACTTCTTTAGCTCAAGGTAGCCAAAGGTTCGCCAAGATTATTTAAGGGCCGAGACAGGAAGATGAAGACCGCAGGTCAGGAAGGCATCCAGCTCGGGGCACGGGCTGGAGGTGGAAGCCGTGACCCCTTATAAAGTCAACCATGCAATGTAAACGTGCATATATCAGACATCACGTGTCTGATATATCCCTGAATTCTCGGATATGCAGCATGAACGTGCGTATTCAGGCACCCACGACTGGGTTGGGCCGGGCGATCCATTATCCCCCTTACCTGTTGATTAGACCACACTTCATTTGTCAGGTGCCATCTCCTATAAATATGGAGACCCTGGGAGTTGCAAATGGTTGGATTCTATTGTGTAACGAAATACCCTGTAAAGAATACCAGAAATATTGCAATAATATTGGCTGGTGGAGTAGAAGGATTTTAACCTTTGAACCACCTAAAATTGTAGTGGTGTCATTAGTCCATTTTAAGATCATTTATCTATTTCGATTCATTATTAAGCACTGATCTCTTTCTCTTATTTTCTTAATTACCTGTTGGCGAAGAACCGCGTCAACAATTGTATTAAAAAGCTGCATGTTAATTGGATTGAATTCGCTTTAGGATCCTCTATAAGAAAAAAATGAAAATTAAGGAACTCACAAATATTGGAAAAATTACAATTATCATTAACCAATTAAAATAATTCATGGTAAAAACAACATACACTTTGGACTAAAAAAACTCATTCTAAAAAAAATATATATTATTTTGAGTGCCAGATTTTGTCGGTAAAGTAAAAGAAAAGAATTGTATTAAAGAAATTATAGTATTTTATTGTGAAAATCCAATTAGGAACTTGTCCAATCCAATCTTTATTAAAATATATATTTTTTGTATATATATTATTAAATATAAATATATCTAATTATGTTAGCTTTTATTGACAGTCATTTAGTAGATGTTATTGTTGTTGTTGTTTTCATGCTCTGTTAGCACTTTAGTAATTGGTTTAAGATTTATTAGTTTTAAATGGAAAATTTGACTATTGATGCATTAAATAAAGCACCATAACAAAAATACCCTACCCACTATGTACATGTCCATTTGATCATAGTATTTTCCTTAGTTCCAAAAATACCACTGTCATTTGTTTCCCACTTTCCCTCTCTACTCTCTCGGACTCTCTTTATTCTCTCTCTCGGCCTTGAAACCAAAATCTCTCACTCTCCTTTCGCATTCACTGTCGAATATGTGGGCATGGTCTTCCGCGACCACGACCGCACATTAGTAGCAAGAAATCTCGACCGGAGTAGGCGTGTAGGCGAGAAAACCCAAGAGATCGACGAAATAACCTCGAAATAGAAAAAGGTGAGGGATCTACTTGTTTATTCTACAATAAATTGTCTGTGCCTGGTTTATTTGTTAATTTTTTGTTCATATGATGGATCGGGGCTGGGGAATGAAGAAATCTGGGTTTTTTCTTCTTCGAGATTTTTATTCGCCTCAATAGAAATCGATAAGCCTCGATAGTATATGTTAGGTTCTGGGTTTGATTGTGCCTCGATAGGCCTCGACATACCTCGATAGGCCTCGATAGAATTAGGCATACTCTGATTTCCCACAGCTCTAACAAAGGCCAATTCATAACATATATTACTAGGGATGGTAATTTTACCTTGAAACTCGTTTACCCATGGGTATCCTACCCTGATGGGTAGGGTATTTCCTGATAAATTAGGGTTTAAGGTAGGGTAAGAGAACAAAAATATGTACCTGATGCAGGTATAGGGTAGGGCACGGGTATAGATGTACCCAACCCTATTACCTTACCCGACCTTACCCGATTATATATGTATATTTATTTATATAAATATATTTAAAATTTAATTATATTTTTTAAGATATAAAAAATAAAATTTATAAGATAAATTAAAAGATATATAGAAATATTAGTATATATCTTATAAATATAAATACATGTCATACAATATATATTATAAATAGTTAATATATATTTTTAATTATAATTTATACACTAAAAATTGAATACTTATGATCTAAAATTATAAAATCAATTTATATATACCATGTACATATTCTAAATATAAATATATTGTATCCTATTAGTATTTAGGATCTTTAACACATTATATTAGTATAAATAAAAAAAAATTATTTTATATTAACTTTTATAATCTCTATTACATTATATTATAGTCTTATTAAGTTTATAAGTGTAAATAATGACTTATTAATATTTACTATTTTTAATGCTTAATCATATTATATTTCATTTAATTTTATAAGTATAATACATCAATTATTTTTTTGAAATTTTTATTGTATTTTAAGTTATACTAGGGTAAGGTTACCCATGTACCCTATATCCATTAGGGTAATACTCATGTTTTACCCGCCAAAAATTATAGAGAAATTGAGTAGGGTATGGGTTGAGTATTTTGTATAGGGTAGGGTCGTGGAACCCGTTGCCATCCATAATATTAATTCATCTTCTTTTCTTTTCTGTTTTTTTTAAATTTTTTCTTAAAGATTTTCTCCTCCATTCTTATTCTTCTATACATATTTTTTCCTTATGTATTATTCATACTCAATCACATGTCTAAAATCTTATTCTCTAAATCTTTTTTCTAATACCATGAGAATGAAGTTTGGCTTTTATGTTATAAACAACTTAAAACTAATTCGCATGAATTGGAGTGAGAATGCAAATTACATTCTCGAATTCAGAATTAGTAATATGAGTAACCAAATTTGTAAAATGAAAAAAAAGTAATATAATTAATTAGGATGCTTGCGGTTAATTCTTTCCTGAAAATATTAAATCAAAATGTTTGATTAAATCAACCAGTTTGAGTTTTTAGTTTTGAGTTCGGAATCAGGCCTAAAATTTTAAGTTACGATTAAAATAGCCTTGAATTTTTAAGTGAGGTAGCAACTCCATTTTCATGAAATCTAGATAAAATGAAAAATACCAAATTATCCTCAAAATTACTTTTAGAAACATTTAATAAATCATAGATCTAGAAAAGTACATTCAAGAATTTGGGATCAAATGATTTCTTTATGCTTAGCTCGAGAACCACATGTTATCCATTTGGATAGATCGACCAAATGATTATATATAAATAAGGTCAGAATATAAGGTAATATGTTTAAGAATACTCACATTATTTGATAAAATAAATATTGTAACCTTATTTTTGCATTAGATGATTCTTTTATTAATGAAATTCCAATATTTTGTTCTTCAATTGATGAGTAATTTCTAGGGTTTAAAGAAGTTCAATTTTAAATATATATTTTTAAAGATATATATATATTTATTGGTGTTTAGGCAAGTAGGGTGTACATTTAGAAAGGGAATTAAGATTTAAAAATGTATACATTTTACATAGAAATAAATATGATTTTTTTGTTGTTGGAAAAAGTAGTATATTTATCAAAATTACGGATATAAATATAATATTAATACCATACATGTTTTTGTTATAAATATACACAAATATCATTATTAGTTATATACACAAACTTTCAACACATTAACTAAATAAGAAGTATAAAATAAATTATATATATTAGTTTTTATTATTAAGTGTATGAAAGTCAAATATACTGTAATTTACTAATTTTTTTATGAGGTAAGTTTTGTTTTTTTTTAATATTATTTGTTCTTATTTTGTGTTTCAGGGAATAAAATTTAAATTTTGCAATTGATTTTTATTTTAAAAAATGGATCTATTAATTCTTTTTTTATTATTTTAATAAAGAGTGAGTGTAGTAAGATTTTTTTTTATTATTGTTATAGGGTAGTTTTGTATCAGTTAAAAATTAAGAGTGTGAAAATAAAATTTTAAATTTTATAAGGTGTATGATTAAAAAGAGAGTGAGGATAGAAAAAAGAGTATCATCCATCACCATCATTCAACCACAACCAATGGTTAAAATGTGTATTGACTCTTGATAGGAGAAACTTGACCAATTGTGCCCAGTGTATTTTTTTTCAATATGCCAACTTTAATGATTCTTACATATGTATGTCACTAACTTTTTTTTTTGGTAAAAATTATCCCCCATTAACCCATCTCTCTCTCTTTCTCTTAAACTCTCTCAACCCCTCTCACTTTCTCTACTACCACCACCTCCTCTCCACAACGGCAGAGCAAACCACCCCATACGTTGTTTTCGCTAATGACGCTTTCACATCCCACCACCATTAAAGTCGCTACCTTCTACTACCATTGAGCTCTTTCGTCATTTTAAAAAAAGTTAATAATGAAAAATTCAATCCAAAACTTAAATCGAATGAAAGATTGACATAGGACACTAATTTATGAATTTTGAACACTTATGAACAATAATTTTTTGGTTTTGTTTGCATTTTTTTTTCAAATCTAAAACTTTAAAATTTGTAGAAAAACGATGTCTAACGATGTCTAATGGTGAGTTTGTGATGATGGCTTAAAAACATGGGTTTTGGGCCAAAATGCTGCATTAACGATGCATTTGCGATGGTGGCTTAAAACAATGTCTAACGATGCGATAGCAATGTGTTTGTGATTATGGCTTAAAATATCTTTTTTAGGCCAAAACGATGCCTAACAATGCAGTAACGATGTGTTTGCGATGGTGGCTTAAAACGATGCATAACGATGTGGTACCAATGTGGTAGTGATGTGTTTGCGATGGTGGCTTAAAAACATGGTTTTAGGCCAAAACGATGGGTTTGTGATGGTGGCTTGAAAACATGTTTTTAGGCCAAAACTATCAACGAGGCATTAACGATGCAGTAGCGATTTCTTTGCGATTGTGGCTTAAAAACATGGTTTTTAGGCCAAAATGATGCCTAACAATGTGTTTGCGATGGTGGCCCAAGACTATGTTTTTATACCACCATCGCTACCGCATCGTGAATGCATCATTAGATAGTTTTGGCCTAAACACATGTTTTCAAGCCACCATCGCTATCGCATCGTAGGCATCGTTTCAAGCAACCATCACAAACTCATCGTTAATGCATGGTTAGACATAGTTTTAGCCCAAACACCATGTTTTTAAGCACCTCATCGTCGAGGATCATTTTGGCCTAAAAACTGTGTTTTAAGCCATCATCGTAAACACATCGCTACTGAATCGTTAGATAGTTTTGGCCTAATAACATATTTTCAAGCCACCATTGGAAACGCATCGTTAAATATCGTTTTGAGCCACTATCGCAAACTCATTGTTACCGCATCTTTCATGCATCGCTATGCATTGTTTTGGCCCAAAAACTATGTTTTTCAGCCACCATCGCAAATGCATTGTTAGACATCGTTTTTCTCCAAATTTTTAAGTTTTAAATATGGAAAAAAACGCAATCAAGACAAAAAAATCATATTCATAAGTGTTCAAAATCCATAAATTAATGTCCTATGTCAATCTTTCATTCGATTTAAGTTTTAGATTGAATTTTTCATTGTTAATTTGAAAAAAAAATGAAGAAAGAGCTCAATGGTGGTAGGAAGTGGTGGCTTCAATGGTGGTGGGAGGTGGATGTGTCATTGATGGTGGCAACGTGTGAGGGTGGTTTGCTCTGCCACCGTGGGGAGGTGGTGTTCTGGTGGTAGAGAAAGTAAGAGGGATTGAGAGATTTTGAGAGAAAGAAAGAAATGGATTAATGAGATGGGTAATTTTGACCAAAAAATAGTTGGTCACATACATAGGTTAGAATTATTAAAGTTGGCCATTTGAAAAAATTAACTATATAAATGAAAGGGGCATAATTGGTCAAGTTTCTCCTTGGTAATGGGTTACCAACCCACCTAGTACTTTTGAAATGATTATGTTATCCCCATTTCCTGCCTTGGGCCCAGGATGGTGGTCCAGGCCCACACTCTGGGCAATTGGATTTGGGCCCGACCCAGGCCCACTTAGCAGGGGAATGACCGGGAACGACGGCCCAAGTGGGGTCCAGACCCGGACAGTGGACAGGATGGATGATCCAGGACGATAGTCCAGGAGATGTATGGCCAGTTGGGGTTACGATCGAGGTGTACGCAAAACGGTCCCGGAGCCTGGTAAACGGCTCGGGCCTGTGGTAAATGAAGGGGACAGAGGTAAACGAACCCGGGTCAAGTCCTCCCGGTTGGCAAGAAAAAGCATCTGTGACCTTGAAGTCGCCCCACGATGCGTGGGGGTTGTCCCCACTTTTCACCTGCGGAAAAGGCCACCTCAGGATTGCACGCCGCTGGTTCAGACCTGCGCTGCCAGTGCACTGACTGGCTTTGTCCCCTGAATCTGCCTCGTAACTCAGAGTGCCCAGACCAAAAGCCCCATTTTGTCGGGCGAAATGTAGTTCTTGGGCCGCCCCATTGGGCCTTAATAATTCTTAGTCTTTTGTATTTTTATCCTTTGTATTGGGCTCCCGCCAGAGAAGCCAAGGGTACCCATATCTTTGATGGGCCCGGGTCATGCCCGGCCCAAGCCCAGTACTCCTATGAGCCTATAAATACAGACGATAGTGCACTGGAGAAGGGACCTCTCTTCAACTTGTATACAGTTACTCTGTCAAAATATAGAGAAAAACTCCATTGTAAGAGACTTTCCAAGCTCTAATACAACTGACTTATGGACTAAGGCTCATTAACGCCCCAACCACGTAAAAAACATGTTTTTACCCTCTAAATTCCATATCATTAATCTCGCTTATTTTTTATTAATATAGTTTCCGAAAATCTCAATAAATAGATTATTTATTTATTTATTTAAAAATAAAATACTAGTACTTCTCCAATTTTCACATGTGCTCTACAATTAATAGCTATAATTTAAGTACCAAATTATTTATAGCTTGAAACTATCTTTATTAAAATAAGAAAAGAAAATGGAAAAGAAAAGAGAATTGTTACATTACTGCAACGCATTCCAATGACTCAATGAAGAAAAAAAACTACAAATAACTTAACAGAAAGATAATCATCTTTTTTCTAGTTATAACTATTAATTATATAACACAAAAAAAAAATACAAGAAGTATATAGAAAGAGAAATTTGACTCTTGATGCATTAAATGAGATACTATAGCAAAAATACCCTACCCACTGTATACATATGCATTTTATCCTAGTTTTTCCATTTGTTCCAAAAATACCCCTCTCATTTGTTTCCCACTTTCTTTCTCTACTCTCTTGGACTCTCTCTATTCTCGGCCCCGAAACCAAAATCTCCAAAAACTCTCACTCTCCTTTCGCGCATTCACTATGGCTTTGTCTTCCACGACCACGACAGCACAGAAAGTGGCAAGAAATCGTTGCTGGAGTAGGCGGGTAGGCAAGAAAACTTACGAGATCAACTAAACAACCCTGAAATAGGCAAATGTGAAAGATTTACTTGTTTATTCTACAATAAATTTTCTGGACCTGGTTTATTTGTTAATTTTTTGTTCATGGATAGATCGAGGATGAGGTATGAAGAAATCTGGGTTTTTTTTCGAGATTTTTTTTCACCTTAATAGAAATCGATAGGCCTCGATAGTATCTGTTAGGTTATGGCCTCAATAGGCCCTGATAGAATAAGACATATTTCTAATTTTGCATGTGCCTCGATAGGCCTCGAGAGAGTTAGATATATTATGATTTTACATTGCCTCAATATACCTTGAGAAGCCTCGATAGTGGTTCCTAGCATCAATATTGTTTGAGGCCTCGATAGAATTAGGCATTTTTATGGTTTTACATACCTCGATAGGCCTCGACAGTGGTGCCAAGCATCAATATTGTTTGAGGCCTCGATAGAATTATGCATTTTCTTATTTTGAATAGGCCCCGATAGGCCTCGATCTGACTCGATAGAATTAGGTATTTTTTTATTTTACCTATGCCTCGATTGTCCACGACAGGCCTTGATAGGCCTCGACAGTAATGGTCAACGTTAATATTGTGTGCTACCTCAACAGGCCTCGACAGACCTCGATAGTTTATTTGCTGTTTGATTTTTTTAAACCTCGATGGGCCTCGACATGCCTTGATTGTAATGCCCCGAATTCTCCGATGTGTTTAACGGTGTGAATAGTAGGCCAGGAGGGCCATACTTGCTTAATTGTGTTAATAATTGATAAAATGCATGTATATGATGATTATATTATGATATGATGTGAAATGCATGCATGTGAGTCCATATTCTTAATTATAGGGGTGTGATGGTAATTTGGCCCGTTGAGGGTAAATTGTTTTTTTGGATGCATGTTGGTGATATGTTTTAAGGCCACATTATAATGTGGATTTGTTCGAGCTATTCGGCATGAGACGATCTTTAAGTGTTAAAGTAGCGGTTTAGTCATAACGGGAATAAGTTCGAGGCTCGGGGTGAGTCTCGGGATGTTTTAATGATTAGAACGTTGCCGGGAGTAAAAAGGGTAACAGGACATGAATTATTGGTGTTTGGGAATTTTGAGAATAGCGGGAATTGGGAAGCGTTAATTATGATTAACGGTATAGGTTCGGAAGTACCAACTTTGCCCTTGGGAAGGCTTTAGAAACTTTTAAAGACCTAGGGGTATTTTAGTCATTTGGGTTTGGATATATGTGAGGTTTGGATGGCTGTAGAAACCGTACAGAACAGAGCAAAAACAGAGCAAGAATTACCCTTCCCGTACATCCATTTCTCTCTTTCTTCCTTTGAAGTTTTTGGTCCCAATTTGAAGATACAAGCTAGGAAATCAAAGTTTGGAAGTTGTAGACTCGGTTCATCCATTGAAAAGGACTTTAATTCCATTTGAGGTAAGAATTCATACATGAAAAACAAGCCATACTCTGTTTTACTTTATAGTTTTCAGCTTATAGTTTTGGTGTGGATAGTTGGAATCAATGGGAGTTTTTGTGTAAGATTGATTGGGTTTTGATGAGGGTGTGATGTAGATGAGGTTTAGGGGTTGAATTGGGTGTTTGGTGAGGTTTTGGATTGGTTTGGAGGGTTTGGTTCCAAGAAAAATCGCAAAGAAGATGAACCAGAAAGTTTCTGGTCTGTTATTGGCGCAGCAGCGCCACTTGGGGCGCAGCAGCGCTATTCAGGGCTCAGAGATGGGCTCTCTGACTTGGAAATAGGGCTGCAGCGCCATTTATTAGGGCTGCAGCGCCACTCACAGGGCTGCAGCCCCATCTGATGGGGCTGCATCGCTAGTCCATTTTTCAGCAAGCACATTTAAGGGCTCGGAATGATCCTTAAGGTTCGGGGTTTGGTTCCTTTGCCCCGTTTGAGTATTTTAAGCATCCCAAGAGTGGGGGATTGATCCTGGGAGTGTGATTTTAGATTGTGAACCATTTATTAATTTATTTTATTAATGGATTATAATTGGTTATGATTAGGTAACCGCTAAGGAATCTAAAGGTTGATCGTTCTCAAGGGTCGTTCTTTTACTCATTCTAGCTCGAACCAGAGGTAAGAAAAATGCACCCCAAGTGTGACATGCAGGGAGATTCATGAGGCATGTTGGTTGTGTTAATATGGACTTGGATTTAATAAAGAATGTTTAGCATATGTTTCTCACTTACGCATGGTACTGACTCATTAGTCAGATTTGGCAAAGGTGCTAGTATCAACTGTGAAGTTGTGACTTATTAGTCAGGTTCGGCAGTGGTATTGGGCACTGGTCACGTTGAGCTGGCTCATTAGTCAGGACGGCCTTAGCGTGTTAACGCAAGCCAACAAGATTAAATCTAATCAACTATCAGCATTGAATGGCTCAAAGAGCATTAATGCCAGACCGACCCCGAGGGTCGATGAATGAAATAAGCGCTTGGAGGCTAGTGGCTTACCTAGCAGCCACTCTCCTACTTGAAACAGTGACATGCTTGACAGTCGCTCAGTATGGTTTATCGGAACCTCATGTGATGTTCACTCATTTGTTTGAAAGCTTTATGCTCAGTGTGATTATAATGATAATCATTTGATAATGTTTATGCAAAGTGTTATGTTTTCTTGCTGGGCTTTGGCTCATGGGTGCTATGTGGTGCAGGTAAAGGGAAAGAGAAGCTCACCTAGCCTTGAGTGGAGAGCTGATGTGGTGATGTGTACATATGCGGCCGCTTGACCACCACGGCCAAGGAGTTCTCAGAGGAACTAGGGGGTTTACCCTATTTTTGCCGCTTAGGTCGGCGGAAATTGTAAATTTTAAACAGTAGTGACCATTTTGTACTGAGAACAACTTGTAAACGTTTTGTTTAGCTCTGCAGAGCAGTTTGTAATGAAACTCTCCATTTCCTTTTTACTGGTTTTATACCTTAACCTGTTAATTACACGTAGAGCACGTTTTTGACCAAAGGACTCGGGTAACGAGTCAAATTTCCGGTCCACCGTTCACCGTAACTGTTCTGGGGTAACCAGGGCGTTACATCGATGGTCCTTGATAATTACCAGATTATTTAAAATTGTATTTTAACAGTTTTTTTTCTTTTTCAGATGCTTGATTTCATTGTACCATTGGAGACTTTCTTGGTCGTGTCACCTATAGGGGCAGTGCTTACTTGGATACCCTAATAGAGCAGTTTAGGAGGCACATGCTAATTGAACGGACAGAGGCATGCCTGTTGGGACAGTTCTTCAAGGCTAAGCTCTTTAGTTTTTCCGGGGTTTTACTGCATCAGCTTATGTTGCAAAAGGTGGAAAGCGAAAAGCCTGAAGAGGGCCAGTTCTACTTGGGCAACACTCTTTGCAGATTTGGGATTGCAGAGTTTGCCCTAGTCACTAGGATGGATTTTGGGAACACCCCATCCCTAGATGAGTTGAGAGAGCATCTTTCAAGTGATCGAATCATCTAATAATACTTTAATGGTGATTCCAAGGTTAGTTCTGGCCAGTTGGAAGATGTTTTGAAGGCCTCGGCAAACCCAGAAGATGCATTTAACATAGGTTTGTGCTATTTGATAGAGGGGGTACTGAATGCCCTAGAAAAGACAACACAGATAAGGGGTGATTCCTTGAAGATGCCTAAGGAACTTGACTACTTTTTCAAGTATCCGTGGGGGAAGCCGCCCTTCAAGAAGGTTATTAGAGGAGTTCACATGGAAACATAATTGAAACATTATGAGGAGAAGAAGAAAGAGGGTTCAAGCAAAAAACAGAAGGAGTTGAAGTATAGTTTCTATGGCTATGCTCCCGCACTTTTGTACTGGGCTTTTGAGGCCATGCCAGCTATCGGGAGTAAGTACGGTGAAAATAGTGGGAATTAGATTCCCAGGATGCTTAGCTGGGCTACGAAGACCGATATCACTCTTTCGACAGCTGAGTTGATTCTTATGTTTGCCAAGCGTCAAGTAAGTTCCGCTTTATCTTGTTAAATGTCTGTTTCCCGTAAAAAATATTTGCCTACTAACATGGAACGACTTAGGGGCACGTGGATAGCACGTGATTGTTTGGTGATGGCAGTCTGGTCGACCAACGACCAGAATAGAAGTTGCTCGATGGATTCAAGAAAGATGCTGAACAATACGACAGAAGATGTTCTGACATATGCAACCAAGTCTGATCGTAGTAATGAAACCAGAGTTCAAATACAGCTATAAGTAAGATATTTCTAAGATATTTGACCCTATTTATGTGCAAAGATTATGATTTTTTTATTATTAAAATGCATTTGTAACAAAGTTTAAACACGGTCCATCGGCCCATATGTGCATCCTTGAGTCTATAAATAGGATGGATGAAACTCATTTAAGGATGAACAATAATTTGCATTCAAAGAGAATTGGTTTTTTTTATACATGACTTTTGTATCCTTTTTTGGAGCTTGTGAAACTCAGTGAACCCTAGTTTGCTGATCGCAGGTTTCATAGTATATCAATAAAAACACTAAGTGGACGTAGGTCATTACCAATATCTGGGGCCGAACCACTATAAATCTTTGTGTTGTTTAGTTATTGCATTTAGTTTATAAATCTTTATCATATTGGTGACTCCGTGTCATTGGCTAAATCATCAATCAAAAATGTCACAAATTAATTGATTAACGATTTATTTTATTAAAGCTTTTCTGACACATTTTATTCGACCATGCAATTAGTGGTATTTTCCATGTTGGAGCCACGTCCCGGTGAGGTAGTCTACTACAATAGCCTCCCAGACATTGATTCCAGGTTATTCCCTGAGTTGGAATCAACTGTAGTGGAGGCTATGACTGCAGCGGAGGAAGTAGAGCCTGAGAAGGAGGCAGAGAAGCTGGCAGAGGTTGCAAAGGAAACTTCTATTTTTTACGAGGATGTCCCGGAGGTTGAGGAAGGCACTTCACAGGCCTGTGCACCTTCCTCTAGTTAGGTTGGCTAGCTTGATTATGAGCAGTTGATGTAGAGGCTCAAGAGGGTTGAGGAGGGCCAAGCAACCTTACTTCAGGGTCATACTATGATCATGGCTTAGTTGGCGCAGCTGATTTTCAGTGGTCTTAGATCGATCCACCCACTTAAAATCAGATACAGAGTCTGATATCTTGCTTGATGAATACGAGCCCAGTGATCCACCCTCCACTCCATAATACTAGACATCTCTTGTTGCCAGTGACGCCGAAAATCCCATTGCACGAGTACTACAACCTGAGGAGGCAGCTGGCCTTGAAGTTGTCAGGAAGAAACGCAAGCCCAAGTATTTTGATGATTTCACCGACCCAACGAAGAGCATGTGAGTAGATAAACAAGGGCTAGTTACTGAACTTTTGAGGAAGTGTGACCCGCAGCAGGAGAAGAGCTTCCATAAGTGGATGATCAGGAAGATCGACAACAAGAGGGATCAGAAAGTCCATACTGGGACGCACGGTGTGGCATGGTTCTTGCAGTTGCACACGGTTCAAACTTGGCTTTGGGATTCGGTATGTAAATTACATTTATGTTTTCAATTCAATCATAAAATATGTTGATGGTTTTAATGAATATTCATGTTTTTACAGCATATTGATGCTGCTATGCACATGCTACACCGTTGACGCCACTTTTATCATACCGCATTTCGATAGGATGCTGTGATCATGAACACCACCTTCCCCCAAGTGTGCCTAGGTCGTTGGAATCATTTCAAAGAGATCGACACTAAGTTTACATGGGATGACGATGTGCTGAAAATGATAAAGGGCGATGATAATCAATTCCACGTATCCTGGCACAATGTAAGTGAAATATATTTTGCCTTGCACGTCGAGCAAGCTACGCATTGGATCGCCATTGAAGTTTCCATTCCATTGTGGTGCATCAACATTTATGATTCCAACGATAGCGTGCTTAGTTCGACTCTGTTGGAGGAAGTGATCAAGCCTTGGTGCTTATTGTTGCCTTCGTTGTTATGGTGTTCTGGCATGTTTGACGACCATGAGGACCTCCAGACATATCCTAAGCAGAAAGCAAAGTCTTTTTCGTATTCTCGTATTTCTTTTGAGGAGTGTCCTCAGACTAAGACAAGGTATTCCTCTATTTAATTAGTGTTTTTTGATATCTAAAGTTATTTTTATCTTGTATTGACATAAATGTAACGCCCTGGATAACCAAGACCGTTACACTGTGTGTTTAAAATAGTGCAAGACTTGCTAATCAAGTCATTTAAACAAAGTGTGAATTCAATGTCATCAACAGATTAGGAATAAAAGATTTTGGTCACAAACAGGCTATTTTCATTAAAAATGACAGTTTAATACATGGAAACTCAAAACAGGATTTAGACGTCTTAGTTACAACAAATTCCAAGAGTTACAAATAATTCAAGCCACTCTAATGGAAAAATATACATTTTAGGTTTCCGCCCCTGTACAATTCCTCAACCGTGGCGGCCGAGCAGCTGACAATGTACACCTCGCCCCCAAAGCTCTCCAACTCATGGTTGATTCTGCCTACCCTTGCCTTTACCTGCACCACGTAGCACCCGTGAGCCGAGGCCCAGCAAGAAAACATGATAACATAGCAAGATCAACATCATTTATCAAATATTTCACAATGCGCAACCAGAAATTCAGAATTTCATAACATTTATCCAATCAGTGATTTCACACAACAGATTAACAGTTTGTCATCCAACCAACCAACAAATCACGTTCATAACACAATATTCACGATCTTAATCAACAGTTCATCACATCATCAAATGATATTCAGGGTCAGCGCCCTTAGTCGCACCCTCTATTTAATACACTGTCTTCGGCTCTCTTGGGCCGCCCCCAGTGTAATACTCACTGACTCTGGCCAGCTTAACCGAGCTCAGTGATAGATAAGCTGCCTCAGCTACCAGTGGCCGAGCCGCGCCCTGTGCGTAATTATTGATTTCGACACTCTTAGGCCGGTTATCGCATGTTCCATGGCATAATAATACCATCTCATGACATGATATACAACTGTAGGGAGCTCTTAGTCCCATCGTGTCCACATGGTTAAACACATTCACATAACAATGCATACAAACATAGGGAACACTTAGTCCCAACCTAGCCACATAATCAGGTGCAGCTTTCTTACCTTTGGCTTTCAAACGAGCTAGTTATAAGCGATGCTCCTTGAGCGCGATCCGATCCCCGAGCCCTAGCTTAGCACCTAGTCACAACCAAGATAAAGGATACCATTAAAAATCTTAAATGAGCTTCTAAACCAAGTTCTAGTCCTCGGAACATTGAACTTCACCAAATATGGTAAAAGACTCAACCTCGAGCACCCTAGGTTAAATTCCCAAGCCTAAAATCTCAAAATCCCAAAATCCCTTAAGCGCCGCGGCATGGGCCATCCATGCCGCGGCATGGCCCCTGACAGAACCTTCCATGGGCACAAAAACAGGTAAGGGCCGCGGCATTGCTTGGACCATGCCGCGGCCCGCCCTCCTTCCTCAGCATGCAACAACCTCGAAGGGCCGCGGCCCGACCCTTCGAACCCAGAAAAATCCACCATTTTCAATCTCTAAACCTCATCTTAAGCCATCCCAAAGCCCCCAACTCAAAACCAATTAATAACAACATCATTAGAATGATTTAAACAACACAATCCAACCAAAAATCCAGCCTAACACTCACCAAAATCCCAATTCCAATTTCTGAGATTTCAAACCCACAAAACTCAAAACCAGCCATGAAAACTCTCAAATTCAACCATCAAACTTTAAATTAAACCTTACCTCAGCTGTAGAATCGTTTCTTCAAGAGTCCCCTGATCTATCTTCAAAGTTCCAGCCTCAAATTCCACCCTAAACGCCAAAATCACAAATATTCAAAACTCAGCCATTTTTCTTAAATTTCTAACCTCAGAAACGAAAATTAATGCTTACCTTGGCTCTTATTCAACCCTTGATTAGTTCCTCAAGCTAATACTCTGGTTCAGCCCTTCAATTCCCCCAAGTTTCAGTCAATTTCCCCCTTGAAAATCAAGGTTTTGCCTTTGCTAAGAGAGAGAACAGAGAGAAGGAGAGAAAGGTCGGTTTAAACTTGTGTCTACTGTTTTCTAACATATTCCTTAAGTCTATCCTTAAGTTATCAGACTAATTCCAAGGCTTGGGGTACCGGAAACGTCCCCGAGGGAAAAATAGTAAAATTCCCCAGTACTCCCGCCTAAACATTCTAACCTCAAATATATCTCCATATATTTATTTTCATCACCCGATAGTCCAAATCACTACACGATACCTAAAGTACCCCTGACTTGCCCAAAGTCAAGCATTAAGCCCCGTTGTGACCTTCCTGCTATCTAGCTCCCTAAGATCGCCCCAAGTCACTGGCTGCACATTTATCCACATAATAATGTGGTTCTCACATATTTCACATATATATATATATCTACCTATCCACATAATAATGTGGTCTCAACAATTTATCACACACAATTACGTTTATGCCCTAACGTGCCAAAATTACAATTAAGCCCTTACCAGTCGAACAGGGCCCGCATGCTCACCCAATACTCATGAACATGCATTCTCACACTATTGATTCACATAACCTCCAATTATGCCCTCCCGGCACACTAATCAAGGTCCTTAAGCCTTATTAGTAATTTTGGGTCGTTACATATAATGTTATATTATTTTATATAATATAATATTAGATTAAATAATGTGACAAAATGTGATTTGTCACACCTTGTAACATATTATTGAGAGTCACAAAATTGGACACATGTGTGTGTCCAAATGTGACATATTTTGGAGTTACAAAATCAGTTTCAAATTTGTAACTCCCAAATATTACCCAATAATGTGTATATTATATGTTACACATTTGAGATTGGATTTCATAAAGCCATATGAGAAATGGCTGATAGAAATGTGATTTTAACTCCCATATTGTGTATGGAAGTTACAAAATCAAGTGGGAATAAATTGGAACGTTTTGAAAAAAACTGAAAAAATTTGTTGCTGAACTTGACTGAGCACCGCGGCCCTAGTGGCTGACAACTTCTTTGAATTTCGGTTTTTATCCAATTTTGAACGTTTCCAACAGCCAAGTAACTCTGAAATCTTTAGTTTAATTCCATAAAACATCCAATTAAACATTGGTAACAACCATGGGGGTTGGAGGAATTTGAAATTCAAAGGGGTATCTCAAACTCTATAAATAGGAGCCTAATTGTAACTCCCACTTCTTTCTACAAATGCATTATAACAATTATGAAAAATAAGAGAAGATATTTTTATTCATACTTTTGAGTGCATTACAATGCTAACCGAATGCTAGAGCTATTAAGTAAAGTGGAATAATAACTAATGAATATGCAACTATAACATTCATGGGCATTTCACTAGTATAATACCCATAGAATCATGCTAAATACAAGCAAACAATCACTAAAGTTATGAAAAATAAAGAGAAATTCATGATTTGATGATGAATTTTATCTAGAAGGATAAGAGATGAAGAAGTTGTTGTAAGTAAATGGTTGAAGGAACAAGTACTTATAGGACAAAAACTAGCCGTTTATGACCGTTGGTGAATAGTGATCCTGACCGTTGGGGATATAGTTGTTTTCTATTATGGGATTTTAACAATTCTAAGTTGTTGAAGTAACCAACAGGTGGGAATAATTAATTTATGGGTGTTAGAAAAATATTTTCAGAAAAGTTTGTGAGTCAAAAATGTTAAACTAAGTAACATAAGAAGATTGAGAAATTTTCATTTTTTACTATTCACCAGGTACTATTCATAGTGGGTCCCACGGTAGGGTCCACATGGGTCCCACAGCGGGGTCCACCCCATGGTTCCCACATGATGATGCAGTAGTGATATAATGATGACTTTAGCAAACCACCATGTTTATATTTTGAATATTTTATTTTTCCACTATGCTTATATTTTAAATATTTTATTAGCATAGTAACCCAAAATTTTCCTATAAATAGCCATTCCAAAACTCATCTTGAATCACAAAAACCTCATTTTCTTTCTCTTACTCTACCCAAAAATCTTCTTAACACCCTTCTAAAGTTCTAAACCTTGAAGATCTAGGCGAAGTTCTATCCGTAACGATAGCCTACGAAAACTTTTTAGGTAAGCCCTTTTCCCGAGCCTTTCATTTCAGTTATTTAGTTATTATATAAACACAGATTATTTTACTATGTTGTTATAATTTATATATAGATTATTTTACCATACCGTTATAATGCCAAAATTTATATATAGATTAATTTACTATGCCGTTATAATGCCAAAAGTTCTATATAGATTATTTTACCATGTCGTTATAATGCCAAAATTTATATATAGATTAATTTACTATGCCGTTATAATGCCAAAAGTTATATATAGATTATTTTACTATGTCGTTATAATGCCAAAATTTATATATAGATTAATTTACTATGCCGTTATAATGCCAAAAGTTATATATAGATTATTTTACTATGCCGTTATAATGCCAAAATTTATATATAGATTATTTTACTATAATGCCAAAATTTATATAAGGATTATGTTACCATGCTGTTATAATGCCAAAAGTTATATAGATTACTTTACTATGCCATTACAATGCTAAAATTTATATATGGATTATTTTATCATGTCGTCATATTTTACAATGCCAAAATTGAAATATAAACTATTTTTTTTTTATGTATCTTTATAATACTAAACTTATATAGACTATGGTCACATACTTTGGACTATATGGACTTTTATTATATGACCTTATTCCCTATTATTATGGACTGATACTATGACCTGGACATTTCCGTATGACCATGACCACGACTTTTAGACTGGGATCTTGCCATGGACAATTATAGTATGACCATATGCCTGGACATAAAATAAACAATAAAATAAGAAGAAAAAAAAATATAGAATAACAACAATTATAAACTAAAATTACATCATGTAGATTTTATGTAAGTTAATAGTTTGTGTTTTTACCAGGAAGCTAACAATTTCAGTTGTTTTATCAAGACGCAAGGTAAGTAGAATCCTCATCTACAATACAAGTATTTTATGTGTCTTATGTGCATTTATATGCTTTATATGTTATCCTACCATGTTCTTATGCATAAGTTATTTTCAAGAATGTTATATTTATTATGCATAAGCACGCTTAATGTTCACAAACAAGTTATTGAAAGCGTTAAAGTAGAGGTGCTGCTTGGAAGACCTACGTCCCAAAAATGTAAGGAGGGATGTACGTCCCTATATAATGAATGTTTATGAGGGAGAAATTCCCTGTTATCATGTTTATGTTCAGGTAGGAATGTGATTCCCTATGTAAGGCCGGCAGCAGCATCCTCTAGGACCCAAAAGAAAGGAAAGTGAAAGAAAGAAAGAAAATACATAGCATGTTGCACGTTTATTTTAATGCATATGAGGTAGTTATTCTACTTATTGAGCCTTAGCTCATCAGATAATGTTTTGTATTGTAGGTAAGAGGCCCCAAATATAAATTATTGATGAGTATACGTGGAGCCAACATGACTGTACATATGGGGCTGACCTGAAGGGAGTGGAGTTCTGCTATGCTATTTTATAAATAAACGAGAAACTTGATTTTATAATTATATTTCATTAAAAGTATTTTGTGAACTTTATAATTTACTTAAAGCTTTAAAAGTATTTCATGAACGTTGTAATTGACATAAAGCTTTTCAATTTATCGGTTGGATACATCTTCATTTCTACGTTAAGGTGTAGTAACGCCACGAAAATTATTTATAAAAGTATTAAGATTTGTATGTAAGATAAAGTTTTTATTTAGTTATGAGTATTGTATGGTTTGAGGTTATGAACATTAGTTATGTATTGTTTAATAAAGTTTTTGTAAATTCAGAATTTCAGTATTGTTATATTCAGGTTAAACTTTGTTTTTACACTATATCTATGTATGTTAAGAAAGGAGGTCGTTACACTAATGCTCACTTGTAGGACACACCATTTTTTCATCCACAAAGCACTTGGCTGAAAAATACACCAAAAGGCTTGATAATTCCAGAGAGCTATTTCCTAGAGAGATCCCTTAGTGCTTAGAGAATAGGGGGAAATAAGCTTTTGGACAAAGGTCTTGAACCTTGTTCAAGTTGGTGATCCCCACTACTCTACACTTTGGTTGTGTGAGAGTTTGTTTGTGTTTTCATTCTTTTGTTCTTTTTATTTACTTGTATTTTGAGCAATTGAGTTGTAATACTTATTTAATCAATATTATCTTGTCCTTTGTTTTTTTTTGCATAGAGTTGTATTTGGTTTTTCCATAATTCCATTGAGCAATAATATATATTCTCTAACATAAAATTGATTATATGCAGTGGGGATTGTGGTATGCTTGCCATCAAACATATCGAGCATGTGTTTCCAGGCTATCACTCGATACCGTTATCGATGAGAACATGCAGCATTTCAGGACCAAGTGGTGTGTGGACCTATTCTATCAAAATTTGTCACCGTGATGCTCTTTACATTTTCTTGATACACCTCTTGTATAGTATAGTATATAGTTAGTTTTGTATATGGTTTTTTTTATCAAACATTATTTTTTTAAAAAGTTATTAAATAAAAAACTACTAAATTCACAGAATCTGTCTGCCTCTACAAAACTCGATGGGTCAAATGAATTGCTTCGATAGACCTCGATAGGTAAAAATAATACATAACCAAATCTACCTCGATAGGACTCAATTGGCCTCGATAGGTCCAGAATAATACTGGACCAAATCTTCTTCGATAGGACTCAATTGGCATCGATAGGTCTGGAATAATACATAACAATATCTGCCTCGATAAGACTCGATAGGATCATAATAATACATAACGATATCTGCCTCGATAGGACTCGATAGGTTCATAATAATACATAACGATATCTGCCTCGACAGGCCTCGATAGGACTCGATTGGACTCGATAGGTCCGAAATAATACATAACGATATCTGCCTCAATATGACTTGATTGGACTAGATAGGTTCATAATAATACATAACGATATCTGCCTCGATAGGACTCGAATTGCCTCGATGGGTCCATATTAAGGCCTATCGAGGCAGACGGGAAAATTTTTGTGAAGAGCTATTTATTTAGATCAAAACCAACAAAATATTAGGAGAGGTATCTGAATATACTAAATGTAGCAAAATCAATTGAATTATTACATAAAACAAATTTTTAAAGCCTAGCCTTACATGACTTCCTATTGTGCCCACTACCACCACATCTGCTACACTTACGTGGCTTGATGATAACGCCCAATAAACTCCTAAGTAGTCGCAATAGTAATCGGGCTATGTCGTATCCACAAAGAGAAAAACACAACTAAAGATTTGATTAGTAAATAAAAGATAAAAATAAAGTAGAATTGAAGAAATGGATTTTGTGAAATTAAAATGATAGATTAGAGAAAACGATCAGATAAAGAGCATGGCAAGGTAGAGATGCAGTGATGTAAAACCTATTCTAATATTGATGTTAATTCAAAACATAATTGCAATTCTACACCATTTATTGCAACTGGAAGATGTATATGTTAAAAGCACAAATTAGTTAATCTAGATTAAATTGAATCTAACTCCTAATTTCATAGAATATCATATTATATATCCAAGAGCGACAAAATACTACTGGCAAAATGCAGTAAAAGACATACAATATAACAAATATACTAAAATAAATTAACAATCTAAGTTACATAAGAAAAGCATGACTGAACTTATGTAAAAGATGCTAAATAATTTTAGAAAAGAAATTAGAAGATGAGAAACAAAATAATTAATGACATATGGAAATGAAGCATAAGAAGAATCAATATCACTAGTGAGAATGAGAAGTACAACAACTACACTCTAACCTCACAAATATTTCTAAAATAGTTCACTCATTTTTGTCACCTAAAACAAGCAAAACTAAGATAGAAATAAGAAAAGAAACAAAATAACAATGTGTCTTTTTTTCCACTCTCAAATATGATGATGTTACACTGGTTTTGATTCCCTATTTATAGAGAAAATTTGCTCCAAAATTGGTATTTTTGTGCATTAGGAAGTGGAGAAAGTGGCTTCAAAATCTTATGCAAGATGGGACAAGTGGGACACGTGTCGCGCTTAAATTGGCTATCAGAAAAATGCTGCTGGTGGAGTGGGAGACAACAAGGAGACGTGGCAGCTTTTGGGTGGCTCGGCAGGGAGGCGTGGTAGGTGTGGCAGGCTGGCAGGCGCGTCAGGTGCAGGTGGCTCGGCTCGGCTCGGCTCCAACGGCTCTGGTGGGACGCGTGTCAAGCATCTGGTGGAGCTGAGGCAGACGGTTCGGCTGGCAGCGACTCGACTTGGCGAATTAGAAGCCCACACGTGTTGGTTGCTGGTGGCAAGTTTTGTTTGGGCTGGGCTGAGCTGGGCTGGGATTTGGGTTTGATTTATATTAAAAAATGCCACTTTTTTGTATGATTTCTTCAATTATAATTATTTCTTTCTTCTTTCTTTTACTTTGTGTCAAAATACATTTTATTTCCTGAAAATTAAACACAAATTAAATTAAAATTAATATTTTCAAATATAAAATATATTATAATAAATCCATGAAAATATTAATTAAGACTTCATTAATTTTAAACTTTAAAACTAATAAAATGATATTTTTGAGCACTAATCACTTGACGATCTTTTCCTTGCGTGAAGCATAACGGTTTGTCTTTCGCCTACCCACTTCTGCTTCTTGGGCCTTCCTACAGGGGTTTCTCAACGGGGACACAGACAACCTTATCTCTGATGTGATCAGAGATTACTCATTCATCCTCGTTCCTAACAGGGTAAATAGTTTCCTTATAAGTGTTCCTCAATACCTCGATTCTATAGTAAGGGGAACACAATGAGTAAATGATTATGCTTCTTTTTCTAGCTGCAACAAAAGCATGTACACAGAGTATCCCAATAGTTTGGAACATGCAACAAGAGCATGATATTGTGGCCAAGTTCACCTTTCACCATCATCATTACCATCAACCACAAGAAATTCATGATGACCAAGGACTTGGAAATCAAGGAAAATTGCTTTCTCACCTATTTGCTTCACATCATTTTCTATCTCAAGTGATAACACAGTTGTTGCTTTTGCAGCTCTTTCACGTCTATCGGCAAACCAAGATTGAAGAGTGAATCTTATGAATTCAAGGAAAGTGGCAATTGGAAAACTCCTTGCCTCCTTGGTTTTATTGTTAAAGCTTTCTGTGCAGTTACTCGTCATGGTATTGTATCGGTTTCCAGGAAAATAAGCGCTACTCCACCTTTCAAAACCAATTCCCTCAAGATATTGAGCAATGGGAGGATCAATTACCTTAATCTTGTCAAAGAATCTGTGAAATTCTATTCTTCTAAATGCGTGCGCTACACACCCATGATGTCTTGACGGTGGTCAGTTTTGAATTTTGCCACCACATTCATACAGATGTGGTGGTAACATGCACCGTGATAGGCATCTGGGAACACAAGCTCCAAATCATGATTAATGTTTTTATGCCTGTCCGATACAAAAGCTAGGTTGTCAATGTCCCTTATGGCTTTCTTCAATTTTCTTATGAAATAAGTCCAAGAGTTATGATTATCACTGTCTACCAATGCAAACGCAATTGGAAACAACTGGTTGTTTGCATCCAATGCAACAGCACAGAGCATGTGGCCACCATACTTATTCTTCAAGATGTGCCATCCACACAACTGACAGGACATCAGTACTGGAATCCATACCTAGAAACACCGAGGTTCTTATGCTCCAATTGATACACATATCCAAGTAACTTGGAGTATGATTCCTCAGGTGTCCCTCTGACATGCATAAGAGCATTTTCTCTGCATCTCCATGCCTTATCATATTTCATTTCGACCCCAAAATGGTGCTTCATGTCCTCCCTTATGTTTTTTTCCATGTACCGAGTACCATCGGTAGCAAATTTCCTCTTGATTAGGTGGCTAACAACCCATGGTGATGCTTGACGATGGTCCTTATCTCGAATTTCTTACGAGTAAGTGTGTACTTCGTTGTATACAGTAATCTCGAACATTTTAGATCACATTTTTTTCTTTCCCCTCAATCTCCAACCATAATCAGGATCCTTGCAGGTAGTGTACCACATATCAGTCCCATATTTCTTCACCATAAACTCAAAATTATTCTTCATCGCAAATATGGATGCTTTGGTTTTCAATTCAACCTTGTTCTGAAAAGAACTTGCCAATGTGCAATTCTCTTGAAGCTTTGTCGGTTGAGGAATGATGTTGATGTGAGGCCTCTATATCCTCTTTGGTGAACATGGGTGCACTCCATGTTCTAGGATCTTCACCTAAGTCCAATAGAGAACTCCATCTAAAACTATCATCGGTTCTACTTGGACCTAGACGACTACTGCTGGTCCCAGGTGTTTGCCAATCTTTTATTCTGTGCTCCTCAACTACCATAACATCTGAAATCTGTGTTCGCAAATCTTTCCTAATATCTGGCCCACCAAGATTTGTTGCATCAGCAATAGGATCGTCGGTGACATAAGGATCGTAGCCATAGGGATCATACTCCGCTGTGTCATGAAAATATGGCAGATCTCCAACAGGGATATCATCATGGACTATAACATCTGGATTTGTCTCGGGAATAAATGTCCCAACCTCACTTTGAGTTCCTTTGAAACCATGACATGGGGGAGAAATGTTCTCTTCAAATCAAACTTCTTTATTAACATTGGGAGAGGCCGATGCATTTCTTATACCTCCCCCTTAACCAATGTCACACATAGAGGAATCAACTTCTCTACAGATTTCGATGCTAACCCAATGAATGCACGCACATGCCTATCATTTCTTATAACGGTAGGTTTGAAGGATTGTAAGAGGCATGTGTACGCAACCTCAATTTTCAAGTCATACACACATTTATCCACTTCAAGCTCATCGTACATAATGTTAAGCAGTTACTCATATATCACACCCTTCTCCAAAGGCAGAACTTGATTTTCAGCTTCCCCGAAAATCCAATCCCTATTTTCCAGTTCCCAAACACCATTGAATGCAACAAATATGGAAACATTCAAATCTGTATAAAAAAAAGGTAAAAAATTAAAACAATGACATAAAACAACAAAAAATCGATTTCTATCGAGATATGTCGAGGCCTATCAAGGTCAACCTATCGAGGTCTATCGAGTACAATCGAGGTACATCAAGGCAGATTGCCCAACAAATTTCTTATGAACCCATCGAGCCCCATCGATGCATATACTACATACATACATTAAGTTCTATGCCTCTATCGAGGCCCATCGAGTCTCATCGAGGTAGCCATTTTTCCCAAATGTGTGAGGGTTTTATCGATGTCCATCAAGGACCATCAAGTCTCATCGAGGTAGCCATTTTCCCTAAATGTGTGAGGGTTTTGTCGAGGTCCATCGAGTCTCATTGAGGCATACAAATAACCCAGAAAAAAACCAAGAAAGGAACGAAAATCCATCCCGACAGTGAAAAATTACAATAAAACATGAAGACATACACAAATCTGTTCGAAATAGCAAAATCAATGTAGATAAACAAGATTTCTCACTACATATAACAAATATATATTTATCCATACGATTTTTTCCCCTTTATCTGAAATCCAAAATGAAGTTCTTGCCTTGAAAGGATTCACAACTTGCCCCTAGATTTGAAATCCAAGCTCGAAAATTAGTATAGATTAAGAAAATTGTGGTTGCCTTGTTTATTTGTATTTTTTTGTGTATGAGAGCTTGAGAGATAGAGAGTGAAATGTGAGAGATAGAGAGGGAGAAGACAATTGGAGAAAAAGATAAGGAAATTTATGATAGAGGCATTTTGGGATTCCATGGGAATACTAGGATAAAAATGTGATGTTTTTTTAGCTTAATATCATTTTGTTATATGAGCCACTTTTATGCATCAATAGTCAAAGAAATCAATGCATTTATTAGTTCACTCTTATCTCATCTATGTATTCTTAATTTATATGTTAGACCATCTCCAATGGATGGTGTATAATTTGTGACAAATTTGGCCTGCATCAATGATATATTTGACCAACTTTTTACATGTGCCAAATTTAAAATTCTATAACTCTTGCATGTTTAATTTTCTTGTTGTCCATTTAAAATATAGCTCAGGTGTCGTAATTTTTATGATTTTTTAACATAACAAATAATAAATACTGTCTATTTTATTAATTTTTTTTAATAAATGAAGTCCCGATAAATTAAAATACAAAAATAAAATAAATTTTTGGGTCACTTGATTCTCATTTTTTAAATTATATATTTTAGTTCAATAATAGTTGGATTATTTAGAAATAAAATCTGACCTAGGTATTAGTGTTTTGGGAAACCAAACGAGTATTTAAGAAAACAGTTCTATAGTCAATATTTATTCGTCTACACTGTACCTGTGATCCTGCATCAAAAATCTATTTGTATTAAAAATTAAAATGATCGTGCGTTTGATGGGTTGTGGTGGCACATAATTTTTTTAAAATATTTTAATTCAATATATATATTTTTAAATATTTTGATTTTTGCCTCATAGAATTATAATTTTTCATTTTTTCCTTACAAAATTATATATATATTTTTCATTTTTCTCCATAAAAATTATATTTTTTCTCATTACTATCCTTTTTTAAAAAATTTACTTAAATTTTTGCCCTTTTAAAATATTGTATATTTATATATAAATACAAATCAATATCAAATATAGTTCTATTGTATACAATAAGATTTAATAAACGCATCACATTCAATGTTATATTTTATACCCTTGTTTTGTTAGTTTCAAATTTCAATATTTACAAGATAAAAGTAATAAATTACTGTACCAAACTATTAATTAAATATTGTGTCAAACATAAAAAACTTTTTATGATGGCCATATCTCTATAAAACGAGGTGTTGAGTTTGAAGTTCATCAACATTAAAATCAATTTGCCATGCAGGTTGTGAGCATATCTCTGTGCTCCCAATGTCAGTCAATGAACGCGGTAATTGTGCTTTGAGTTTTCGATACAATAGCAAAAGCCGGCGATGGAGCCCAACTCTCGTCCTCATATGTATATATTGTGGCACAATTGTCGACCAACAACCCCAACTCGGCGCCGATGGTGGGCCGCATCCTCAGGTTGTTGGCCAGTCACTCTTTCCTCACTTGCCCTACCTCTATGACTGTGGGTGGCCCTGGCACCACCAGACTATATAGTCTTAATTCTGTCTTCAAACATTTTGTCACTGATGTCGATGGTGTCCATGTTTCACTGGGACCAGCCATGGCTGTGCTTCAAGACAAGATCATATTAGATAGATGGTGTTTTTTTTTTTTTTAAATCTCTCCCTCTTTTAATCTTTGTTCTAGTAGTAATATGAAAAGTACTATTTTCTTCTATGTTTTAACCAAATACTAAATTTGACATTGTGATTTAGAAACTTCTACTTTTTTTTAATAACTTGTTTTAATACAATTTAAGTTCTTTTTAAATTAAAAATATTTTTTTAAAATCTTATTTGGTACTTTTTTATTTGGGAGATTTACATTTTTATATATATATATATAATAAAAAAGTATTTATAAAAATTCCTTCAACAAACTTATTTATAAATATATTGATGCCACATCAGCATGGTACACCGAAATCTAAAATAACTTTTACCGAAATTGAAAAAATAAATTTTCCATTTTTCTGGGTTTTAAAAAAGCTACCTTTGGTAGCTTATGATGCTATGTAAAATTCAATTTTTGTTTTAGCTACTATTATGATATTATTTGATTTTTTTATCATAATAGTAGCCTTGTTAGTGGGAATGAGATGATTGCATAAAGATAAATTAATTATGGTATTATTAAAAATTGTTATGATGATGCACCGAGTCTACATAGAGCCCAATAAGATTTTGGGCTTAGTAAATTCGAAATTAGCATAGAGAGTTAAAGTTTTTTATCAGTTATTGTTGGTTAAGATATTTGTAGATTAGATTGTTATCTTATCTTCCTGGTTACGAGAATTAGATAATTAAATGGAATTTTCGTAACTCTAGTATGCTATAGCTTGGGACCCAGTTTTGACCTGGTTACATTACAATTTTGGAAAAAATGATATTTCTAGAAAGTTTTAGATAATCGAATTAGCTTTCCAACGATACTAAGATTGTCTAAATCGAACTTGTACAACTTCAGTTATGTCAATTTTACTACATATGGGTCCAAAGTTACGAGATTTCTAATAAAGGTAATTTTCTATCTCTAAATTTTTTTAGAGAGAGGAGATGACATGGAAGAGAAAGAGAAAGGGAAAGTGGTTAGATGTGGAGAGATTATTTCCTAGGTAGTTTGATGGTTAGATTATTATTCAATTAATTAATCAAAATATTAGTAAGATAATGTAGATATATTCTCCCTAGAAGTTAGGATTGTATTTTATTTTAATTTCAAATTGAGAATAGTTGGAGTAGAATTAGGAGAGAAGTTGGGACTCCAACCCTATAAATAGACCATTTGTACTCTTGATTTTCTCACAACTTCGAAATAGCTCTCAAGCTCTCATCTCTCATCTCTCATCAAAGCTCCCTATATCTTTACTTCCACACAAGGTTGAAACTCTCCAGACCCAAATACTCGCATTGATTTCAAAACCCTATCTCATCTCTCCAAATTACACAGAGCCGAAACCCTAAAGCTAGTAAACCTTATTGTACTTCTTTTCGAACCCTTGTCCCATTTCCCAAAGTGGTTAAGTTTCAAGCACTAACTTTCTACAAGGCTTGGGTTACTCATAGTGGTCGGCTAGGGTTGAAAATTTTAAAAGGGATAAGGTATTTTTTGTTAAGGTTTAGTGTTCAATTTAAGATACATTATTTAGATTCTAATTCTAATGTTGTGATTTGTGATTAAGGGTAGATTTGGGCGTCTAAAAGCTCTTAAGGTTGTAGCGCAATCATTCTCATATTTTCTCCACTATCAAGGTAAGAGAAATTAGATAGATTTAGATTATGACTTTAAGCAAATTTTGGACACTAACGTTTCAGGTACAAGAGGGTAAGTGTGACTAGGCCTAAGTGAAACTCATAATTGGACCTAAGTGATGTCCATAGCTATAGATGGACCTAAGTGACGTCCAAAGGGCCTGGATGCCTAATTATTATAGACACTTTACCTAACATTTGACTGATTCGTTTATAGTTGGTATGATTATGACAATTTAAATTGTATGTATGGCTTTAGAGATGCATAATTATGAATAGTAGCGATTTCTTTACGTGGAATTATTATTTTAATAAGATATTACGTAGGCATTTAACTTATATGGTATTTTTATTAAGTGAGTAGAAAATGTGGTATTTTTTAATATGAATTAATTGTGGTATTTTTTTAATAAATGAATTATTTGTGATTGTTTACCGAGATTTTCGGAAACTAAACTAATGAATATTAGCTAAGACTAATGATATGGAATTTAGGAGATTAACACAAGATTTTTACGTGGTTGGGGCATTAATGAGCCTTAGTCCACGAGTCAGTTCTATTAGAGCTTGGAAAGTCTTTTACAATGGAAGTTTCTCTCTATGTTTTGATAGAGTAACTGTCTACAAGTCGAAGAGAGATCATTTTATCAGTGCTATAACGCCTGTATTTATAGGCTCATAGGAACACTGGATCTGGGCCGGGTATGACCCGGGCCCATCAAAGATGTGGATACTCTTGGCTTCTCTGGCGGAAGCCCAATATAAAAGATAAAAATACATAGGTCCAAGAATAATTAAGGCCCAATAGGGCGGCCCAAGAACTATATTTCACCTGAAAAAATGGTGATTTTGGTCTGGGCACTTCGAGTCACGAGGCAGATTCAGGGGACAAAGCCAGTCAAAGTACTTGGCAGCGCAGGACTGAAACAGCGGCATGCAATCCCGAGGTGGCCTTTTCCGCAGGTGAAAAGTGGGGACAACCCCCACGCGTCGTTGGGCGGATTCAGGGTCACGGATGGTTTTCCTTGCCAAACCGGGAGGACCTGATCCGGGTTCGTTTACCTTTGTCCCCCTTCGTTTACCATAGGCCCGGACCGTTTACCAGGCTCCAGGATCGTTTTACGTATACTTCAACTGTAATCCCAACTGTCCATATGTCTCCTGGACGACTGTCCTGGATCACCATCCCGGACACCATCCGAGTCCAGAATCACACTTGGGCCGTAACCCTTGGTTGCTCCTGTACCAAGCGAGCTTGGGCTGTGCCCATATCCAAACACCCAAACCATGGGCCTGGACCATCGTCTTGGGCCCACGACAGGAAATGGGGATAACATTTACCCCCCAAGCCTTCGCCTGGGGCCGCCAGGTGGAGGCTTGCCTTGTTCTCGGACGATCCATGGTTGCCTTCCCAGTTCCTGCTTGGAATCGTGGGTCCGTGACAAAGGGCAGTGATGTTGGCTGCATATTGGGCCCGGACCATTTACCTGTGTCCGGGTACGTTTACCTAAGTCCCGCATCGTGGCAGGGGTACACGTGTCGCCAGGCGACTGCTGCATGGATGGATCTTGACCTCGAAAGGTCACCAAACCACCTCAAGGGTTGCTAGGCCTAGGCTAGTTCATCAACACAGATTCTGAAGCGTCCCATCCGCACGGGGGTCCTTCATTAATGCTCCTGAGCTAATGTGGACCGTCGGATGGGGCGACCTTTGACATTCGCCTCTTCTGGGCCGTTACATCTGAGATGGCGAGGATCCAGCTTTAGAGTGCCCATAAATGCCCCTGCACGATCTTGGACCGTCCGATGGGGAGATTTCTATCCGTTGGATCAGAGGCCAGGATTCGGGTCTTTATAAATACTCCCCAGACACTCATTTTCCATCTTTACACTCTTGAGCCATTTTAAGAACTGATAAGCTTTTCATGTCCGATATAGCCGACGAAATCCTTCATCGCCTGTTAACTCTACGCCGTCGTCTATTTCCAACGGTCCCAACGTCTACCCATCCGCCTGAGAGCATGTCCTGGGTCTGTCCTATCGATGAGTTGCTGAACTGGCTTCACCAGTTCAAGAACAAAGTTTTGCCGTTCTTACCATCGGACAACCACCATCCTCTACGGCCAACAACTCATAGTAAGTTCTCCTGACCTTCTTGATGAATATATGAGCTTAGGCTGTTCTTTTAATTCGTATGCTTGGGCTGCTAGAATCTGATTACACTTAGGAACACTGTTAGGAAGGCCTCCTGGTCTGGGTTGCTCCGGGTCCGGATGCTTCCCGGACAGATGGTGGAACCTACTTAGTAGCCCTTTTTCCGTTCCCGATCTGGGTCTCGTGGTTCCCTGGTGATCCCGGACTCGATCCGAAGGGGACTCCAAGCAGTCCTTAGGAGACCCCCCGTACCTTAACCGACTTTCTTGGGTGTAGGTACTGACTGCTTGGCTTCTTTTCTTTGTTCTCAGATCATTAATTATGGGAACGGGCGTCACCCTTCACTCAGAAGAGGAATTTAACAGGGCCCCCATCGTCCTCTCCGTGTCTCGGACCCCCACGGGCAACAGATGGGAGATGGATGTGCTCACCAACCTGTTCCGGAACTACCAGATGATGTACACCCTGGAGAAGCACCTGGGCATAGAGTCTACTCCCAGACTCTTCCACAACCGCCTGGCCAGAATCGAGGACCGGGTGCACACGTCCGTAGAAGGGTTCGGGGAATGGAGTGTCGGCCATATCAGTGCGGGAGCCACACTCCTGCTTCACGATTACTTCATGCGGTTCCTGAAGTACGTGGGGAACACACCGTTCCAGCTTCTGCCACAAGCATACTGGCTGCTTGTGGGATGGAAAGTGTTCTGCGTGGCGAAGGAGATCACGGAGTCGCCCCTACCGAAATCTTGTATTTCTACAATATGGAGCCGCAGGTCAATGCCAAGGACAAAACATTGGACGACTTCTACAGACTGAAGCCGCGAGGTAACTATCCCGCTCCCACCAGCTCTTGGAAGCATCCCTCGGACGTCCGTCATTACTGGTTCATGACGTCCGGGTTCCTCATGGAAAAGAACCCCACTCTGCTGCTGAACTTCCAGCGAGTGGGTAAGTGCTTCCCCGATCCTTTTCCTATTTTTTCTTTTATTTTTTCTTCCTTTTTCTCCGTTCCTCATCATGTTCCTCCGGGTGGCAGAACCCTTCGCCCAGACTCCCCTCACTCAGTTCATCCTGGAACGGAGGAGGTACTATTCCGGGCTGAGCGCGGATGACTTGGATGTAGGAGGCTACGTCACCACGGACAACCTCCGACTAGTCGGGATGCTCACGACACACCAAACTATTGTCATTCCGAACCTTCGGGGGATCTAGTACGAGAAGAATGTCTCCATCAAGGAACACCTGACCCTGGACCACATCGCGGAGGTGGAGAAGGCAGAGCGAGCCGACGCGGCCAATCGAAAAAGGGACCAGGCCCAAACGGAAGCTGCCACTTCGGAGGAGCTGGAAGAGCTCTTCGAGGATGCCCTACCGAACACGGGGACCCCCGGGGCTAGCGTATTGGGGCGAGGTAACTCCCCTTTAATCTTAACTTATGCTCCCCAAGTCGGGGACTTAGCTAGGGACAGGCTAGCACTCCGAGGCCCTGCGTTCGGGGCTAACGGGGAGATGAGACCTTCGTCTCCCGTCCCCGTAGGCTCGAAGGTTCTCATGTTCTTGTCCGGGTTCCTTCAGTACGAGAATTTCTTGAACCCGGACGATATGGGGGACCGAGTCCACTCCTTCGCTTTAGATGAGTTGAGTCGCGCTCGGGGCATAGAAGAAGGTTCGTCCCAGGTCACTATTAGTTTTGATGTTGATTCTTTTGGTTAGTCGTACTGACTCTTTTTGTGTTCTTGCAGGAGACTCCGGCATGTCTACCCTCGCAAGCAAACTGAGGCAGCTCCTCAAGGACAGGGCGGCCAGGAAAGTTGCCAGAAAGGCACACAAGGCGGCGGGCCCGGACCCAAACCTCAACAAGGAGGTGCCCGGGGCGGAACTTCGACCCAGCAGGGGAGCCCTTGTCGTGGTCCCCATTCAGGCCGTGGACCCGGCTGCAGTCTCCGGCTCTGGTAACACCCAGTGATTGACTTGGAGACGGGTGCAGCGGCCAGCCAAAGTTCTGGGAAAAGAGGCCTAGACGCTGGCGCTGAGGAGGCCAACACCGGTAAGAAGAGGCCCCGGACGAGGCGGGCTGGCTCGGCTGACGAGTCGCACAGCGAGAGTCGGCTTGCCGCGAAAGAGATTCCCGCACCGCCGGTTCTCCCCATAAGTCCGGCAGTACTCGAGGAGGGGGAAGCCGTTGTGCGGGATGAGCAGTCCAGGCTGATTAATCGGACCTGGGAGAATGGTCGGGGTTGGAGAGACGAAACATACAAGGCCTTGACGATCCGCCATCAAGTTGAGTTCGCGGAGCGTCCGGCGACGTTCAGTGCCCCTTAGCCGATCGTGGATCGGCCAGCCGCCGAGACGGACTTCTGCCCTAAGCTTGGGCAGGACACGGCCCCCCTGGCGGAGAACCTGTTGGACTAGGTGGGGAACACCATGTCCAACCTCCAACTCAAACGACACGCCACAATAGCCAATCCGGACGTGTTGTTTATCTCCCAGGCACTTCGCCATCAGGCCACCGCGGTAAGTTCATTTTGTATGTTTTCTTTCCCTCTTCTTATTTGTTTATAAGGATTCCTTCTAACTTTTCTTTGTTCCAGGTTGATATGCTGTCCCATCGGAGTACCGATCTGGTGGTCGAGTTGGCCATGAAGATGGAGACAGTCCAGCTGGAGCTGGAGGCGGCTGTGAACCAGAGGGAGGTCGCCAAGGAGGCCCTGGCCAAGGAAGCAGCCTAGGCTCGGGCGGACCGTGCGGATTTCGACCGCATCAAGGCCGGGCTGGAAGAGGCTTTGTCCCAGAAGGAAAACGAGGCCAATGAGAGGGAAAAACTTCTGGAGACGGCCGCGGCTCAGTCTGCCCAGGACAAGGAGGAGATCCAGACCATGATGGCTCGGGTCCGTGAACTGGACGATTCTCTCCGCGAGGAGAAGACGGTGCACGAGAAGGCTTGCCGCGAGAAGGTGGAGGCGGACGGCATGCTGAAAGCCACCTTCGAGGAGGCCATTTACATGGCTTGGCGCAAGGATAAGAGCATGAACCTTCTGGTCTTCCCCGACCCGGAATCGAAGAGGGCCGAGTTCAAGGCCAAGGAAAAGGAAGACGCGGAGCTTCTGGGGGATGAAGCCTAGGCCCAGACCTTCACCTTGTCTCTTCTTTATCTTTTTATTGTAATTTTGTAATACCTCTTTCGGACGCGTACGCGTCCAAGACACTTTACATTGCTTTCTCTGGTATATATATTTTTCTTTTGTTATTCCTTGAGTGGAAATTTCATTTTATTACCGTGTCTGACTGATTAAGAGGGTTTGGTCCCGGTTCCCTATTTTCCATTCCCGACTCCAACGGCCAGGGCCAACGTGGATTAAATAGTTTATTTTGGAACTTTGTTCTCCCTTTATCAGTTGTAGGCCACGGCTTTGCCCTGGGGCATACCGGGTGCTTCTCTCTCCCGGACATCGCTCGTCCAGAGTGGGACCGGTCTTAGGCTCGGTCCTCTTTAATTTTGTATCCCCGGACATCGTTTGTCCGGGGCAGGACCAGCCTTGGGCTTGGTCCGCATTGATTTATACCCCCGGACATCGTTTGTCCGGGGTGGCACCGGCCTTAGGCTCGGTCCTCTTTAATGTATACCCCCGGACCTCGCTTGTCCGGGGTGGGACCGGCCTTAGGCTCGGTCCTTTTAACATTATACCCCCGGACATCGTTCATCCGGGGTGGGACCAGCCTTGGGCTCGGTCCTCTTTACTTTATACCCCCGGACATCGCTCGTCCGGGGTGGGACCAGCCTTGGGCTTGGTACTTTTAACTTTATACCCCCGGACATCGTTCGTCCAGGGTGGGACCAGCCTTGGGCTCGGTCCTCTTTACTTTATACCCCCGGACATCGCTCGTCCAGGGTGGGACCAACCTTGGGCTTGGTCCTTTTAACTTTATACCCCCAGACATTGTTCGTCCGGGGTAGGACCAGCCTTGGGCTCAGTCCTCTTTACTTTATACCCCCAGACATCGCTCGTCCGGGGTGGGACCAGCCTTGGGCTTGGTCCTTTGGGGTTTGTATCACCCGAACATCGTTGGTCCGGGCCGAGACTAGCCTGAGCTTGCGCCCCGCCGGGTATTTGCTCATATCCGGGATACCCCCCGCAAGTGAGCACAGACTAGTCTGGGGTCACTTGAGTAAGATTCTCACTGTTCGACAACATTTCTTTATGATGTTTTGTACACACCATTTTTATTATTCAAAGGGGGTCGCCCTGAGGCGCACATTGTTTACAATGAAAATTCAAAATTGGAACACGCTCTCCTGACTACTGATAGTATTTACGGAGATGCTCCGCATTCCAGGCCAGCGGGACTTCCGAGCCATCGAGTCGCTTTAAGCAGTATGTCCCGGGGCACACTTCATGTTGAATCTTGTACGACCCTTCCCAATTCTAGCCCAGAACCCCCACTCCTGGATCTTGAGTAGCAGGGAAGACTCTTCGCAAGACTAGGTCGCCAGTTCCGAACTTTCAGCTTTTTACTTTCGAGTTGAAATGTCGTGTGATCTTGCCTTGGTACATCTTCAGTTGCACCTGCGACTCTTCCTGGATCTCCTCGATGAGATCTAGTGATTCCTAGAGTAAGGCGTGGTTCTGGGCGGGATCATATGTGTCTCTCCGGTGAGACGGGATGGTCGTTTCGATGGGGATGACGGCTTCGCATCCATAGACCATGGAGTATGGAGTGTGGCCGGTTGATGTCCTCTTGGTCATCCGGTAAGCCCACAGCACGCGGGGCAGCTCTTTGGGCCATTTGCTCTTGCAGGCATGGAGCTTTTTCTTCAGCGTCCCTTTTATGATTTTGTTCACGGCTTTTGTCTGCCCGTTTGCTTGGGGCCTGGCGACCGCGGAGAAGCTCTTAACAATACCATGTCTCTCGCAAAAGTCTGTGAAGTGGGCGCTGTCGAACTACTTCCCGTTATCAGATACAATTTTGTAGGGGAGGCCATATCGACACACCATGTTGTTGATGACAAAATCCAAGGCCTTCTTTGAAGTGATTGTGTTCATGGGATCCGCCTCAACCCACTTGGTGTAGCATTCCACGACGACGATGGCATACTTCACTCCTCCTTTCCCGGTTGGGAGCGATCGTACTAGATCGATGCCCCATACCGCGAAGGGCTTGGGGCTAGTCATCAAAGTTATTTCTGTCGGGGGGGCCCGTGGGACCTTCGCATATCTCTGGCACTGTTCGTACTTGCGGACGTAATCGATACAATCTTTTTTCATGGTCGGCTAGAAGTATCCTTGGCACAGGATCTTTTTGGATAGACTGGGCCCCGATGTATGATCTCCGCAAAAGCCTTAGCTCTGTCCCAGACACACACCTGAGGTAAGGCATGGACAACCCCCAGCGATAGAGTTTTCCGTCCATCATGACATATCGGTGGACCTGGTACTGAAGCTTCCTGGCAGCGGCCCTGTCTGCTGGCACTTCCCCGACTGTCAAATAGCAGATAAGCAGTTCCATCCAAGAGGCGGAGTGGTTGACGGTGTGGACCGCGGGGGCTCTAATGCTTGGGATGGGGAGATGATTGACGGGTACTAGCCCGGTCAGTTCTGCTTCGGCATCGGTGGCCAGCTTTGCTAGTGTGTCCACGAAGACATTTTGCTCTCTGGGGATCTGGCAGATTGAGTGCTTTGCAAACGCCTGCAGCATCTCCCTCGTCTGGGTCACATAAGCCGCCATTCTCTCTCCTTTAGTTTGATATTCCCCCGAGATTTTCCTGACAACCAGCTGGGAATCGTTGTAGATTTCCAGGTTCGCAGCCCTTACTTCCCAGGCCAAACGCAGCCCGACTAAGACAGCTTCGTGCTCTGCTTCGTTATTTGATGCCTTGAATTGGAAATGAAGGGCATTTTGTAACTGGTGTCCCTGTGGTGATACCAAGATGATCCCAGCCCCAGCCTCGTTCTCGTTCGAGGCCCCGTCCACGAAGATCTTCCATACGAGCGCCACGGGGACCTCGGGATCATCGTCTTCCTGAGATACCCAGGAACACTCAACGATGGAATCGGCCAGGGCTTGCCCCTTGATGGACACTCTAAGGACGTAGGATATATCAAACTGACTTAGTTCCATGGCCCACTTTAGGAGTCTTCCCGATGACTCGGGCTTCTGTAACACTTGCCGCAGAGGGTGGTTGGTTAAGACCTTTATGGCGTGGGCCTAGAAGTAAGGCTGGAGCTTCCGGGATGCCATCAACAGGAAAAAGGTCAGCTTATCGATTAATGGATACCGAGACTCAGCGTCCAACAATCGCTTACTGATGGACCCAAAACGGGTATGTTTTAAATATTTATACTCGCAAGCGCACGAATCGTATTTATAGAATAGTGTTCGTGTAAGCACGAGGTCGAACCCAAAGGAGTTGTCTAAAATCGAAAAGGAAACTATTTTAAACCAAAATTAATAAATTCTAACCTAGTTCCAAAGATTGATGATAATTTATAACAATACAAATAAAATAAAAGATAATAATAAAGAAATTAAAGACAATATATATAACATAAATTAATAATAGAAATGAAGATGGTAAAATAAGATTATTAAGGATTAGAATCCACAAAATATAAGTTCAATAATATTTATAAGTACATTAATTCCCATGTTTTAGTGATAGTTAAAATAAATCAAACTATCATTTTCTAAATAGATTTATAACTTTAAGCACAAATTATTTATAAAAAGATAGGATTTTTCTTCACTTTTCAAAATTATAATTTCAAAGCATTTAGTGTAAATCAATCTAATGAAATAACAAATAAATCAATGAACATTATTTATAAGGCAAAACATAATATTTTTGTTCTAAGCATGGATGTGTACAAATTAATGACACATCTTACACAAAGAATATTATGTTTTAGCACTAATGAATAACAAAGTGTAAATATGTGCTAACAATCCAAAATACATGATATTTAAGATGAAAGAAGATATTTGAAGAAGAAAATTCCATAAACTTTGTTGCACAAAATGGGAAATCAACATACAAAATAAATACTATCTAGTTACAAAATGTTTCATCATCACCTTAATAATCTTAAAAAGATTAGAAACACATAACTAGAATAACAAATACACACTAAAAATTACAAACATAAATAGGAAAATTTGGAGGAGAAACCCCCAAAATTTCCTCTAAAAATACATAGAAAATAATAAAAAGAAGAAGAAGATGAAGAGAATTGAGAGGTTTTGAATGTGTAGAAACTTTGTGTAGAGTAACCTCCTCTCCTCTCCCTCAAATGGACACCAAATTCCCTTATTTATAGCCAAAAAAGTGGTATTAAAATAATCAATTTAAATTAATTAAATTGATTAAATTAAATTAATTAAGTATAATATGGCAAATAAGGGTAAAATATAGGGTGTAATAATGATGTTTTGGGGTAAAATGTATAAAAAGTGGGGTAAAAAGTGGTATTTTTAAATAAAGAGAAGAGTACAAAAGCAAGCTTTTGTTGGGCTCAAGACAAATAAAGGGGCTGGTGGTGCACTGGCGTGGGCTGGCATTTGGGATTGTGGCTGATGGCTTTGGGTGCTTTGGTGGTGTGAGGCATGATGTGCTGAGTGTTTTGGTGGAGTGTTGATGGCCCAGGCATTGATTGGAGCTTCAACCATGTGATGAAGAGATGCTCAACGTGGTGGTGGTGGAGAAGCTATTGGGCTTGGGCCCAAATGAGCTTTTAATTTCATAAATGCCAATTTCCTTAGCTTTCTCCCAAAAATACTACTTTTCTCTTATTTTTCTTGCTTTTTTCAAGAGCAAAAATTGCAACAAATCCTCTACAAAAATCAACATAAATTATATTAAAACTAAATATTTTCAATAATAAAATACACAACAAAAGTTCCATGAAAATATTAATTAAAATTTAATTTACTTAAACATTTAAGCTCAAAATTGCATCTTTTTACTCATAACTTAACAATATTAATTTTAAATAATTAAACTATAACATTTTACAACAAAATAACTATAAAAACACACAAAAATCTATAAAATTAAAATAAGACTAATAAATTCAAAATTAATTAAAAACTTAATAAATCAATTAAAAACTCAAGAATTAAGCAACAATTAGCACATAAAAAGTGGTAAAATAACTCTATTTTGTAGAGTTATCACTTACTCACGTAGTACACCGGGAGCTGCGTCCTTTCCTCCTCCCGTACCAGCGCGGCGCTGATCGCGTGCTCGGTCACTACCAGATAGAGGTACAGAGGCTTCCCGTCCACCAGCTTTGCCAGGATCGGAGCTTGGGCCAGGTGTTCTTTTAGTTTATCAAAGGCTTCTTCGCACTTGACTGACCATTCGAACCGCTGGCTTCCCCGAAGGACGTTAAAGAACGGGGATGCACTTGTCCGTGGCTTTGGAAATGAAACGACTTAAGGCGGCTATCTGCCCGGACAGGCTTTGCATGTCCTTATGCTTCTAGGGAGAGGGCATATCAATTAGTGCCTTGATCTTGTCCAGATTGGCCTCTATTCCCTGGAAGCTCACTATGAAGCCCAGGAACTTCCCGGAGACCACGCCAAAAGTGCACTTCTTGAGATTATGCTTCATCCCGTACTTCCGAATGACTGCGAAAGCTTCAGCCAGGTCGTTCGAATGCTCCCCGGACGACTTGGACTTGACCAGCATGTCATCGATATAAACTTCCATGTTTCGCCCTAGCTAGGCCTAGAACATTCGATTGACAAGCATTTGATAGGTTGCCCTGACATTTTTCAGCCCGAAGGGCATGAATATGTAGCAGTATATCCCCTTGTCGGTTTGGAAACTGGTGTGCTCCTGATCTACCACATGCAGAGATATCTGGTTGTAGCCAGAGTAAGCGTCCATGAAGCTTAAGATCTCGTACTCGGACGTAGCATCCACCATTTGGTCGATCCTGGGCAACGGGAAACAATCTTTAGGACAAGCTTTGTTGAGATCTGTGAAATCGATGCACGTTCTCTATGTTCCGTTTGGTTTCGGCACCAGAACGGGATTGGCCAGCCATACGGGGTATACAGCCTTGCGTATGAATTTGATCGAAGACAGCTTCTCTACTTCCATCCTAAGGGCCTCGACCCTCTCCGTCCTCAAAGGCCTGCGTTTCTGACGGACCGGGGTCGCGTTCGGGTCGATACTCAACGCGTGGCAGATGATGTTGCGATCGATCTCGGTCATATCTGAGTGAGACCAGGCCAGAATGTTCTGGTTTTCTTTGACTTGGGCGATGATGGCGGCCCGGACATCCACCGGCAGGTTTTTCCCAACTTGGATGATCCTGGCCGGATCGGTTTCGCTGATGGAAACCTCCTCAATCTCGTCCATTGGCTCTAGGACGCGGTCGTCCCCTATCCTCGGGTCTAGGTCATATTCTTCCCAGATCACTCTCTCAGCAGGTGGGGGTGGAGTTGGGTCAATGAAGTCCCCAATGGGCTCCTCCCGGACCATATATATCGGCCGGGCGGACACATGGTAGCACTTACAGGGGCTCTTCTGATCTCCCCGGACAGTCCCCACCCCTCCGTTGTCGCAGGGAAACTTCATGCAAAGATGACGGATAGAGGTGATGGCCCCGAATTCGACTAATGTGGGCCGGGCGAAAATGATGTTGTAAGCGGTGGGGTAGTCCACCACTACGAAGGTGCAGAACTTGAACGAGTGCTGCAACTCACTTCCCAATGTTACGGGCAATTGGATCTTCCCCATGGGGAGTAGTGCGTCTCCGTTGAAGCCGTAAATCTGGGTCGGGCACGATGCCAGATCTGCTTCAGTCAAGCCAATGGAGGTGAAGGCGAGCTTGAACAAGAGGTTGACGGAGCTCCAGTCATCCACCAACACGCGGGACACCAACTTGTTAGCGATTTGCGCATCTATGACCAGCGGGTCACGGCGCGGGAAATAGATGTTGCAGGCATCATCTTCCGTGAAGGTTATGGGGAGGTTCATCAACTTTGGTCGCTGAACCGGGGCTTGGACAAGGGCGCACACCTCCTGATCATGGTCCAGTTCGCTTAGGTAGCGCTTTTGGTCGTTCCTGGATGATCCTCCCAGGTGAGGTCCGCCCGAGATGGTGGCCACATGCCTGTCCACTCGAGGGGGTGCTGCCCGGATGGGTAAGGCATTCCAGGGCTGGGAACTTGCGCGACGGGGGCCCCCTGAGGGGTTTGTGCCGTCGGTCCCTGTGCATACCCTCCCTGAGGCGGGTATGCCCTGGGTGCTCTCGGGATTGCAGGCTGTCCGGGGCCTGCTGACAGGCCCGGGACTCCCACGGGCATCCTGACCCACTAGTGGAGATGCCCCAGCTTGATGAGATTTTCGATCTCGTCCTTGAGCTACCGGAATTCTTCGGTAGTGTGTCCTACATCCTTATGATAGGCGCACCTATTGCTAGTATCCCTCAGATTCCTTCCCCCCTTGAACATGGGGTGTTGACCCACGATTTGGCCAACTGACACGGAGTCAAAATATGCTTGATATGAATGAAAGTAATGAGAAGAACGTAATGAAAAAAGTAAATAAGACGCAGTATTTTATAGTTGTTCGGCCCCAGGATTTGGTAATGACCTATGTCCACTTAGGTTGATATTGGTATAAAAATAAGATGAGTGATCAATGAACTAGGGTTCAATGAGTTTCACTAATCTCTGAAGAACAATACAATATTACTAGGAGAATTACTATATTCTCAAATGATTCAAAAGCCAAAAGTCCCTCCCTTGAGCTATCTCTTGCTATTTATAGGCTCAAGGGGTATTACAAAAGATTGTTACAGATATTCTTTCCCGAATAATCGGATACTCAGGAGATTGTGTGAGATAAATTCGGGATTCTACAAAAATCTTCCCATTAATGTTGCCTTGTATGCGGAGCTATCGACCAGACTGGTCACAGGTAAGACTGGTTCTAACGTGACCTTCTGGTCGATACTCTAGCAGAACGTTTCCAGGTGTCAGCCACGTGTCCAGGAATCACTTGCCACGTCATAAATGCTAATTTTATGGATAACATTTGCCCCCCAAGTTTATTTATCACGAGCAGTAAATAAACTTTTGAACGAACGACTCTTCGGTAACCTCGCCTGACGTGTCAGAACCCTCCGTGTGTTCTTGAAAAAAGTAACCCACTTCTGTCTAATCACGTCCTTTCGGTTCCCCAGAAAAGATTTTGACGGCCATCCCGCTTCCCTATACTTTGAAAAAAGGGAAACTGATGATTATATCTTTTTAATGCCACAGACAAACTTATATAAGACATTCAAAGTCTTTATTTTCTTTTTACGCACATCATCGTCTTCACCAGAAAACCTAAAATCCAGAGCTCTTATCGTTCCCGAAGACCGTTCCCTCTGTACTTTCAGGACCCCGTCCGAGAGTTCCTTGATCTCCGAAGACCCTTTTTTCCACCTCCACGATCACTTTCTTGGTAAGTTTTCGAATTCCCTTGCCTAAAATCTTTCGTGATGCATACTTCTGAATGTGGGCTGTTTGAGTTTATCTGTTTCTGGTTTGAGGCGCTTGTAGACAGAATATTTTGTAGGCACAATAGAGTTACGAGTTAGTTTAAAATCCAGGATCATGCTTTTTAGGACGTAAAATCGAAGTAAAAATTCGATCTTTAAGCTAGTTGAAAAAATAAGTCTTTCCCGTCCTAAGGGGAGTTGAAAAAGCTTTTTCAGAAAACATTTTACTTTCACCCTTTGATCCGTTTTTCAAACTGTTCTTGTAGAAAAATTTAGCTTTTTGCTAGAATGTTGTTGTATAAAAGCTTAACTTTTATACTCGACCAACGTTATTCTAAAAAGCTTTTAAAAGTTTTCTATCCTCACCTCCCCATTCTTCTGTATGCAGACTTTAATGCCAGATTTGTGGGGAGGTGAAAGGCCCATTGACGACGACCTTCTCGCCCAGCTGATCGAGGGAGAAGAACAACCAGTTGACCGTGTCCACGAGATCCCTTTCTCGCTATCCTCTTCTAGACCCCATCCTTCTCCTCCAATGGCCTGTTCCAAATCTTCAGGCAGGAAAAAGGCCTGAGTCTAAAAACAACCCAAATACTCCTGCCCGACCTGATTCGCAGGCAAGGGCTCCCTCGACCAGTGGTCGGGAAAATCTTGTTCCTGACCCTAATATCCAAACTAGGGCCCGCCCTCGCCATCAGAATCTGCCTGATGTCGAGTGGTATACTTCCCCGGCCAGTTCAGTGACCCTTCGGATGGTTGCTAACAGCTTCAGGAAATTCCCTCTTACAGGGGTTTCCATTATACGTCCTGCCGCAGACCAGAGGGCTAACCTCCCCGGAGGTGTAAACAGCGCCTGGTCCCGGTATCACATCGAGGCGGGAGCTTATCTCCCTCTTCATCCCTTTTTTGAGGGGGTGGCCAATTATTTCAGTGTCGCCCCCTTCCAAATAACTCCAAACAGATATAGAATGCTGGCCGCACTCTATATCCCGTACAAATTTAAGAAATGGCCAGAACCTTCACCCCATGAGGTCAACTATCCTTTTAACCTTAAGTCTAACCCGCAACAGCACGAAACGGGTTTCTTCCATTTTTGCCACCAGGAGACCAACCGAACATTCCTGAGTGACACTACGCACATCTCGAACGTGGGACAGTACAGCAAGGAGTACTTCCTTACACCGAACATAACCAGCAATAACTTGGCCTTCGCTCGAGGAGGTAAGTGCTTGTCTTCAACTGGTCGATACTTTTTATCGAGGTGTTCTCTTTCATTTTTCTCAAACTGTAATCTGTTTTTTAGGCCCATGGTTACGTCCGACCCCAACACCAGACATGGTGTTGAGGTCCAATACTTTGGCCAGGATGTCCGACGCAGCAAAAAGCGTCAAGACCCTGGTAACTGAAGAAAACTTGAGGCTGTCTGGCCTCCTGGCTCCTCGCCATGAAACTAGAGGGTCCGTGGTGGACGAAACCACTGCCGAGGGGGTTCCCGAGCAGCAACCTCCTGTGTCTCCTCCTCGGAGGAGGCCAACAAGGATTACTATTAGGGAGCCCACGGGCAATCCTTCCGCAGAAAGGCCTTCTGCTCCCCAAGGCAAGGGGAAACAAAAGGCCAAAGAGCCAGTTGTGGACTTGGAAGAGTCTTCTGATGAGAACGGTAATACTATTTTATTTTTAAATGGTTTGCCAATTCCCTGTCATTTGTTTGACGGGGAGGGTAACTTTACATATGCTCCAAAACTAGGGCCAGACTTCTTCATGCTAGATAATGAGTATATGACTAATAGAGTCAATAGTGTATCGACCAGTAGTTGTAGCTCGGGTATTCACTTTGTTACCTCTTATCTTATCATTTTCCTGTGTTTACTTGCATGCAGACATGGCCACTCCCAACATCTTTGACATGTATCAGGCTGAGGAGGAAGAGGAAGTTCCTCAACTCCAACGGAGGTCCAAGAGGAGAACTGGTGAATCCAGCCGAGGTCCTCCAGCCAAGAAGGGTCGAACAGAAGACCTTCCCAAGGACGCGCCAACTGGGCAAACTTCTGCTCATCCACCAGATCCTACTGAGAAGCAGACCCCTCTTGCCCTGCCAAATCCTCCGGCTGCGCCCGCCAGAGAGGAAATTACTCGTGAAGAAGCTCTCGGGGCCAAACTCATGAGCCGTGCCCTTCGATCATCCAAGGATTTCCTTGAACGCATCAGTAAAAGTGGACGTGTCAAGGATGCAATGGTCGAGGCTGAAAACATGGGGGCCGACCAGGTTTTGAACAGGACCTTGAATGAAATCTCCAATGTGAGTATTTCTTCATTTCTTAAGCCTTAGTCTTTTATTCTTCATGGCAGGCTCTAACTTTTTCCTTTATTCACAGGCCTTGTTGTCTGCTATCACTGCTCGTACCCGTGTCCAGGCTTCCATCGAGCAGGCTAAGGCGAAGGCCACTGAGAGGCATCAGGTGAAGGCAGCTGAGGAGCTTTCGGTTGTAGAGGCTAGGCATGCCAAGGAGATGGAGGCAATGGGCCGAGAGAGGGACGCTGCGGTGACTAATCTGTCAGAGGCTGAAGCTGCAAAGGAAGCTGCAATAAATTTGCGGCAGCAGTATCGAGATTCCAGCGTAACCCATCTTCGCGAAATCAAAAGGTTGGAAGAGATGCTCAAGCCCAAGGATGAGGCCATTGCTACTCTCGAAGGCAAAGTCGTGCAGTTGGAACTTGATAACTCCAAAAATCTGGAGAGGTACAAGAGGACGACGCTCCGATGTTTCTACAACTTCTGGAAACACAATCAGGGTGCCAACTTCAGCTATCTTTCGAAGGAAGTCAGGACTGCCGAGTTGGCCCGCTGCACTGCCCAACTGGCTGAAGAGGAGGCAAGAGCGAGGACCCCCGCCTCTCCAAGCATTGTTGCTGTAGAAGAAGAAGAAGTTGTTGAGGAAGCGACCAACCAGGATGCTGCTCAGGACCCTCCAGCCCCAAATGCCTCTTAAACTTTTCCCTTATTTTTTTCTTTCTTTTTGGCTACACGACCCACAGGTCGTGATGTAAAGACAATATATTTTTGTTTTAAACTTTGCTGCATGGGCAGTAAATCTTTTTTCTTTTACTTGAACAGTTACATCCAAGAAGCGATGCTTGCGGTGTAAAGGCTTAAATCTTGATGCTATAATATCTTTATTTATTATAACATTTGTCCGTATGACCGAACTTAGCATAGTACTTTGGCATGATTTAACAAAACATAAATTTTGAAAAATACTCTAAGTACTGTAGCATGCTTTCACTCATTTTGTTCATGTGTTTACATACCTTGCGAGTATGCTTTGCTATCGATGTGCCTTATATACCCCCCAAGTGATCGAGGAGCTTTAGGTCCTTGGTCACTTGCCCTGACCATGACCTGTTCGAACATTCCTGTTCGTGTGAAAAATGATACTTGTAATACAGCAAAACAACACACGTAATGAACAAATACTTGTAAATGTAAATTCACAATGGTTGGCAAGAATGACTGGCTGCGCACAGTCCCTTATAATCTCGTATTAAAAATGGACTAAACATGTCTTTACGAGTGATTCTATAATAGAATCTTACATATACGAGCAGTTAGCCATACAACGTGGCTAACCCTCTTTGCAAAACTTGTAAAAATTGAAATTTAATACAAGCCAGTCCTTTATAAAGGACTGTTTATTGATAATACTTGCGCAGGTGTTCTCCATTCCAATAGCGTGGAACGAGATCTCCATTTAAGTGTGCAAGTTTGTAGGTGCCTGGATGAAGGACTTCTTCAATCTGGTAAGGTCCTTCCCAGTTAGGTCTGAGCACTCCAGCAGTAGGGTCGCGGGTATTTAAGAAAACTCGTCATAGCACCAAATCTCCGACGTTGAATTTTCTTTCTTTAACTTTGGAGTTAAAGTACCGGGCGACTTTTTGTTGGTATGCAGCAACTCGGAGTTGAGATTTCTCTCGTATCTCATCGATTGAGTCTAGGGACTCCATCATTAGTTGGCTGTTCTGATCCGGGTCGTATGTTAGACGTCGATGTGAGGGGGGATCTAACTCGACAGGCAACATCGCCTCATATCCATAGGCTAAGAAAAATGGGGTATGTCCGGTTGCAGTTCAGTGAGACATTCTATACGACCAGAGGACTTCAGGCAACTGCTCTGGCCATGCTCCTTTAGCTTCCTCAAGACTTTTCTTCAGGGTGTCTTTAAGAGTTTTATTCACGGCTTCGACCTACCCATTCGCCTGAGGGTGTGCAACTGAAGAAAAGCTTTTAATGACTCCATGTCTTTCGCAGAAATCGGTGAATAAGTCGCTGTCAAACTGGGTCCCATTGTCTAAAACTATCTTTCTAGGCAAACCGTATCGAAAAACGATGTTCTTAATAACAAAGTCGAGAACTTTTTTGGTCGTGATGGTAGCGAGCGGTTCAGCTTCGGCCCATTTCGTGAAGTAATCGACCGTTACGACTGCGTACTTTACTCCGCCTTTCCCTTTAGGTAGGGACCCGATCAAATCTATTCCCCATACTGCAAAAGGCCATGGACTTTGCATTTGTTTCAATTCGTTTGGAGCTGCTCGTGGAATCTTGGAGAACCTTTGACATTTGTCGCATCTTCGTACAAACTCCATGGAATCCTCGTTCATCGTTGGCCAAAAGTAGCCCTACCTTAGGATCTTTTTTGCCAAACTCTGCCCCCCAGCGTGATCTCCGCAGAAGCCTTCATGCACCTCTTTCATGAGTTCCTTAGCTTTTTCTGGTGTAACGCATCTGAGTAATGGCAAGGAATATCCTCTTCGGTACATTACACCGTCGAGCAGTATGTATCTAGCAGCTCGTCTTTGTAGAGTTCTGGCTTTGTTTCTATCTGTTGGCAGCGAACCATTTGTCAGATACTCCAAGTAAGGCGCCATCCAAGTATCCTCCATCCGAATCTCCATACTGGACTCAGCTGCTTGTATGCTCGGCTTACTCAGTCTTTCTACTGGTACAATGTTCAAAGTGTCAGCATCCTTCGCGCTTGCGAGTTTGGCTAAGGCGTCTGCGTTTGAATTTTGATCCCGCAGGATTTGCTGGAGGGTGTATTTCGTGAACTGGGCTAGCAAGTCTTTTGTTTTATTCAAGTAGGCCACCATTTTCAAACCTCGCACTTGATATTCTCCCAGGACTGATTCACCACCAGCTGTGAATCACTGTAGATATCAAGCGTCTTTATGCTCATATCCTTTGCCATTCTCAATCCAGCGAGGAGTGCTTCGTATTCCGCTTCATTATTTGATGCAGTAAAGTCGAACCTGATGGCGCAGTGAAATCGATGCCCTTCCGGCGTTATCAATATCACTCCCGCTCCAGCGTGGGATTCGATGGATGAACCATACGTGAATAGTTTCCATGAGGGATTTTTGTCTTGAGGCACAGGCGCTTCAGGCTATTCGCACTGCTCGCTGTCTGGGAGTTCGGTGAACTCTGCAATAAGGTCGGCCAAGACTTGTCCTTTGGCTGCTACTCGCGGCGAATAAGTTATATCGAACTGTCCCAGTTCGACTGCCCACTTTAATAATCGTCCAGTCGCTTCCGGTTTTAGGAGGACTTGCCGAAGGGGTTGGTCAGTTAGAACTGTAATAGGATGGGCTTGAAAGTAGGGGCGTAGCTTTCTAGAGGCAAGGATCAAGCAATATGCTAACCTCTCGATTGGCGGATATCGTAATTCTGCACAGATCAGCCTCTTGCTGACATAGTAGACTGCTTTCTGTACGCCTTCTTCCTCCCGTAAAAGTACCGCGCTAGCAGCAACTTTGGTAGTTGCTAGATAAATAAACAAAGTCTCTCCTTCGATCGGCTTCGACAAGATGGGAGGTTGTGCCATATGAGCTTTCAACGCCTGGAATGCTTGCTCGCAGTCTTCTGTCCATTAAAACTTCTTATTCCCCCTAAGTAGATTGAAGAATGGGACGCACTTGTCTGTTGATTTCGAAATGAATCTACTTAGGGCTGCGATCCTCCCAGTTAAACTTTGTACATCTTTGATCCTTTCTAGCGACTTCATGTTGATCAGGGCTTTTATCTTGTCGGGGTTGGCCTCGATTCCTCTTGAATTTACGATAAACCCCAAAAACTTCCCTGATCCGACTCCAAAGGAACACTTGAGGGGATTTAACTTCATTTGGTACTTGTTTAACACATCAAAGCACTCTTGTAAATCCCTCACATGCCCTTCTGCCTTCTTAGACTTTACCAGCATGTCATCCACATATACCTCCATGTTTACACCGATTTGCTCCTTGAACATGTGGTTGACTAGCCGTTGGTAAGTTGCACCTGCGTTTTTCAGTCCGAAGGGCATTACTTTGTAACAATATAAGCCCGTATCGGTCCGAAAGCTGGTGTGATCCTCGTCAGGGGGATGCATGCTAATCTGGTTGTAGCCTGAATATGCATCCATAAACGAGATAATCTCGTGTCCTGCAGTAGCGTGGACCAGCTGGTCGATCCTCGGGAGCGGGAAGCAGTCCTTTGGGCAGGCTTTATTGAGGTCTGTAAAATCCACACAGGTCCGCCACTTGCCGTTAGGCTTGGGGACCAGCACCGAATTGGAGACCCACGACGGATAAAATGCCACCCATATGAACCCATTCTCCTTTAGCCTTTCGACTTCTTCTTTTAAGGCTCGTGATCTATCTCTATCGAGCAGCCTTCTCTTTTGTTGCACGGGTGGAAAGGTCTTGTCTATATTCAGGACATGGCTGATTACTGCAGGATCTATCCCAACCATGTCTTTATGCGACCAGGCAAAAACCTCCTGGTTTTTTCGCAAGAATTCCACCAGTGCGTGCTTCGTGGTAGGCTCTAAATTTTTCCCAACCTTTATGACTCTGGTTGGGTCTTCTTTGTCGAGTTGGACCTCCTCCAGGTCCTCAATAGGTCCAACATTTTCTTCAAAATCCCCAAAGCGAGGATCTAAATCTCTGTCCTCACTTTGGGCAACACCCTATTTGGTGACTTCACCACCGGATTGGGCTTGCATATCAACTGCCATCTGCAATCTATCCGGGGTAGTGCCCTTCGGCGTTCCACTTTTCGCCTTTGTAATCAAGGCGTTGTAGCACTCCCTGGCTTCCCTTTGGTTTCCCAAAACGCGTCCTACCCCCGCGTCTGTTGGGAACTTCATGGCTAGGTGCCACATGGAGATGACGGCCCGTTGATCAACCAGTATGGGCCTTCCAATAACGGCGTTGTACGCCGAAGGACAATCGACCACTACAAAAGTGGCGAGTAATTTCCTTGTTGCAGGCGCTGTACCTGTCGTTACTGGGAGTTTGATCAATCCGGTTGGGGGGAGTCCTTCTCCAGAGAAGCCGTATATCGTTTGATCGCAGGGCTCCAAGTCCTTCACGGACAATTTCATGCGTTCCAGTGTTGATTTATACAGGATATTCACTGAACTTCCCGTATCGACCAGTACCCTCTTCACCATCATGTTTTCCATATGGATGTCCACGACCAGCGGATCGGAATGTGGGAACCTGACATGCTGGGCGTCGCTATCAGAGAAGGTTATCTCTCCTTCTTCTGATCGAGCCTTTTTTGGTGCACGGTCCTCCATAGTCATCATCTCGATGTCCTGGTCGTGGCGCAGAGTCCGAGCATATCATTCTCTGGCCTTTCCGCTATTTCCCGCGAGGTGCGGGCCTCCACAAATGGTTAAAAGTGTTCCAGTCACGGGGGCAGGCTGTAAGGGTGGCAAGCGCTGGCGCGTGGACACCTGCTCGTTGCCACTCGGACCTTCTCGTTGGGAATTTCCCGAGGCCCGTACGTACCTTCTCAAGTGTCCTTGTCTAATAAGGAACTCGATTTCATCTTTCAACTGGTTGCATTCATTAGTGTCATGTCCGTAGTCGTTATGGTAACGACAGAACTTGGTGGTGTCTCTTTTAGAAATATCTTTTCAAATGGGGCCAGGTTTTTTGTAAGGCACACTCGAACTTGTGGCCTGATACACCTCTCCCCGAGACTCAACGATGGCAGTATAGTTAGTGAACCGAGGTTCATAACGATTACCCTTGGCTCGTTTGTTGTCGGAGGTGGAAGGCTCGTTATACGGCCGTTTTCCACCATTCTTGCCATTGCTGTTACCGTTCCTGTTGCCCTTGCCATTGCCATTAGGTTTGGGCCCATTGGCGGGTTCGGAAGCCTTCTTATCCTTGCCTGAGGGCTTTCCATCGTCAGCAATGGCTTCTTCGAGCTTGATGTAGCAATCAGCCCGGTCCAAAAATTCTTGGGTAGTTTTCACTCTTTCCTTTCGAAGACTTTTCCAGAGGGGAGAACGACGTTTAATTCCTGTAGTTATGGCCATCATTTTGCCTTCGTCCCCAACCGTTTTCGCTCCAGCTGCTGCTCGCATAAAACGCTGGATGTAGTCCTTCACTAACTCCCCATCCTGTTGGCGAATTTCAACCAACTGGTTTGCCTCGATCGGATGCACACGGCCAGCATAGAACTGTCCGTAGAACTCCCTTACAAACATTCCCCAGGAAACTATACTTGCGGGAGGGAACTTGAAGAACCACTCCTGCGCAGCTTCAGAAAGTGTTGCAGGAAAGATCCTGCACCGAGCGTCTTCAAACACTTTCTGAATGTCCTTTTGAATTTCAAACTTATTGACATGCGAGACTGGGTCTCCATATCCATCAAAGTTTGGGAGCGTAGGCATATTGAATTTGCTGGGAGTTTCGGCATTAGCTATCCTTTATACGAAAGATGTGCCTTTCCTCCTATCGTGGTCGATGTAAGAAGTTCTTCCTCCAACCAGCTGTTGCACTGCCTGGTTGAGGGCATCTATCTAGGCTTGTACAGCGGTAGGAATCGCTGTAGCCTCTATTGCCGGGGGGACGTTCTCGCCATGCCTCTCACGGAGATCGTTGAGTACATCTCTCAGGTCCTCTTCTCTTCTCCGCTGCTCGCTACCCCCGAGCCGGTTGAAGACATTATTTTGTCTGGGCTGTCCCCCAGCATCCTGTCTATTTGGTTGGTCATCTTGAGGTACCTGGTTCCTACCTTTACCTCTTTCTTCATTCCTCCCACCGGCATTTCCTTTGCCTGAGTCGGCCTCATTATATCCGTGGCCATCTCTGAACCTCGACTGGCTATGGTGAGATCGACTGTTCCCTCGATGTCCATTCCTGGCTGAACCGTCCCGAGCGTTAGAGGGTGGCCTGCGCTGGTCGTGGTGTCCCCGTGCATCATCATGTCGTGTGGGACCCCGGACCGCAGAGCCTAGCTCTGAGTCCCTCCTGTTACCAGGAGGGTACTGACCTCTGTTTGGTAGGTTTGGTCCATCATCCCTACGGCGTCTAGGACTGCGAGGCTGATGCTCGGCCCTATTCTGCCTCTGTTGCGGGGATTACCCCGAGCAGCTTGGGATGGGGGCTGTGCCTCAGGGTCCAGTGGGATATCGTCGTGGGGCATCTGAGGCTGCTCGGGGCTTTGCGGACTTGAAGGCTGAATCGGTGGGCTAGGATTGGGACCCCTCTGAGATGGCCCATTAGTAGGTTGGTCAGGCTGCGAAGCAGGTGCAGCCTAATTTCTAGCCAGTAGCAAGGCTGCCTCGAGGGCTGCCATGGCTTCGCCCTGGCGGCGGTCCACCTTCGCTGCCTTTCGCTCAATTCCGCACGCTGCCGTTCAATCTCCTGCAGCTGCCGTGCCATAACTTCAGCGGCAGTCTCCTAACTGGCTCTCAGACTAGCCAGTTCTTCCTGCAATGCACCCAGGGTACTCTTCAACGTTGCATCATCCATTTCCTCCTCCTCAAAGTCCAGTTGTGGTTCATCCTCTGCCATGGTTGCAGGAGGAGGAGGTGGTGGCGGGTTTGATGGTGCAGCGGCGGCCGCCTATCCAGTTTTCTTTCCAGCTTTTGCCATTAGTTTTCTCAACAACGATAAATCAAGCTCTCAATGAAAGCACCAGAATGTTGACCCACGATTTGGCCAACTGACACGGAGTCAGAATATGCTTGATATGAATGAAAGTAATGAGAAGAACGTAATGACAAAAGTAAATAAGACACAGTATTTTATAGTGGTTCGGCCCCAGGATCTGGTAATGACCTACGTCCACTTAGGTTGATATTGATATAAAAATAAGATGAGTGATCAAAGAACTAGGGTTCAATGAGTTTCACTAATCTCTGAAGAATAATACAATATTACTAGGAGAATTACTATATTCTCAAATGATTCAAAAGCCAAAAGTCCCTCCCTTGAGCTATCTCTTGCTATTTATAGGCTCAAGGGGGATGTTGACGGTAAGAACTCGTCAACTAAGTTGAGTTGGGAAAATTATCAAGTCAAGGTCTCTAATGGAAAAGCTGTAGAAACTTAAACAATCACTCAAGAACAATGATAGAACAATAATGGAGAATTCAGTCTTTCATTCACACTCAAGCCTTTGCTACAGTAAAATTTCCAACACCCTTTCAGGTGGTCTTAAAGTTCATTTTATAGTAGGCTCTAATGGCCTTAGGTACATAGTGGTCCAGGTGACCATGGGGTACATAAGTACTATGTCAGGGGAGTGGCTTCAGAGGTTGTGGTCGTACATCCAGCACAGGAGCAGGTGTCAGGAGAATGCCTCCACTACTTGTCTGTACCCATGTCTGATGAGTGGTGGCAGGCGTAGTGGTGTAGGAGGTAGTGGTGTCGGCTCTGACCTTTGGCCGTAGACGTACGGACCATGACTCTTACCCCAGCAGTCTCACTGGCACTGGTATTCGTACTCAGTACTAGGTCGTACAAGTATGTCCCATTCGACCCGTACTGGAGCCTCTAAGCATTGGTGTTTCAGGGTATGAGGAAGGGGACCCTTGGAAGGCTTATTGATGGCGCGACTCTCTTGGCTGCTCATGAGGCTGAGTGTGCTGTGGATGTGACCCCCATGAGGCCATGGGCGAGGCCACCACGGGGCCTATTTGGTGAGGCCCCCCCGTGGGCATGGGCGAGGCCACCACGGGGCCTATTTGGTGAGGCCCCTCCGTGGGCATGGGCGAGGCCACCACGGGGCCTATTGGGCGAGGCCCCTCCGTGGGCATGGGCGAGGCCACCACGGGGCCTATTTGGCGAGGCCCCTCCGTGGGCATGGGCGAGGCCACCACGCGGCCTATTTGTCGAGGCCCCTCCATGGGCATGGGCGAGTCCACCACGGGGCCTATTTGTCGAGGCCCCTCCGTGGGCATGGGCGAGGCCACCACGGGGCCTATTGGGCGAGGCCCCTCCGTGGGCATGGGCGAGGCCACCACGGGGCCTATTGGGCGAGGCCCCTCCGTGGGCATGGGCGAGGCCACCACGGGGCCTATTTGGCGAGGCCCCTCCATGGGCATGGGCGAGGCCACTCTTGGACCATGAACACCGAGGTACGGCCGAGCGACGCCATGGAGATGTGCGCGCGGTGGCCGAGCAACGCCAGGGAAACGCATGCGCGGTGGCCGAGCGACGCCAGGTGGTGCGCGCGCGAGGAGGGCCTCGCGCCTGGGGCACGGCCGAGCGAGGCCACCTGGTGCGTGCGGGCGTGGCCGAGCGAGGCCACCTGGTGTCCGAGCGTGGCCGAGTAAGGCCATGGCTTCCATGTCGTGTAAATGGGGGCTTCATGGCATCGATCTCATATTTTCCCTTGGTGAGATTTTGTGCATCAACACTTCCCCCCCAGTCTAGGAGAGTACCTTTAGGTGCTCTTGTAGACTATTCACCTTAGTTCTTATAAGTAGGCCTTCATGTGTGGCTTAATATTTTCACCTTACTTCCTTGGCTTAGTGGTTTAGAGAACCCTTCCTTCAAGAGATAAGGGGTTCAATCCCCCATCACCTCACTTTTTCCATAGTTTTTTATTTTTATTTTTTTATTTTTATGTATGGGCTAATTTCTTGGGGTATCTATTTGGAGACTAATACATCCTTTTAGTCTATTTTTGCAGGCCAATATTGTGGCTCTACAGTTTCCTGACTCGTCTAGCAACCTCTCTGCGTCTACTGCTGAGGGGGACTGCCTTATAGCCCGGGTCCCGGAGCTTGAGAAAACCCAGTCTGAGCTAAAGAAGGTTCGGGCCGAACTTGCCACCTCGTCGAGGAGGAAGCTGAAGGCGGTTGCCAAGGCCAAGGAGCTGAAGGACCAAGTTGCCATCCTGAAGAGCGAACTCCAAGCGACCAAGGATATCGTGACGGTGTCGCAAGAGAGGGTTACTTATTTAGAGGCCGAAGTCGAGTCTATCAGGGTCGAACTCCAGACTGCAAGGGCCGAAGTCGAGGTTACCAGGACCCCTTGCAGGAGAGAAGTGCTTCCTTGGAGGCAGAGAAGACTGTCATTGAGTACAGGTCCATAGACAGCGCCCTTTACAACGTATGGAGGCAGAATCCCAATTTTGATTTCTCTTCTTTTGGTGAGCATGCCGTCGCTCGAGCGGCCATGTGGAGTGTCTCTTATTCTACTGCATTCGAGGCCCTTTTGAGCCTATATGATGGGGTTTGGTTGGTTCCCCTCTTTTATTTACCAGGCTGGAGGTCCTTGGGAGCCCATGTGAAAGGGTTCACTGGGACCTCTTTTGGTGCCCCTTGATTACTCTTATAAGGATATTTTGACCCCTTGAGTCCTAGCTATCCTTTTATATATTCTTGCGCGCGTTTATTATTTTTTGCGAGAAGCGTCCCTCTCTTCATTATGCATAGTACTATTTCTGCAAGGGTCTCTTTTAGGACCCTTTTTGGCTAGACAGCTTGGTGGCCGCTCTAGACTTATTAGTGTTGTCACTATATATTTTTCTTTCGTAAGACCTTTTGGCTTCCTTGATGTTCACAAGGGTAGCTAATCCTTGTAAACCCAAGGGATGCCTTGCAAGGTCCTCTCCCTGTTTTCTGTATTTAAGGACTTCGCCTAAGGCCCCGATATAAGGGGTCCTTCTAGGACCTCCCATTAAAGGGTCCTTTTTAGGGCCATGGTCCCTTTTGGGTCCTCCTGATGGAGGGCCCTTTTTAGGATCCTCTTGGTGCATAGGATCCTTTTTAGGATCCCGATGCAAGGGGTCCTTCTTTGGGTTCTCCTGCTTGTTGCTTACTTTGTCTTCACGGGCCACTTCCTCCTGATGGAGGCCCTTTTTAAGATCCCCTATTAGAGGGTCTTTTTTTAGGAGCCTCTTTTTTAGGAGTCTCCTTTTTAGGAGGGCGAGGGGTCCTTTTTAGGATCCTCCGTTAGAGGGCCCTTTTCAGGTTCCCCTCGCTAGCTGCATGTTATTGCCTCCTGTCCTGCCCCCCAAGTGTTTGGTGAAATTTATTTCGGCTGACACTTTGGCTGATGCCCGCGTAGCGAAGAAAAATAACACATGAAGTTGCAAACAGTTTCATTCATAACACGCTGTTTACAACTGACCCTGTAAATAAAAAAAGGGGGTTACATCTAACTAGGAGGTTACCTAGGTAGCCTCTTTGATTCTTACTTGCTTAAGCTAAAACAACGAAGAACAAACTAAACATAGGTTCTTTTGGCCCTGAGAGCTAAAGCCTTGCTGGTAGTACTTCTTGAGAGGCTTCGTAACCCGTGGGTCCAATCTTGTGCGGATCTAACTTGTGTGGGTCGCTCCTTCATACACAGCCATTTTCATTGGTATAGATGGTTTGGTGGCTGCATGGAGGGACATGTTATAGCATTCCCTCGCTTCCTTCTGCTCCCCTTTCACACATGCTACTCCCCCAGGGGTTGGGAATTTCATAGCTAGGTGATACACAGAAGTTATCGGCTTCAATTCTCTCAGAGAGGGTCTCCCTAATACCGCATTGAAGGCTGAGGTGCACTCCACCACGAAAAAGTTAGCCATTATGGTGGTTTGCTTGGGTTGCTCCCCCATGGTGAGGGCTAATTCGATTGTCCCTAGGGGTTGCATCGAATCTCCCGTAAACCCATACAAAGTCGTAGTGCAAGGTTTTAGGTGACGGAGGCTCAACCCCATCTTCTCCAGCGCTGGTCGATACAAAATGTCCATAGAGCTCCCGTTATCCACCATGACTCGACGTACCCTCATGTTAGCAAGCTGGGCGGTTAGCACCAGGGGGTCATCATGAGGGAAACGCACCCCCTGTGCATCTTCTTCAGTGAAAGTTATTGAGCCATTCTCACCTTTGAAGCTTTTCGGGGGGCGCTGCTCCAAACTTAAAACACAAGGTGGTGGACTTCGTCTGGCCTCCTTGGCGTACTTGTCTCGCCCCTTCCTTGAATCGCCTCCGACTCCTGGTCCTCCAAAGATGGTCCTGACCTCTCCCTGTACTTCTGGGGCCACCCCTCGTGCCCGCGGAGGGGACTCTCCTTCTTTTGGCCTTTGGTTCTCCTTGCGCACATATCTGCCCAAATGTCCCCGGTTGATGAGCTCCTCGATTTCCACCTTCAAATGGCTGCACTCCGCGGTGGTGTGGCTGATATCCTTGTGATATTGGCAATACTTGCCCGGGTCTCTTTTAGACCGATCCTTTTTTATTGGTGGGGGCCTTTTAAAAGGGACCCGGTTTTCGTTCGTAACGAAAATATCCTCTCTCGCATGGGTGAGGCCTGTGTAAAAAGTGTAGGGGCTCTGTATGCGCTCGCCAGAGCATTGGTGCTTCCGGGGACGATCGTCCCTCATTCCCTCATATACACCCTTCTCCTTGGCACGGCTTTGGTTTTCCTGGGCGGAAGGTTTCGGGGGCGATGGGCCTTTTCCAGCTTTAAGGTTTTCGTGACCATCCTCCACGCGAATGTACTTTTGTGCCCGCTCGTAGAAATCATCCAAGTCTGTGACCTCTCTCTTGAGCATGTTATCCCATAACTTGCTCCCTGGGCGTACTCCAGCGGTGATGGCCATTTTCAGCTCTCGGCGGGTCAGGCTCCCTACCTTAGCCGCCTCCATATTGAACCGGTGGATATAGCTCTTCAAACTCTCATTTTCTCCTTGTTTCACATTGGCGAGGCTGGTGCCTGGCATTGTGTAATCTCGCATGGCGTGGTGCTACTGGAGGAACTCATCAGAAAGTTGCTGCCAAGATCGGATGGACCCCAGTCTAAGCCTCCTGAACCATTTGTAGGCAGGTCCTCTTAAGGTGACAGCGAAGCAATGACATCGCGCCCCGCAGCCAATTCCCCTCAGCTTCATCAGGTCATTAAATGTACCTAGGTGATATTTTGGATCCGTGTCTCCTTCGTAGGGGGTCATGTGGGGCTCTTTAAAGTTGGCAGGGAGCCTGATGGCCTGGATCTCCCTGACGAAGGGTGACTCATGGTCGAATTCTTCCTCAAAGACCTGGCCACCTGATGCGGTGACGATCTTGCTTCGCAGGCTCCTCATCTCCGTGTCCAGGTCCTGCCTCCTCTTGCTTAGAGTGTTCCTCAGAGCGGACGGGCTAAGATCCGCTTTTCCCTTGCCTTCTCGAGGCGCCACAGGGGGCGTGGTCCCTTTGCCCGCCCTCTTTTTATTGAGCTCCTCTCGTAAGTCTGAGGGTGCTCTTTTAGAGGTGACCTCGTCCTCATTGCGAGGGGCAGCGTTGGTCCTCGGCGTTGGTTTCTGGGCCTGCTTAGGCGGTTCAGGGTGCTCACGTTGCTTCGCTCGTGGGGTGTTACTGGTTGAGTGTCGGGTTCTCCCATCATCTACCGGTACAGTGGTTTCCACCCCATCCTTGCCCTTCTCCTTCCTCTTAGGCAAGGTCACGCTCGACTTACCCTGCAACAGGCCGTTCAGGACCTCTTGCATGTTCTCCAAGGTGGTTTCCAACCTTTGGTTCTTATGGTGGAGCTCACGTATTTCCTCTTCATAAAACGAGATTTCGAACTCGAGCTCACGGAATGGACCCGGGGGTGCTTATCATGCCTACGGGCAGAAGGGCCCGGGTCCTGCTAGCCGGAGTTCGGTACCTGCGGTGGTTTTGGAGGAGGGAACTCATTAGCATTTCCCGGTGGTGCTCTTGGAGGACTTTATCCAGGTGGAGCAGCCGGTGACGAGGCCACTCTATCACCTCCGTGAACCTCAGGGTCCTTCGGGGGCTCCATGTCTCTGGGTGGAGGAGCATCCTTCATGGAGGCCTTTAGCTGGACTCCGTTCAGGTGAACCTCTACCTCTCGTGGCTCCCTCAACCGCTTTGAACGTCTTGGCATTTTCTTCTTGCCGGAAACAATGGTGGAACAGTAGCTTGAAACTAACGTTCCCACAGACGGCGCCAAATTGTTGACGGTAAGAACTCGTCAACTAAGTTGAGTTGGGAAAATTATCAAGTCAAGATCTCTAATGGAAAAGCTGTAGAAACTTAAACAATCACTCAAGAACAATGATAGAACAATAATGGAGAATTCAGTCTTTCATTCACACTCAAGCCTTTGCTACAGTAAAATTTCCAACCCCCTTTCAGGTGGTCCTAAAGTTCATTTTATAGTAGGCTCTAATGGCCTTAGGTACATAGTGGTCCAGGTGACCATGGGGTACATAAGTACTATGTCAGGGGAGTGGCTTCAGAGGTTGTGGTCGTACATCCAGCACAGGAGCAGGTGTCAGGAGAATGCCTCCACTACTTGTCTGTACCCATGTCTGATGAGTGGTGGCAGGCGTAGTGGTGCAGGAGGTAGTGGTGTCGGCTTTGACCTTTGGCCGTAGACGTACGGACCATGACTCTTACCCCAGCAGTCTCACTGGCACTGGTATCCGTACTCAGTACTAGGTAGTACAAGTATGTCCCATTCGACCCGTACTGGAGCCTCTAAGCATTGGTGTTTCAGGGTATGAGGAAGGGGACCCTTGGAAGGCTTATTGATGGCGCGGCTCTCTTGGCTGCTCATGAGGCTGAGTGTGCTGCAGATGTGACCCCCATGAGGCCATGGGCGAGGCCACCACGGGGCCTATTTGGTAAGGCCCCTCCGTGGGCATGGGCGAGGCCACCACGGGGCCTATTGGGCGAGGCCCCTCCGTGGGCATGGGCGAGGCCACCACGGGGCCTATTTGGCGAGGCCCCTCCGTCGGCATGGGCGAGGCCACCACGGGGCCTATTGGGCGAGGCCCCTCCGTCGGCATGGGCGAGGCCACCACGGGGCCTATTTGTCGAGGCCCCTATGTGGGCATGGGCGAGGCCACCACGGGGCCTATTTGGCGAGGCCCCTCCGTGGGCATGGGCGAGGCCACCACGGGGCCTATTGGGCGAGGCCCCTCCGTGGGCATGGGCGAGGCCACCACGGGGCCTATTTGGCGAGGCCCCTCCGTGGGCATGGGCGAGGCCACCACGGGGCCTATTTGGCGAGGCCCCTCCATGGGCATGGGCGAGGCCACTCTTGGACCATGAACGCCGAGATACGGCCGAGCGACGCCATGGAGATGCGCGCGCGGTGGCCGAGCGACGCCAGGGAAACGCGTGCACGGTGGCCGAGCGACGCCAGGTGGTGCGCGCGCGAGGAGGGCCTCGCGCCTGGGGCACGGCCGAGCGAGGCCACCTGGTGCGTGCGGGCGTGGCCGAGCGAGGCCACCTGGTGTCCGAGCGTGGCCGAGTGAGGCCATGGCTTCCATGTCGTGTAAATGGGGGCTTCATGGCATCGATCTCATATTTTCCCTTGGTGAGATTTTGTGCATCAACAGGGGATTACAAAAGATTGTTACAGATATTCTTTCCTGAATAATCAGATACTCAGGAGATTGTGTGAGATAAATTCGGGATTCTACAAAGATCTTCCCATTAATGTTGCCTTGTATGCGGGGCTATCGACCAGACTGGTTGTAGGTAAGACTGGTTCTAACGTGTCTTCTGGTCGATACTCTAGCAGAACGTTTCCAGGTGTCAGCCACGTGTCCAGGAATCACTTGCCACGTCATAAATGCTAATTTTATGGATAACATGGGGTTAGGCTTCCGGTAGTGAACCGCCCTTTCTGTGGCCAGGTAGATGTTCTCCCTGGTGTCCACCAAATTGGTATATTCTGAATATTGGGGCTCGTAGCCCCTTTTTCCCTTCTTGGCCGGCTTGGGCCAGTTTTGGCCTTTGCCAGATGGCTTCCCCCGAGAGGGGTTCACGCTCGCTTCTGTCACTCCCGCCTGTGACTGCTGGGCCCCGACGGGGGCGACGCTGTGACCCGCCGGCGTGGCCCCATACCCGAAGAAGTGGGCGGATTGGGCCGGGGCATATCCCGAAGAGGCAGGACCGTACACGGTAAGGGTGTAGGTGATTCCAGGAGTAACGGCTGGTCTCGGGGCTATCGGGGGCGCGACGTAGGACTGTGCTGGGAACTGTGCCCCGTACCCCGGGAACACTTGGGTGCTGGGCTGTGGTGCCGGAGGCCATCCGAAAGCCTGGATCTGGGCCTCTTCCCAATTGATAAATCCTTGGGCCCTCCTGATGAACTCTTCCAGGGTAGCCGCCTAGTTATGCTGCATGTCATCCTAGAGAGGGGACCCGACCCTAATTCCGGACTACAATGCTACCAGGCACTGTCCGTCGTCCACCTTTGTCTTGGAGGCTTCTTCAGTGAAGTGTTTGATGTAGGCCCTCAATGTCTCCGTGGGGAGCTGTTTGATATTCGCGAGGGCACTGATCTGCATGTCCATCCTCATGGCGGTCACAAACTGCTTGCAAAATGCTGACTGCAGTCCGGACCAAGATTGGATGGACCCCGGCTTAAGTCTTTTCCACCACTCCTCGGTGGGACCACCTAGAGTTATCGAGAAACAGAGGCACTTGCCGTCGTCACTGACGTGGGCCACCGTCATAAGCCGGTTGTATCGAGACAGATGATCCCTTGGGTTGGTGTTTCCGGTATAGGCGGTGAGGCTTGGCATCTTGAACCCCTTGGGGAGTACAACGTCTAGGATGTGCCTCGTGCAAGGCTCTTTATCCTCTTCATCGGAGTCAGTATCCGCTCCTTCCTGCTTGTGGACCAAACGGTCCGTGACCTTTTTCAAAGCGGCCAGCTGCTCCATGAGCTGCCTGGCTCTGCCATCCTCCAGAGGGATTCTTTCATTCCTCTTGTCATTGATGTTGTTCCTAAGGTCACCACCTCGGGGGAGAATCTTTTCCTTACAGGCTCGCTCTTTTCGAGCGTTCAGTCTGTCGCGTAGATCTATCTGGGACGTGTCGTCCCCTGAACTAAGGGCATGACGCTCCTCGCTGCGCGGCCGCCCCTGACGGTTTTTTTTTACTGAGGCGCTTGGGTGCAAAGACCTTTCCCGTTCGTCTCACCCTGGGACGTGCTGGGGCCGTGCGTTCCGCGGCCGCGTCCCCTGCAGATCAGTCGGGTGGCCTAGTCCTGGGACGGGGCGCACCTTCTCTTTCCTAGGGAGCGGCCGGGAACGGGTCCCGGCTTTCGTGACGGGGGTGCTCTTTTCTCAGGTCTTTCCACCGGCCTTCTTTTTCTCCCTGTTCGGGTTTCCTGGGGCTGGCTCAGGAAATCGCTCCGGGGGAGGGGTTGGCCTTGCTTCTTCGGGGACCCCGGCTCGGGCTTGCGGAGCGGGCTGTTGGGCTCCCGGATGTGGGCCAGCTATAGGATTGGTCGCCGAACCTTGCGCGGCTATGAATGCCTGCAGGACTTGGAGAGACTCTTGCATCCGCCAATGCGCCTCCGCTTGCTCAGTGATCCTGGCCTCTTGGTCCAGGACTTGCTGCCTCAGTCTAGTCACCTCCAGGTCCTGCTAGTTGGGCTTTCCTTCAGGGATCTCTGGATCCTTAGCTTCGTCGTGGTACTCCCCCTCATTTTCCTCTTCATAATATTCCTCCTCGTTCTCCTCTTCGCACTCTGTCCCACCCTCATAGTCTTGTGACTCGTCAAGGTGCGATGTTTGAGGAGGAGCGTTCTCAGGTGAATTCTGAGGAAGATGCTGGGAAGGCAACGGGTCTCCATTGCCCTGCTCTGGATTACTAGGGTCGAATGTTGTGTGTTGTGTATTCACCATTGTAGTAAAGGCTTGGTGTTAGCACTAGCTTTCTCAGGCTCTCAATGAAAGCACCAAAATGTTTACCGAGATTTTTGGAAACTAAACTAATGAATATAAGCTAAGACTAATGATATGGAATTTCGGAGATTAACACACGATTTTTACGTGGTTGGGGCGTTAATGAGCCTTAGTCCACGAGTCAGTTGTATTAGAGCTTGGAAAGTCTTTTACAATGGAAGTTTCTCTCTATGTTTTGACAAAGTAACTGTCTACAAGTCGAAGAGAGATCCTTTTCTCAGTGCTCTAATGCCTGTATTTATAGGCTCATAGGAACACTGGATCTGGGCCGATTATGACCCGGGCCCATCAAAGATGTAGATACTCTTGGCTTCTCTGGCGGAAGCCCAATATAAAAGATAAAAAATACATAGATCCAAGAATAATTAAGGCCCAATAGGGCAGCCCAAGAACTATATTTCGCCCGACAAAATTGTGCTTTTGGTCTGGGCACTTCGAATCACGAGGCAGATTCAGTGGACAAAGCCAGTCAGAGTACTTGGCAGTGCAGGTCTGAAACTGCGGTGTGCAATCCCGAGGTGGCCTTTTCCGCAGGTGAAAAGTGGGGACAACCCCCACGCGTCGTGGGGCGGCTGCAGGGTCACGGATGCTTTTCTTTGCCAAACCGGGAGGACCTGATCCGAGTTCGTTTACCTCTGTCCCCCTTCGTTTACCATAGGCCCGGACCGTTTACCAGGCTCCAAGATTGTTTTACGTATACTACAACTGTAATCCCAACTGTCCATATGTCTCCTGGACGACTGTCCTAGATCACCATCCCGGACACCATCCGGGTCCAGAATCACACTTGGGCCGTAGCCCTTGGTTACTCCTGTAACAAGCGGGCTTGGGCCGGGCCCATATTCGAATGCCCAGACCATGGGCCTGGACCATCGTCCCGGGCCCACGACAGGAAATGGGGATAACAGTGATATTTGTGATTATGTTCTGTATGTTTTGTTATGTTTGTATTTTCCTTACTGAGCTTAGTTTGTGCAGATCAGAACAAGTAAAGAAATAGATAGCCGATGGCGAGTTGTACCTATATAGATACATGTGTATTCGTGAGGGCCATATAGCTGCTGGAAGATTTAATGTTTTTATTTAGTTGTTTTAATTCGTGTTTTATTTTTAAAGTAAATGTTGTTGGATTTTGTTATTATTTTCAAGACATCTATTATGTTGCACTTTTCAAGACTGGGATCTTGTCTGAATTATTTTATTTTCAATAAAAAGTAACGTTTATGTTTTTATGTTGGTTCTTTGTATTATTTTTATGAGAAAATAATGGTGTTACAAGTGGTACCAGAGTCACGACTATATTGGTCCTGAACGTTCTCATGAAATACACATAAAAGCTGGAAATGGGACCTAACTCGTTACCAAGTAAGTATTTTGATTTATGACAATTTTTGTGTTAGTAATTTTGAGTTTTCTATTTTGTTTCAGAGTCAAAGTTTTCGTCAAAAAATAGAACCTATGGACCAAAACATAATTAGAAAGATTAAAGATTTTAAGAGAATCCCGCTTGAGATTGAGGGATCTGAAATTACCAAAGTAGTTGAGAGAATTAGGAAAATAAATGCACACATATGGCACCTAAATGAAACTAATAATGTGTTATTAAGGTCACGTGAGAAATACATAGCCCTAATGCATGGACTCAAAATACCAATAGCAGAAGCAAGTTTTGAGGGTTATATGGAACCAACTAAGGTCTGAACAAGTTCCAGAACACTACAAATATGATTATTTGATGGATCGATTTGCTAACCGTTTCACCATGAATGAAAAGATAGTCCAGCGTGAAGGTGACTAGGAAATTATAGAGGAGGTACTACATGAATTAGATATGAATTATAGGCGAGAATTCCTCCAATACGTACCTTTTACCCCTGTTATGATCTACCTAGATGAAGACTACATAGAGTTAACATTGGACATGTTAGAAGAAGGGTCTAATGTGGAAGATTAGACCTTTTTTTTTTTTTATGTTTAGTGTTTTGAGCTTTAGAATTTAAATAATTGTTGGAGTTTTAGTAGAACTCTTATGAAACTCAGAACTTAAATTTTGGAGTTTTAGTATAACTCCTTTAGTTTGTTATTCTTTTAAACAAGAATGAAATTTATCTTTTGAATAAAATTTATTTTATTGTATTTGTGTTTTATTTAATCATGTTTTCTTAGCTACTGTTAGGGTTTTCTTTTCTTAACGTCTTCATCTCTCTTTTTGGAAGATAAAAAACTAGAGATTAATTGGAAATTATGCCACCAAGAATGTCAAAACGTCTTAATGGTCATCGTTGTGGATGAGGTAGGGGACGAGGAGCAGTTGCTATAACGCCCCATGTCACTATGGCTACTTCCTAGAATGACGACTGACCTTGCAAACCAACACGAGTCTTTCCAGCGTGCTTTGTCCTCACTCGAACACTTCCTAGGAAAACTTCCCTAGATGTCACCCATCATGAGACTACTCCAGGTCAAACACACTTAACTTTGGAGCTCTCAAGTGATGGGCTACCGAAAAGAAGATGCATCTTGTTGGCATAGGTACTTTCTTTGCCATCCAAGATTGCTCTTTAATTACTTAACCAATCCATACCCTGGATCAAACCAAAGCCTGTCATAACCAGCTTTATCAAAATCCCTGATGAGTCATTTCCATAACCCAACTCATCTCTTAGGTTGCCAATACCATATTAAATTTCCCATCACAACATAACCATGTGATCTATATATACCATCAAAAGAATAGCATAGCACCAAAGCCAGACAACATAACCCAAACTCAGAACTTGTTAACTGACTTGTCACCTCCGAGGAACTAGTCTCGGTCTCAGACTCTGATTGCCCTGGAATAAACACTCGAGTTGGAATCGAGCTGTCTATCCTCCTTTGTTCAAGCTCTCTTAGCCTTGGGAAATTCTTCTTACGATGTCCAAACATCCCACAAAAGAAGCATGCCTTTGCTCGGCTTTCTCCAAAATGATGCTTCTTACACCGAGCGCATTCTGGGTATGGCTTCCAACTTTTCTTCTTGCTTACTCCCATAAGTGGAGATACCACTATCTGAGTTCCGTGCTCTCCAGCACACTGCTGCCCAATCTGATGTCTTGTGCTCTCAATAGCAAGAGCCTACCCTACCACCTGAGCATAGGTAGAGACTTCATGCACTGGGGAAACTCTAATGCCCTGAGTTATACCAGGATTCAACCCTTGAATAAACCTTTCCTTCTGAGCTATATCTGTGGGTACCATATCAAAGGCAAACTTGGCCAACCCATCAAATTTAGTAACATACTCGGTCACTGATGCATTACCCTGAACAAGATTCAGAAACTCATTCATCTTAGCAGTCTTAGCTGTATCACAATAATACCTCTCATTAAACAGCTGCCTAAATTCTTTCCAGTCCATCACAGCTGTATCTTGTGTCTGGGATACTACCTCCCACCACGTCCGGGCATCATCCCACAATACACATGTAGCACAGATCACCCTATCGTGACCTACCAGTCTCATACTATCAAGAATGGAGCTAATCATGCCCATCCATTTCTCAGCTCTGAATGGATCTAGGCCTCCCTCGAAGACTGGAGGATAAAACTTCAGGAATCTTCCACAGAGGAATTCCCACCTATTCTCAACCCTGGGCTGAGCTGAAACTGATGCCACCCCTGGCATAGCAAAGGAAGAAGTACCACCCAACAGACTCCGCTGTTGCTTCAAATACCTGATCTCTTCCTCCTGCCTCTGCAATCTTAATTGCAAATCTGTAAGCGTCTGTTGAACATTCATAGGTGCAGACGAAGAATTGATACCCTGGCTGTAACTCTTAGCCCCTGTATAACTATCACCAGGCCTCATAACCTACCTTGAATATAAACCTGCTGATTAAATCTGTAGTTAATAACTTGACCCATTAATCACAATAAGCATGTCAAGGGCTTTCCCCCCCGGGATAAATCTTACCACACCACAATCATAAACCACTTGCAGTGCCACAAACATGCCCATGGCATTCATACATCACTCAAAATCCCTGCTCTTCCAACATTCACACCATGCCTCAACTCCAGCATGCAATATCACAATTATATATATTCATAGAGCAGGTAATCATATGATCATGTTCATAAACATTTTCATGGAGCATATAATCATGTAGTCAGGAGCCAAGCTCTATCAGAATCTTATGCTCCCTAATACAATGTGCAGGTAAAGCATTTACATTCTATCTAAACAGCTATGCACATAACTACATAAATAGTTACCATTCCTTGAGTGAAGCTATCTTCAGTGATGTGTGTACATGCACAGCTTGTCTTCAGGAACCATAAACCTTGGCTCACTCTGATACCAAGTTGTAACGCCCCAACTCCAGGGACCGTTACGGTGTGCCTTGTAAACAGTGCTAAACTCACTAATCGAGTTATTTGGCCAAAATCGTGTACTAAGTATGATTAGCGGTTTAGGGATTAAAATTTTTGGTTAAGATGTAACGTTTCACTAGAACGTTTAATATATATATTGGGATCCCCAAAAACATAGTTTCAAAGTCTATTACAGAAAAGTATTTACAACAAGCCGTTCTAAGCGGCAAAACAGGGTTCAACCCTAGTTCATCTTTAAACCTCGGCCGTGGCGGACGAGCAGCTGCATATGTACACGTCATCACCTAAGCTCTCCAACTCAAGGATGGTCCAGCTTCCTTTTTCCTTTACCTGCACCACATAGCACCCGTGAGCCGAAGCCCAGCAAGAAAACACAATATAACATGATATAATATCAACAGTAATTGTATTGATTATTCAAGACCAACAGTCCAAACAAATAGGTGACTAATACAAGAGTCACAAATGTGGGGTCAGCACCCTTTAGCCATGTGACGATAGGGTCACCAGGGCTTAACTGGTAGGTTGTCCTTTCATAAGTTCGATCAGGACAGGTGCATGGTGAATGGTCACCAACATAACCTTCCTCCCGACTCTAGAGTCGTAACTATGGACAGCGTCCCCTAGCCATGTGACAAACAGTCACCGGGGCCATATGCCCTGGCTATGAACATCTGGTCTTAGACTAGGCAAGCGCTTATAAGTTCATCGACTTTAGGGTCGGTCCAGCATTAATGCCATAGAGCCATTCAATGCATGTTCATCGACTTTAGGGTCGGTCCATACACAAGTAAGCCATGCCACCAAACATATATCACATGTTCAATATCCATAAACAAGGTATTCAGCATGCTTACTAAACAGATACTAGTACAATTAGGATCATGCATAAACACAGAGGCTCAAGCTCTGAACGATATCATACTCAGTATACAAAGCATGTCCTAATCACATGTTTCTCATGCATCATATGCATAATATTCAACAATCCAGCATGTACCAATAATAGCCATGCATGTCACATTTAATAATCAACCAACATGCATCAAGAATAGCCATGCATGTCACATATAATAATCAACCAACATGCATCAATAATAGCCATGCATGTCACATATAATAATCAACCAACATGCATCAATAATAGCCATGCATGTCACATATAGTAATCAACCAACATGCATCAATAATAGCCATGCATGTCACATTTACACAGGGTGCAGTTTTCTTACCTCAGATTCGAGCTAGAATGATTAAAAGAACGACCCTTGAGAACGATCAACTTTTAGTCCTTTAGCGGTCACCTAGTCATAACCAAATATAGGATATCATCAATAAAAATGATCAACAAATAGTTCCCAAACCAAAACCTAGCCTCCGAGACATCAAACACCACTCAACTGGGTAATAGGTTCGACCCCGAGGCCTAAGGCTTGAATCCCTAAGCTAAAAACACATTTCTGGCCAAAAAGCCACTAAGGGCCGCGACCCTCCCCAGCTGCGCTGCGGCGCGCCCCTCAAACAAAGGTAGCCTTCTCTGTCACACGCCAAGGGCCACAACGCACCACAGCCATGCCGCGGTGCTTAACCAAGACTAGCCAAAAACCCAGCACGCACCAGCTCGACTTCCCCTGCGCTTTTCCTTGAAACCAGCCCTTCAAACCTGTCCCAAACCTCAACCTAACACCCAATTTAACCACCAAACATCATCCACAACTCACCCTCATCATAACCCAAGTTAAACATCAATCAAACTTCTATTAATCCAAACTTTCTACAAGAAATTCACAAGCTAAAAACTAAAGCCCAAAACAGAGCACACCATAAAATTCATGACTGGAACTCACCTCAAACTTGATTTTGAATCCCCTTTAATGGCTGAATCAAGTTCCCAAGCTCCCACCTTTGATCTCCTAACTTAACTCTTCAAGATGGCTCTCAAAATTTGAAAGGAAGATGAAGGAGAAATGGTGTACGGGTGAGGGAGAAGGTTGAGGATAATGATGCTCTATTTTAACTATTCCATAGCCTTCTAAAACTCTAAGGCTGATACAAATCCTTAAGGTCAAAAGACCATAATGCCCCTAGGCCAATTAAATCCCTCTAAAGACTTCCGAGGGTAAAACCGTCCTTTGCCGCCTATCACATTAATTATAATTAACAATCTCCAATTCCCATTATTCACAGCATTCTCAAATACCAATAAATCATATCCCATTACCCTTTTATTCCCGGTAATGCTCTAATCATCAAAATGACCCCGAGACTCACCCCGAGCCCCGAACTTAAACCCGTTATGACTAGACCAAACACTTACATCACATGATCGTCTCATGCCGAATAGCTCGAACCCATCCACCTTATAATATGGCTATATTAATTAATCACAACCATGCACCCAAAATACACAATTATGCCCACAGCGACCAAATTACCAAAATGCCCTCATAATTAACATATGAACCCATATGCATGCATTCACCATCATATAATAATATAATTCACGTAAACATGCATATAATCATTAAATACCATAATAAATCAATTATGGCCCTCCCGGCCTCCTAATCAAGGTCCTAAACCTTATTAGGAAATTTAGGGCATTACAACTAATGCCCTACATGCAAAAAAAAGCATCCAGACGAATGCAGGTTCAAGACAAAAGATTGTTTTTGTAACGACCCGAATTTGCTAATCGGGCTTAGGGCCTTGATTAGTGTGCCTGGAGGGCAATAAATGTTTTAATATGCTAATATGTGGATTTATGTGAATATATGATAATGATGCATGTTTAGTTGAGTTAAATGTGCATGTGGGCCCCATATGGATATTAGGGGCATAAGTGTGATAAATGTGATGAATGTTATATATATGTGATATGTTTGCGCAGCACGATCTGAGACAGTCCTGGGGAGCAGTTAGCCAGAGAGTCACAACGGGGTTGAGATTCTGACTCGGGGCGAGTCGAGGGGTAATTTGGGTACTAGGTGTGTTATGAGAATATCGGGACATGAAAATAAATATTTGGTTACCCCGAGCCTTGAGGTAACCATATAGACTTAAGCTGAATAAAACAAAAAGGAGGAATTAATTAGAAGCTTTGGGAACCGACTTACACCTTTCTTCTGAACTAAGGATAGCTTCTCACCATTCATGTCTCTCTCTCCTTCATTCTCTAAGAAACAACTCAAGGAAATTTTGGTGTAAGCTAGCTTAAGCAAGGGATTGGGCTGAGAAAACTTAGGAGCTTGGAGCTTGGGGATTGAGGATCAACTTCAGGGATTGAATTCAGCAAGGGGGTTTCAGCGAGGCTCAAGTTAGAGGACTGTGCTCGGGATATCTGTGATCGGTGAGCTCGGGACTCAGGTAAGAAAACTCCTGTTCCCATAGAGCTTGTATGCAAGGCTAAGCCCCTTGTTTGAGTAGAACTGATATGCAGGGCTGAGCCCATTGTGTTTGAACAGCGGGTCGTAGCCCTTTAACTGAATATGCTAGAATTCTGTACTTGCCTGCTATGCTATGTATGCTATTATGTTAATGATCGGCAATAGCCGGGAGCGATGTAGGCCGAGAACGGCTGGGGCCGGAAACGGCGAAGGGCCGGGAACGGCGTTAGGCAAGTTGAGTGCAAGGTCGGATACGGCAAGGGGCCGGGAGCAGCGTTGAGCACGTGGAGTGCGAGTTGCCAGGGCGAGTCCCTAGAAGGATACCTGGGATATCCTCACGGCGTGGTCCGCGAACCCAGGGCTTGGTAAACGCTTGGGATGGATAGGTCGTATTTGTTTAGCCCATTGGTGGCCTGTTTATATGCTTGATATATGTGTTGCATATGTTATCTGTTTGTGGGTTTTCTTGCTGGGCTTCGACTCACAGATGCTATGTGGTGCAGGTAAGGGTAAGGAAAAGGCCAACCAACCATGAGTGTAGCAGGCGTGAGGCGGCGTGTACATGTTTGGCCAGCTTGGCTGCCACAGCCAGAGGATTTTGGGAGATGCTTGTAAATGAACTTAGATTTTGTCGTTTAACCGACTTGGTTCTATGTTTGTGTTGTAAATATTTCTAAACTTTATTTTGGGATACCAGGTGTCAAACTTTTACGATTTTCAATGTTACGGAGTTAATTCTAAAGTTTTTCCTCTGTTTATAGTTTAATTACATTATTTGACCTAAAACCTCGATTAGCGAGTTGAAAGCATGTTTTTAAACTCACTTAGTAACGGCTTTAAGGAGGTAGGGCGTTACAGTTTTAATTGTGGTCAATATGGACATCTCAAGAAGGACTACCCAAAATTAAAATAGCAAAAGAAGGATGACAAGCTCATGCCAACTAGAGTTTTTGCTCTTACAAGAGGAGAGGCTGAAACCAGCAACACTATGGTAACAGGTCAGATTACTATTTTTGGAAAATTATGTACTGTCTTATTTGATTATGGAACTACACATTCATTTATCTCTGTGAAGATGGTAGATAGTTTAGAAAAACCTTGTGAATATTTTAGAGATAGGTTTGTTACGGAATTACCCTCGGAAGAGGTTATGTTATCATTTAGAGGAGTGCGTGGTAGATTGGAGACATGGAGTTTCTAGTAGACCTGATAAAGATGGATATAAAAGATTATGATGTGATTTTGGGTATGGATTGGCTAGCAAAATATGAGGCTACGATAGATTGCAAAAGAAAGGTGGAGAACAATTCACTTTTAAAGGAGATATGACAGGAGTCAGTTTACCCATTACCTCGGCACTGAAAGCATAGAATATGATCTGCAAGGGGTGCCAGGCGTATCTAGCTAGCGTAGTTGATAAAGCACGAGAACTGCAACCTAAGCCAGAAAATGTTCACATTGTTTGTGAGTTTTTTGAAGTGTTCCCAGAAGGTTTACCTGGATCGCCTCCAAACAGAGAGATAGAGTTCATGATTGAATTAGCACTAGAGACAGCTCCAATCTCGAAGGCTCCCTACTACATTGCACCAACAGAGCTGAAAGAGTTAAAGGCACAGTTACAAGAGTTTTTAGATAAAGGGTTCATAAGACCAAGCTATTCACCTTGGGGCGTGCCATTATTATTCGTCAAGAAGAAGGATGGAAGTATGCAGATGTGCATTGACTATAGAGAGCTCAACAAGAATAAGTGTCCTTTACCACAGATATACGATCTTTTTTATTACCTTTGAGGGTCAACAATGTTTTCTAAGATTGATTTACGATCATGATATCACCAACTGAGTGTGAGGGAAGAAGATATTCCTTAAACGACATTCTGAACAAGATACAAACACTACAAGTTTTTGGTAATGTCGTTTGAGTTAACTAATGCACCAATAATGTTTATGGACTTAATGAATTAAGTATTCAAGGATTACCTAGTATTTATAGATGATATTCTAGTATACTCTAAGATGATAGCTGAACATGAGGAGCACATTCGATTGACCCTAAATAGACTTAAAGAGCACCAGTTGTATGCCAAGTTCAAGAAGTGTGAATTTTGGCTAGAGAAAGTGGCTTTTCTAGGCCATATCGTGTCTAAGTGGAAGTAGATCATGCTAAGATATAAGCTGTAAGAGATTGGCCAAAGCCCAAGAGTGCAACAGAAGTAAAGAGTTTTCTAGGTTTCGTAGGGTATTATAGACGGTTCGTTAAAGGGTTTTCAAAGATAGTACACCCTTAACGAATTTGACTCAGAAACATCATAAATTTGTTTTGACTGATAAGTTTGAAGAAAGTTGTTGGTATCAAATAATCAAATCAGAGGTGCGCAACAGAATATATGGACCCATTTTAATAAATTTTAATACCAGTCAGGATCATACACATATATAAATATTAAATCACATACAAACAGATCAGGGATTACCTTTTGTAGTATATCAAGTGTCCTTGAGTCTTTTTGTATAAATCAACAATCTTCCAATCCAGTGTTCTGATATCTCACACCCTGATCTTCCAGACCAAGCCTCAAACACACAAGGACGTGTGTGGGTACGTAGAATTCAAAATGTTGATTTATGTGACTCCCTAGAAGTCCTCAACACATGAGATCTAGAGAGTTTTGACAGAAAAAATGTTTAGAATAGTTTTCATGTTTAGAGAAAACTATCGCTTTAGAGAGAGAGTCTATATTTTTTATTTCTTAAAAATAATAATGAAGTCTTATTTTGAAAGTCACGTACTATCAGACTTATAAAGATATTTAATCTAATTAAAGAATTTTTATTTAATTAAAATTAAAACTGATTAGATATTTACATTTAATTATTTATTTAAATCATATTTAAAAAGAATAATTGAATAACTAATTAAAAAAAATTATTACAGTGTGTGTCGTCCAAGCCTGTATTATGTTTCCCTGATTTTCTCATTTGCTTGTTTAATTAATCTTTAAGACAATATAGTTATCCCAACATAAATATCAGTTAATTCAAAATTAACTTTATCTTAAATATCAGTTTTAAATTAAATATATAAATATCATATTATAAATAAGATATTTATTATTATCTCTTTATATTAATCCAAACACGATTAATATTAATTTTAACCTATAGTTTTTCAAAATAAAAACTATATAGTTAAATAATTAATTAATTCACAATTAATCAATTACCATAATTATTTCCTTGCCCTGGAAAATAATTTATTTGCAATTTCGTCTTTTCTCTTTACAAATCTTTCTTTTGGCATCCTTACCCTTGACGGTGCAGGACAAAGGTGATCCGAGGACCATGAACCTATAATATGAATCTCTAATAAACCAGATTATTAATTAAAGTCTTTAATCTAATAATCTTATTTATAGATTCCATGATTACTCCACTATAAATATGGAATTGCACTCTAAGTATTTATAGAATTATATTTACAGAGTTATCTCTAGTAGTCCATTGATATAATCAATATATGTAGTTATGTCCTCAATTATTAGTTCGTTAATTAGAGTTGGTCAAAATTACTTGTTTACCCTTGTAATTACCTCTTGATCCTTAAGTTCCATTAATTCACTAGCGAATAATTAATCTATAATCTAATTATAAATTTGAGCTCAATAATTATTCAGTTCCAAAATCAACCCTTAAGGGAACCAATATTCGATCTGTTAGAAAAGCATGGATTCCATTATTATAATTCATGTTCCCAGACATCCATGATATTGAATCTCCAAAACAAAAGTCATTAGCCTCATTATTCTAAGAGACCTTAACGAGTGAATCAAAAGATCCAAAAATCATAAACATGAGTTCATGAATATTGTAACGCCCCACGTCACTATGGCTGATTCCTCGAATGACGACTGACCCTACAAACCAACACGAGTCTTTCCAGCGTGCTTTGTCCTCACTTGCACGCTTCCTGGGAAAACTTCCCAAGAGGTCACCCATCTTGAGATTACTCCAGGTCAAGCACGCTTAACTTTGGAGTTCTCAAGTGATGGGCTACCGAAAAGAAGATGCATCTTGTTGGCATAGGTAGTACCCATCAATCCATTTAAACCATCTTCAACTGTGTAGTCCCATACCTACACAGTCTTAGAATCATCACACTTAACCTTCCCTAGATGGTGTGGGATTGCACAACTTTACCCGGTCTTTCCCCATCCTCAACCAGGCGGGGGCAGAATAGCGGAGCAAGTACAAGTATTAGTAGCATAGCAAAAATGATCACGGGATACTTACTGTCACAAACACTCAAGATTTAGACTGATCTACAAATGATCATCTATTATGATAAGAATTAAATCTTTACGTCAAATGGCAAGTTTATAAAGATAACTAATTCTCATCGGTCTTGTCATATATAATCTCTATTATATACAACACATTTACTAAGATGTCTATCCACATTAGTAATCCGAATCTAGATTACTTGCATCTCGTATGCTTAGAAAATCGTACTAGTAACCATACATTAAAGATTCTTTACTTTAATATGTTATTGACTATTTTATTCATTATATATGATCTTAATTCTCTCGTACTAATACAAGATCATATTCGCATGAATGAATATGAAATTTTCTTGATATTAATATATAATTAATTCAAACAATAATTATAATATTCAAATATAATAAAATTTTACTTTTATTTAAAACCAATAAAATGTCTTTACATGCTTTTAGGGAATTAATCCTAACAATCTCCTACTTGCCCTCAAAGCAAGTGAGGCATCTCCCTTAATCCCATATTGTGCACGTGACCCATGAACGACTTTGGAGGAAGTGTCTTGGTAAATAGGTCACATATTAATTACATATTAAGTATGTATATGATTTTCACATATTAATTACTAAAACCAATTAATTAGTTTAAAAGTTGGTTAGTATGAACATATATATACTAACCTATAATAGTATTGGATTGTTTTAGGTGATTTTAGCTTGAAATGGATAGAGATTGGATGAAAAAAATAGATTGTCTAAAGAATATAGAGAGGGATTTGAATATTTCATAAGGTTTGCAATAAAGAATGGAGATGACTCTATAATATGATATCTTACTTGATAGGTTAACTACAAACTATATTTGTTAAATTGATTTTTATTTAATTCACAATATATATATATACATTTTTTATGAGTTTTTGGCTAATATTTAAGTAGGATGTTATAAGATATATATATTCTATAATCTGTCTATTTATTGTAAGCTATTTGGATCTTCTATAAATACATATATAATAGGGGAAATATGCCGACGAGATTGATGCCTATTTTGGTAGGCTAGAACTGCCAAGATAGGCCCTATTTTCAATCTCGTCACTTAAATTCTCAACGGGCCAAGCAAATGGCATTTTCTTAGTAGTGTATCAAAACATCTCAAGATTTTTTCGTGAATTTTTTGTCCTCAAATAATGTTTATATGTATTTGACTTTCTGCTAGTTTTTATTTCCATGTTATATGACAGAGGATCCAAATCCCTTTAAATAGGTTGTACAACACGAACAAAAATTACAGTGCTCCATCTAAAAACCAATTGGTGATTAGTGGAGTTACTCATGTTCTTATTAGCGGCTCAATATTCTTACACTTATTCCATGTGGAATACCATAATCCAATAACCCCTCAAGATGGTGGCGATTTTTCGATCACCAATCATGAATCACCTTATCACAAGTGGCCTCTTTTCAGCTTGATTTATTTTTTTTTAGTTCTCAAGTATCTTTTTGCACTATGCGGATCTCGTGCGACTTAGCTCACAATTTGGGTCTCAAGTGTCTTATTGCACTATGCGGATCTCAAGCGTTTTTTTTAAGTTGGCTCACTCTTTGGAAAGGTGTGGTTCGAATGCCTGCTAAGGAATTGACTCATGATACCACGACAAGAATCATAGAGCTCCATCTAAAAAACAATTAGTGATTAGTAAAGTTACACATATTCTTATTAATGATTCAATATTCTTAACTTATTACAAGTGATACACCATACTCTAACACGCACAAAGCAATATCATAATAAAATCTATTAATTTTGAGGTCACTGTTAGGAGTGTGTCCTAAAAGCATGTAAAGATATTTGTTTTTTCTGTGAATAAATAAATACAATGGTTTATTATTATTGTTATATTTAGATTGTTAAATTATTGTTTGAATAATTTTGTAAATATCAGAAAAATTCCATATTCATTATTGAGGGTGTGATCTTGTATTAGTACGAGAGAATTAAGATCACATGAATGAATAAAAATAGTCAACAACAACAAATTAAAGTTATAGAATTCTTTAATTGGAGTTGTAAGTACGGTTTACTGAGTATCATAATGATACAAATAATCTAGATTCAGATTATTGATGTGGGAAGACATCTTGGTAAAGGTGCTTTATATAATATGATTATATATGACATGGACCGATATGAATTAAAGTCTTTATCCAAAAACCATTTAATGATAAAGACTTGTAATTCATATCATAACTGATGATCATTTATAGATCAACCTAAATCCTGAGTGTTCATGAACTCATGTTCATGTTTATTAAATCTTTTGATTCATTCGTTAAGGTCTCTTCAAAGAATGAGGCTAATGACTTTTGTTTTGGATATTTAATATCATGGATGGATGGGAACATGTATCAACAATACGAAATCTAATCTTTCCTAACGGATCGTATATTAGTTCCCTTAAGGATTAATTCTGGAACTGAATGATTTTGAGCTCAAATCTATAATTAGATTATAGATTAATTATTCACCAATGAATTAATGGTACTTAAGGAATAAGAGGTAAATTAGAAAAGTTAAATGATAATTCTTCCATTCTAATTTATGAACTAATTAATTAGAGGGTTGAACTATTGTAAGATGGTTATATCAATGGACGACTTAAGAAAAAGATTTCTGTAAAAGTATATCTATAACATAAAGAGTGCAATTTTGAATTTATAGTGGAGTAATATAAGAATTAATAAATTAACTATTATAATTAAAGAGTTTAATTATTTAGTTTCAATTTATTGAAGCTTAATGTTATAGGTCCATAGTCCCCGAAATGGCTCAAACAATCACTGTCAAAGGCAAATACAAAAAATGGGCAAAAAAGGACTTATGTGATAAGTAAAATATTTTTCTATGTATCAAACATAATTATTGTTTAAATATGTGTAATTAATTAATTATTTGATTTAACAAAAATATAATTAATTTTGAATTAATTTATTTTTGGGATTTTTGGTATTTAAATAATAATAAAAATTGGGAAAAATCACATGCCATCACAGGCATGTGGTACATGTGTGGCACAGTGCACAGGCACTGTGCTACACGCATAAGAGGGTTTACTCAGTCTCTTGATTCCACAATTTTAGTTATTTAAATATTAAATAAATAATGAGATATTTTAATATGATTAAAATATTATTATTTAAACAAAATCTGATAACTGATCAGTTATTTTGAATTTGTTTAACATAACAAATATTTTAATATATTGGATATTATTAAATATTGGATATCAGTTTTTCACATAACGTAACTTTTCAGGGATAGAAAAATATCTAGGAATCTCTCTCAGAGAAAGAGAACAGTGACAAAAACTAAAGTCATTGTTCTTCACAAAAACCTAGGTCCAAACTTTTTCAGATTTCATGTGTTGAGAACATCTGATAAATAGTTTATTGCCTATTATTTGTATAGCGAGCCCACACTCGTTCTTTGTGTGCCTGAGAACATTTTGGAAGATCTTGGTGTGAGATCTCGAGGATTTAGCCATACGAAAAGATAGCAGCAAGGAAGGACCTGAGGTAATTTTTCTGTTCATGTCCTTGATTCAATATATATATATATATATATTTATGCATGTGAAGAAGTAGATCTAGAAATCTTATGGGATTAATCTAACAATTTGATTGTTGTTCCGTTGAGTATAATCTCTGATTTGATCAATAAAAACCAACAGTCACAAGGCTGATACACAACACTGTTACGTTTGACTCATCCATTCAGAGACTATAAACCAGCAAAACTACGCATTTCTTATACATTGTCACGACACAACATTAATCTCAAGCACCAAAAGACAGTACTCTCATGGCGCCTCCCTCAAAAGAATCAGTAAACACTCCACAAGTTGTTAATGATGAAAGAAAACAAGAAGAAGAGAACCTCGCATACGCAGCACGACTTGCGAACTCAACTGTGCTCTCCATGTCCTTGCAATCCACCATTGAGCTTGGAGTTTTCGATATCATAGCCAAAGCTGGCGAGGCAGCTAAGCAATTTGCAGCGGAGATCGTGGCACAGATGCCAACCAGCAACCCTGATGCGCCTAGAATGCTAGACTGCATCCTCAAAATGCTAGCTAGCCACTCTGCTTACATTTTCTCTGGAGATTGATGATCTAAGGGTCTATAGTCTTAAAAATGTATCTAAGTACTTTGTCACTGATGAAGATGGTGTTTCATTGGGTCCCTTGATGTCATTGGTACAAGATAAGGTCTTCTTGGATAGTTGGTCAGTCTTTATTTCTTCTTTTTATACTTACAAGTAAGAGCATGGATAATATTTTTACGGGTCTTCTTAGTAAGGTAGTATTATTTAATTAGTTCAAGTTTTAACTACACGATTAATCGTAGACTAATAAGTGAAAAGGGATGGATTTTTGTTAGCCAGGCCCAAATACCATTGGACAGCCAAGCGATCCAAGAAGAAGCTGGGAAATGGGTTGAGATGACAGCCCAGGAAGACATGGCCCAAGATGAAGTCTCTACCTCACACTCAGCTGAAGGAAGTCGGGTAGCAAAAGAAGTAACCAGGGAGGCTGAAGAAGATAAATAGGAACACAAGTCAGAGCGTGGAATCCGTAAGCGCGTGGAGCCAAAATGGATGAGGGACTATGTAGTCGCGGGAAGACGTTGAGAGAAGGGGAAGAACCAACTGATTTCTATTACTGCTTATTGGTTATTGTTCTTTCATTTTGCATTTTCGGTGCTTTGGGGTTATTTTCTTTTACTGGACATATATATACTCCTGCTGGTTTGTATTGAAATTTTTATGCAATTAGTGGAATTTGATTGTATTTTGGGAGTTTGGCACTGACTCAAAGAGTGTGTTTGATTACATTATGTAACAATTGGTGCTTTCATTTTTCTGTTGCAGAGACATGAAGAATGAGGAGATTGCCAAGCTCTTGAAGGCCATGGATATCAGTTTGAAGTAACACGCCGACTCTCAGCTGGATCGTTTCACGTCTCTGTTGGAGCAACATCGTCTCCGCACGGAGGAGCAGCTTTCTCAATTCTCCTCTACGCTAACTGCTCCACCTGCAGCACAGGTCGAGCCGGGCTCGGACTAGAGTCAAGCCATCGGGGGTTCTATGGGCGGGCCAGCCTCTCGGGAGGTCACTGCGATTCTGAAGACGCTTTGCGTGAAAGTGCTCCGTTTCTGCGGTTCTAAGTTTGCAAGTTGGATTTATCGGATCAACAAATTTTTCGATCTTCATCAAATCGAACCGGAAATGCACCTTGATGTGGTCGCTTTTCATTTGGAGGGAGAGCCCTCTACCTGGTTTCAGTGGATGGAATGTGGGGGTACGCTGACCAGCTGGGATGTTTTTCTTCGGGAGCTTGAGAAAAGATTTGGCTCCTCGTTATACGATGACCCTCTAGGTCGGATTGCTAAACTGCTACAGGTAGACACGATTGCTCAGTTCCGGGCGGAATTTGAGAATCTCATAACTCGGATTAGTGGGGTTTCCAACTCCATGTTTCTTAATTTTTTTTATCTAGGGATTGAAGCTATATATTAGGCGTGAACTACTCCTTGCTGCTCCGACCAACTTCGCCGATGTTATCGCTAAAGCTTAGATGTATGAGGATCGCCATATGGCCTTCACCAACCGATCCACTCTGGTTGGGCCTCGTTCAAGGGTGTATTCGGGGAACGAATCGCCTAGTGCTCTGCCATCCTTGTCACCTTCTGGTTCGTCTGCAAAGGTCTTCCATGCACCTAAGTTCCCTATTAAGCGACTCACTCTGGAAAAATTGAAAGACCGCCGTGACAAGGGGTTTTGTTTCACTTGCGGCGAGAAATTCAATTTCAACCACAAATGCAAGAATTGAATGATGGTGTTGTGCGGTATGGAGGATGAGCCGGATAGTGTCGAATTGCCATTGGAAATAAGCGACAGTGAGGCGGGGGAGGAGGTCAGTCTACATCCTCTAGCGAATTCTACTAATCCCAAAAATTTTCGGCTTATGGCCACTCATGGACTGAATCAGTTAGAGGTTCTCATCGACACGGGCAACAATATGAATTTCATCCAGGAGGATTTGGCTATCAAACTTAGTCTTCCTCGCGAGGACACCAAATGTTTCTGGGTTTATATGGGCAGCGGTCATTACCTTACTTGTTCTCAGTAGTGCCAACAGGTTCCATTAGAGTTACAAGGTCACCAATTCCTTGTCGATTTGTTCGTTTTACCGATTTTGGGATTGGATGTTGTTCTCGGCATGCAGTGGTTACAAACATTGGGTCCGTGTATTCATAACCATAAGGAATTAACTATGGAGTTTCAGTGGGCGGGACGAACCGTGCGTTTGGAAGGGAACACAAAGATGCACACTCGACAGGTATCATTTTCACAGCTGAGTTGCTTACTCGGTGATGATTCGGTTAGCTGTTTTTTCCAGCTATCGACGATCACTTCAGACTCTACTCTAATGGGAGCTGAGTTGGGTCAGCTTATGTTGCAAATTCCTCGAGCAGGACAGAACGTTCTCCGTGAGTTCGCCGCTGTGTTTTCTGAGCCGAGTCAACTGCCGCCTATTCGACCCATGGACCACCGCATTCATTTGGCACCAAGCTCAGCCCCAGTCAATGTCTGACCATACCGTTATCCTTATTTTCAAAAGGATGTCATGGAACAGTTGGTACAAGAGATGCTTGTGTGCGGGTTTATTCGCCATAGCACCAGCCCGTTCTCGTCGCCAGTGTTATTAGTCAAGAAAAAGGATGGCACATGGCGCTTTTGCATGGATTACCGCACTCTAAATGGAATCACCATCAAAGATCGATTCCCTATCCCCACCATTGACGAGTTGTTAGATGAATTAGGCGGGGCGACCATTTTTTCTAAGCTAGATTTGCGGGCTGGTTACCACCAGATCAGAATGGACCGACGGGACATCCATAAGACAACATTTCGAATGCACAATGATCACTACGAGTTTGTCGTCGTGTGATAAATGAGATTTAGACTCATTTATCTATGGGTTTTTTTAGGAAAAATATTAGGTGTTTGTTTTGTTTTGTTCTATTTTACGTTTGTTTTTGTATGTTTTTCAGGTGTCGAAGGACTAATGTGACTTAGGTGTGGAAACATGGTGGAAACATAGACAAAATGACAAAAGGTGGTGGAAAATGTGTTTCGGAGTACTTCCTGCGACCGCAGGAAGTGTGTCTTGCGGCTGCAACTTCAGAGGAGTTTTGCATTTCTAGAGCATTCCTGCGACCGCAGGATATGTCTGAAAAAGAGAAAAATGCAAATTTTTAATTAAGGGCGTTTTAGTCATTTCATGTTTAACAAAACACTAATTAGGTTTAAATGACGATAAATGAGAGGGAATGAGGCACTTTTTGATATCTGGACTGAGAGAGGAGGCTAAGGAGGCTTTGGATTGATCATCTAGAGTTCTTTTCTTTTCTTTTCTTTTTAATTTTAGTTTATGTTAATTTCATGTTTATGGATTTCTTAATGATAAACATGAACTAAATTTCTGTTTAGGATTTCTAATTGACTCTCTTGAAACTCTATTATGATTTAATGTATTTATCTATTTCTTCTCCATCTGAAATCTATTCACTTTGTGTTTATTGTTTATGTAATTGACTGATCACCTTTTACATATGATTTATGAATTTGAATCAAAATCTGAAAAGTGAGATTTGAATATGCTAAAATTGAATAGACATAGATTTCAATTTAGAACGAGAGTATCAAATTGGTTTATGTGATTTATGGTTGTATTCATTGCTTCCTATTGTTTGAATTGACCAGAGAAATATAGGGAATTCACATTAGGTCGAGTTTTCTATTTCTTCATTCGAATAGTTAACACTTTTGCATGCCTATCATTTCAGTGAGAAGAATTTCAGTAATAATTAAATTCAAGAATAATAGAGTGGATAGTAGAGAAGATTAGGATTCCTAATTATTTTACAGTGAATTTAATCTTGTGTTTTTGTTATTATTTGATTTCTGCAGTTGTTATTTATTTCTATTTTCTTGTTTTAAAAATTCACAAATCTAGGTTTCATTAGTCAAATAGAAACTAAAAATTAATTATTTGGTCATTGATAATTCAGTCTCCGTGGGAACGATATCGGTCTTACCGGAATAAACTACAAAAGCGATTACGTATACTTGCGTAGCTTAATTTTCGCAACAAGTATTTGGCGCCGTTGCCGAGGACTGAAAAATTATCAATATTAAAATAGTTAATTTTATTTCTAATTTGGTTGTTTTCTTTTACATAATTTCTAATTTGTTTGGCTGTGGTTGTTCTTTATCTCAAGTATTTTCCTTATATGCGCAGTAGAAGGGGAGTTGACAGTCCAATTCCAATTAATCTTGAGATTGAGAAAGAGTGCAAGCGAAACAGAAAAAACAAGAGGGCTGAAAGTTCCACTGTTGTTACAGCAGATATTAATAACAACAGCGTGGAAAACATGAGCGGGGAAGCACAAAAAAATCATAATCCTGCCCGTCCAGGAGCTCTACGGGACTATGTACTCCCTATTGTCACAGGAGTACACTCATGCATCCGTCCTCCAGCAGTAGAGGCAAATAATTTTGAGATCAAACCTGCTATATTGCAGATGGTCCAAACTGCGGTTCAATTTAGTGGCCTCCCCACTGAAGACCCCAATATGCACATAGCAAATTTCCTGGAGTTGTGTGCTACTTTCAAGATGAATGGGGTGAGTGATGATGCCATTAGATTGCGTTTGTTCCCATTCTCACTACGGGAGCGAGCGAAAAGTTGGCTAAATTCACTTGAGGCCAATACTATCACCACTTAGGATGCTTTAGCTTAGAAGTTTTTAGCGAAGTTCTTTCCACCTGCTAAGGCTGCTAAATTGAGAGAGGAGATCAATAACTTTTCTCAATTTGAGGGAGAATGCTTGTATGATGCTTGGGAGAGGTTCAAGGACTTAATCAGAAAATGTCCCCACCACGGTATTGAGAAATGGATGTTGGTCCACAACTTTTACAATGGTTTGTGCGGTACCACTCGCACAATCATTGATGCAGCAGCGGGAGGAGCGTTTATGAGTAAAATTGCTAATGAAGCTTATGAACTCTTAGAGGAAATGGCCACTAATAATTACCAATGGCCAAGTGAACGAGCGGGCAGTAATAAAAAGGTTGCAGGGGTTCACGAATTAGATGCAATCACAGCCTTAACTGCTCAAGTTGCGTCTCTAACTAAGCAATTGCAACAAAATACCATGTCTGCCCAGGTTGTGCAAGCCCAAGTAATGTGTGAATTGTGTGGGGGGTCTCATTCTTTTGACCAGTGCCAAGCTGTTTTAGATCCTAACAATGTTCCATTAGATCAAGCTCAAGTTCAGGCAGTGGGTAGTTTTCAGAGGCCCTACAACAATCCTTACTCTAACTCATATAATCTGGGGTGGAGAAACCATCCTAACTTTTCCTGGAGAAATAATCAAGGCCAACAACAACAACCGTTTCAACCACCGTATCAGCGGCCTGTGACTCAAGCTCCACCACAAGAATCAACCTCTCAACAACCTAAGCCGCCAGCTTCTACAGAACAACCTAGTGAATTACAGGTTGCCCTATTGACTCTCACCAACACTCAAACTCAGTTTATGACTGAGACTAGATCCTCCATCAGAAATTTGGAGATGCGAGTGGGGCAGTTAGCTAATATGTTGAATACTAGGCCTCAAGGGAATTTTCCTAACAATACTGTGGTAAATCCTAAGGAGCAATGCCAAGCTATCACTCTGAGGAGCAGGAAAGAAATTGAGGGTCCTTCTCAAAAAGGGACTCAAGAAAAAAAGGCTGTAGAAGAGGAGAGTAATGAAAAAGTTGAGCCCCAAGTGGAGGAAAAGGTTACTGAAGGCCTTGCAACCAAGGAAAAGATTCAACCGGTAGTTGTTAATTCTAATGTCAAAATCCCATATCCACAACGACTCTGGAAGAATTCCCTTGACAAACAATTCTCAAAGTTTCTTGAGGTGTTTAAAAAGCTTCACATTAACATCCCATTTGCTGAGGCTTTGGAACTAATGTCGAGTTATGTAAAATTCATGAAAGAGATTTTATTGAAGAAGCGAAGGTTGGAAGACTTTGAGACGGTGGCACTTACTGAGGAGTGCAGTGCAATTCTACAAAGGAAGCTCTCACAAAAGCTTCAAGATCCGGGGAGTTTTACTATCCCTTGTACTATAGGGAAATTTGAATGCAAACATGCTCTTTGTGATCTAGGAGGAAGTATCAATCTCATGCCTCTATCTGTTTTTCGGAAGCTTGGTCTTGGTGAGGCAAAGCCTACTACTGTTACTCTACAACTCGCGGATCAATCAATCAAGCACCCAAGGGGAGTTATTAAAGATGTGTTAGTCAAGGTTGACAAGTTTATTATTCTAGCGGATTTCATTGTTCTAGATATGGAGGAGGATACAACAGTTCCCATTATTCTTGGGAGACCATTCTTGGCTACTGGGCAAGCCCTTATTGATGTGCAAAAGAGTGAGTTGAGGTTGAGAGTTCAAGGGGAAGAAGTGGTCTTTAATGTATTTAAGGCCATGTCTTATCCAAGAGCAAGTGATAGTTGCTTTAATGTTGATGTGATTGATGAGGTGGTTTCGAAAAAGAGGATTACTAATGATCCTCTTGAATTGGCTTTGGCGTTGGGTGTTGATAATGAAGAGGAGGATTTGGAGACTCATGAGTATGTGAAATGGATCAATTCTTATGGTCCATATTACAAGAAGAAATTTGAAGAATTGGGGCAGGTTCCTGAGCGCCCCATACCATCTATTGAAAAGCCTCCAATCCTTGAGTTGAAGTCTTTACTGAAGCATCTTTGTTATGTGTACTTGGGGGAGAAAGAAACGCTGCCGGTTATTATATCTTCATTGCTGTCAAAAGGTGAAGTAGAAAAACTTTTGAGGGTTTTGAGGGCTCATAAACGTGCTATATTGGGTGGACTTTAGCTGATATTCGAGGAATTAGCCCTTCAATAATTATGCACATAATTCTTATGGAAGAAGATAGCAAACCTTCCATTGAAGCTCAAAGAAGGCTAAATCCCTCTATGAAGGATGTTGTTCAGAAGCAAATACTTAACTGGTTGGGTGTGGGGGTAGTCTATCCTATTTCTGACAGTGCTTGGGTGAGCCCTGTTCAAGTGGTGCCTAAAAAAAAAGAGGAATAACTGTGGTAAAAAATGAGAACAATGAACTCATCCCTACGCGTACTGTGACGGGATGGAGGATTTGTATTGATTACCGCAAGTTGAATAAGGCAACGTGGAAGGACCATTTCCCGCTGCCATTTGTAGATCAGATGCTTGATAGGCTTGTAGGCCACAGTTATTATTGTTTCCTAGACGGGTATTCAGGTTACCACCAAATTTCCATTGCTCCGGAGGATCAAGAGAAGACAACATTCACCTGCCCATATGGTACATTTGCTTTCCGAAGGATGCCTTTTGGTCTCTGTAATGCACCCGCCACTTTTCAAAGGTGCATGATGGCTATTTTCTCCGACATGGTTGAAAAAAGTATCGAAATTTTTATGGATGACTTCTCGGTGTTCAGGTCTGATTTTGATGAATGCTTGGATCACCTAGAAGCAGTTCTTAAACGTTGTGAAGAATCAAATTTGGTACTTAATTGGGAGAAGTGCCACTTTATGGTGAGAGAAGGGATTGTCTTGGGACACAAAATTTCTAGTAAAGGCATTGAAGTGGATTGGGCTAAGATTTCTACTATAGAGAATTTACCACCTCCAATTTTAGTTAAAGGAGTGAGGAGTTTCTTGGGCCATGCGGGGTTTTATCGGAGATTCATCAAAGATTTTTCCAAGGTCTCGAAGCCATTGTCCACCTTGCTAATGAATGGGGTCCCTTTTGATTTTAATGAAGAATGTTTGACTGCCTTCAAGACTCTAAAGGAGAAGCTCAATTCAGCGTCTATAATGTGTGCGCCTAATTGGGACCTTCCATTTGAGCTTATGTGCGATGCTAGTGATTATGCAATTGGAGCGGTTCTTGGGCAGCGAGTGGACAAGGTATTTTGAACCATATACTATGTTAGTCGAACTTTAAACGATGCTCAACTTAATTATGCAACACCAGAAAAAGAACTCCTAGCTATAGTTTATGCTTTCGATAAGTTCTGTTCGTATTTAATTGGTAATAAGGTGATTGTGTACACGGACCACTCCGCTATTAAATATCTAATGACAAAGAAAGATGCTAAGCCCTGTCTCATTCGGTGGGTTTTGTTACTCCAAGAATTCGATATGGAAATCCATGATAAAAAGGCTACCAAGAATTTTGTGGCGGATCATTTGTCTAGGCTGGAAGTTGAGGAAGATCAAATTACCAAGAAAGTGCAAATCAATGATTATTTTCTAGATGAGCAATTGTTTGGGGTGAGTGACAACACCAAAGCACCATGGTATGCAGATTATGTCAATTTCCTAGTGGCAAAGGTTGTGCCTCCTGAGATTTCTAGAGCACAGTTGAAAAAATTCTATTCAGAAATCAAACATTATTATTGGGAGGAGCCCATGCTCTATAAACATTGTGCTGATCAAATAATTCGTCGTTGTGTACCGGAAGACGAAATGATCTCTATTCTCACCCACTGTCACACTCTTCATTGTGGGGGTCATTTTGGTGCTACCAGGACAGCAGCAAAGGTATTGCAATGTGGTTTCTTTTGGCCTACTTTATTTAAAGATGCAAATACTTTTGTTAAGTCTTGTGATAGATGTCAACGCACCGGTAACATATCACGAAGAGATGAGATGCCGCTGAATGCTATTCTTGAAGTTGAGTTGTTCGATGTGTGGGGGGATAGATTTCATGGGTCCATTTCCATCCTCAACAATAACAAGTATATACTACTCGCTGTGGACTATGTGTCTAAATGGGTGGAAGCAGCGGTGACTCCTACGAATGATGGTAAAGTAGTTCTAAATTTTCTGCACAAGAATATTTTTACTCGGTTTGGAACTCCTCGAGCTATCTTAAGCGATGAAGGGAGTCATTTTTGTAATAAATGGTTTGTGCTTTGTTTGCTCGGTATGGAGTACGACATAGAACTGCTTTGCCTTATCATCCACAGTCTAATGGGCAAGCGGAAATTTCTAATAGGGAGATCAAAAGCATTCTTGAAAAAACAGTTAATAGCTCGAGGAAGGATTGGTCTAAAAAGCTTGATGATGCTTTATGGGCTTATAGAACGGCCTTTAAGATTCCCATTGGCATGCCTCCTTATCGGTTGGTTTTTGGTAAGGCTTGCCATTTACCGGTGGAATTATAACATCGAGCATACTGGGTAATGCGAAGGTTGAATATGGATTGGAATGCAGCTGGGAAAAATAGGCTAATGCAATTGAATGAACTTGAAGAGTTTAGGGATGAAGCCTATGAGAATGCTAAGATTTACAAGGAACGCACCAAGAGATGGCACGATAAGAACTTGTCTCGAAAAGAATTTCAACCCGGTCAGCAGGTATTATTGTTCACTTCACGGAAGAAACTTTTTCCAGGAAAATTGAAATCAAGATGGTCGGGTCCGTACACAGTAGTAACATTGTTTCCTTATGGATCGTTGGAGTTAAAAAATCGAAATAATGAAACATCCAAGGTGAACGGTCAACGTGTGAAGCCATATTTGGGTGGTCCTATTGATCAAGCCAAGTCAATTATTTTGTTGAAGCCTTTCTGAAGAGGAGGTCAGCGTCCGGCTAAATGACGTTAACGACAGCGCCATTGGGAGGCATCCCAAGTTCATTTAAGTTTTTTTTTAGTTTTTAAGAAATTTTTGTTGAGACAATTTTTATTTTATTTATTAGTTTTTGGTTTATTTTATTTTATTGTAAATATTATGGTTTTGTCATCGTGAAATACGTGAAAAAAAAAAGAAGAAAAAAGAGAGAAGAAAAAAATAAAGAAAAAAAGAAGAGAAAAAAAAAATGATGAAAGTGTGGTTTATAGAGCAATCAATCACCTTTTGCGGCCGCAGGATCAGAGATCTGGGCAAAAGTAGAGCAATCCTGCGATCGCAGGAAGAGTGTTCTGCGGCCGCAGGTCCAGAAGCATATGTGAATTGGGGACATTCCTGCGACCGTAGGAATGGGGTTCTACGGCCACAGGATCCCGTATTCTTCAAATAAAAAAATAATAATAATAAATAAATAAATACATAATAATAATAATAATAATATATTTTCATCAGATTTCTTCTCCTTCACTTTCTCATTCTCCTCTTCTTTTCATTCCAAAAAAAAAAAAATTATGATTCTCTCCTTCTTTCATTTCTTTCAATTTTTTTTCAACAGGCCATATTCATCCAAGGTTTTGTAAGTATCACTCTCTTCTACTCATTTTCACTCTCTCCATTATCATCTACCATTGTAAGTCCCATTCCTCTTTCTCCTTTTAATTTCTACATTGTGTTCTTAAGAAAAAATGTCATGCTAATCTCTTGAATCTGAAATTCTGTGTAGTGTTTGATAAATATATGGTATTTCTGGATTTTTAAGATATTATTGAAATAATTTTGCATGTGGGTGGATTTGCATGTGTATTGAGATTCTTTGATTTTGTAATTGGGAAATTTTGACCTAATTTTGGGTCCGAATTTTTCTTTGTGATTTTGTGAAATTGAATTGACATTGGTGAAATTGAGAACTATAGTTGCTTATTTTTATGTTCAATTTCATTGGGTCTTCAATTTATTTGGAGAATTTTGTCATTTTCTTATTATAAGGTGTAAATTTGGGGCTTTTGAAATTTGAAGGAATTGTTCATTGTTTGTGCTTGTTTAGAGTGGGGAATTTTATAAATTGAACATTGATATCACTTTTGCAATTGGTGCCCTTGAATAAATTGTTGGTGGAGTGTGCATTCTTTTGAGTAGTTTTGGTTTTTAAGTCATAATGTCCACCAGTAGAAAATGCACTAACACAGGAAAAGCTAAAAAACGTCAACCACCTCCCCCGCCCATAGAGAACGAGGACGACCTAAATTTTGAGGATGTGCCTAGGTTTGTCAACCCAACAGCCAATTCTAGGTACGTTCAAGATAAGGAGCGTAGCCTCATTCGAGAGAGAGGGTTTTCTACCAATTGGAAAGATGAGTTTATTGTCCCTGAAGAGTATACATCAGTGATTAGAGCCCATAAGTGGGAGGTTTTCTGTGCTCCTCCAATTACTGCTATTATCCCTGTAGTTAGAGAATTTTATGCTAATGCTTTTCATCATGACTATACCTGGGAAGCAACTGTTAGGGGCAAAACTGTGAAATTTCACAGACGTGATATCAATAAAATTTTCAAATTGCCTACCTTCGAAAATGATGAATATAGGGACTTACAGGACCAACTTTGTGAGGAGAGTACTTGGGACAATATCTTGTGTTATCCAATAAATTAGCATTTGTGACGTGGCAAATAATCTCTTGACACGTGGCTGACACCTGGAGCGTCTGCTAGAGTATCGACCAGGAGACACGCCAGAAGCAGGACAGACCTGTTTTTACCACGACCAGACTGGTCGGTGGTTCCGCTGGCAAAGCAACATTTATGGAAAGATCTTATGTATCCCGAATTTATTTCATGCAATCTTCTGAATATCCCATAATTCAGGGGATAATATCTGTAACAATATTGGGCAACCCTCCATGAGCCTATAAAAAGCAGGAGATGGCTCATGGGAAGGGACCTTTTTTGGAGCCCGGAAATCATAGAAATATAGAAATTATCTGTGAAAACTAGTATTGTTTATGAGGAGTGTTGAAACTCATTGAGCCCAAGCTCTCTGATCACACTTTTGTTCCCATATCAATATCATTCTAAGTGGACGTAGGTCGTTACCAGATTCTGGGGCCGAACCACTATAAATTACTGTGTTTTCTTTACTTTTGTCATTACGTTATTATCTATACATATTCGTCTATATCATTCATATTTTGACTCCGTGTCAGTTGGCTAAATCGAGGGTCAACATTCTGGTGCTTTCATTGAGAGGGCGACTCATCATTGTTGATAAAACTAATGGCGAAAGCAGGGAAGAAAGCTGCTCAGACCGCCGCCGCTACACCGTCGAATCCGCCACCTCCTCCTCCCCCTGCAAGCATGGCGGAAGATGAACCGCAACTAGATTTTGAAGAGGAGGAAATGGACGATGCGACTTTGAGGAACACCTTGGGCACGTTGCAGGAAGAGCTGGCTAGTCTGAGAGCCAATCAAGAGACTGCCGCAGAAGCTATGGCAAGGCAGCAGCAGGAACTTGATCGTCAGAGGGCGGAGTTAAGCGAGAGACAAGCGGAGGTGGATCGCCGCCAGACTGAGGCCATGGCAGCCCTTGAAGCGGCCTTGCTGTTGGCCAGAAATCAGGCCGCGCCTGCCTCGCAGCCTAATCAACCTGAAACTGGGCCACCCCAGGGAGGTCCCAATCCTAGCCCACCGGTCCATCCTTCAAGTCCGCAAAGGCCTGAACAGCCCCAGATGCCCCATGACGACGTCCCACTGGACCCCGAAGCAGATCCACCATCCCATGCTGCTCGAGGTAATCCCCCGCAGCAAAGGCAGAATAGGGCCGAGCGACAGCCTCGTAGTCCTAGACGCCGCGAGAATGATGGGCCACACCAAGCGAACAGGGGTCACTACCCTCCTGGTAACAGGAGAGACTCGGAGTTAGGCTCTGCGGTCCGTGGATCCCAACAGCATGATAATGCACGGGGACATCGCGACCAGCGCAGGCCACCCCCTAACGCTCGGGGTGTTTCTGCTAGAGACGGGAATAGAGGGAACAACCAGTCTTACCATAGCCAGTCAAAGTTCAAAGATGGCCACGGCTACAATGAGGCTGACTCAGGCAAGAACAATGCTGATGGGAGGAACGGAAATAAAGGTAAGAGCAGGAGCCAAATACCTCAAGATGATCAGCCAAATAGACAAGATGCTGGGGGGCAACTCCGGCAAAATAATGTCTTCAACCGGCTCGGAGGTAGCGAGCAACGGAGGAGAGAGGAAGATCTGAGAGACATACTCAATGATCGTCGAGAGAAGCATGGTGAGAACATCCCCCCAGCAGCAGAGACCGTAGCTATTCCTACTGCCTTGCAAGCCCAGATAGACGCACTAAATCAGGCTGTGCAACAATTGGTCGGAGGAAGAACCTCTTATATTGACCACGATAGAAGAAAAGGCACTCCATTTATCCAAAGAATAGCCAACGCAGAGACTCCCAGCAAGTTCAAGATGCCCACGCTCCCGAACTTTGATGGATACGGAGATCCCGTCTCGCATGTGAATAAGTTTGAAATCCAGATGGACATTCAGAAGGTGTCCGAAGACGCTCGGTGCAGGATCTTTCCTGCAACACTTTCTGAAGCCGCGCAGGAATGGTTCTTTAAGTTCCCACCTGCAAGCATAGTTTCCTGGGAAATGTTCGTAAGGGAGTTCTACGGACAGTTCTACGCAGGTCGTGTCCACCCGACCGAAGCAAACCAACTGGTTGAGATCCGCCAGCAAGATGGAGAATCACTAAAAGATTACATCCAGCGCTTTATGCGAGCGGCAGCCGGAGCAAAGACAGTCGGGGACGAAGGAAAAATGATGGCTATAACCGCGGGAGTGAGGCGCCGTTCGCCCCTATGGAAAAGTCTTCGTAAGGATGGGGTCAGAACCACCCAGGAATTCTTAGACCGAGCTGATCGATATATCAAACTCGAAGAAGCCATTGCCGATGATGGAAAATCCTCGAACAAGGGCAAGAAGGCTGCCGAACCCGCCAAAGCCGCCAATGGCACCAAACCAAATGGCAACGGCAAGGGCAACGGAAACGGCAACGGTAATGGCAAGAATGGTGGGAAACGGCAACACAATGAGCCTTCCACCTCCGACAATAAACGAGCCAAGGGTAATCATTATGAACCTAGGTTCACTAACTACACTGCCCTCGTTGAGTCTCGAGGAGAGGTTTACCAGGCCACAAGCTCTAGTGTGCCCTACAAGAAGCCTGGGCCCATTCGAAAAGACATTTCGAAAAGAGACACTACCAAATTCTGTCGTTACCATAACGACTATGGACATGACACTAATGAATGCAACCAGCTAAAAGATGAAATCGAGTTCCTCATTAGACAAGGACACTTGAGAAGATACGTACGGGCCTCGGGAACTTCCCAACGAGAAGCTCCAGGTGGCAACGAGCAGACGTCCACACGCCAACGCTCGCCACCATTACAGCCTGCCCCCGTAGCCGGAACACTTTTAACCATCTGTGGAGGCCCACACCTCGCTGGAAATAGCGGAAAGGCTAGAGAACGATATGCTCGAACTCTGCGCCACGACCAGGACATCGAGATGATGACTGTGGAGGACCGAGCGCCGAAAAAGGCCCGCTCAGAGGAGTGCGGGATAACCTTCTCTGAGGGCGATGTCCAACACGTCCGGTTCCCACATTCCGATCCGCTGGTCGTGGATATCCAAATGGCCAATATGATGGTAAAAAGAGTACTGGTCGATACAGGGAGTTCAGTGAATATCCTGTATAAATCAACGCTGGAACGCATGAAGCTGTCCGTGAAGGACTTGGAGCCCTGCAATCAAACCATATACGGCTTCTCTGGAGAAGGACTCGCACCAGCCGGAATGATCAAACTCCCAGTAACAACGGGTACAGCGCCTGCCTCAAGGACATTACTCGCCACTTTTGTAGTGGTCGATTGTCCTTCAGCGTATAACGCCGTTATTGGAAGACCCATACTGGTTGAACTAAGGGCAATCATCTCCATGTGGCATCTAGCCATGAAATTCCCAACGGACGCAGGAGTAGGATGCGTTTTGGGAAACCAAAGGGAGGCCAGGGAGTGCTATAACGCCTCGATCACAAAGGCAAAAAGTGGAGCATCAAGGAGCGCTACTCCAGAACGATTACAGATGACGGAAGACAGACAAACCCAATCAGGTGGAAAAGTCACCAAATAGGGTGTTGCCCAAAGTGAGGATATAGATTTGGATCCTCGCTTTGGGGATTGTGAAGAAAATGTTGGACCCGTCGAGGACCTGGAGGAGGTCCATCTCGATGAAAAAGACCCGACTCGAATCGTAAGGATTGGGAAGAATTTAGAACCTACCGCGAAACAGGCGCTGGTGGAATTCTTGCAAGAGAACCAGGGAGTTTTCGCCTGGTCACATAAAGACATGGTCGGAATAGACCCTGCGGTGATCAGCCATGTCCTGAACATAAACAAAGTCTTTCCACCGGTGCAACAAAAAAGAAGGCTGCTCGATAAAGACAGATCAAGAGCCTTGAAAGAAGAAGTCGAAAGACTTAAAGAAAATGGGTTCATCAGGGTGGCGTTTTATCCATCATGGGTCTCCAATCCGGTGTTGGTCCCCAAGCCTAACGGAAAATGGCGGACCTGTGTGGATTTTACAAACCTCAATAAGGCCTGCCCAAAAGACTGCTTCCCACTCCCGAGGATCGACCAGCTAGTCGATGCAACCGCTGGGCATGAGACCCTTTCGTTCATGGATGCGTATTCAGGCTACAATCAGATCAGCATGCATCCCCCTGATGAGGATCATACCAGCTTTCGGACCGATACGGGCTTATATTGTTACAAAGTAATGCCCTTTGGACTGAAAAACGCAGGTGCAACTTACCAACGATTGGTCAACCACATGTTCAAGGAGCTGATCGGAGTAAGCATGGAAGTATATGTGGATGACATGCTGGTAAAGTCCAAGAAGGCTGAAGGACATGTGAAGGATTTGCAAAGGTGCTTTGATGTGTTAAACAAGTACCATATGAAGTTGAATCCCCTCAAATGTTCCTTTGGAGTCGGGTCAGGAAAGTTTTTGTGATTTATAGTGAATTCAAGGGGAATCGAGGCCAACCCCGACAAGATAAAAGCCCTGATCGATATGAAGTCGCCAGAAAAGATTAAGGATGTCCAAAGCCTGACCGGAAGGATAGCTGCCCTTAGTAGATTCATCTCAAAATCAACTGACAAGTGCGTTCCATTCTTCAATCTACTTAGGGGAAATAAAAAGTTTGAATGGACGGAAGACTGCGAGCAAGCATTCCAGACAATAAAGGCTCATATGTCGCAACCTCCTATCCTATCAAAACCAATGGAAGGAGAGACTTTGTATATTTATCTGGCGATTACCGAAGTTGCCGCTAGTGCGGTACTGATACGGGAAGAAGAAGGCGTGCAGAAAGCTGTTTACTACGTCAGCAAAAGGCTGATCGGTGCAGAATTAAAATACCCACCGATCGAAAGATTAGCGTATTGCCTAATTCTAGCTTCCCGAAAGTTGCGACCGTACTTCCAAGCCCATCCTATCACGGTTTTGACCGACCAGCCCCTTCGGCAGGTCCTCCAAAAACCTGAGGCGGCTGGACGACTGTTAAAATGGGCGGTCGAATTGGGACAGTTCGACGTGACTTATTCACCGCGAGCAGCAATAAAAGGGCAAGCCTTAGCCGATTTTATTGCGGAGTTCACCGAACTCCCCAGCAACGAGTTGTGCGAGAAACCTGAGGCGCCCATGCCTCAAGACAAGACTCCTTCGTGGAAACTATTCACAGATGGATCATCTAATGAATCTCACGCTGGAGCGGGAGTGATATTGATAACGCCCGAAGGGCATCGATTTCACTGCGCAATCAGGTTTGATTTCGCAGCGTCAAACAATGAAGCGGAATACGAAGCACTCCTCGCTGGACTGAAAATGGCCAGGGAGATGAACATAAAAGCGCTCGATATTTTCAGCGACTCTCAGCTGGTCGTGAATCAAGTCCTGGGAGAATATCAAGCGCGAGGGTTAAAAATGATGGCATACCTTAATAAAACAAAAGATTTGCTAGCACAGTTTACAAAATACACCCTCCAGCAAATTCCGCGAGACCAAAATTCGAATGCAGACGCCTTGGCCAAACTTGCAAGTGCCAAAGATGCTGACACCTTGAACATAGTCCCAGTAGAGAGATTAAATGAACCAAGCATTGATGCAGCCGAAGCCAGCATGGAAATTCGAGTAGAAGATACATGGATGGCACCTTACCTGGAGTATCTGACAAATGGGACATTGCCAGTAGATAGAAACAAAGCCAGAACTCTGCAAAGACAAGCTGCTAGGTACATACTGCTCGACGGTGTTATGTACCGAAGAGGATATTCAATGCCACTGCTCAGGTGCATTACATCAGAAAAAGCTAAGGAACTCATGAAAGAGGTGCATGAAGGCTTCTGCGGAGATCACGCTGGGGGGCAGAGTTTGGTGAAAAAAATTCTTCGACAGGGCTATTTTTGGGCAACGATGAACGAGGATTCAATGGAGTACGTACGAAGGTGTGATAAATGCCAGAGGTTCTCCAAAATCCCACGAGCAGCTCCAAACGAGCTAAAGCAGATGCAAAGCCCGTGGCCTTTCGCAATATGGGGAATAGATTTAATTGGATCACTACCGACAGGAAAAGGAGGAGTAAAGTACGCAGTTGTGGCAGTCGATTACTTTACAAAATGGGTCGAAGCTGAACCACTCGCAACCATAACGACCAAGAAAGTTCTCGACTTTGTCATCAAGAACATTGTGTGCCGCTATGGTTTGCCCAGAAAGATAGTTTCAGACAACGGAACCCAATTTGACAGCGACCTGTTCATCGATTTCTGCGAAAGGCATGGGGTAATCAAGAGCTTTTCTTCAGTCGCACACCCCCAAGCGAATGGGCAAGTCGAAGCTGTAAACAAAACCCTCAAGGACACCCTGAAGAAAAGACTTGAAGAAGCGAAAGGAGCATGGCCAGAACAACTACCGGAAGTCCTCTGGTCATATAGAACATCTCATCGAACAGCCACAGGGCGTATCCCATTTTCCTTAGCCTATGGGTATGAGGCCATGATACCCGTCGAGATAGATCCCCCCTCACATCGGCGTTTAACGTATGATCAAGAGAAAAACAGCCAGCTAATACTGGAGTCCTTAGACTCAATTGATGAGATACGAGAAAAGTCTCAACTCCGAGTTGCTGCTTATCAACAAAAAGTCGCCCGGTACTTTAACTCCAAAGTTAAAGAAAGAAGATTCAACGTCGGAGACTTGGTGTTACGACGAGTCTTCTTGAATACCCGCGACCCCACTGCTGGCGTGCTCGGACCTAACTGGGAAGGACCTTACCAGATTGAAGAAGTCCTTCACCCAGGCACCTACAAACTTGCACGCTTAAACGGAGATCTCGTTCCACGTTACTGGAATGGAGAACACCTGCGCAAGTATTATCAATAAACAGCCCTTCTTAAAGGACTGGCTTGTTCAAATTTTCCCATTAATTTTTACAAGTTTTGCAAAGAGGGTTAGCCACGGTGTATGGCTAACTGCTCGTATATGTAAGATTCTGTTTCAGAATCATTCGTAAAGACATGATTAGTCCATTTTTAATACGAAATTATAAAGGACTGTGCTCAGCCAGTCGTTCTTGCCAAACTTTGTGAATTTACATTTACAAGTATTTGTTCATTACGTGTGTTGTTTTGCTGTATTACAAGTATCATTTTTCCGCGCTAACAGTAATGTTCGGACAGGCCATGGTCAAGGCAAGTGACCAAGGACCTAAGAGCTCCTCGATCACTTGGGGGGCATATAAGGCACATCGATAGCAAAGCATACTCTCAAGGTATGTAAACACATGAACAAAATGAGTGAAAGCATGCTTCAAGTACTTAAAGTATTTTTTCAAAATATATGATGCCAAAAGTACTATGCTAAGTTCGGTCATACGGACAAACGTTATAATAAGTAAAAATATTATAACACCAAGAGTCAAGCTTTTACACCGCAAGCATTGCTGCTTGGATGTAATTGTTCAAACAAAAAGAATTACTGCCCGTGCAGCAAAGTTTAAAAAGAAATTATTGTCTTTACATTGCGACCCGTGGGTCGCGTGTTTAAAAAGAAAGAAGAACAGCTAAATAAATTAAGAGGCATGGGGGACAGGAGGATCCTGGGCAACAACCTGGTCAGTCTCTTCCTCGATGGTTTCTTCGTCCAAACCAACGATGCTTGGGGTTGCAGGAGTCGTAGCTCTCGCCTCCTCTTCAGCCAGTTGAGCAGCGCACCGAGCCAACTCCGCAACTCTGACCTCCTCTGAAAGGTAGCTAAAGTCAGCACCCTGATTGTGTTTCCAAAAGTTATAGAAACATCGGAGTGTCGCCCTCTTATACTTTTCCAGATTCTTGGAGTTGTCAAGCTCCGACTGCTGCACCTTGCCCTCGAGAGTGGCAATAGTCTCGTCCTTAGACTTGACTACCCCCTCCAGATGCTTGATCTCGCGGAGATGAGTTTTATTGTACGACCGGTACTCTTCCCTCAGCTTAACTGCTGCATCTTTAGCAGCTTCAGCCGCGAACAGTTTGGTCACCGCTGCATCCCGCTCTCGGACCACCGTCCCCAACTCCTTAGCATGTTTGGCTTCAGCAGCCGAAAGCTCCTCAGCCGCCTTCACCTGATGTTTCTCGAGAACTTTAGCCTCAATCTTCTCAAAGTAGGCCTGGGCTCGGGTACGAGCAGTAATGGCAGAAAGTAAGGCCTGTAAACGAAAGAAAAAGAAGTCAAGACTCATCGCGAGAACTGAAAAAACAAAGACTCGAGAAACAAAGAAATACTTACGCTGGAGATCTCGTTCAGAGTCCTATTCAGGATCTGATCGACTGGTAGCTCTACAGCTTGGATCATGGCAGCCCCAACACGCTCACCTCTGCCAATCCGTTCAATTCGATCCTTAGCGGATCGAATGGTATGGCTCACGAGCCTGGCCTCATGAGCCTCTTCGCGAGAAAGATGCTCCCTAGCAGGCGCAGGTGGAGGATTGGACCGAGCAGGGGTGTTTTGCTGTTCAGAAGGAGCTGGAGGAGGGGTAGGAGTTCGCCCAGTTGGCGCAGGACTTTGCCCGGTTGGAGTGCCCTGAGGAAGGTCTTCTGGTCGACTCTTCTTGGCTGAAGGGCCTCGACTGGTTTCACCAGTTCGTTTCTTTGACCTCCGTTGAAGTTGAGGGACTTCCTCTTCCTCTTCGGCCTGGTACATGTCAAAGATATTGGGAGTCGACATATCTGCATGAAAATAAACACAAGAGGTTAATAAGGGAAGAAAAAGGTGGAAAAAAGTAATGCAACAGAAAGAAGATAATAAAGTGAATACCCGAGCTACAACTACTGGTCGCTATACTATTGACTCTATTAATCATATACTCATTTTCTGGCATGAAGAAATTTGGCCCTAGATTTGGAGCATATGTAAAGTTGACATCCCCGTCAAACATGTGACAGGGGATTGGCAGACCATTTAAAAGCGAAATAACGTTACCATTGTCATCAGAAGACTCTTCCAAGTCAACAACTGGTTCTTTGGCCTTTTCTTTCCCCTTGCCTTGGGGAGCAGAAGGCCTTTCTGCATAAGGGCTGCCCGTGGGTTCCCTGATCGTAACTCCTATTGGCCTCCTCCTTGGAGAGGGCACAGGAAGTTGCTGCTCGGGAACCCCCCCGGCAGTGGGTTCGTCCGTTTCGGATCCTCTATTGTCATGGCGAGGAGCCAGAAGGCCAGACGACCTCAAATTCTTTTCTTGTGTCAAGGTCTTGACACATTTGGTAGCGGCAGACATCTTGGCCAGAGTGTCAGACCTCGACACCATATCTGGTGTTGGGGTCGGGCGCAACCAGGGGCCTGAAAAGCAAGTCGAGTTTGAGAAATGACGAAAGGAAATACTCTATGATAAAGTATCGACCAAGGCAAAGACAAAATTGTACCTCCTCTCGCGAAAGCCAAGTTGTTGTTGGATATATCCGGAGTAAAGAAGTACTCCTTGTTGTAATGTCCCACGTTTGATATGTGGGTGGTGCCACTCAAAAACGTCCGGCCAGTTTCCTGATGGCAGAAGTGAAAAAAGCCCGTCCCGTTGTGTTGAGGATTGGACTTAAGGTCAAAGAGGTAATTAACCTCATGAGGTGAAGGTTCTGGCCATTTGTTAAGTTTGTACAGGACATAGAGTGCAGCCAACATCCTATATCCATTAGGGGTTATTTGAAAGGGAGCGACGCCGAAATAATTGGCCACCCCCACAAAGAAAGGATGAAGAGGGAGATAAGCCCCCGCTTCAATGTGATACCGGGACCAGGCGCTGTTTGCCCCTCCTGGACGGTTAGCCCTCTGCTCCGCAGTAGGACGTGTAATGGTTACCCCCGTTAGGGGGTATTTTCTGAAGCAGTTCGCGACCATCCGAGGGGTCATCGAACTGGCTGGAGGAGTGTACCACTCGACATCAGGCGGATTGCGATGACGAGGACGAGCCCTAGTTTGGATATTGGGGTCAGGAGTAAGATTCTCTCGACCACTGGTCGAGGGAGCCCCCGCCGGCGAATCAGGCTGGGCAGAAGGAGAAGGGTTACTTTCAGATTTGGGCCTTTTCTTGCCAGAGGATTTTGAACGGGCCATAGAAGGAGAAGGGTGCGGTCTGGAAGAGGCTCGTGAGAAGGGTATCTGGTGGATGCGATCGGCTAGTTGTTCTTCTCCCTCGAGCAGTTGGGCAAGGAGGTCGTCGTCGATGGGTCTCTCACCTCCCCACAAATCTGGCATTAAAATCTGCAAACAGAAGAATGGGGAGGCGAGGTCAGAGGGATCTAGGAGATTCTTAAAGTAACGCTGGTCGAAGTATAAAAGCTAAGCCTTTATATAACAGCATTCTAACTAAGTCTCTCTGCACAAACAGTTTAAAAAACGGACCAAAAGGGTGAAAGTGAAAAGTTTTCCTGAAAAGCTTTTTCGACTCCCCTCACAACGGGAAGAAATTATTTCCAACTGGATTAAAAAATCGAAATGCTACTTCGATCCTACGTCCTAAAAAGTGCTAATCCTGGGTTTTAAACCTACTCATAAGCCTACGTTGCGTACAAAGACATCTTATCTACAGGCGTTCAAAAAACCAGAAACCAATAGATTCAAACAGTACACCATTTAAAAGCATGCACCACGAAAGGCTAGAAGCATGGAGTTTCAAAGTAGCTTACCAAGGAAAGTGGTCGTGAAGATGGAAGTGAGAGTTTCGGAAGTCAATGAGCCCACCATCTGATCCTACAGCACAAAGGAAGGTTCGCCGAAGAGAGTAAAGCTCTGGTTTTTAGGGTTTTTCGACAAAGAGATGACGTGCGTAAAAAGGAAAGAAATGGCTCAAGTAACCTTATATAAGTTTGTCTTTGGTATTCAAAAGGCGTGATCATTAGTTTTCCATTTTCGAAGTATGGGGAAGCGTAATGGCCGTCAAAATTGTTTCTGGGAAACTGAAAAGCCTTGATTAGACAGGAGTGGTTTGCTTTTTTCAAGAACGCACGAAGGGCTCTGACACGTCAGGAGGGGTTACCGAAGGGTCGTTCGTTCAAAGTTTATTTACTGTTCGTGGTAAATAAACTTTGGGGGGAAAATGTTATCCAATAAATTAGCATTTGTGACGTGGCAAATAATCTCTTGACACGTGGCTGACACCTGGAGCGTCTGCTAGAGTATCGACCAGGAGACACGCCAGAAGCAGGACAGACCTGTTTTTACCACGACCAGACTGGTCGGTGGTTCCGCTGGCAAAGCAACATTTATGGAAAGATCTTATGTATCCCGAATTTATTTCATGCAATCTTCTGAATATCCCATAATTCAGGGGATAATATCTGTAACAATATTGGGCAACCCTCCATGAGCCTATAAAAAGCAGGAGATGGCTCATGGGAAGGGACCTTTTTTGGAGCCCGGAAATCATAGAAATATAGAAATTATCTGTGAAAACTAGTATTGTTTATGAGGAGTGTTGAAACTCATTGAGCCCAAGCTCTCTGATCACACTTTTGTTCCCATATCAATATCATTCTAAGTGGACGTAGGTCGTTACCAGATTCTGGGGCCGAACCACTATAAATTACTGTGTTTTCTTTACTTTTGTCATTACGTTATTATCTATACATATTCGTCTATATCATTCATATTTTGACTCCGTGTCAGTTGGCTAAATCGAGGGTCAACATCTTGCAAGCCTTAACCCCACTAGGTACTGAATGGACCTTCAATGGCACTCATCGAGTGGGGTTTCCTTTCAATTTATTGACTAGGGAGAAAGAAGTGTGGTTGTATTTTATTTGTTCAAATCTGACACCCACCGAAGCCTTTACTATTGTCACACCTAGTAAAGTTGTATTGCTGTATGCTGTTTTACACAAGAAATCTATAGATGTTGGCAGTATTATTGCTGCTAATTTAAATGAGTGTTGTGTCACTGGTTATGTGGGGCTTTATTTTCCTAGCCTCATCACTAGTTTGTGTTTGCAAGCAAGGGTCCCCATTAATGACTTAGAGGAGAAATTTCCCCCTCTAGTTTATGATTTGGTTAAGATTAACAAGGTCAAAACTTTTTCAACTGATCCTAGTGCAGGTACTTCAAGTCAGTCTGCTCGTCCACCACCAAGACCTCAGAATGTCAACCAAAGGTTGGACACTTTGGTGTCACAGTTCCAGCAGCACCACTTGTGGAGTGTCAGTGTGGCGCAAAACCAATATGCCTACAACCAAGCTAGTGCAGGTACTTGACTCATTTTGGCATTGACACAAGTGGATTTCCACCATTTCCACAACCACCTAATTTTGCGTATCCTCCACCTGAGGGGGATGACGAGGCCGGTCTTTCATCCTGAGTCGAGTCAGGTAAGTTTCCTTTCCTTAGCTTTTATTTAAACATTGGGGACAATGTTTTTGATAAGTTTGGGGAAGGGGGATTTTCTTATTTGTGTTAAGTTAGTTGAGTCAAGTAACTGTTTCGTTTGGTGTTTTGTGTTTTGTTAAATTGTTAATTGTGTTGTGTGCTAGGGTGTCTAGAGAGTCTGTCGAATCAAGATAACAATGATTAGCCAATGAGAATACGTGAATGACTTGTAATATAATTTGAGAAAAATATGCTTGATTGTAAAAACAATCTGTGTGCTTGGTTTGACCACTTCTTTGGATTACTTTAATTCATTGTAACACTGAATATTTGATCATGATTGGTAAATTCTTGCATTTAAATAAATTTACACTTGCTAAATTTTGAATGTGGAAAGAATGTATGAACAAATTATAGAACTTGCTTGCTTACTATTTGATGTGAAATCATAGACAATGCTTGTGTTAGGAAAATGATTTAGGCGATTTTTTTGGAACGTTTGAGCCTTTCAAGCCATCATTGATTAATTTATCCTTAGTTACCCTTTTTCGAGCTTAAAAGTATAACTTTTTATTGTTAACCACTTATGTTGAGCCTAATTGAACACTTCATTATAAATTTTGCATTCCCTTGATCTATACCATGAGCATATAAACATATAAATGGGGATTGAATTGTAATGGGTGTTATTGTTTGATTTGGTTGTGACAATAGAAAAATAAAAGATTGAGAGAAAAATTTTGAAAAAAAAATAAAAAATTCCGAAGAAAAAAAAAATACAATTAGTGTGAATTCTTCTCGATCTTGGAAAATAAAGGGAAATTCAAGTGTTTGGATTACAATGTAGATATCAAGTTTGGGTTGTTTGGATTATGTGCTTATGGTATATATGAGCCTAAATGACTATTTTATCTACCATTACCTAAGCCTCTCAATACAAGCTTTAAAATACCTTTTGATTCTTGAACATGCATTGATTTACATTAGTGGAGAATAATAAGTTAGCAAGCATATGGAAATTTTGGATTTGATGGATTGATGGTGAGAGTTCAGCATGTGTAAATTATTTTAAATATGATTTATTTACTGTTCATGATTGAGTAGACAAAAATGATCAATGGGTTAAAGTAAGTTGAAGAAGTGGTTGGATTGATTACTTGTCAGTTATTTTTCGAAAATTATATATGCTTGTCATTCATTAATTTTGAGGCTTTAAAAAAAAGTTGTGGTTATCTTGATTCATTTGTTTAGTATTTGTGTCTGTTTGTTTAGTTTTTCTTAAGTTTTGTTTTCTTTGCTCGAGAGTGAGCAACGGTTAAGTTTGAAGAAGTTTGATGAATGAGTTTTAGACTCATTTATCTATGGGTTTTTTTAGGAAAAATATTAGGTGTTTGTTTTGTTTTGTTCTATTTTACGTTTGTTTTGTATGTTTTTCAGGTGTCGAAGGACTTAGGTGACTTAGGTGTGGAAATATGGTGGAAACATAGACAAAATGACAAAAAGTGGTGGAAAATGTGTTTCGGAGTACTTCCTGCGACCGCAGGAAGTGTGTCTTGCGGCCGCAACTTCAGAGAGTTTTGTATTTCTAGAGCATTCCTGCGACCCCAGGAATGGCATCCTGCGACCGCAGGATATGTCTGAAAAAGAGAAAAACGCAAAATTTTAATTAAGGGCGTTTTAGTCCTTTCATGTTTAACAAAACACTAATTAGGTTTAAATGACGATAAATGAGAGGGAATGAGGCACTTTTTGATATCTGGACTGAGAGAGGAGGCTAAGGAGGCTTTGGATTGATCATCTAGAGTTCTTTTCTTTCTTTTTAATTTTAGTTTATGTTAATTTCATGTTTATGGATTTCTTAATGATAAACATGAACTAAATTTCTGTTTAGGATTTCTAATTGACTCTCTTGAAACTCTATTATGATTTAATGCATTTATCTATTTCTTCTCCATCTGAAATCTATTCAGTTTGTGTTTATTGTTTATGTAATTGATTGATCACCTTTTACATATGATTTATGAATTTGAATCAAAATCTGAAAAGTGAGATTTGAATATGCTAAAATTGACTAGACATAGATTTCAATTTAGAATGAGAGTATCAAGTTGGTTTATGTGATTTATGGCCGTATTCATTGCTTCCTATTGTTTGAATTGACCAGAGAAATATAGGGAATTCACATTAGGTCGAGTTTTCTATTTCTTCATTCGAATAGTTAACACTTTTGCATGCCTATCATTTCAGTGAGAAGAATTTCAGTAATAATTAAATTCAAGAATAATAGAGTGGATAGTAGAGAAGATTAGGATTCCTAATTATTTTACAGTGAATTTAATCTTGTGTTTTTGTTATTATTTGATTTCTGCAGTTGTTATTTATTTCTATTTTCTTGTTTTAAAAATTCACAAATCTAGGTTTCATTTGTCAAATAAAAACTAAAAATTAATTATTTGGTAATTGATAATTCAGTCTCCGTGGGAACGATATCGGTCTTACCGGAATAAACTACAAAAGCGATTACGTATACTTGCGTAGCTTAATTTTCGCAAAATCGTGCCATTCGGGTTGACAAATGCACCGTCCACCTTTCAAGCGACTATGAATTAACTTTTTCGTCCTTATTTACGGTTGTTTGTCATTGTGTTCTTTGATGACATTCTTGTCTACAGTCGAACAGTCCACGACCATGTCACTCATTTACGTCTCGTGTTGCGGTGCCTGGCCAACAACCAGTTCTTGGCTAAGGGAAGTAAATGCCATTTCTTTAAGTCCTCTATTGAGTATTTGGGACATCTTGTATCTCATGATGGTGTTTCGGTCGACTCTTCTAAGGTCGCTGCCATGGTGGATTGGCCACAACCTCGCACTATTAAGCAATTGCGGGGGTTCTTGGGTCTCACGGGATACTACTGTCTTTTTGTGGCACACTATGCGACCATTACTGCCCCTTTGACGGAATTACTCAAGCGTGACAGATTTTGTTGGAAAGCTGCCACAGAAGAAGCATTTGGACACCTTAAACATGCCATGACCGAGACCCCTGTGCTGCATTTATCGAATTTTAACAAGGAATTTGTGGTAGAAACAGACGCTTCTAATGTGGGCATTAGGGGAGTGTTGATGCAGGAATGGCATCCTTTGGCCTATTTCAGCAAGAAATTAGGTCCTCAATTGGCGGGATCATCCACATACGTCTGCGAACTACATGCCGTCGTTGAGGCAGTCACGAAATGGCGGCAATATTTACTTGGACGCCATTTTATTACTAGATCCGACCACAAAAGCCTCAAGGAGTTTCTCACGCAGGTAGTGTAAACTCCGGAACAACAATTCTGCCTTCGCAAGTTGCTGGGATTTAATTTCACCATTGAATACAAGGCGGGTCGCAATAATTCTGCAGCAGATGCCTTCTCCCGCTGTTATGAGGATAACGCGGTTATCAGCTGCCATTTCCACAAGCAATTTTGATTTCCTGCCACGATTGCAGCTCGAAAATGGTTCTTGTGCTGATCTCATTAAACTCCACCAGCAAGACCAGGATGGGAATTCCGTTGTTCAGTGTTACAAGGTTCGCAATGGGGTTTTGTACTATAAGAATCGCCTGGTCATCAGCTCCTAATCCTCATTAAAACCAGCCTTGCTCCATGAGTTCCACGCCACTCCCATTGGCGGACACGCAGGGGTCGAAAGGACCTATTTACGCCTTAGTGCAAACTTTTACTGGGTCAACATGCGCCAAGAAGTACAGCAGTTCGTCGCTGCCTGCTTAGTTTGCCAGACAGTCAAGCACTCGACTCAGATACCGTCGGGCTTACTCCAACCGCTGACAATTCCGGAATGAGTGTGGGAAGACTTGGCCATAGATTTCATAGTCCATTTACTGAACTCCCATGGTCTTACTAATATTCTAGTGGTAATCGATCGCTTTACCAAGTACGCACATTTTGGAGCCTTGCCTACTCATTATACAACCACCAAAGTAGCTGACTTGTTTTCCCACATGGTCATTCGATTACATGGTATGCCTCGCTCTATTGTGTCGGACAGCGATCCCATTTTCACCAGCAAGTTTTGGCGGAAACTGTTTGAACTTATGGGCACCGCATTGAAAATGAGTTCAACATATCATCCACAAATCGATGGTCAGACGGAAGTCGCCAATCGCTATGTAGAACAGTACTTGCGCGCCTTCACTGCATACCACCCCAAGCAATAGAGCCGTTTTCTCAACTGGGTCGAATATCATTACAACACTAGTCATCACTCGGCCATTGGCATGACTCCCTTCCAAGTAGTCTATGGCCGATTACCACCTTCGATTCCAGCATATACATGCGGCACGACCTCCATACAGGCTGTTGAAGAAGACCTTCTGACAAGAGATGACATTTTGCGACACTTGAAAACCCACTTGTTGCAGGCCCAACATAGGATGAAGCAGCAATCAAATAAAAGGCGTAGGGATGTTCAATTTAACATTGGGGATCTGGTTTTGGTCAAACTGCAACCATACCGCCAACAAACAATGGCTACTCGCCTCATTCACAAGTTAGCTCGCCGATTTTTTGGCCTGTTTGCCATTGTGGGTAAGGCATGTCCTGTTGCTTATACCTTGGCTCTTCCGCCGACTAGTCGAATCCATACTACCTTCCACGTTTCCTTGTTGAAGCCGTTTGTGGGTACCCCACCGCAGCTAAGCTATCCGCTGCCAGAATTGAGCCACGCAAATAGACCATTACTCCTTCCCGTTGCCATCCTAGCGGGATGTTGTGTGCAGCGTGGGCAGACTCGACTCACACAAGTATTAGTGCAATGGTCCCATAGGAGTCCGGAAGATTCGACATGGGAAGACTTACTTTCTTTCAGCAAGCTTTATGGTATCCTCGACCTTGAGGACAAGGTCGTTTTTTAGGATGGGGGTATTGTTAGCCAAGCCCAAATACCATTGGACAGCCAAGTGATCCAAGAAGAAGCTGGGAAATGGGTTGAGATGACAACCCAGGAAGACATGGCCCAAGATGAAGTCTCTACCTCACACTCAGCTGAAGGGAGTCGGGTAGCAAAAGAAGTAACCAGGGAGGCTAAAGAAGATAAATAGGAACACAAGTCAGAGTGTGGATTCCGTAAGCGCGTGGAGCCAAAATGGATGAGGGACTATGTAGTCGCGGGAAGACGTTGAGAGAAGGGGAAGAACCAACTGATTTCTATTACTGCTTATTGGTTATTGTTCTTTCATTTTGCATTTTCGGTGCTTTGGGGTTATTTTCTTTTACTGGACATATATATACTCCTACTGGTTTGTATTGAAATTTTTATGCAATTAGTGGAATTTGATTGTATTTTGGGAGTTTGGCACTGACTCAAAGAGTGCATTTGATTACATTACGTAACAATTTTCCAAGAAAATGGAGAAGAGTTAAAGTTATTTTACAAATAGTCAAAAGGGAAAGAAAAAAAAAGATTAAGTTTACTTGCCACTCCAATAATCAACATACCCTGCTTAATTTGACTCGTGAGCTACACTGATTAAACGCAGGTCCCAACTTAAAGATGCAATACTTGAAGGAGGAATACCCTTTAACAGGGCTCATGGAATGCATGTTTTTGAGTATTCGGGCTTGGACCAAAAATTTAATCAGGTTTTCAACAGAGCAATGTACAACAGTAGCAGATGTTGGGGGTGGTTTAGGAGCGACCCTCAACCAGATCACTTATAAATACCCTCATATTAAGTGTGTTAATTTTGATTTGCCTCATGTTCTAGATAATGCTCCCTCTTATCCAGGTTTATGTGGTTTTTGGTTTATGAAAGTCACGTCAAATAATTGGAAACATTAAAAGTGTAATTATGATATAGCAGACTAAAAGATAAGAAGCTTGTTGCCGTTGCGGGGGTTGAACATGTTGGTGGAGATATGTTTGAAAGTTTTCCAATTAATTTGTAGGCATTGTTTCTTGACCAACTAATGTACATTAATGTTTATATTTTAGCGGATACTTCATGATTGGACTAATGAGCACTGCTTGAAACTATTGAAGAATTGTTACAAAGCTATTCCAGACAATGGAAAGGTTATAGTTATGGATGCCATTCTTCCAACTGTATCGGAGCCTACTTCTTCTGATATAAACAACTTCAATAAGGATGTGCTTATGATGATTCACACTCCAGGAGGTGAAGAGCGTAGCCAAAAACAATTCTTAGCCTTAGCAACTGCTGCAGGATTCAGCGGCATAGATTTGAGTTTGAAAACCAGGAAAAACAACAGAGAAAGTGCAAAAATGAAAAGAGGCAGAATTTGTGTAAAGCTCGGCTCAAGAACAGTGAGGCTGGCGTGACCTTTTTATATATGCTTTACAGTATATTCTAGAACATCGTACAATTACAGCAAAAGGAATCATTTGTACAAAAAGAAAGAATCCTAACAACCCTCTGACATCACAAGAATTTGTTACAATTGGGACCACTGCATAACCGAAAATATGACAGCAGAGCATGACCAAAATATACAGAATACAATTAACCATACAGAATACAATTAACTACTAATCAGAGATTAAGTCATGTTCTAACACTCCCCCTCAAACTAAGAGGGGTTTCTACCACTCCAAGTTTGTCACTCAGAAAGTGAAATCTGTGATGCGTTAGGCTCTTAGTCAGAAGGTCAGCAATTTGATCCTGGGACGGTACATATCTGACTTCTAGCTTCTTCTTCAGAACTTTGTCTCTTACAAAATGGACGTCCAATTCGATGTGCTTTGTGCGTGCATGATAGACAGGGTTGGATGCTAATGCACTGGCTCCAATATTATCACACCAACTAATAGGAGTTCTCTGTATAGGAAAATTAAACTCACTTAATAATGCCTGTATCCACGAGATTTCTGCAGCCACATGAGCCAAGGCTCTATACTCCGATTCTGTGCTGGAACGCGACACCACTGCTTGCTTTTTCGAAGACCAAGAAATAAGGGTATCTCCAAGATAAACACAGTACCCAGCAACACTCTTTCTATCATCAGGACAACAGCCCCAATCTGCATCTGAATAACCTGTAATGTTGAGCTGATCTGAATACTTGATATGAAGTCCATGGTTGATTGTTCCCTTCAAGTATCTGAGTACTCTCTTCGCAGCTGTCCAGTGGGCTGTTGTAGGTGTTTGCAAGTATTGACTCAACTTGTTTACAGCAAAAGATAGGTCTGGCCGAGTATGAGTTAAATATTGTAGCCCGCCAATTATGCTCCGATAGGCTGTGGGTTCCTTCAGTAACTCACCATCTGTTTTCGACAGTACTTTGCCTACTGTCATGGGCGTGGTACACGGCTTAAGATGTAGCATCTCAGTTCTAGTAAGTAACTCCTTCACGTACTTTGCTTGACTGAGATATAATCCCGTTTCATCTCGGTGGACTTCTATACCGAGAAAGTAGTGAAGTGGCCCCAAATCCTTCAAAGCGAACATGGTGTCAAGATGAGAAATGAAGTCTTGCAGTTTCTTGGCATCATTTCCTGTCACAATTATATCGTCCACGTAAATTAGAACCATAATAATAAGAGTGGGTGTTTTATGGAAAAACAGTGAGGAATCCGCTCTAGAATTCTGAAACTTCCAGCTTGTAAGAGTGGCTTTTAACTGATCATACCAGGCTCGAGGTGCTTGCCTCAGTCCATACAGTGACTTGTTGAGTTTACACACAAAATCTGGTTTTGATTTGTCAACAAAACCTTCGGGTTGACTCATGAAAACATCCTCTTCAAGCTTCCCATTGAGGAAAGCATTATTGATATCTAGCTGTCGTATCTCCCAACCTTTTGATACAGCTATGGTGAGAATAATTCTGATTGTTGATGGTTTAATTACGGGACTAAACGTTTCACCAAAATCGATACCGGGTCTTTGAGTGAACCCTTTTGCAACCAGCCGTGCTTTTAGTCGTTCCACTGTGCCATCTGGATTTCGTTTCACCTTATGTACCCATTTATTCCCAACAATGTTCATGCCGTGCCTTCTTGGTACTAGATCCCATGTTCCATTTTTCTTTAAAGCTGCAATCTCATCATTCATGGCCTTGTTCCAACCTGGATGTAGTAGAGCTTCTTCCAATGTACTTGGTTCTTCACTGTTATCATGCCAGGCCGCTTGTCCCAAATAGATCTTAGGCTTGAAAATACCCGATTTTGCTCGTGTAACCATCGAGTGAGTGGGAGCTAAGTTGGTATTTCTCTGTTGTGGACTTTCAGTCTCCTCTTCTCTGTGGTCACTACCCGATTCTGCAGCATAGTCTAAAGAAACATGTGGTAGAGTATTCAAGGAATGTTGAGATAGATTGAGATCAGTACCATCTACCTGTTGTGACCTCGAAGAGCTTCCTTCAGGAGACAGTGCTGTTGAGTCCACACCAGCTGAGTTATCACGAAAAGTGTTTGAGGGAATAGGAGCTGTAAATTTACGTTGAGGGTAATGAAAAGGAAGATATGAAGCTGTCCAAAAGGGCACACTAACAGACACTCGTTGTTCTTCTTTATGAGTGTTTAAGAAACCTGATTTGAATGGGAAATCACCTTCATTGAAGATAACATTTCTTGAGATATACAGTCTTCCTGTTGTACTGAGACACTTATAACCTTTATGAGAATCACTATAACCCAGATTTGTACATTTAACCGAATGAAATTGGAACTTGTGTGATTGGTAGGGCCTAATACAAGGATAACAAGCAGCTCCGAAGACTCTAAGGAATTTGTAGTCAGGTTTCTTTGAGTAGAGAATTTCGTATGGGGACTTATTTTGAAGGACAATCGTGGGTAATCTGTTAATGAGGTAAACAGCATTTTGAAATGCATCCCACCAATATTTTAGTGGCATATAGGCTTGAGCAAGCAAGGTTAATCCCATTTCGACAATGTGTCGATGTTTCCGTTCGGCTCTACCATTTTGGGACGAGTCATGTGGACAAGAATGCTGAAAAACTATTCCATTTTCAATGACACAGTTTTGAAAAGCTTGGAATTCTCCCCCCCAATCAGTTCTAAGGGCTTTAATTTTTCGGTCAAATTGTGTCTCTACAAGAGTCTTAAATTGGTGAAAAGCTGAAATGGCATCAGCTTTGATTTTTAGTGGATATATCCATGTGTATCGGCTATGGTCGTCTACAAAATGTATGTAAAACCTGTAATTAGTGTTTGACAATGTTGGTGCAGGACCCCACACATTTGTGTGTATAAGATCAAGTGGATTCAAGGCACGGCTAGTACTCAAGGAATGTGGCAAGGCATGAGCCTTTCCAAATTGACATGCTTCACAAAAAGATGTTTTCTCATTGATTAATGGTTTTACAATGACATGAGTTAAGACTAGTTGCAAGACTCGATTGGATGGGTGGCCTAGTCTCCTATGCCACTTATCCTTGATTGACAAAGACTGAAGCTCAACAACACGTTGGCTCTCTTTTGTTCTTGACACTAAACCAGAAAACGGACCAGAAAAATGACAAACTGCAGTAGACAGCTGAGGGAGTTTGCAATGTTGAGACTCGGCTTTGTGACTTCCCAGCTGGTATAGACCTTCCTTAACCGTCCCTTGAAGAAGAACTCTCCTTGTTTCCAAGTCCTTCACAACACAACAGGTAGGAAAAAATTCAACTGAGACATGATTGTCTTGGGTTAATCTAGAAATACTGATCAGGTTTTTAGCAATAGCAGGAGTATGCAAAACATCATTAAGTACCAATTTATCATCATTTTCATATCTCAAAATACCTCTACCCACATGTTGAATCGAGATCTTGTTTCCATTACCAACAATCAATTTTTCCTTACCCTGATATTCCTGCTTCTGAGTCATGTTTCCAGCATCAGATGTCACATGATTTGTAGCCCCGCTGTCCGCGTACCAAGCAGCATCATCAACCATTTCTGGTGTAGCTACGAAAGCAGAAGGTCCCTGTGCAGATTTGGAAAAATTGTTGCTATGATTGTTGCTCGGCCCATTACTTGGTGGTGAGGTACCCATATACTGCTCATCATACCGATTATAGCAGTACGCCGCGGAATGGCCGTATCTACCACAGACTTGGCATGTGGGTTTTGCATTGTTTCCACTCCGACCCCCTCGTCCTCGACCACGACTGCCATTTCCACCTCTGTAATTTCCACGACTGCCAGGGGAATTTTGACCAGGACCACGACCTCCGTGAAACCCCGATGCGCGGATGGCAGCAAGATTAGCCGAGGGAGACGGACGAGGTTCACCAGGAGCAGACTTGTTGGTGCCGGAGATAGCACTGAGCCGCTCAAATTTGCTGTCAAAACTAAGCAGGATATTCTGTAATTCCTGCCAGGAGGTGGAGCCACGAGCTTCAACCTGAAGAACAATGGGTAAGTATTCTATATCTAACCCAGAAAGAACATTAGAGACAAGCAATTTTTCAGGATACGGATCGCCAGCAAGGGTGAGCACATCGGCCCATTGGCGTTTTTGTCTCAAATACTCAGCCATATTCATACTTCCTTTCCGAGTGGTCTGGATCTTGGTACGGTACTCATCCATTTTTTCCTTGGAGTGAGACCCAAACAGAGTTTCAAGGGCACGCCAGAGAGCTGCGGAGGACTCACACCCCATAACCTCCGTAGCAATACCTTCCGTCATCGAACTGTAGAGCCAGCCAAGGAGTAGCTGGTCTTGCACAATCCAGACCTCAAATGCTGGATTCACCATGGGCGTTTGGTTCCCGTCAACTCCATCTGCAGGGAGGAACTCATCTGGGCGAACTCGAGCTCCAGTCAAATACCCATCAAGACGATGGCCACGGACAATAACTGAGACAACACTCTTCCACAGAGAGAAATTATTACGGTCAAGTTTAAGAGCAAAGGGTTGTGTTAAGGTACTCCCTACCTGGGGAGTGAAGGTAACTGGAGACTGAGTGAGCTGACTGGCACCAATCGGTGGAGTGCCACTGTCAGCAGAGGCTTGAGTACTGTGGTCTGCCATGGAGGACACGCGTCCGAAATGCTCTGATACCAAGTTTGAAAACCAGGAAAAACAACAGAGAAAGTGCAAAAATGAAAAGAGGCAGAATTTGTGTAAAGCTCAGCTCAAGAACAGTGAGGCTGGCGTGACCTTTTTATATATGCTTTACAGTATATTCTAGAACATCGTACAATTACAGCAAAAGGAATGATTTGTACAAAAAGAAAGAATCCTAACAACCCTCTGACATCACAAGAATTTGTTATAATTGGGACCACTGCATAACCGAAAATATGACAGCAAAGCATGACCAAAATATACAGAATACAATTAACCATACAGAATACAATTAACTACTAATCAGAGATTAAGTCATGTTCTAACAATTTGAATGCTTTGTGTGCAACTTTTGGATTATGGAGTTCTTTAAGTAGAATAGTATTTTAGTTTCTTACAAACTAAACTATGATAATGTATTCACTGTTGTTGCCTATGTTTAAATTTTATATACTTGCAGTAGTAGATGTACGACCATACTGACTAAACTCCAGAGAGTAAAATAAAATCTTTCTTGTTGTACTTCATTTTCAAATTATTTATATATTACTAAATTTAGACTATTTTGCCGTCCAAGTATATGCAACATCTTATATCATCTTTATATCATCCGATCATCCGACTTGGACACCCGTACGAGGAGACGGAAAGTGTGCCGTAGGCCCGGCCCTAGCACAGGCGGTTAGGTCTATGCTAGGCGGTCCTAGCACACGCGATAGTTTCAAATTTTGGAATTTTTTTTTTTTTTATATACAAATGCTCTAAAATTTTGAAAAATGTCACTTTATATATAATATTTTTTATAAAATAACATATTTTGTATAGAGTCTCCCACAACTCAAGACTGGCTGTGACTGTGCTGCAATCCAATCCAAGCTTATTAATATACATTTGTGACTGTGCTGCAATCCAATCCAAGCTTATTAATATACATTAAAACCTCTTTATAGTAATAATGTTGGGACCGATATATTTTATTATTATTATGAAGAAGTTATAATTTAGAGAATTATATCTATAAAATATTATAAATATACATATTTAAATTTAAATTAAATAATAGTTGATAAAATATGTCAAATTTAATATATAAATATTGATAAATGGAAATGACATAAATGTATAGCTACAATGTACATATTTATATAATCTTGGATATATACAAAATTATTTTAGAAGTCTAAATTGATAATTAATTTTATCATGAATTTTTAGTATGTATATAATATAGCATATATATAAATGAATTTTTAGTATACACCTATATTTAACGTTTTGACAAAACACAAGGTCCAAAAGTCAATTTTTTAAGAATATTTATTTTAATAATTTATTTTACAATTTTAAAAATAAATGGTTCAAATAAGTAATCGACCAAAATTCATATGATTCAAATAGTTTATCTATGTACACCTATTTTTAATATTTTGACAAAACACAAGGTCCAAAAATTAATTTTTTAAAATAAATGGTTTAAACAAGTAATCGAATACATGTGGTTCAAAAAATATATCTATAAGTATGTATACTTAATTTTAACAATTTGATCAAATACGAGGTCCAAAAAGTTAATTTTTTAAAATAAAATAAATTTTTAATCATTTATTTTACCATTTTAAAAATAAAGGGTCCAAATAAGTAATCCACCAAAATACATGTGGTTCAAATAATATATCTATATATATACCTACTTTTAACATTTTAAACAAAAATACGAACTCTAAAAATTAATTTTTTAAAATAAATGGTCTAAACATGTTGTTCAAATAATCTATATATATATATATATATATACACACATATGTTTAATGTTTTGACAAAACACCTATACTTAATTTTTTTAAGTATTCTTTAATTTATTTTTGTTATTGTTTTTTATTTTTAAGTTTTGAAATATTATACCAATATTTTAAAAATAAAAAAAATATATACAACACAAAAATTAAGAACAAAAATAAAATACAATAATATTATAAATTTAAATATTACAAAATTTAAAACATAGAATATTGAAATCAACAACTTCTATCAACATAAACTAGAAAAATTATTTAATTATCTAGGATATCATTATTAGAAAATTTAATATCATTAAAATAATGACTAATACTATTAGAAGTATTTTGAGATGTTTGGCCAAGTTGATATTTTCTTTGCAAAATCTTGATTTATTCATTTTGAAAATACTCACATAGAATCGAATCACTTATCAAATTTAAATATTTACCTAAAATTTTATTTTTTTATCGATATGATGAAGCCATATTAAATGTAATGTTTAATTTTTATTAAAAAAAGTAATGTTTAATTTTTATAACACACAATTTTAGTTAAATACAAATTAATAATTTTTTTTGTTTTTTTGTAACTTGATATAAACTTATTATTACTTAATTATGTTTATTAATATTATTTATATAACATCATTATTTATTTATTAGTTAAATTAATTATTGATGATTGAAAAGAATAAAAAGAAAACTATTATTTTTTGAAGTAAAATTTGAAATAGTGGATTATAGATAAAATAGTAATTTGATGTGAAATGGTGATAAAATGAAATTGAGCTTCAATTGAAAATGGCTTGAGTTTGTTCATTCTTTTAGTTATTATTGAAACAAGGTTTTTTTTTAGTTTCTTCTTGCAATTGTTAAATTGTTGATGTTTTGATTTTAATTTTGGATTTTTATGTTTTTTATGATTTATTTTATTTTATTTTTATAATAATTATATGTAGGTTTTATTTTAATTTGTTTAATGTATTTTTTTAAATTTATTTTAATATTTAAAATACTAAAATTTATGTTAGTTTTATTTATACAAAAATGTAAAAGCAGTTATTTTAATCCATTCTACAAAACAGAAAGTATGAAATGTGATATAACAAAAAGAGAGAGTTAAAAACAATGTACAACTATATGCTGTCTTCTACACTGCCAAGCTTTAGTTATTATAAACTTATAATAGAGTAATGCCCGCGTTATGTAAAGCTGCAAAAATATGTCATTATCTTAGTTTATTTTCTTTTAAAATATGTGTAAAACATTTATTGTGTCACATTTTTTAATATTTATTAAAAAATTAGTCAATAATATCAAGCTCATAGTAGGTGGAATTCTTTTTTTTAATCGATGATGATTCAGCAGTGGTTATAAACCACCATATTCTTCCAAATGGTCACCACATTCTAAAGTTTTCCAAACATACACTTCTCTTGCGAAAATTTGTGATGGCTTCAGAATTGGAAGGCACCCAAAAGGTCCTTGATCTTAAAAGAAAACAACAAGAGGAAAGCTTCTGTTATGCCGCGCAGCTGGTGAACACAAATGTCATAACCAAGTCCTTGCAAACCACAATCGAGCTCGGAATTTTTGATATCATAGCAAAAGCCGGGGAAGGAGCTAAGCTCTCCGCGAGTGAGATAGTGGCGCAGTTGCCAACCAACAACCCCGATGCGCCCATGATGCTGGACCGCATCCTCAGGATGCTGGCCAGCCACTCTGTGCTCACATGCTCTGTGGTGGCCGATGATCAAAGGGTTTACAGTCTTAATAATGTCTCCAAATGCTTTGTCACTAATGAAGATGGTGTTTCATTAGGCCCCTTGATGTTAATGTTAGAAGATAAGGTCTTCTCGGATAGCTGGTATGTTCATTTGGCTTTTCTTATGTTATTTTAGCCTCATATCTAAATATATATAGCTGCTAACCCTGCTATATTGATTGAGTAATTGCAGGTCCCAACTTAAAGGTGCAATACTTGAAGGAGGGATTCCCTTTAACAGAGTCCATGGAATGCACGCCTTCGAGTATCCAGCTCTGGACTCAAGGTTTAATCAGGTTTTCAATAACGCAATGCACAACCAAACCACTATGATTATGAAGCAGATCCTTGAGTTTTATAAAGGCTTTGAAAACCTTGGGCAACTGGTAGATGTTGGGGGTGGTTTAGGAGTGACCCTTAAAGAGATCACCTCCAAATATCCACATATCAAGGGTATTAACTTTGATTTGCCTCATGTTGTAGAACATGCCCCCTCTTATCCAGGTAATTAATGCTAGATTACAGTTTTTTATACAAATACCTATCTTTGCCACTTAGTATTTGGTTTCAAGACTGCTTTATTAATAATGTTGCAGGGGTTGAACATGTGGGTGGAGATATGTTTGAAAGTGTTCCAAGTGGGGATGCCATTTTTATGAAGGTACGTACTTTCTCAGTCCTGAGATTTTCCCACTTGCGACTATTATTATATCTTAATCGTCATTAATATTATGAATCAAATAATGTCGATTAATGTTTTTTTTTTTTAATTTTGTAAGTGGATACTTCATGACTGGAGTGATGAACATTGCCTGAAACTATTGAAGAATTGTCACAAAGCCATGCCGGAGAATGGAAAGGTTATAGTGGTGGAGGGCATTCTCCCAATTGTGCCAGAAAATAGCTATGGTGATAACATATTGTCCAAAGCGGATGTGCTTATGATGACTCAAAACCCAGGAGGAAAAGAGCGAAGCCAACAAGAGTTCCAAGCTTTGGCAACTGGTGCAGGATTCAGTGGCATCAGATTTGAATGTTGTGTTATCGGCTTTTGGATCATGGAGTTCTACAAGTAGATGCATATGGCTTCTTTCAAATCATAAACAAAAATTTGAGTCCATACTTCTTTTGTATGTAGTTCAATTTGAAATGATGAACACACCATATTTTACATGCTATGATTAAAGATTAATAAAGAATTTACTCACAATAACATGTACAAGGGAGTTCAGCTATACTAAATCAATTTGAAAGCGTTGTTATATATTGTGTTTAATCATGTATTTTGTGATATATAAACAATTTTGTCATGAGATTACCTCATGCATTTTCTTTTCAGCTATTCGCATTATATCAATATAATTATTAAAGTTTCAAATTGACAACTCGTTAAATCCCTTTTTTTCTTCTTCTTCTTCATAAATATTTAATTAATGTTTTTAGATCGAAAACTCATTTGTTCTAAACACATCTTTTTGAGTAGTTAAGTTGCTTTGGAAAATGTAGAGGGACTTAAGATGAATGTAATATTAAATTCATGTGTATAATATAATGCACTTTACTTTTAAAATACATATGAGGCCCACACAAATTATTAACTTTACCCTCTTAAAATTTAAACTAAACATAAAAAAAAATTTAGATTCGCATTCTTACATTTACTTTACCTCATACCAAACACACTTAGCAGTAATAGAAGTGCACATGGTCACAAGTTCTTTTACAATATACTTTATAGAAAGAAATCATTACAAATTATGTTGCATTTACAAAAAAATAACTATATAGCGTTTTCATATGTTTAAGATTTAAAAAAAAAAAAAAAAAAACCTCCCACTTTTATCATTACTATAACGATGATTAATATATATAAAAGTCAGATGGAAAAACGGAATCTTTGTTCTTCTATATTGTTTGTTTGTTAGTAAGAATGGAGAGCAGTTGGGGCTGTACTTTCGAATTTAATAAACTTGGAAAATGTGCAATTTTTTTAAGTCCTCGTTGCTCTATATTTTGCTTTTACTAAGCTAATACAAGTTGTTAAATCCTAAACTATATATATAATAAAATATAAATTAATAATTATATACGGTCTATTTTTGGGTCTACTAAATCAATGTAGTCAAAGAAGTACATCTTTATTTTTTTGGACTGTTTTTCAACAACCAGAGCCGGTTCAAAGTAACATTGTTTACGTTCCTTTTGATTGGGAAAGGTCAAATAGTTTTTACCAGTTCTGAAGCTAATACGTAAACCAACCTCTTGCATGGCACAGTCCAAGCAAGCTGCTTTTATTGCTCTCTCAATGCCCGGACTAACCTAGAAATTTTCAATCAGTGGAGCTTAAAACTTGAAGAGAAAATAAATTTAAGTATTTTTTTAAAGAAAATAAATAGCAATTTTAAAAAAAAATTCTAATGAAAAATTTATAATTTTAAGTAAATTGAGGTTATTATATAGAGACTAGAGTTTATATTTAATAGAGTAAAATTAAGCTTTGAACAACAACAAAAATGAAAGATTTTTATATATTTATATGAGAAAAGCTAGTCCATTTTCATTACCTAGATAAGTTATAATTCAAAAAATTTATATAATGATGTGTAATGTAGTTATAATTGTTCTTTTACTAGTTTTCGAAAATTTTTGAATAATTTCATTTACCAAAATTAGGATTCAAATATTATATTACACGTGTGTGAAATAAGTTGTTTGAATTCTATTTTTAGTACAATAAATTATTCAAAATTTCTTAAAAATTAAATTAGAAAATTGTTATTTATACAATATCATATAAAAAAAAAATTGAGATTATAACTTATTCTATATTTTCAATATATATACTACCAAATCAATGCAATTAACCTCTCGGTATGAAGTTTATCATTATTAGAGGTGACTACTCCAAAGAGGTGATTAATGCACTTTTGTTGCATTAATCCAAGAAATTGAAGGTATATGAGGTACGTAGTGCTTCAGTCCAAGGGAATATAACACAATTTCCTATGGGTTGCTCTTTTGTTCTTTGTCTCTAACGACTGTAATGGTTGTGATATTTTATATGTATATATATATACATATTTATGGATGTAAACAATTTTGTGATCCTCCCTTGAGTCTATCCCTTCCAACCCTTTTGTTGTAATCTTTGGAAGAGTGACACCGTTTTACCAAATAATAATAATAATGAGAGTGGTTGACTCCCATCCCAATCTTTAATTAGTGGGTTTGTAAAGTAATGATCCACAAAACATTTTTTTTTTCTTTTTCTAAACCAAACAGAAGAAAAAAAAACGAAATATCACATATATTTATATTATCTTATATTTCATGCGTAATGGAAGATAGGCTGTCCTGCCAGAGAAGAATATATATCATAAATATACAATTATATTTCGAGTAAATATTATTTTGGCCCCAATATTTTACAAATACAAAAGTTACAAATCGAATTATTTAATTTGTTAAATAATAATTTAGATCTTATATTTTGCAAAATAGAATAAAATAATATCCATTTTGACCAAAAAATTTTTAAAATATAACCAAAATACCCTAAGTTTTTAATTATTAAGTTAATTGAATAATTAAAATATATTTTTAAATAAAAAATAAATTAAAATAATGTTAAAATAAAAAATAATTAAAAAATACATCACTTAATTATAACCTAAATTTTGCATCAAAATCAAAATATGAACATAATTAAACCACATTTTAAACCCAAATTTCTTCCAAAATCAGTTCAAAAACCATTCAAACCAAATTCATTCATAAGCACCGGAAACATACAAGAATAAATAAACACAAATTCATCAACAAAAAATTATAATCTAAACGTCCAAACACACCTTCATTGACGCCCAAATACAAGAATAGAGAAAATACCATGTTGACCCTTGTGTTTTTTCCGAATGCGCACGATCAGCCCCTGTGTTTTATTAAATGACAATTCAGATTATGTGTTTTACAAAATGGATCAAAATAGTACTATAGACCAAATTTTTGTTAAAATATTTTCAATTATAAGATCAATTCTTGAGTCGTTGGAGATGCGATGAGTTCACATAAGCGGAGAAGGTGATTGAGGAGCTAAGAATGAAATATTATATTTGAAAATATTTTGACCAAAATCAAGTCAGAATACTCTTTTAATCCATTTTGTAAAACACGGGGTTTGAATTGTCATCATTTAATAAAATACAGGGGAAATCGAGTATTTGAGAAAAACACAGGGGCCAAACTGGTATTTTCCCAAATCTTAAACTCTATTTTAAAAAATATGTTTTTGATTTTTCATTTAACTCAGTAATTAAAAACTTTGAAGACATTTTGGTCATATTAAAAAAATGTTTGACCAAAATCAGACTCAGGAATTTATTTTGATCAATTTTGTAAAACACAGAATCCAAATTATCATTTAACAAAACAAAAAGTTTGATCAGCAACTTTTGTAAAACACAGAAGTCAAAATTGTATTTACCCTTATATTTCATGTGTGCGAAATCTACTTTATTAATCTGATCTCAATCAGATAAAAGAGTTGTTGAACTAGATGTTATGTGATTATAAAATATGGTGTTTTTGTTTGCATGCCAAATTTATGATGAAATGCAATGTTTTATTTTTTATTTGTAAAAAGAAGCTTCTGGAATAATGTATTAAAATCTTGAATTTTTTTATATAAAATGTAAAAATAATAAATAATGTTTTTCTCATAAAAAATAAATAAATAATTTTTTGATTGCAATATTATCATTATTTATTTATATATGAATTATTAATTGTCATTAATAATGATTTTTTTAAAATTTAAATGATCACTAATAATAGTTTACATTTTATATCATTTTGTATTTAAAAATATTACTATATTGGAGCACAATTATAATATTTATGTTAAATATACATTTGTTCAATTTATGTGCAAAATTTGACACTATATTTAGGTAATGCATTTGGAAATGATTGGATGTAGGATCCATTTTTATAATTTGGGCTTTGTGGCAAGTTAACCATTATTTGAATGAAGAATATACGTTAAATTAAGTAGGGTAGGTGACTATTTGGTACTCTGTGTTTTTACAAAGTATCATTTTAGTACTCTCTATTTTTAATAATACTCATATGGTACCCTGTATTTTAAAATCGTACATATTTGGTACCCTAAACTCAAATTTAATTAATAAAATTTTACCAATTTAATCAAACTGTTGTCAATTATGTAAGTTCTAAATTTAAATTTAATTACTTAATTACATAGAACTCATGACAGTTTAATCATATTGACAAAATTTTACCTATCAAATCTGAGTCTAGGGTATCAAATATGTATAGTTGTAAAATACAGGATACTATATGAGCATTATTGAAAATAGAGGGTACCAAAATAATACTTTGCAAAAGCATAAGGTACTAAATGAGTAAATTCTCAGTATAATACAGTGATGTTGTTAAAGCCACGTCCAAAAGGAACCACTAGGATGTCGCGTGTCTAGAGAGAATTAGGCAAGAGTTCATGCAGTTTATGCTTGTTTAGTTTTATTTGCTCTTTTGTGCAGTTTAGTTGTTTAGTTTAAGGCAGCAAGAAATTGGTATGTTTAAGGACACTGGAGTTTAGTTGTTTAGTTTTATTTGCTCTTTTCTGTTAACTTTATGTTTGTTTGTTATGGGCCAAGTGCTAGTATTGTTTGGCCATGTAGTTTTTTCTTGCTTTGTTTTCGGTAGTTGCTTAAGCTCTTTCTGCACCTTGAGCCTATATATATATATATATTTCAAGAATATAGAAACTATTATCTATAAAAACATAAACTACAAAATTAGGACCTGTAACATATATTTACATAAAACAAAATCATGTTTACAAAATCGATAATAACATTAACAACTCAATAACATATCGTTACATAAACTTAACAAATATTAACAAAATTGAAAACATATTTCAAGATTATAGAACCTATTATCTATAAAACCATATACTACCAAATTAGGATTTGTAACATATATTTACATAAAACAAAAACATGTTTACAACATCGGTAATAACATTAACAACCCTGTAACATTTCGTTATACAAACTTAACAAATGTTAACAAAATTGAAAACATAACTCAGATCAGAGCATTAACAAAATTGAAAACATATTTCAATAAGATAGAACTTATTATCTACATCTTGTAACATATTGTTACATAAACTTAACAGAATCAAAACAAACAGAGTCATTATTGTAATGACTCAAATTTCCTAATAAGACTTAGGGCCTTGATTAGGAGGCCAGAATGAAATTTTTTGGAATTATGTGATATTTATGTGTATCATTATGTGATTATGTGAGTTATATCATAATGTGACTTGATATGCATATTTAGGTGTATTAAATATGCATGTGAACCCATTTCTGATTAATTGAGTGATTTTCATATTTTGGTCATTTTGGGTATATTTGGCATATATGTGGTATGTGTGTGGTGCTTCATTTTAATTTGGTTATGCTAGGGTTACTCAGAACGAGACGATCCTAGGAGACAAGCTAGTGGGAAAGTCACAACATGATTCATTCTTGACTCGGAGTGAGTCAAGGGGTATTTAGTACATTGCCGGGTTATTGGGTAATGAGAATAAATATTTGATGATAAATTGGGAGTTAGTGAGATTAGGGGGGAAATTCTGGGAATTTTGACTATTTTACCTCGGGGGGGCATTTTCGAGACGCCAAGCACTAGGATTTGCTTGAGGTTACTTAAGCTTTAAGTAACCTGTTAAAATTATAAAAGAATGTTTAGAACGTTCTCTCTTCCTCCCGTTCCCTTTTCGTCTCCCGATCGTATTTTCGAAGGAAACTTGAGTTTTAGGACTCGGATTCAAGTGAGGATCGAGGCATAACGATTATAGGGAAGATTAGAAGCTTATTACCCAGAGAATTTAGCTGGGAAACGACATAATCGGAGGTAATCCAAGTTTTAAGTTCCTAATTTAAGTTTTTAAGCTTGGATTGGATTTTGTGTTTTAATGAGTTTTTGGATGAATTGAAGCTTGGGTTTTATTGGTTTTGGGAGAACTTTAATTTTGAGATTTGGATAGGTTAGGGTCGGATTTGGAGCTTTGAAGCTCAAAGAACACGAAGCTGAAATCCAGAATTTCTGGGTTGGGCGCTGTAGCGCTAGGGTGGTAGCGCTACAATGCTAGGTGCTTTGATTTAGGGGATTTGGGTCTGTTTGTAGCGCTGTAGCGCCCAAAGGTAGCGTTGTAGCGCTACACAGCCTTCAGAAATTGGTTTTTTGGTATTTTTTGGGGTTTTGACTCGAGGACTCGGTGGAATTGGAGGTCTCGAGAGTGTGAGATTGGTCTTGGGATTTGGGTTTTTGAAATTTGAACTCATTGAAACACAATTTATGGTTGTGGCTAGGTTATCGTTGGGGCTTGGAGTCTGGATCGTGCTTGTGGCTCGTTTATTGGTAACATGTGCTTGGACCAAAGGTAAGAAAACTACACCCAGTATGTGATGCATGCGATGCATAAGATACATGAGATTAGGGCATGGCATGAATGTTGAATATGAGATTGATCAGAGCTTGAGTCTCTGTATTTGTGCATGATTATAATTATGCTTCTGATTATTGATTAAGCATGCTAAATGCCTTATATCTGAAAATTTGAAATATGATATATGTCTGTTTGCATTACCTCATTGAGGAAGCACTGACTTATTAGTCAGGGATCGACATTGGTGTCAGTATTGATTGTGAAACTGTGACTTATCAGTCAAGATCAGCTGTAGTACTGAGCACTAGTCGTATGGTATTGGCTTATGAGTCAATAACGGTATTAGCGTGTTTAACGCAAGCCGAAAAGATTAGATTTAATCGACATAAGCATGAAATGCTTGACCGACCTTAAGTTCGATGAAAAACAAAAGCACCTGTCTAGTCTAAAGGCTAGTTATTTAGAGCTAGAGCCAAAAGGCTAAGGTGACCTACACATCACATGGCTAGGAGAGTATGGGACCTGAGAGATAGACTTATCAGTCATCTATTTTGAGAGTGACTCATTAGTCACCTATACAAAGTGTGACTCATTAGTCACCTATTCAGAGTGTGACTCATTAGTCACCTATCCAAAGCATGACTCATTAGTCACCTATTCAGAGTGTGACTCATTAGTCACCTATCTCAGGAAGTGACTTATTAGTCAACTATTCAGAGAGACTTATTAGTCATTTACTTCAGAGAGACTTATTAGTCATCTACCTCAGAGTGAGAGACTTATTAGTCATCTACTTAGAGCGCAGGACTCCACAAACATTTATTTGTACCTGTTTGCATGCATGAGTAGGGTTATTACTGCTAGACATGCCAATTATGACTTAGTAACATGCTATTACTTGTTCATGAGCATATTAAGTTTTCTTGCTGAGATTTTTCTCACGGGTGCTATGTGGTGCAGGTAAAGGCAAAAGAAAGCTAGACCATCCTTGAGTTGGAGAGCTTAGGTGACGATGTGTACATATGCGGCTGCTCGACCACCACGGCCAAGGGTTCAAAGAGGAACTAGGGTTAAACCCTATTTTGCCGCTTAGGTCGACTGGTTGTAAATCTTTTGTTGTAATTAACCTTGAAATTATATTTTTGGGATCTCAATGTATACAGTAAACGTTTTAGTGAAACGTTGTATCTTAACCAAAAATTTTAACCCTAAATCATTAATCATACTTAGTTACACGATTATGGCCCAATGACTCGATTAGCGAGTATAACACTATTTAAAATGCACACCGGAACGGTCCCTGGGTAGTAGGGCGTTACAATTATCTTCCAACTAGAGCAATTAAATTTAAAAAAAAAAATTGAAATAGTTTTAAACAGAGCAACAAAACATGTAAATAACTCTGAAACACATTGTTGCTATATTATATAAAACAATAACAAGCAAATTTGGGAAAATAATTAAAAAAATTATAACATGTATTTACATAACCATAAAAAAACAGATAACATCAAAAAAAAAATTAAATGAAACAACAAAAAATACCTTCGGTTTATCCAGTAAAATAACATTCTTCTTCAAATCTTTTGTTAGCCTTGCACTTTACTCGACTAGAGCCTCTAATCGTTAGTTTCTTTGCTTTATTTGCACTAACTTTGCTCTTTGACAATGGAACATATTTTCTCTTCAACTATTTCCCAATTAACTCAGCACTCACATGCATGTCAGCCTCCTTCAACTTATCTGAACCACCAACATCACCATTGTTCGCATTAGGAAAGGAAGAATCTGAGGAATACTTCAAAACAGCTTTGTCTTTAGACAACGGAGAAGGATTACTCTTCAATGCTTCTCCCTTCGACTCGGCAGACTCTTGATTCTTGGCTTCCTTCGAGGCACCTGAGCCAGAAAACGCACCACCCCTCCGAGCAGGAGATGCAGACCCCACATGAGTGACAACCATTGTTTCAATAATCAATGGCAAATGATTTTGAAAAAAAAATATAAGAAACCCACTTAGGTTTTTTGATGAAGAGAATGAAAAATGAAAAAAAGGGAAGATGAAGAGATGAGAGAGAAAGAAAATCAAATATAACGAAAAAAAAGACAAAAAGGAAGGAGAAAAGCTTCAGGGATTAATTTAATATAAAATTTGTTTAAAAAAGGCTTCAAAATAATAACGGATGAATACTGTAAATTTAGTATAAAAAACCGTATAAAAGTAGGAAACCATATATTTTAAATTTTTTTGCTTTATACAGTGTATTCCGTAAATCTCTCTCTCTCTCTCTCTCTCTCTCTCTCTTTATATATATATATAGTGATGATTATGAAAAAACAATAATAATAGCAAACATTATATGTTATTATTATACGCTCATAATACAAAATGTATATATTAATCTCATCGTGTATTATATTTGTTGACGCCGTTTTTCGTCAACAGTGAAATAAGAGCACGAAAACAATAATTAGTTATGGCCAGGAAAATACGATAAAACAAATGGGATTTTTTACGTGGTTCAGCAGTTAACTCTGCCTAGTCCACGAGTCTTTGTTATTAAAACTTAAGATGATCTCTGGAAATTCTTCAAGAATGAATTCTCCAGAGTTTTCTCTCAAGATTACAAAAGTTCGGTCCTCTACAATGGTGCATGACTTCTCTATTTATAGAGAAGATTTCAGAATACTATCCCACACATTTCGGGAAGTTATTCTGTATGTGCAAATAAATTTAATGGCATTAAAAGCTTGTAATCCTATATACAAGGAAACGTCCCCTGAAGATCAGGGGGCCTATAACTGAATAATAAATACCCATTTATTATAGGGGATTTACAACAATCAATGTAGACTGCGTCTCTCCCAAATGACTCACTAGGATATTCAAAGTTATCAATCTACATTGTCAGTGCTGTTCCCACTCAGGTCTCTTACTGACTTTCGAGCTATGGCATTTCCCCGAGATCATGTGACTTCGAGCTCATACTTATGTCAGGCTCGGAGCCCCTGATCCGAGGCCATCCAAGAACAGACGTGCTTTGATGTCTGTCTTTCAAGCTTGTAATGGTTTCGAGGCTGCCATCTTCGAGGTTGCCCGCTGCTTGTAGGTCCGGTGCCTAGGTTGCGGACACGTGTTCCAGACATTACGAGCCCATTCCTAACAAATCCATCTTTCGAGATCACAATTCTTAAGGCTCGAAATCTGGGTGTAACACTTTGCCCCCTCAAAAGTATTTGTTCGAATCCTATGAGAAGGGAACTTTTGAACTACTATCTTCGGGAACCGCACCGTCACACATACTTGAGGGTGGACACGTGTCAACGGGTATTGCTCAACCAAGGTACTCGATTACCTTGGAAATCCGCCCATGATCGTTCGCCTGCCACCTTTTCGGTGCCATCATGTCATTAGTCTCTGACCGTCGGATTTTATAAGGATTCTGGCCAATGGCTCAGATTAATCCCTTTTTTACCACTTTTTACCATCTATATATAAGGCCCTGGTCATCTTCTTCCTCTTATTTTACACTCATCAGAGAGAAAAAAGAAAAGAGGCAAAACCAGAAGCCATCCCAGAGAGCTTTTTGCTTTTGCATGTTCTCCTTGCCAAAGAAACAAAGGACCGCCAGTTTGTTCGAGACCGTAAGGTTATACCTGCAGCCTCTCATTCAATCAACGATTTCTCTGCAATCGCCATCATTGTGTAAGTATCTGATTATCTTTTCGTTTTCCTTTATGCCAGTTTCTATCTGTGTTGTTCTTTTATTTCTGGGAATGCACTGGTTTATTTTCTTAGTTTGACACGCTAGGAAGCTCTGACCGATAGGCTTTCACGTTTAAGTCTCTATGCTAGGTTTAAGTCACTGGTTCCGAATCCAGTTTTGATGTAGAACAAGGTCTCTTTTTTCTGGGTTTTCAAAATTTAAAAGACATATCTTGCACACCAAGATATCTATTATCCAAAAAATTAGCATTGATGATGTGGGAAGTGATTCCTGGACACGTGGCTGACACCTGGAAACGTTCTGCTAGAGTATCGACCAGAAGACACGTTAGAAGCAGTGCGAACCAGTCTTACCTGCGACCAGTCTAGTCAATAGCTCCGCATACAAGGCAACATTAGTGGGAAGATCTTTGTAGAATCCCGAATTTATCTCACACAATCTCCTGAGTATCCGATTATTCAGAAAAGAATATATGTAACAATCTTTTGTAATCCCCCTTGAGCCTATAAATAGCAAGAGATAGCTCAAGGGAGGGACTTTTGGCTTTTGAATCATCTGAGACTATAGTAATTCTCCTAGTAATATTGTATTGTTCTTCAGAGATTAGTGAAACTCATTGAACCCTAGTTCTTTGATCACTCATCTGATTTTTATATCAATATCAACCTAAGTGGACGTAGGTCATTACCAGATCCTGGGGCCGAACCACTATAAAATACTGTGTCTTATTTACTTTTGTCATTACGTTCTTCTCATTACTTTCATTCATATCAAGCATATTCTGACTCCGTGTCAGTTGGCCAAATCGTGGGTCAACAATATCGGGTACAAAGTCTTGGTTTTAAAGAACGCACGATACCCAAGATTACCATTTCTGAATAACCATCACCCTTTTTCCCTGATATTTCGGGATTTTCAAAAAAATTATCCACTCCCCTCCTTTTTCTCGTAGAATACACATTTTGACTCTTAATCGGGTTTTTAGTATCGAGCTCGTTTCATACCCAAGCACTCTCCGAGTTTGTCTTGTCAAGCTCGCAATTCTTGAATCCTTGCATGCATGGCCCTCACCATTTTTTCTTTCTCACTAGATGTCAAAATCTAGAAAGACGGTGGGGGTCATTGCTGGCAATTCCGTATTCACCAAAAACCCCGAGCCCAGAGTCGCTGTTAGCTCGGAACCAACGTCTGATTTGTGAATACGATCTCACGTGCGAACAGGAGGAAACCCGAGCTCACTATCGCCGCCAAATCGTCGAGGTCATAGAAAAGAAGAGGAGAACCCTTTTAGAGGCTCTTTATCTAGAATCTGATTCAGGGCCCAGGCCGATCCCCCTCGACCCTAAGTTAAAAGTGACCATCGCGTATAGTCCGGGAGAGCTCCAATTCTCACTGATGGGGGAGCCTTCTACCTCGCAAACGAGGAGGGATTTCTTCGAGGCCGAGCACTACTGGAGCTCGGTTACCTCGCTAGGCCAGATAACTGATATCCTGACCTTCCATGATCTCAGACTGTCAAGCTCCTTAAGGTGTCGAGCCCCTACTTCCAGCGAGTGAAGCTGTCGTGCCCCAGGAGATGGAAATCTTGATAACAAACTGAGGCACGCGGCTTGGAGCCAGGAGCATATGAGGGCAGGAGCGTTATTGCCTTTGAAGTCATTCTTCAAGGACTTCACGGACTTTGTTGGGTTGGCTCCATTCCAGCTCAACACTAATTCTTACAGGGTTCTGTCTGCCCTGAGGTCGTTATACCACGAGTTGAAGTGGGAAGGACCTTCACCAAAGGAGATCTTGTATCTCTTCTGTCTGAAAAGCAATCCCTCCCGAGCTCGGGGAGGAGACAGCTTCTACTATCTTTTGAGCTACCCCAAATAAAAAAAGGTGTTCGAGGACCTTCCCAACCATCCACCTGACTTTAAGAAGGCCTTCTTCTGGACAGATGGCCTGTCCCCGTCTCGATACTATTCATTCAGACGGATTCGTAAGTGCCCTAACCTTCTTTATCTCTGTGCTCGGACTTTTGTCTGTTGGCTTGTACTTAGTTTAAATGTGTTTTATTTTCCAGCCAACTATCACCGTTCCACTCCCACCGACGAGATGAGGGAGCATAGAGAAACTCTGCTCCAACTCCCTTATGGCAGGAGGTCTCTCTCATATCTTTTGCATGAGAGTAAGCTCCAAGCTTGCAGGCTTTTGGGAGATGGCCAGTCCACCTCGGATTGGTCCAACAAAAAGTACGACCTCTGGGAGCTCGTGCCTTTGCCAACAGGCATCCTCCCTCCAAGGAGAGAGGTGAGGCCCCCGCCTCCGGTTCGCCGACGGAGCCCGCAGTCGAGGAACGAGGCCAACGACGAAGCCTCGAGCTCGGGCTCGGATGATCAAGGTACAGTCATCCTAAGTTCGAAAATGTGGTCCCCCACCCTATTAAAACACAAACCCGATAGGTTATTATTATGCAAGAACGATAGGGACCATTTCTATATATGGACTTGGGTAGATGATCGGGTTCATAGGTTTGATAGTTGGCTCGGGAAGTATGACACTATGTACAGCCTGAATGAGGTGTGGGACGGAATAGCCATCCAATATGGGACCAATGACTATAGGGACCTTTCGAGGTTGACGTCCACCTATAGGGAAGGTACTCCCCCCGCCTCTTCTAAAGATGGAGGAATCTCATGGTCTCCGAGCTCAAGCTCGGGGGAGAGTGCCAGTTAGGTACTTCTCTACTTGTTTTTTTTTTTTTTTATCTTCCAAGTTTGTTAGCATTATGTTTAACTTCGATTGGAACTGTGCAGGTGCTATGGATCCCGACCTTGACGCCGTGCTTTTCAACGATGAGGGAGCTCAAAAGAGTAAACGCCCGAGAAGCTCGCGGAGATCCGATCGGCCATCCAAAGTCCCTAGGCGCACTGAGAATGTAGCACCCACATTATTTTGATATAATATAGCCAATAATCACATGATTGCATTGCATTACATATCATACAATATGTATAATTTGAGCATATGCATATTCTTATAAGTGTTCTCATGTATAAGTATAAAAGTTGTGTATGTGATGTCTATATGTATGCTCAATATTATTAACCTTGTGGCATTTGAGTTGTCTTTTATGGGTGTTTGATGTGCTCAAGATATAAGAAAGTATGAAAAATATGGACAAGGCATGGAATTAAGTGATGAAAGTGAGATATAGAAGGCAAAATAGGTTAAGTAGTGAAAAATAGTACAATGTTGATTACTAGTATTTCGGTGTAAAATTGAGTATTTATGGATTTACCGAATGTAATCGAGGTATGATTAAGGTCTCATTGATGATGTAAAAATGGTTTTAGAACCATTAGATCAATTCTTGATGGGAGGTATACATAATCAGTGGTATTGATGCAAAGTCAAAACGAGCTTAGCATAAGTGCGCTACGCTCGATCGGGTAAGCATAACTATTGGGTATGAAGTCATATGGACCTAAGGTTTGGTGTGAGTGTTTTACACATAAGGATAATAGGCCTAGCAGATGATTAAGTCGAAATTATTGAAGTGATAAGGTTTTCATAAGTCAAAAGGTGAAATGATGAGATGAAAGGTGTCAACTTTTGACAATAAGGCTAAATCATTGAAAATAAGGAATTTTCATCAACCTTATCACTTTGCACGACCATTATTCTGAAAAACAGAGAGAAAAGAAAACCAAAAACCATTTCTTGGCTGGTTTGAAGAAATTCTAAGGAGATCCAAGTGAAATCAAAGCCAAAGAAGTAGATTAAGCTTAGTTCTAGCCTTTTTATGGTAAGTTCTTGTACTTGGAAGTTAAACTATGTTTTTGAATTTTTCTGAAAGCTTATATATGGTGTTTTATCCTTTTTAAGATATTTCTTGGCGTTTCCAAGTGGTTTGAGGTTTAGAAAAGCTTGAAGAGATTGTTTTCGCCGAAAAGTTGCTCGGTAAGTGAAATTTTGTGTTTTATGAGGTTTTTGGGGTTCTTGGAGTACAAGATGATTTTTGGTTATTTGATTGAGTTTATAAGAGAGTATATATGTTTATAAAGGTTTTAATATATGTGGAGACTCATTTAATTTGGATGATGATCTAGGAGATAAGAATTTTATCAAAATCGGTATATGATAACTTTATGATGAATCATGTTGGTATTTGGGATATATGGTTATGGCAGGTTAATTGATGTTGATTATTGGTGGATTTTGATATTTGAGGATAGCTAAAATTAAGGGGAAACTCTGTCAAAATTTCCCCAAATGTCTAAGATAAATCTAATGCTCGATCTAGGTGGTTTAAGGCGTTTTAGGCATGTTTTGGGTATGAAAGTTGATATGATGTTTTATGGGTATTTTTAAATGATATTTCAATGTCTTACTGCCTTCATTGTGATGAGAAATCCATGCCATTGTCAGGATAAGCATATCAACACCTAAGACATCACTTGTTACACGGTGAAATATATTGTGGACAAAAGGTAAGTAAAGTACTCAACTGCAACACAAGAATTATGTGTTATGTGAAAGTATGCATTATATGAATATTTTGTGAGTAAGTGGTATTAACATACAGTGACACTTCATCATAAATTTGTATGCATGGCATAATAGTGATATGGTAAATTATTATATGATATAAGACCATGCATGATATTATGATGATTAATTATATGATGCCTTTGCAAGTTTTGTGCAACATAAAAGAAAGTTGTAATAAGAAGTTTAAGTTCAGTGCCACTGTTTTGAAAAGGCAAATGAAAGTGTTAATAAGTGTAAACGGAGGCCTATAGTAGGCTTATAGTGGCTGCCCAATAATTTGGGCTAGGTTTAGTGAACCAATTATATTGTTTGCCATATTTCCGTTTTTATTTCTCCTCCATATGAGTTATTGTTATATGTATTGACACCACAGTGTGTGGCCGCCTTAACTCTTGAGCCTGACGGGACAACGATGGAATAAGGTTTTTAATGTGCCCTACTGTGGTGATGGATAGCCGGAGGAGAACCCATGGGATTTTATATTGTATGTGTAACAAGCCCTGCAGGCATTGACCAATTCAAACAGTGTGCACAATATTAAGGGGCCCAAAATTTAAAAAGAAGTTGTGTATGACCATTGATATTGGGTAATCATTAGCATTGCATGCATTACTTTGCTTACTGAGATTTAGGCTCACAGTTGTCTTGTGTTGCAGGTAGAGAAAGAAATATGTGAATGATATGAGGAGAACTGAAGCATGGTCCTGACCCTGATTTGTACATATGAACACATCGACCTTTTTGTGGGTTATTTCAGTTATCAGTGAGATGTTTGTAATAAAGTGTGAAGTTATGTTTTGAAAATAAATTGGGTTATTTAATACTTATGTATAATATGTTTGAGACACACTTTATGTTCAATGTAAATAATGTGAAATAAGTTTTCAAGTTTAAAAAAAAAAAAAAAAAAAAAATGTCCAGACTTCCGCAGAAATAAATTATGATATAGTTTTAAAACGTAACACCTCAAATATGGTTTTAACTAAAATAAGTGAGGGTGTTACAAGTTGGTATCAGAGCGCCATGGTTAAAATGTTCTTGTAGACCGTTCATATGTACACATTGAGGAAAGGATAATGCTCAGTTCATCTGTAAGTTTTATGTGTGCATTTATTATGTGCTGGTTGCATGCATCATGTGCTTTATTGGCTAAATGACATAAGTTATGGACATTTTTTCTTAAAAGATATATAATAATACAGATGGATCATGAACATGGAATGGGGGCTACTGAAGGCTCTTGCAGCAATAAATATGAACAAGAAATGGCTCAACTTCGAGCGGTGGTGAATAGACAGGCTGAACAAATTGAGAAGTTGTTAGCAGAACAACGACAAAGGCAAGCACCAACACCACCTACTGAAACTCCAACACCTCCACAAGCTCCACCTCCACAAGCTCCACCTGCAGTGCACCCCATGGAACCATTATATGAACGGTTCCGAAAACAACGCCCACCAGTATTTGAAGGTAGCACTGACCCACTTGACGCACAAGACTGGAAGAGTTCTTTAGAAGACATCTTTGAGTTCATGCAACTAAGTGACAGGGAAAAAGTTTCTTGTGCTGCACATACACTTAAAAAGGATGCTAAGATCTGGTGGGAAGTGGTTAAGCAGACTAGAGAAGTGAATCAGATGACTTGGGCAGAATTTGAACTGGTCTTCAACGAAAAGTTTTATAATGAAGCTGTGTTGACTGCTAAAGTAAGTGAGTTCACTAGATTGCAACAGGGGAATCTTTCAGTGGCTGAGTACGCCAGGACATTTGACCGGTTAGCCAAGTTTGCACCAGACTTGGTTAACACTGAAACCAGTAGAGTGAATCGCTTCCTGGAGGGTCTGCAACCAGAATTGGCTAGAGATGTGGATATGGGACGTACAGGGCCTCTTTCTTATGCTCAGGCTGTGGAGAAAGCTTTGAGAGCTGAGCACAGAGAAGAAAAGATAACCAAAGCTAAAGCTGCTACTAGCATGCCTCGTAGAGACACTCCATTCAACAAAGAACAAAGCCGCTTTCACAATGACAACAAAAGAGGGGCCCAAAATTTCCAATTTAGACAAGGACAGAATAAGAAATTTAAAGGAGGTCAGCAAAACAGGCAACCTGGATTCCAACAAATGCCACGATGTCAAACTTGTGGAAAGAATCATTTCGGGGAGTGCATGCTTCTAACTAAGAGCTGCTTCAAATGTGGCAAGGGGGATCATTTTATCAAAGATTGTCCATTGATGAAGAACCAACAAATGAAGGATGAACCTCAGAGGACAAATGCTAGGGTGTTCACGATTACTCAGGCTGATGCTGATACCAACAACTCTGTTGTGTCAGGTGATATTTTTGCATCTGGTATTCTCACTCATGCATTAATAGATTCAGGTGCCACGCATTCATTTGCATCATTGACATATGTAAAAAGGTTGGGTAGATCGTGTGAAAAATTGTCAGAAGTTTTTAGTACAATGTTACCATCTGGAGAGATTCTGTATTCTACTCATTGGTTGAGGGGGGTTCCTATTTGCATTGATGGTAGGGAATTATATGCTGATCTAATAATGTTAGAGATGGCCGATTATGAGGTGATTTTGGGTATGGATTGGCTTTCAAAGTATAATGCCACTATTGATTGTAGAAGGAAAACAGTGATATTTAAGCCTTCGGAGGAAGATGAGTTTATGTTTACTGGAGCGACATCAAAAGGTTGCATTCCATTAATTTCTGCTATGAAGGCCAGGCGACTGTTGGAAAGTGGATGTGTGGGTTATCTCGCCAGTGTGGTTGACACGTATAAGGAGCAAAAGTTAAAACCGGAAGATGTACCGGTAGTTAGAGATTTCTTAGAAGTATTTCCAGAAGATTTACCGGGATTGCCTCCAGACAGAGAAATTGAATTTGTGATTGAGCTACTTCCTGGTACAGCCCCTGTGTCCAAAGCACCTTATAGAATGGCACCAGCAGAACTAAAGGAATTAAAGATACAGTTGCAAGAACTCCTAGATAAAAAGTTTATCAGGCCTAGTTTTTCACCATGGGGAGCTCCGGTGCTATTTGTGAAGAAAAAGGATGGGACAATGCGAATGTGTATTGATTATAGAGAATTGAACAAGTTGACAATCAAGAATAAGTATCCACTTCCTAGAATTGATGATCTTTTTGATCAATTACAAGGAAGAGGAGTGTTTTCAAAGATTGATTTGAGATCTGGGTATCATCAATTAAAGATTAGAGAAGAGGATGTACCAAAGACCGCATTTCGAACTCGGTATGGCCATTATGAGTTCCTTGTGATGCCATTTGGATTAACTAATGCTCCAGCTGCATTCATGGACTTGATGAATAGGGTGTTTAAGGACTACCTTGATAAGTTTGTAATAGTGTTTATTGATGATATCTTGGTGTATTCTCGATCCCAAGAAGAACATGAGGAACATTTGAGGTTGACGTTGGAGAAATTAAAAGAAAAACAACTCTATGCCAAATTTAAGAAATGTGAATTTTGGCTAGAGAAGGTGGCATTTTTGGGCCATATAGTCTCAAAAGATGGTATTGCGGTGGATCCATCAAAGATTGAAGCTGTTAGTAAGTGGAATAGACCAACAAATGTTTCAGAAGTAAAGAGTTTTCTGGGATTAGCAGGCTATTACCGAAGATTTGTTGAAGGATTTTCCAAGATAGCAATGCCATTGACACAACTCACGAGGAAGAATCATAAGTTTGAATGGACTGAAGCTTGTGAGAAAAGTTTTCAAGATTTGAAGCAAAGATTGGTTTCTGCTCCAGTACTTACTATTCCATCTGGATCAGGAGGACTTGTGATTTATAGTGACGCTTCAAAGCAAGGTTTAGGGTGTGTGTTGATGCAGAATGGCAAAGTCATAGCTTATGCTTCTAGACAATTGAAGGACTATGAACAGAAGTATCCAACACATGATCTGGAGTTGGCAGCAGTTGTTTTTGCACTAAAGATTTGGAGACATTATCTGTATGGTGAGAAGTGCGAAATATATACCGATCATAAAAGTCTCAAGTATTTCTTCACTCAGAAGGAATTAAATATGAGACAAAGGAGATGGTTGAAGCTAGTGAAGGATTATGACTGTCAAATACTTTATCATCCTGGAAAAGCAAATGTAGTTGCAGACGCACTGAGTAGAAAGTCTCATGGTAATGTGTCATTTTTGAGGAAATTGACAAGACCACTTCAGGAGGACATGTGCAGAGCGGAGATTGAGGTGATCACAGGAAGATTATCAGTGATGACTATTCAGTCTACCTTGTTAGAGAGAATCAAACAAGGTCAATGTGAGGATCCTTACTTGGTGGAACAAAAAGGTGAATTGGAAAGTGGGAAGGTCAATGAGTTTAGTGTGTCATGTAATGGGATGCTAAAGTTCAAGGAAAGAGTTTGTGTCCCTAATAATGAGGAGTTGAAGAGAGAAATCCTTACCGAAGCTCACAATACCTTGTATTCAGTGCATCCGGGGACGACCAAGATGTTTAATGACTTGAAAAGACACTACTGGTAGCCCAACATGAGAAAGGATGTGGTCGAGTTTGTAGCCAAGTGTTTAACCTGTCAACAAGTGAAAGCTGAACATCAGAAACCTGCTGGTTTACTACAACCAATACGGATACCAGAGTGGAAATGGGAAGAGATTACTATGGATTTTGTTGTTGGATTGCCAAAGACTTCTAAACAACATGATGCTATCTGGGTTATAGTAGACCGATATACAAAATCAGCACACTTTCTTCCGGTACGCATGACTTATACTATGGATCAGTGGGCTGAATTATATGTTCAAGAGATTGTTAGACTTCATGGAGTGCCAGTATCTATAATTTCAGACCGGGATGCTCGATTTACTTCATTGTTTTGGGAAAGTTTGCAGAGAGCATTGGGCACAAAATTGAAGTTTACTACGGCATATCACCCCCAATCTGATGGACAATCTGAAAGGACCATTCAAACTCTTGAAGATATGCTTCGAGCTTGTGTCCTATATTTTCAAGGATCATGGGAGAAGTATTTGTGTCTGATAGAGTTTTCTTATAACAATAGCTTTCATGCAACGATTGGTGTAGCACCGTATGAAATGTTATATGGCAGAAAATGCAGATCACCAATTCATTGGGATGAAATGGGAGAAAGAAAGTATCTTGGTCCAGATCTGGTCAGAAGGACAACTGAAGCAGTGGAGAAGATAAGAAAAAGAATGTTAACTGCTCAGAGTAGGCAAAAGAGTTACGCTGATCGAAAGCGAAGAGATGTGGAGTTCAACATTGGGGACAAGGTATTTCTGAAAATTGCCCCTATGAAAGGAGCAATGAGGTTTGGAAAAAAAGGGAAGTTAAGCCCAAGATTTATTGGACCTTTTGAAGTATTGGAAAAGGTGGGAAAGGTAGCCTATAGACTGGCATTACCGCCATCACTGTCAAATGTCCACGATGTTTTTCATGTCTCATTATTGAGAAAATACGTGCCAGATCCTTCACATGTGCTAAACTACGAGCCAATAGAAGTTGAACAAGACCTAACATATGAAGAAAAACCAGTGAAAATTCTTGACAGAAAAGAGAAAGAGTTGAGAAATAAGAAGATTTCACTGGTTAAGGTCTTGTGGAGAAGCTCAAACATTGAGGAAATGACATGGGAACGGGAAGATGAAATGAGATCTAAATACCCAGAGCTATTTGGGTAAGAGAAATTTCGAGGACGAAATTTTTATAAGGTGTAGAGGATTGTAGCACCCACATTATTTTGATATAATATAGCCAATAATCACATGATTGCATTGCATTACATATCATACAATATGTATAATTTGAGCATATGCATATTCTTATAAGTGTTCTCATGTATAAGTATAAAAGTTGTGTATGTGATGTCTATATGTATGCTCAATATTATTAACCTTGTGGCATTTGAGTTGTCTTTTATGGGTGTTTGATGTGCTCAAGATATAAGAAAGTATGAAAAATATGGACAAGGCATGGAATTAAGTGATGAAAGTGAGATATAGAAGGCAAAATAGGTTAAGTAGTGAAAAATAGTACAATGTTGATTACTAGTATTTCGGTGTAAAATTGAGTATTTATGGATTTACCGAATGTAATCGAGGTATGATTAAGGTCTCATTGATGATGTAAAAATGGTTTTAGAACCATTAGATCAATTCTTGATGGGAGGTATACATAATCAGTGGTATTGATGCAAAGTCAAAACGAGCTTAGCATAAGTGCGCTACGCTCGATCGGGTAAGCATAACTATTGGGTATGAAGTCATATGGACCTAAGGTTTGGTGTGAGTGTTTTACACATAAGGATAATAGGCCTAGCAGATGATTAAGTCGAAATTATTGAAGTGATAAGGTTTTCATAAGTCAAAAGGTGAAATGATGAGATGAAAGGTGTCAACTTTTGACAATAAGGCTAAATCATTGAAAATAAGGAATTTTCATCAACCTTATCACTTTGCACGACCATTATTCTGAAAAACAGAGAGAAAAGAAAACCAAAAACCATTTCTTGGCTGGTTTGAAGAAATTCTAAGGAGATCCAAGTGAAATCAAAGCCAAAGAAGTAGATTAAGCTTAGTTCTAGCCTTTTTATGGTAAGTTCTTGTACTTGGAAGTTAAACTATGTTTTTGAATTTTTCTGAAAGCTTATATATGGTGTTTTATCCTTTTTAAGATATTTCTTGGCGTTTCCAAGTGGTTTGAGGTTTAGAAAAGCTTGAAGAGATTGTTTTCGCCGAAAAGTTGCTCGGTAAGTGAAATTTTGTGTTTTATGAGGTTTTTGGGGTTCTTGGAGTACAAGATGATTTTTGGTTATTTGATTGAGTTTATAAGAGAGTATATATGTTTATAAAGGTTTTAATATATGTGGAGACTCATTTAATTTGGATGATGATCTAGGAGATAAGAATTTTATCAAAATCGGTATATGATAACTTTATGATGAATCATGTTGGTATTTGGGATATATGGTTATGGCAGGTTAATTGATGTTGATTATTGGTGGATTTTGATATTTTAGGATAGCTAAAATTAAGGGGAAACTCTGTCAAAATTTCCCCAAATGTCTAAGATAAATCTAATGCTTGATCTAGGTGGTTTAAGGCGTTTTAGGCATGTTTTGGGTATGAAAGTTGATATGATGTTTTATGGGTATTTTTAAATGATATTTCAATGTCTTACTGCCTTCATTGTGATGAGAAATCCATGCCATTGTCAGGATAAGCATATCAACACCTAAGACATCACTTGTTACACGGTGAAATATATTGTGGACAAAAGGTAAGTAAAGTACTCAACTGCAACACAAGAATTATGTGTTATGTGAAAGTATGCATTATATGAATATTTTGTGAGTAAGTGGTATTAACATACAGTGACACTTCATCATAAATTTGTATGCATGGCATAATAGTGATATGGTAAATTATTATATGATATAAGACCATGCATGATATTATGATGATTAATTATATGATGCCTTTGCAAGTTTTGTGCAACATAAAAGAAAGTTGTAATAAGAAGTTTAAGTTCAGTGCCACTGTTTTGAAAAGGCAAATGAAAGTGTTAATAAGTGTAAACGGAGGCCTATAGTAGGCTTATAGTGGCTGCCCAATAATTTGGGCTAGGTTTAGTGAACCAATTATATTGTTTGCCATATTTCCGTTTTTATTTCTCCTCCATATGAGTTATTGTTATATGTATTGACACCACAGTGTGTGGCCGCCTTAACTCTTGAGCCTGACGGGACAACGATGGAATAAGGTTTTTAATGTGCCCTACTGTGGTGATGGATAGCCGGAGGAGAACCCATGGGATTTTATATTGTATGTGTAACAAGCCCTGCAGGCATTGACCAATTCAAACAGTGTGCACAATATTAAGGGGCCCAAAATTTAAAAAGAAGTTGTGTATGACCATTGATATTGGGTAATCATTAGCATTGCATGCATTACTTTGCTTACTGAGCTTTAGGCTCACAGTTGTCTTGTGTTGCAGGTAGAGAAAGAAATATGTGAATGATATGAGGAGAACTGAAGCATGGTCCTGACCCTGATTTGTACATATGAACACATCGACCTTTTTGTGGGTTATTTCAGTTATCAGTGAGATGTTTGTAATAAAGTGTGAAGTTATGTTTTGAAAATAAATTGGGTTATTTAATACTTATGTATAATATGTTTGAGACACACTTTATGTTTAATGTAAATAATGTGAAATAAGTTTTCAAGTTTAAAAAAAAAAAAAAAAAAAAAAATGTCCAGACTTCCGCAGAAATAAATTATGATATAGTTTTAAAACGTAACACCTCAAATATGGTTTTAACTAAAATAAGTGAGGGTGTTACAGAGAAGACCCCAACGGCTCAAACTGCTGCGAGCACAGTTCAGGAGCCGAATGCCCAGGTCGATGCATCTGCTTCGATCGTGCCTACTACGCTTCCTCCAGCCGCAACTCAGCTAACAATCGGCCGACCTCCGAAGAAACCCTCAATTTCCAAGGCACTCCTGTCGTCGGCCCGACCTCATGTTGAAGAGTTCGTGCCTGATGGTACTGCTGGGACCCAGGGAGCTGTACTTAGCTCGGACGTCCTTTCTCGAGTGGGCCAGAGTTTTTCAGGATTCGGCGCTGACCACTGGGATCTTGTGCATAAGGCCCCAGATTGTAATACTCTTTATGATAAGAGTATTGAACTTACTGCCGCGGTAATTTTCGCAACTCTCCTTTAATTTCTTATGTCTTGGCTTGTGCTCTAATTCATCCTTTGTGTTTCAGGCCCTTGTCGTTTCGGCACATCTTAATTATAAGCTGACCAACGAGGTGCATGCGATCATGTCTCTGGCCCAAGAGTCGAGGGATCTCCAACTTAAAATGGCTGATGAACTCAAGGGCTCGAAGGCCGAGCTTGAGAAGGTGAAGGCCGAGCTTGAACAAGTGAAGACTCGTCTTGCGGAGCTGGAGAAGGCTAATGCCAAACTCGAGGAGGAGAAAGCTACCACTTTCGAGATAATGGAAAACGAGAAGGCCCGCCTCCTTGACGAGTTCAAAGAGTAGAAGGAAAAAGCAGTCGACCAAGCCATGTACAAAATCTGGGTCGATAATGCCGACCTCGACACCAGCTTCCTAGGTCCTCTTGAGGTGAAGTATGTAGAGCGGTGGAATGCCCGACTTGAGGCGGATGAGGCTGCTCGGGAGGCTGCTCAGAAGGATAGTCATGCTATTCGTCCTGAGGGGTCTAGTGCCGCTGATGCTGAGAAGGCCAAGGGAACTACTCTTTCCTGAACCTCACCTCGGGGCTGCGTCCCTTTATTTTTGTAATTACTTTAATTTATGCCCGTAGGGCTGATACAATTTCTCTTTATTTTAATACATATGCTTTACATTTCTTGGTTTGAAATATTTTGCACATTTTATATTAAAGAATCGTATATGTTTATTTATTCGTACAAACATAGTTTGGATTTAGGCTCGAGACTTAATGCATTCATGCACCGTTTGCTCAAATTATCCGCTTCCGATCTCGTTATTTATCAAGGTCGGATATTACTTTAACCATGAACCCAAAAGTACTTGTATGGTGTGTAATGCAAATGGTTTAGTTATATCTTATTGTTTAGTTACTTTTTCTCGTCCTCGGTTATTTCTCCGAGGTTATGAGTTCGAAACTATTTTTTTATAAGATACTCCAGCCTCGATCTCGACTTATCTCGAAGTAGGTTTAGGTTCCAACTTATCGTCGATTAGTTCTACTTGGTTTGCTCCAAACCTTTTAAGGTTGTGATTGGTTTGCAATCCATACACTTATATGATTTTAATAATTTGGTTATATCCAAATTATTCTAGCTCGCGCATTTGGTTACATCCAAACACTTGTACGTTTTTGGCAGCTTGGTTATATCCAAACCGTCCCAACTGGCGCATTTGGTTATCTCCAAACGCTTGCATGTATTTCGTGTATGTTATTTTATTTCTCAAGTTGATGGTATATATACCAATGATGCCCCCTTAATATCCTATGAGTGTGCATAGGTTATTAAATTAAGAGAGTTTGCAAAAATAAAGAAAAACATAACATATTGAACGAAATAGATCTTTATTTGATGAAATCCAAAAGTAGACAAATCAGTACAAATAAACAAACATGGTTACAGGCAACATCCTTCCTATACTATTGGTAGTAAGGTTTTAGGTGTTCGCCATTCCATGCTCGCAGCACTAGGCTCCCGTCCAATCTCGCTAGCTTGTAAACACTGGACCGGATGACTGATTCTACCTGGTATGGTCCTTCCCAATTTGGCCCGAGCACGCCAGCTGCTGGATCTCGTGTTGCCAAAAATGCACGCCTTAGCACCAGATCTCCCACACTGAACTTTCGATCTCAAACCCTCTTGTTGAAGTACCTGGTAGCTCGTTGCTGGTAGGCAGCGTTCCTCAACTGAGCTTCGTTTCTTCTTTCTTCGATCAAGTCTACGGTTTCTTCGAGCTGAGTGTGGTTCGAGCTTTGGTCATAAATGTGAGTTCGTATTGTTGGGATTTCGACCTCAATAGGCAACATAGCTTCACAACCGTATGCTAGAGAGAATGGGGTATGTCCCGTTGATGTTCGAGCTGTTGTCCTATATCCCCATAGGACTTGGGGAAACTCTTCAGGCCATCGTCCATTTGCTTCCTCCAGCTTTTTCTTTAGCGAACTCTTGAGAGTTTTGTTTACAGCTTCGACCTGGCCATTCGCCTGGGGATGAGCTACTGATGAAAAACTCTTTATTATTCCATTCTTTTCGCAAAAGTTGGTGAACAAGTCGCTATCGAACTAGGTTTCGTTGTCGGATACAATTTTCCCCGGCATCCCATATCGGCATACGATGTTTTTTACCACGAAGTCAAGGACTTTTTTGGAAGTTATTGTTGCCAACGGTTCAGCCTCCGTCCACTTTGTGAAGTAATCTACGGCAACTACAGCATACTTCACACCGCCCTTGCCAGTTGGGAGAGAGCCTATGAGGTCGATTTCCCATACCGCAAATGGCCATGGGGAAGTCAACATGGTCAGCTCGGATGGTGGAGCTCGAGGAATCGTGGCGAATCTTTGGCATTTATCGCATTTCTTTACGTACTCGAAAGAATCTGATTTAATGGTGGGCCAGAAATAACCTTGGCGTATGATTTTCTTGGACAGGCTATGCTCCCCAGTATGGTCTCCACAGAACCCTTCATGAATTTCTTCAAGGATCTTTTTAGCTTCGGGTGGAGTCACGCACCGAATTAATGGCATGGAATATCCCCTTCTATACAGTTTTCCGTCTAAAATGGTGTAACGGGGAAGTTGATACATTAGCTTTCGAGCCTGGTTCCGATCTTTTGGAAGGATTCTGGTCTCGAGATAGTCGACTATCCGGGTCATCCAGGTAGGCTCAGATTCAATCATACACACGTCTTCCTCCTCCGGCCTAAGCGGCAAAAAACGTTTACAAGATGTTTATAATACAAAATGGTCGCTACTGTTTCAAATTTACAATCCCCGCCGACCTAAGCGGCAAAAAATAGGGTTAACCCCTAGTTCCTCTGAGAACTCCTTGGCCGTGGTGGTCAAGCGGCCCGATATGTACACAACATCGCCCAAGCTCTCCACTCAAGGTTGGGTGAGCTTCTCTTTCCCTTTACCTACACCACATAGCACCCATGAGCTAAGGCCCAGCAAGAAAACACAGTAAAGCATGATATAATATCAACAATGATCATAATAATCATTCAGGATCAACAGTCCAAAACAGATAGGTGACAATAGCCAAAAGTCACAAAAGTGGATACAGCTCCCTCTAGCCATGTGGCGATAGGGTCACCTGGGCTTAATTGATAAGTGGTTCTTTCATAAGTTTGATCAGGATAGGTGCATGGTGATTGGTCACCAACATAACCTTCCTCCCGACTCTAGAGTCGTAACTAAGGACAGCGTCCCCTAGCCATGTGACAAACAGTCATCGGGGCCATATGCCCTGGATATAAACATCTGGTCTTAGACCAGACAAGCGATTATAAGTTCTTCGACTTTAGGGTCGGTCTAGCATTAATGCTATAGAGCCATTCAATGCGTGTTCATCGACTTTAGGGTCGGTCCCTGACTAGTCAGTGCCATAAACAAGTAATCAATATTCACTAGCATTTAATATGCAATCCATGTCCACATATATCAACCAACATGCTTCAATAACAAACCATGCATGTCATATACCTATACAGGGTGCAACTGTATTCATACACTGTTTTCTTACCTCTGGTTTGAGTGAAAGTTATTATAAGAACGACCCCTGAGAACGATCAACCTTTAAATTCCTTGACGATCACCTGGTCATAACCAAAATATAGGATTCATCAATAAAAATGATAACAGAGGGTTCCCAAACCAAAACCTAGCCTCCGAGACATCAAACACTACTCAACCGGGTACTAGGTTCAACCCTGAGGCCTAAGGCTTGAATCCCCAAGCTAAAAACACAATTCTGGCCAAAAATGCCCTGATGGCTCGCGGCTCACCACAGCCATGCCGCGGCTCACCTCCCTGACAGAGGCATTTTTACCCCAAAAGCCAACTTAGGCCGCGGCACACCATAGCCAGGCCGCGGCTCATTTCGCAAAACAGCAAGCACCGGCTGAATTTTCCCCTGCGTTTTCCCTTGGAACCAAACCTTCAAACCAGTTCCAAACCTCCTCCAAACACCCAATTCAACCTCTAAACATCACCTATAACTCACCCTCATCAAAACCCAAGCTAAACTTCAATCAAAACCTCCATAAATCCAAACTATCAACAAGAATTCATAAACTGAAAAACTAAAGGAAAACAGAGTACAAACCAGAAACTCATGGCTGAACTCGCCTCAAATTTGTGATTGAACCTCCCTCAATGGCTGAACCAAGTCCACAAACCCAGCCCCTTGATTTCCTAGCTTGAAACCCCACTTTGAGCTCAAAAACTCCAAAGGAGAAATGGTGAAGGATGGTGTACGGGTTGGAGAAGAAAGACCCTGTTTTGGCTCTGTTTATTCTATATGCTTCTACAGCCAACTAAAGGGTTATGTAAATCCATCCAAATGACTAAAATGCCCTTAAGTCACTTAAGGCTTCTAAAACCATTTCAAGGGTAAAATTGGTACTTTCTACTTATCTCGTTAATCATAATTAATGCTTCCCAATTCCCGCTAATCTCAATAATCTCAAACTCCAATAATTCATATCCTGTTACCCTATTATTCCCGGTAACGCTCTAGTCATTAAAAACACCCCGAGACTCACCCCGAGCCCCGAGCTTAAGCCCGTTATGACCAAACCGATAAATCATACTTAAAGATCGTCTCATGCCGAGATACTCGAACCAATCCACATAATAATGTGGCCTCACAACATATCATTGACATGCAAACAAATACACAATTATGCCCTCAACGGGCCAAATTACCAACACACCCCTGTAAACAAAATGTGGACTCACATGCATGCATTTAACATCATATTATAATATAATTCTCATAAACATGCATAAATACATTTAATGGCATAATTAAGCAGTTATGGCCCTCCCGGCCCACTAATCCAGCCATTAAACCATATTAGGGAATCTGGGGCATTACAATCCTGCCGATCAAACTTTGGACATCCTTGTGTCTTCGAGGTGAGGGCATGTCGATCAGAGCCTGGATCTTGTCAGGGTTGGCTTATATTCCATGAGCGTTCACGACAAAGCCCAGGAATTTTCCTGAAGATACCCCGAAGGTGCACTTCTGAGGATTTAGTTTCATGTTATACTTCCAGAGCACGCCAAAGCACTCTTCGAGGTCATCAACATGGTTATTGTTAAGTTGAGACTTGACAAGCATGTCGTCAACATAAACTTCAATGTTGTTCCCTATTTGTTCTGAAAACATCATATTCACGAACCGCTGGTATGTGGCCCCAGCATTTTTGAGCCCGAATGGCATGACATTATAGCAGTATAGCCCCTTATCCGTTATGAAGCTCGTATGTTCCTGGTCGGGGGCATGCATGGGAATCTGGTTATATCCAGAATAGGCATCCATGAACGACATCAGTCCATGCCCCGCCGTGGCATCCACGAGCTGGTCAATCCTTGGTAAGGGAAAACAGTCCTTCGGGCAAGCTTTGTTGAGGTCCGAATAGTCAATACAGGTTCGCCACGTCCCATTAGGTTTTGGGACCAACACCGGATTGGCTACCCAGTCAAGGTAAAAAGCATCCCTAATGAATCGGTTTGCTTTTAACCTGTCGACCTCCTCCTTCAGTGCCTTCTTTCTGTCGTCAGTCAGCTGTCTTCGCTTTTATTGCTTCAGAGGGAAGCTTTTATCAATATTTAGCGCGTGGCTTGCTATGTTCGGACTTATTCCTACCATGTCCGAATGTGACCATGCGAAGACGTCCTGATTTCTCTTCAAAAAGAAAATTAGTTGCTATTTGGTCTCTTCCTGGAGGTGTTTTCCAACCTTTACCTTTTTCGAGGGATCGGACTCTTCGAGCTGAATCTCTTCGAGCTCTTCTAAGGGTTCGAGGTCAGCTTTCTCCTCAACCCTTGGATCAATTTCTTCATCAATCTCCAAGATTGTCCCGTCTTTACTCTGAACAATGACGAGTGCTTGTGCGCTCGTCTGTTTCTTTCCTCTTAAGGAAATGCTATAGCATTCCCTTCCAGCTAACTGATCTCCCTTCAACGTCCCGACGCCACTAGGGGTCGGGAACTTAATGGCCAGATGCCTTATGGACGAGACTGCCCCCAGCCCAAACAGGGCGGGTCTCCCAAGCAGCACGTTGTAGGCCGAAGGCGGGTCTACTATCACGAACTCCATCATCTTGGTTGTTGAGACTGGGTAGTCTCCCAAGGGCACGGGGAGTTCGATGGACCCCATGCAGGCGGTTCCTTCTCCTGAAAAGTCGTATAGCGTAGTCGCACATGCTTTCAGGTCGCGAAGGGAGAGTCCCATCTTTTCAAGGGCTGCTTTATAGAGAATGTTAACTGAGCTCCCATTGTCTATGAGAACTCGGTGGACCCTTTATTTGCCAACTGGAGAGTGATGACCAGTGGATCATGGTGAGGAAACTGAACATGGGATGCGTCTTCCTCAGTGAAGGTTATTGGTTGGGATTCAATCTTTTGAGTTTTTGGAGCTCTAGGTTCGGGTTCATAGGGAGACCCGCCCCCAGTCTTTAGCTCGTTAACGTATCTCTTTTGGGCATTTTTGCCCATGCCTGCAGGATGAGGCCCTCCCGAGATGGTTATCACTTCTTCTCCATCTATCGGCGGGGGCCTATCTTCTTCCCTAGCTCGGGAATTATTGTTTTGTGTGGGCTGTGGCGCATCTGCTCTCTGGCTCGCGGTCGCTTGATTAGTACTCTGGTTCTTGACATATTGCCTGAAATAACCTCTCGAGATCAACCCTTCGATCTTGTCTTTCAACTGTCGACATTCATCAGTAGTATGCCCAGTGTCTCTGTGAAACCGACAATATTTGCTGGAGTCCCTCTTGGACTTCTGATTTCTCATTGGGTCTGGACGCCTGAAGGGGACCTGGTTTTCATTAGCCAGGTATATGTTCTCCTGAGACTCGTTGAGCTCGGTGTACACTCTGTACACGGAGAAATATCTCTCCCCCTTCTTTTTCTTTCCTCCTTCGGCCTCGGGGTTACTCCCTTCGTTCTTTTTTCTCTTGGAAGGGTTTTCCGCAGCAGGCTTTGAAGCTGGTGGGTTCGCCGAGGTTGAGGTAGAGTTTACATTTATCGTTGTAGTTACGGGCTGGGAAGTCATATTAAGCGTCGACCTCGCTTCCTCTACATTGACAAACCTCTGTGCCCGTTTGTTAAACTCGGTTAGGGACCTCACCAGTTTTCTCTGCATGTCGTCCCAGAGAGCACTTCCTGGCATAACTCCAGCTTGGACAGCCATTAGGTGACCGTTGTCATCCACATTCCGAGCTCGGGCAACTTCCAAGTTAAACCTTGTAAGGTAACTTTTCAATGTCTCACCTGGTTGCTGCCGAACGTTAGTCAGGGTTGACACCTCAGGTCAACCCCCCATCATGGCTTTGAACTGCTTCTTGAAGTCTTTAGACAGCTGATCCCAAGAAGTTATTGAGTGTCTTCTATATTTTTCGAACCAGCTTTTGGCTGGCCCTGTTAGTGATGCTGGAAATAACATGCATCTGAGCTCGTACCCCCATTACTTGCTCTCATTATGGTATTGAATGTACTCAAATGGTTGTACGGGTCGGACTTTCCCTCAAACGTTGGGACGTGAGGGATTCGAAATCCTTGGGGAAATGGAGTGTTGGAAATATGGGGAGCAAACGGCTCAAGCTCCTCATCAGAATCTTCATATCGATCTGGACCTTGCTCATTTTTCAAAAGTCTGAAGGCCTTTTCTAATTGATCAATTATTTTCTGGACTGGGTCTGCGAGGGGTCTTGTCTGGAATTGGTTGTCGTCGATCACAATTCCAGGTTCGCGCCTCCGCAGGGGGTCTTTACACCTATTTAAGCGATCCCTCAGGTCCGGGTTCGTCGGGTTAACATTACCCTGACTTTGATTTAAGTGTTCCCGTAGGTCGGAGCGATTCCTGCGGCTCCCAGTATTCTTTCGACCTCGATCATGTATGCTGAACAATCTGGTATATCCAGAGTCGTCATTAGTAAAACTTGTCGCGTGATTATTTTGAGATGGGTCTTTTTCGTGCCGCCTCATTTCTGCAGTGCGAGATCGGGACGTTTGACTTTTTTCAGATAGGGCGCCTCTCCGCTCCCGGAAAGCCTCCTTGTTCCCTTGTCTCCTCCCCGCACGTCTTTTGTCCTCATCTCGAACTGGTTGAGCATTCCTGCGAGGAGGTGAAGGATATCTTATAGGCGATGGAGGGAATCGTATGGGTGACGGTGGCTGCCACCCATTTCGTGGTCTGGACGGTCCGAAGTTCACCCGAGATGGGTTGGTTGCATTTTGTGTGTTCCTAGGGACTTGAGTCCGAGCCTCTGCAGGGGCTCGGTTGTTCTCAGTTCCCGTAGGTACCCCCCGCAGATGGATTAACCGGGGCCCTGGCTCGGGTACTTCTCTGGGGTCTCGAGGGAGCGGATGGCTCTGCTGGTGCCGAAGGTTGTTCCGGCCTTCTTGTGGCAGCATTCTTCTGTGGACGCCCACGAGGTCTGCAGGGAGGAACATGCACGTCCCTCGGAGGGGGAGCCTGGTTTTGACGCGGAGGTGGAGGCTGAGCTGCCTGCGCCTTTGCGGCTATCCTTGATAACTCATCATTCTGCTTGTTGGCTTCTGCCAACTGCTGTTTCAACTGCCGGTTTTCAAGTTCCATAATGGGAACGTACCGCTCAGGATTGTAATACATATCCTCATCCCTTGGTGGTGCGGGTGGTCCCCGAGAATCGGAGGATTCGCTTCTCTCTTCAGCATCTCGGTTTACCATTGGCTGTTTTCCAGGGCGTCTCGGATAATTTTCTTCAGGAATGTTCTGATTGTTAGCGGCCATAACTTGTTCAGGGATTGAATGCTTAAGGCTCTCAATGAAATCACCAAACTGTTGACGCCGTTTTTCGTCAACAGTGAAATAAGAGCACGAAAACAATAATTAGTTATGGCCAGGAAAATACGATAAAACAAATGGGTTTTTTTACGTGGTTCAGCAGTTAACTCTGCCTAGTCCACGAGTCTTTATTATTAAAACTTTAGATGATCTCTGGAAATTCTTCAAGAATGAATTCTCCAGAGTTTTCTCTCAAGATTACAAAAGTTCGGTCCTCTACAATGGTGCATGACTTCTCTATTTATAGAGAATATTTCAGAATACTATCCCACACATTTCGGGAAGTTATTCTGTATGTGCAAATAAATTTAATGGCATTAAAAGCCTGTAATCCTATATACAAGGAAACGTCCCCTGAAGATCAGGGGGCGTATCACTGAATAATAAATACCCCTTTATTATAGGGGATTTACAACAATCAATGTAGACTGCGTCTCTCCCAAATGACTCACTAGGATATTCAAAGTTATCAATCTACATTATCAATGTTGTTCCCACTCAGGTCTCTTACTGACTTTCGAGCTATGGCATTTCCCCGAGATCATGTGACTTCGAGCTCATACTTATGTCAGGCTCGGAGCCCCTGATCCGAGGCCATCCGAGAACATAAGTGCTTTGATTTCTGTCTTTCGAGCTTGTAATGGTTTCGAGGCTACCATCTTCGAGGTTGCCCGCTGCTTGTAGGTCCGGTGCCTAGGTTGCGGACACGTGTTCCAGACATTACGAGCCCATTCCTAACGAATCCAGCTTTCAAGATCACAATTCTTAAGGCTCAAAATCTGGGTGTAACAATATTATAGATAATAATATCATTTTTTTTATAACTTACCCTTTTATATATTTATTAAGTATTTTTAAAAATTAATAACAAAAACATAAGTAAATAACAAATATTTAAATTTGAAAATATCAATGTATTGATCTTGGAAAAACTACATGTGGCGATACTTTTTACATTTTATTTATAATTTTACCTTTGATTGTTATATTACACACATTTAACATTTTTTATAACATTTTGTGAACTTAATATAACTTTTTTGGCCAATTAATTTAAAAAATATATATATATAATTTTAAAATACAATATAATAAAAAATTACAACTTAATATTTTACAATGTTTAATCAACCAAATTAATAAAATAATCCATTAATTTTAATTAATAATAATTTTATATAGATATGCTAAAAAAATTAACTATTATTCTTTATATCATAATTTAAATTTAAATATAAAAATTATTAATTAATACATATTTTATAAATATATTTACGTAATTTAGTTTATTTTTTAAATTATATTTTTTTAGGTTTTTTTGTTTTGGATTTTGGCAACAACTTATAAGTGTCGGTATTATTGTTGGCGTTGGGGTCAATAGCGACGTTAATAATCGTCGGTATTGGCCTTATACAAACTATCAGTATTGAGGTCAATAGTGACAGTTTTTAACTGTCATTATTGATCTCAAATTAACTGTAGGCGTTGGGATCAATAGCAACAATTTTTAACTGTTAAAAACAATTGCGACAATTATAAATTGTCGGTGTTGATCCCTATGCCTACAATTTTTAATTGTCGGCGTAGAGTGGCACTAAACAATTATGACAGTCAACAAAGTTGAGTGTCTGAGCCTAATTTTATAGTAGTGATACTAATTGGTAGTCGACGCAATTGTTTAGATACTCATCGGTAGTTAGCACGATTGTTTCATTAGATACTAATATGTATGTAGTTGATGATGTTTATGGTGTTTTTTTTTTCATTTTCTCTAGTTCAATTTTTGGATACCAATTAGTAGATCAATAAACCAAAAGAGTATATATAAAATGGAAATCAATTAGAGGAATAACAAGAACTCATTATACAAAAAAATACTAAAAAACATAAGATAGTAGAAAATAAAAATAAATCAATCAACACTACGCCAAAAGAGGGCTACGACGTTGCTTCTATATGGGGGATAGTGGCGTCGATTCATTACCAATGCTACTATATATCAAATATGATGGTTTTCTGCCCGTCGTTTGTACTCACGCTGATTTTAAAGAGTTTTAATCAAAACGCATGTTTTGATTTTATTGGACACAATGTCGCTTTATTGGCAAAGGCGTCGATTATGCGCCAACACTAAGCCCAAATAATAAGAATCATTCCTCGACCTTTCGCTCATTCCCTCCTCTCTCTCTCTAAACTGATAGGCGAACCAGAGATGGTGACGCCCCTCGAACCCAGCCCCTCGCCCTTCGAACCCAGTCCCTCTCCCATCGAACCCAGCCCCATTCCGACCCTACAAGCTGACCCAACCCTCTCTCATTGCCCCTCACGACCTCCATAGCACTGAGAACCTCTATAGCTTCAAGAGCCTCCGTCCCTCACCGCCTCCACATCTCTGAGTGCCTCCGCCCCTCACGCCCTCCACAACTTCGAGAGCCTCTACCCCTCGCAACCTCCACAAAGGTGAGGTTGTGGTTTTTGCAATTTTTTTTAGTTTTATAGTTAGGTTAATTTTAAGAATTTGAGTTAAATTTGAGAATTGTATAATTGTGAAATTGAGAATTTGATAAATAGGTTAAATTATAGTTATAAGAATTTAGAATTTGAGTTTTTGAAGTTGATATAATTATGAGAATTGAAAAATTAAATTTGTTTTTAATAAATTTAGGTTAGTTTTTATAATTGGAATTCAAATTGATAATTGAGATGAGACTAGACGCATCAATGAACTGGAGGAGCGACTCCGAAAGTCTGAGGATAAGGCTCGCCAGCAGGAGGACAAGTTAGATGAGCTTCTCCAGCAACTTAGACCTAGATATAGCTACATTTTTGGATCTTCTACAGGAACTGGTTCGAGGGTTGGAGGAGCCTCGAACGAACCAACAGTTGTTGCTCATCCGCCGCCACCACCACATGTAGGAGTTCCCGCTCGACCACCACCACTACCACCACAGACAGGAGCTCTCACTCGATCACCACCACCATGACAGAAAGTAGCTCCCGATTAACCACCACCACAACCACCACAGACAGGAGTTCTTGCTTGGCCTCCACCACCATCACAGGCAGCATCTCTCACTCGGCCTCCATCTTTACCACAACCAGGAGCTCCCGCTCCACCTCCTGATGTGGATAAGGTAATAATATTTTATTTATTAATTAATTGGTTAACCCTAATGATTATAATAAATTTAATAATAATTTGTTTGGTTTTCAAATGTAGGCAATTCCATGCAAGTTGTGCATTGACTCGTCCAACAATATCATGGCAACAAACCACGTTAAGGAGACATGGGCCAAGAAGCTTAAGGTGCATGGAAAGGAATATGGCAACAACTATTGTCATGTCATAGCTGAGGTATCCCTTAAAGGGAGTGTGATTCTGCCATGCTCAATCAAGCATGAAGGTTACGACCTGGTGGGTCAAGCGATCGGTTATTATGTAGCCTGGCCAAAGAGGCTAGTCCTCATCAGTGGTCAACCTCTTTAGGTACATTTTAACCTAATTTTTATTTTTATTCCAAGTCATTTGATTTCATAATAACCAAAAAATCTTACTTGTTTTTATTTTGTGATTTAAGAAGCCTGAGACTCCTAGAGATCCTGTTGCACCTTCAACTCAACCCCCTATACACCCCCAGCGTTCTGGGAAAGAGACATTGACGCCAACTCCACCTCTTCGAAAGACGACATTAGATTTGATAGCGAAGATGGTATCTCCACGAAGGAAGGACAAAATGACAATTGACATTTTGAAGCGAGCGTTTAGGCTCCAAGGTGATGCTTGCATGATTTGCAAAGAGAACATACTTCATTGTTATTAGCTTACTAGCTATCTTATTTTTTGTCTCTAAACAATGGACTTAGTTTAGTCTAACTTATTTTTTATCTCTAAACAATGGTTAAGTTAGTAGATTTTGATTAGAAACTTAGTCATTGTTTTCCCTCGAGTATATGAATATTACTTTTTGAATCATATATCTCGACCATTGTATATATAGTTTTATATATATACGTGTTTATGCTTCTATTTCTGCCTTTCTACTTCTGTTTTGCTGTAGGGGAAAATGGCATAACACAATTTTTAAACTCACCAGCGTCGGTTCTTCACCGACACAAATGTTGTCATCGGTCTGTAACCGACGCATTTGCACATCAGAAGCGTCAGTTACAGACCGATGCATTTTCCAGTCAGAAACGTCGGCTACAGACTGACGCATCTGCCTAACAGCGTCGGTTATAGACCAACGCTTCTGATCATCTCAATTGTGTCGCCTTCAACAACATTAGTTTCCAAACCAACTCAATTGGAAAAAGCGTCAGTGCATAATCAACGATGAACCTCTTATTTTTAGTAGTGCAATAATATGTTTTAAATACTATTTGGTATACCAAAAATAAACTCATAATAAAACTAAAACACCAAAAAGTACCTAAAATTTTGAGAAATACCAAAATAGTAGACAATAGATTAATTGAAAAGAGAATAGTATATGCCTTAGAAACTAATTAGTAGAAAAAGACTCATTAAAAAAATACTAAATATAGTATCCAATCCAAAAACATGTAAACACAAACTAATAGTAGAAAAATGGACGAAAAAATCAATTTATGTTTTTGGATACCAATTAGTAGAAAAAATAACTTACAAGTAAAGCAATTAATTAAAGAAATACAATGAATGTATCAAAATGATAAGCAATATATATATATATATAATTGTATTAAAAAAATAGTGGGTATAATAAAGAAGTAATTAAAACTTGAATGTTTGTTATTTAAGTTCATAAATATTATAATATAATATGGGTATACAAAAATATGCATATCAAATTAGTAATTAATTACAATATAATGTGTGTGAGTGTAAATCTTCCTTTAAAATTACTATATAAATGTGATAAAAAAAATAAAAAAAAAAGGCATCCTTTAAAAGAAGTGTGATAAAAATATTTTTTGTATTAACAAGTGTAAATTTCCCTAAATATGCTACTGCCTGCCACAGAAGAAGTTAAGACAGAAATGTTAAGAGAGAGAGGCTGAAATTATGGTGAAAAAGACAGATATCACTACACTTTAAATCTTCTTCTTCTTCTTCATAACTAATAGAGTTCTACAAAGGAACAAGTTCTATATAAATGTAATTTATAAAAATCTCACAACAAATTATGTTGCATTTACAAAAGTAACTTCTTGTTTTTTGTCAGATTTACAAAAATAACTTAATCAGTAGCAATTTGATATTAATAAAATCCTTCCCACTTTGAATATGACGGAGATGATTATTATATATCAAAGTTGTTAAAAGTTAGCTGGAAAAATGGAATCTTTCTTCTCCTTTATTGATGATTGTGTTGTTAGTAAGAGTGGAAAGCTGTTGCTCTCCTTCGAATCAAGCAAGGGAGATGGGGCCACTGCGAATTATTAATCAAATAACTTTGAAAATGGCTACTTTTCTTTTAAGTCATCGTTGCAATATAGAATATGACCCATATCTTCCCACGCGTTTCCGTACTTGAATGTCTCATATCGTTCAATTTGATATTGAAATATACCAACTCATAACGACTTGCTCTACTTTGTTTTCACTAAACTAAAACAAGTAATTAAAACTATATTATACGGATATAAATTATATACTACCTATTTATGGCTTTACTAATTCAAAATAGTCAAAAAAGCACAACCGGATACCCCATGCAGTGTTGTTTACTCCCAAGCTTTAATTATTTGGCTGAAAAGTAATTATCCACACTCAACCTTTGCTTCTTCTTTTTTTTTTCTTTAAAAAAAACAAATTATCATGTATTTATATATATAAAAATTCGCATATGTTTCATGCGTAATGGAAGATAGGCTGTACAGCCACAAATGAATATCATATATAATTATTATATATAATGTGTCTACTTTATCCCATGCGGACCCAGGGGACTATGGTGGTCATGCCCCTTAATTTTTTAATTAAACCAATATAAATGTGTGTATAAATTTATATTGGCCTTCTAGAACTAAAAAAATTATACGTACATTATATATATTTAGTGTAATCTTTATGGAAAAAAAAAATGAACGAGTCCGTCAGTGACTTTATAATCTCATCTAGGGTTGGTGAACAAGAATTTATACATGGTGTGTTGTTTTTCTACATTTGGTGAGGATTTCTATTTTTTTTAATATGTGGTGTAGCAGAAAGATTATTCTTCTTTAGGTGACAAGGTTGACACAAACTAAAGCATATCACGATGCACTGTTAGGTTTGACTCGATCATTCGGACGGAGACTATAAACCAAAAGCCACTCAATTATTTAGCATTGTCACAACGCACCATTAATCTCAAGCACCAAAAGAAAACACTCCAATGGCGCCTCCGTCACAAGAATTGGGAAACACTCCACGAGCTGTTAATGATGAAAAGAATCAAGAAGAAGAGAACTTCGCATACGCAGCACAGCTTGTGAACTCAACTGTGCTCTCCATGTCCTTGCAATCCGCCATTGAGCTTGGAGTTTTCGATATCATAGCCAAAGCTGGCGATGCAGCTAAGCTCTCTGCGCCGGAGATCGTGGCGCAGATGCCGACCAGCAACACTGATGCGCCTAGAATGCTAGACCGCATCCTCAGAATGCTGGCTAGCCACTCTGTCCTTACATGCTCTCTGGAGACCGATGATCTAAGGGTCTACAGTCTCAATGATGTGTCCAAGTACTTTGTCACTAATGAAGATGGTGTTTCATTGGGTCCCTTGATGTCTTTGTTGCAAGATAAGGTCTTCTTGGATAGCTGGTCAGTCTTTATCTCTTCTTTTATTTTTATTTAATTAATTTTTATAATTAAGAACATTAATTGGGTATATTGCTATGGATCTTCTTAGTAAGGTAGTGTTTTTCTTGGTTCAAATTTCAAGTATTTGATTAATCGAAGACTTGTAGGTTAAAATGGATGGATTTTTCTGGAAAATGGAGAAGAGTTAGAGTTGATTTACAAATAATCAAAGTGGTCGATTTTTAACTTGTAAAAGGCTTAATTTGACTCGTGAGCTACACTGAATAATTGCAGGTCCCAGCTGAAAGATGCAATTCTTGAAGGAGGAATACCCTTTAACAGGGTCCATGGAATGCATGCTTTTGAGTATCCAAGCTTGGACCAAAAATTCAATCAGGTCTTTAACAAAGCAATGTACAACCAAACTACTTTGGTTATCAAGAAGATCCTAGAGGTTTACAAGGGTTTTGAGAATCTTGGGAAAGTAGTAGATGTTGGGGGTGGTTTAGGAGTGACCCTAAACCAGATCACTTCCAAATACCCTCATGTTAAGGGTATCAATTTTGACTTGCCTCATGTTGTAGAACATGCTCCCTCACATCCAGGTACATATGGTTTTTGATTTATGAAAGTCATGTCATATATTTTACTAAGCATTAGTTGCAGACTAAAAGTGAACGACTCATCAATGCTGTGTTGCAGGGGTTGAACATGTGGGTGGAGATATGTTTGAAAGTGTTCCAAATGGGGATGCCATTTTTATGAAGGTCGGTTTTGAAATTATTCCAATTGATTTGCAGGCACTGTTTCTTGATAGTACTTTAACTAATGTATATTAATGTTTATAATTTAGTGGATACTTCATGACTGGAGTGATGAACACTGCTTGAAACTTTTGAAGAATTGTTACAAAGCTATTCCAGACAATGGAAAGGTTATAGTTATGGAGGCCATTCTTCCAACTGTGCCAGAGACTAGTTCTGCTGATAGATGCATCTCCCAAATGGATGTGCTTATGATGACTCAAAATCCAGGAGGGAAAGAGCGCAGCCAAAAAGAGTTCTTAGCCTTGGCAACTGCTGCGGGATTCGGCGGAATAAGATTTGAATGTTTTGTTTGCAACTTTATGATCATGGAGTTCTACAAGTAGATTAGTATTTTAGTTTCTTATAAACTATGAAGGTGTATTCACTGTTGTTGCATATGTTCAAATTTTATTTTCTTTCTTTAGTAGATGTACTAGCAAACTGAATAAACTCCAGAGAGTAAAATAAATATATTTCTTCTTGTACTTCATCGTCAAATTATTGACTTATTACTAATTTTAGACTACTTTCCCTTCCAAGTATATAAAACATGTTATATCCGAACTACATGGTGCTTTAAAGGGAAAGGAAAGATAATAGTTACATGTATCTCCAAGAGAAGTACATTGCACTAGTCAGAAGCTTGTAGAGAGAAAAAAAAACCAGAGAATGGCCACATATTTACGGACAATGCTGAGATATTTTTCTTCAAAAGCCGGAATTTCAACTCATCTCAGCAACAATTTGGTGAGGTTCTTCTAGCTGCTCCCAATAATCTCCTTGTATGTGTCTTTTACTTTCTGTAACAAGACTTCCCTGCAATTTTCATCCACCACGAGTAATAATGAAAACTGTGTTAAGAAATTGTTTTTGTAAAAGGATCATCTGAATACCAATAACTGTTGTATTACTTTATAATATAATGTTTTAGATTAAATAAATGTGATAAATAGTTTCACATGTTTAACATACATAAATATACAAATGAAAGGTACAATATTTAGATAGTGCAAAATGTGTAACATATACATATTTGAGAGTTACAATTTCATTAACAAATTTGTAATTTACAAATATTGCCCATTATTAGAAAGTGAGCAAATTATAATTCACAATATTTGGATAGTGCAAATGTGTAACATATACATATTTGAGAGTTACAATTTCAGTAATAAATTTGTAATTCACAAATTTGTAATAACAAATTTCACTTTCTTATTCTATTTGTAATTTTCAATCATAGAGTTGTATTCTTATTTAATTGATCTTTGTTTATTGGTACTATTTTTCTTATAGTTTGGAGGGTTATTTTACAATTTACATGGAGTCAATTTACATATTTCTAACAATAACATGAATCTAAATTAGAAATACTGACCTGTCTGGCTTGAAAACCAGGTTCTTGTATGCAAACCACTGCAAAGAAAGATGAGCAAAGTGGAGAATAGATTAGACATTTGATCCACGAATGTCATTAATGTCGAATAAGATATGCTTATATAAACTCATCTGTAATTAGTTTTATGTAAATAAACCAGCTAAAAGAACTATCAAACTTACCCCAGTATAGCCAATTCCTACCAACTCAAGAACCCCAGGAATTAATGGAAGCCTGTCAATTGCCTGTTACAAAATCATGCTAATGTCTCAAAATCCATATTCACTTATTTAAACTTCACACAATTTTAATACTAAATATGTTCAAGAAAAGGAATAAAATGAAAGTTTATAGGGAGAAAATGGTCACCGAAATCATCCCAGTGGAGCCCCAAAGTGCAACAATACCAGCCACCGCAAGTGAAGAAACTGCATACTTGTCTTCAACTTTTTCCCACTGTGCGGCCAAAGTCAGAAAAGAGACAGAACGATGTGGTTGTTAAAATACTTAGATTTTCTTGAAAGAAAACAATGAAAGTAAAATGGATTGATGAGAAAGAGTCAAGAAGACATACGGCTTCTTGAACGGTCTGGATAATCTCTGGTGTCTCAGCTGTTGCAACTTCAGCTGGGGCTTCACCAGTGGCCATGGCAATGACATTTCTAGCAAGCTTACGGCCTGGTAAGCAAAAACCAAACCTTAAAAACAGTCGTCCTTTAGATTGAGAATGTTAGTGATCATAACAAAATAAAGGGGTGTTCTCACAGTAAACAGTGCTCTTCCATGGGCGCTTCTGAGTCTGCACTGGCGGCGGTGGAAGCGTAGGGAGAGACACACATTGCGGCGATGCCCCGGCAGATTGGCGGGGAGCCTTAGTGTCTACAAAGGTGGATGAGGAAGAGATGGTAAGAGCTGAGGAGGAACTTGAAGCCATGGCACTGGATCAATTGATCACTCTACAGGGTGTTTGAGTTGTTCCTGTGAAAGATTCCAAGGCACACCAGGATGAGAAAATTGAGTATTTGATATGATATGATAAAGTTGTATAAATCTATTTATGTGGTTTTCCTTATTTTTGTTTGTAAAGGGATTATTAGTTTTTGGATGATCTGATAATTTTTTGGGTTGCAATGTAAGTGAGGATTCTTGTTCTTCCAAGTATGGGGGTGCACAACCACTCATTTCTCATTCATATGGATAGTGTGATGACATGGAATGTAGGATAGGCATTTCATGGTTTTTGATTGGTTTGGAGTTTTCAGGTTGGACCCTTCTTCTGCCAAAATCACTTAGCTGTGTTATCTTCCTCATTAAAGAGACCAAATATCTTGTCTTCCTCTCTTGCCTGCATCTTTTTTAGGAGAGTACTAGTAGTGGGGACAGCCCCTTAAATGTACATTTTTTTTACATTTCACCATAGAAGGTTCTAAACTTTATAATAATTTTGTTAGATTTATAAAATTATTTATTTTTAAATAAAAAAAATCTCCTTGAGCATTATATTTTGTAAGAAGATTATGATCACTTAACCTATAAAGCACAACTCACTACATTTCTATAAAAAATCAAAAAAACCTTTAAGTCACAATTATTGAGGTGGCAATGTGGTAGTTGGGATGCTTGTCTAGTTTCGCATCATCCATCTATAGTCTAAGCCTTGTAAATACATCTTTGATCTTTCACTTATGAGAAGTTTAAGAATTTTAACACCACTATTAATTAAGAGCATCATGGTTAAATTGGTGTTATAGTGTTAAAATATAGTACATTTACAAATAATTGTTCCAATTGTACCAAATTTGATTCACAATATAACATGAAGTATATTTGGATCATCATTAATTAATTAATTTTTTTATTTACTTTTATATCAATTTTAGTATTTTTAGTGTCAGCATTAATTAAAGGAAAATTTACATATATCACTAAAAGTTAAGAAATTTCTACGTTTTTTATGCTACGTGGAGTTTTTTTCTTTTTTACTATTCAAACTTTTTTTTCTTTTTCTGTTATACTACTTCTTTCTTTTGCCGGAGAATAAGCCATTTGCTGAAAGAGGTAATGGATCTGGGCTTGCGCAAAGGATTGGTCGGCTCAGGTGTTGGTGGAGTCACTACTGCGAGGGGTCGAACAACAATAGAATCGCACCGATTACCATGAGAATGTGTTTAGTCGGCAAAAGCTCGAAGAAAGCAAAAATTGTTGCTGGTGCGTTTCAGGTTGAAGTGAAGACCAAGACTTTGAAAATGGCTTACCTCACAGGCCAATTACATGAAGCCACATTGTACTGAGGCCAAACATATCACATGTTCACTGTTTTCACAGTCCAACATATGGTTATGTGTCATTTTCTAAGACACAGTGAGGTGTGGTAAAAAATAAGTACTGACACCATTTAAAAAAAAAAGGCACTGACACATATATATTTATTTATATATAATGAGTATATTTATTTATTTATATTTATATAGGTCACGTTGATTAATAAGCTATGTGATTTTCTCCGCTTATATATACATATTATCAACTTTTTTTTGTTGTTTTAGTTTTTAGTATATTTTATATTAATTTAATTTAAGTTTTTTAAGTACACATATAATTTTAGTTTATATTTAATATATATTAGGTTGTTTTTTAGTTGTTTTCATGTTATTTTTTTAGTTGTTTAGATTTATATATAGTTGTTTTCACGTTGTTTTTTTAGTTATTGAGATTTATGTATAGTTGTTGTCACATTATTTTTTTAATTCTCTAAGTTTATATATAGTTGTTCTGTTGTTGTGTTGATGTCTAATTGATGTTTACTTGTTCAAGATATATTTTGATTTTGTGTTAAAAAAAAATATGTTAGTATGCAATGGGTTAATGTCTAATTGTTGTCCAATTGTTGTTTTGAAGTTGTTTCTAAATGTGTTAGTATGCAGTGGGTTAATATTTAGTTGTTGTCAAATTGTTGTATTTTAGTTTTTTTTATTGATACTGTATTTTTGTAAATATAAAATTTTAAAAATAGTATTTTTCAAAACTTAAGGTAGTATTTTTGAAAAAATAAATCAGGGACCGTAAAAAAGTAAAAAAAAAACAACAAAAAATATATTTTAGAAAAAACCTCTTAATTAAATGTAAATGTAGATTTTTTACTTTTTTATGGGGAAATTACATTTTATATGGGATTTTTAATAGAGTGTGCAAAAATATGGTTTTTTTGGAAAAAGTTAGTCTATGGTTTTTTTAAGAATTTTCACTTTTATGGGTTTATTTTCCCATATTTTTGTATAAAAGTTGGTTTATGCCATAGTTTTACTCTTAATCAAATTTTATTAATTTGGAATGGTATGTTTGTAATTTGATTATTATTTTTTTAGCTTATTTATTTTTCTATATTGTTTTTATATTACTAATTTTATATTAATTTTTTCTTTGGTTGTTTTGCAATTTTTTTTTTTTTTGTAATATGAATTGTTTTTAAAATTATTTTTTATTTATTATAAACATGTTTTTTTTAGACTGTACGTTTTTTTTTTCAAATCCTGAGTAAGGTAACAAGTTACTTGATTAATTTTTTACAGTTAGGTTAAATAATGATAACTCTAGAAATTAGAGTTATTTTACCACATTTTTTAAGCTAAAAATGATTTAGTTCTTAAGTTTTTAATTAAATTATTAAGTTTTAAAGTAATTTTGAATTTATTGGGCTTATTTTGATTTTATTTATTTTTGTGTATTTTTATAGTTATTTTGTTGAAAAATGTTGTAGTGAATTATTTAAGTTGTTGTGTTAGGGAAGTAAAAAAAATGTATGTTTTATTGAAATTAAATGTTAAATTAAATTAAGTTGTAATTAATATTTTCAAAGAATTAATATGGTTTATTTTATAATTGAAAATATTTTATCATGACTTAATTTATATTATTTTGTGTAGGTAATATGTTGCATTTTTTGAGCTTGAAAAGAAGATAAATGAAAAGAATTAAAACTGAGAAGATAAGGAAAAAGTGGCATTTCTGAAAAGCTAGGTCCGAAGGCCCATCTGCCAGGACCAATCCGCCCATCAGCTGTCCTTGATTCACCGTTCAGCACTTCACAAGACAACTCCAGCCACTCCTCCCAACACCAGCTGTCGCCTCCAGCCTTCTCTCTGCTCTCACCAATTTTCCTTCAGCACCTCACGCCTGAAGCTCCAGCTACCAACACAAAGCAGCCCCAAGCCCAATTTTGCCCAGCCTAAGATCAAGCCCACCGTGGGCCTGCGCCAACCACACGACCTAACTCCGAAACTCCTCTCAACGCCTAGCTCAGAACCACAGCCAATGGGCCCGCCAGCTGAAGCTCTAGCTCTGGCGCACTTCACCCTTCAGCAGCCATTCGGCCCAAACGCCTGCCTAGACCAAGCTGCCAACACAGCCACCAAAGTGCCAAAAATCATATGTTTCTTCCCAATGTTTTTTTTTTCACTCAAATATCAATTCACTCTTCCTTATTTTTTCTTACCTAAATAAACATTTCTAATTCATTTTTTTACCCTAGTTTTTCACTAATCGTCCATCCAACCAAACATTTCATCTTTTCAATAGTCTTACACTTACTCTATTTATCCAACCATTCCCCAACACAATTAAATTAATCAATTTATTTATTTTAATTTGATTAATTTAATCTCCATATTTTGCCTATAAATAGAGTCTTGTAAGACTATTTGGGGAGCTCTTCTTCATCTTTTCAACCTCTTCTACACTCCATATTTTTCTCCCTTCTTTTCACTATTTTCTCTCTACCATTTTCATCTTTTGAAGAGCATGTCAAGTATGTTATTTTGTAATTTTTATTTCAATCTAGTTATGAGCTTCTAATCTTTTTCAAGATTATTAAGATGATGATGATGAAGCAAAATGTAACTAGATAGTATTTTTGTATGTTGATTTCCCATTTGTGCAACAATGTTTATGGATTTTTCTATCAAAGATATGCATTTTTCATCTATTATTGATTGTTAAAGCATATTACACTTAGCTCTTCATTATGCAAAAATATGATATTCTTTGATTAAATGTTTTTCATTAAATTGTTCACATCTAATTCTTAGAGCATAAGTATCATATTTTGCCTAAATATAATCTCTTTGATTTTTTGTAGTTTCATTAGGTTGTAACACAACTAATGCTTAGAAATTATATCTTATATAAGTGAAGAAAAATCCTACCTTTTTTAAAGTAACTTATGCTTGAATAGAAAATGTATTTTGAAAAAAATATAGTGTAATTTATTTCAACTATATCTAAACTTGGGAATCAATATACTTATAAATACTATTGAACTTGCATTTTGTGGATTCTAATATCTTAATAATCTTATTTTACTTATCTCATTTGAAAACTATTTTTCTATCTAATCTTAAATCTTTTTATTACTTGTCTTTTATTTTTCTAAAACAAAATCTCATCAAATATTTGGAACTAGGTTAGAATTTTCTTGCTTTGTTTAAAATAGTTTCTTTTGATATTAGTCAACTCCCATGGGTTCGACCTTGTACTTACATGAACATTATATTCTGAAACGATTCGTGCACTTGTGAGTATAAATATTAAAACGCCCTCTGATAACTCTACAAAATAGAGTTATTTTACCACTTTTTATATGCTAATTGTTGCTTAGTTCTTAAGTTTTTAATTAACTTATTAAGTTTTTATGTAATTTTTAATTTGTTAGCCTTATTGTTGTTTTCTAGATTTTTATATGTTTTATAGATATTTTATTATAATATGTTGTAGTTTAATTATTTGAAATTTGTGTTGATAGATTATAAGTTAAAAAATGTGATTTTATTGAACTTAATTCCCAAAGTAAATTAAATTTCAATTAGTATTTTCTTGGACTTAATTTGAGTTATTTTATAATTAAAAATATTTGATTCTAATTTATTATTTACTTATTTTGTAGGGAGTAAGTTGTATTTTTTTTGCTTTGAAAAGAAAAGAAAGAATGACAAATTTAAAAGAAAATAGCATGAAAAGTGATATTTGTCAACATATGCCCAGGCCCAAGCTAGGCCCACGCCTGCCACCAGCCCAGGCCCGCTGCTACAGTACCGCTCCTCACCAGCCCAAGCCCGCCTCCTGAACAGCAGCCCAACCCCTTCGGCCCAGCTGAGAGCCAAACCCCCCAAGTCAGAAGCTCTCCCACGCCTGCCTCTTCATGCCCACGCCTCCAAACTTCTCAAGCATCTCAATTCGCCAGCTGTCACGCCACCTCACCCGGATGCAATCTCCTTCTCCCTGCCTTTGGGTCTGCGCCAGCCCAGCCCAACAAGCAGCCACATGCCTCCAAGCATAAATCCATTCGGCCAGCCATCACCATTTCTCTCTGTCCAGCAGCAAGTTCCCAATCTACTTGGCCCAAGTCAGCTTCAATAGCCCAAATGGCCAGTCAACCAAGCTGTCAAACAGCCACAAAAAGACCCCAAAAATCACATTTTCATTCCCAATATTTTTCACTCACATATCAATTTACTCTTCCCTATTTTTCTTACCTAAATAAACATTCCTAATTCATTTTTTTACCATAGCTTTTCACTAATCTTTTACCCAACCAAACATTTCATCTTTCCAATACTCTTACACTTACTCTATTTATCCTACTACTTCCCAACACAATTAAATTAATCAATTTATTTATTTTAATTTGATTAATTTAATCTCCATATTTTGCCTATAAATAGAGTCTTGTAAGACCATTTGGGGGGCTCTTCTTCTTCATCTTTTTTTCAACCTCTTCTACACTCCATAGTTCTCTCTTCTTTTCACTATTTTCTATCTACCATTTTCATCTTTTGAAGAGCATGTCAAGTATGTTATTTTGTAATTTTTATCTAGTTATGAGCTTCTAATCTTTTTCAAAGGTTATTAAGATGATAATGAAGCAAAATGTAACTAGATAGTATTTTTTGTTGTATGTTGATTTCCCATTTGTACAACATTATTTATGGATTTTTCTATCAAAGATATGCATTTTTCATCTATTATTGAGTGTTAAAGCATATTACACTTAGTTCTTCATTATGCAAATATATGATATTCTTTGATTAAATGTTTTTCATTAAATTGTTCACATCTAATTCTTAGAGCATAAGTATCATATTTTGCCTAAACATAATCTCTTTGATTTTTTGTAGTTTCATTAGGTTGTAACATAACTAATGCTTAGAAATTATATCTTATATAAGTGAAGAAAAATCCTACATTTTTGAAAGAGTAACTTGTGCTTGAATAGAAAATATATTTTGAAAAAATATATAGTGTGATTTATTTCAACTATATCAATACTTGGGAATCAATATACTTATAAATACTATTGAACTTGCATTTTGTGGATTCTAAAATCTTAATAATCTTATTTTACATATCTCATTTGAAAACCATTTTTATCATTAATATTTTTATTACTTATCTTTTATTTTTCTAAAACAAAATCTCATCAAATATTTGGAACTATGTTAGAATATTCTTGCTTTGTTTGAAATAGTTTCTTTTGATGTTAGTCAACTCCCATGGGTTCGACCTCGTACTTACATGAATGTTATATTCCGAAACGATTCGTGCACTTGCGAGTTTAATTATTAAAACACCATCTTTTGGGATCAACACCCTCTTTTAGGTTCAACAAATAACATGCACCAGGAGGGGTAACCAGTTATCCTGAAATGAGTAAATTTCTGCCATAAGAGGGGTAACCAGTTGTAATGTCCCAAATTTCCTAATAAGGTGTAGGACCTTGATTAGGAGGCCGGGAGAGCCATAATTGATTTATTATAGTATTTAATGAATGTATGCATGTTTACGTGAATTATATTATTATATGATGGTGAATGCATGCATATGGGTTCATATGTTAATTATAAAGGTATCTTGGTAATTTGGCCACTGTGGGCGTAATTGTATATTTTGGGTGCATGGTTGTGATTAATTAATATAGCCACATTATAAGGTGGGTTGGTTCGAGCTATTCGGCATGAGACGACCATGAGATGTAAGTGTTCGGTCTAGTCATGACGGGTTTAAGTTCGGGGCTCGGGGTGAGTCTCGGGGTCATTTTGATGACTAGAACATTACCGAGAATAAAAGGGTAATGGGATATGATTTATTGGTATTTGGGAATATTGAGAATAGCGGGAATTGGAGAGCGTTAATTATAATTAACGAGATAGACGGGAAATGACGGTTTTACCCTCGGAAGCCTTTAGAGGGATTTATTTGGCCTAGGGGCATTATGGTCTTTTGACCTTAAGGATTTATATCAGCCTTAAGGAGTTTTAGAAGGCTGTGGAAACAGAACAGAAATAGAGAGCCCCATCCTCATCTCTTCTCTTTCTCTCCCGTACAAGTCTTCCTTCATCCTTTTCTTTGAATTTTGAGAGCCACCTTGAGGAGTTAAGCTTGGAGATCGAAGGGGGGAGCTAGGGAACTTGTCACAACCATTAAAGGGGATTCAAAACCGTGTTTGAGGTGAGTTCCAGTTATGACTTTAATGGTGTGCTCTGTTTTTAAGCTTTAGTTTTCAGCTTGTGAATTTCTTGTGGAAAGCTTGGATTGATAGAAGTTTGGGTGATGTTTTCTTTGGGCTTTGATGAGGGAGAGTGGTAGAGGATGTTTGGTGGTTGAATTAGGTGTTAAGTTGTGATTTGAGACAGGTTTGAGGGGCTGGTTTCAAGGGAAAACGCAGGGGAAAATCTGGTGTTGCGTGCTGAGTTTTTGGGCAAAACTGGGTATTGAGCCGCAGCATGGCTGTGGTGCGCCGCGGCTCAAGGCGTCTAGCAGGGAGGGTAGTCTCTGTCTGAGAGGCGCGCCGCGGCACAGCTAGGACGGGTCGCGGCCCTTAGTGACCTTTTTGACCAAAATGGTGTTTTTAACTTGGGGATTCAAGCCTTAGGCCTCGGGGTTGTACCTAGTACCCGGTTAAGTGGGGATTGATGTCCCGGAGGCTAGATATTGATTTGGGAATTTATGTTGACCATTTTTATTGATGGTATCTTATATTTGGTTATGACTAGGTGACCGCTAAAGGACTAAAAGTTGATCGTTCTCAAGGGTCGTTCTTTTAATCGTTCTAACTCGACTTTGAGGTAAGAAAACTGCACCCTGTGTATATGAGACATGCATGGCTATTATTGATGCATGTTGGTTGATTATTGAGTATGAAATGCATGGCTATTATTGATGCATGTTGGTCGATTATTACGTATGACATGCATGCCTATTCTTGATGCATGTCGGTTGATTATTAAGTGTGACATGCATGGCTATTCTTGATGCATGATGGTTGACTATTGAACGTGACATGCATGGCTAATATTGGTGCATGTTGGATTGTTGGATATATGCATATGATGCATGAGAAACATGTGATTAGGACATGCTTGTATACTGAGTATGATATCGTTCAGAGCTTGAGCCTCTGTGGTTGTGCATGGTCATAATTGTACTAGTATATGTTTAGTAAGCATGCTGAACACCTTGTTTACGAGTATTGGGCATGTGATATATAATTGGTGGCATGACTTACTTGTGTATGGCACTGATTAGTCAGGGACCGACCCTAAAGTCGAGAATCATGCATTGAATGGCTCTATGGCATTAATGCTAGACCGACCCTAAGGTCGATGATCACACATTGAATAGCTCCATGGCATTAATGCGGGACCGACCCTAAGGTCGAAGAATTTATAAGCTCTTGCCTGGTCTATGACCAGATGTTTATAGCCAAGGTATATGACCCCGGTGACTGTTTGTCACATGGCTAGGGGACGCTGTCCATAGCACGACTCTAGAGTCGGGACGAAGGTTATGTTAGTGACCATTCACCATGCACCTGTCCTGATCAAACTTATGAAAGAATCACTTATCAGTTAAGCCCTGGTGACCCTATCGTCACATGGCTAGAGGGAGCTATGCTCATTATTGTGACTTTTGGCTATTGTCACCTATTTGCTTGGACTGATAGTCCTAAATGGTTATTATGATCGTTGTTGATATTATATTGTAACGCCCTGGATAACCAAGACCGTTACACTGTGTGTTTAAAATAGTGCAAGACTTGCTAATCAAGTCATTTAAACAAAGTGTGAACTCCATACCATCATCAGAGTATGAATAAAAGATTTTGGTCACAAACAGGCTATTTTCATTAAAAATGATGGTTTAATACATGGAAACTCAAAACAGGATTTAGACGTCTTAGTTACAACAAATTCCAAGAGTTATAAGTATTTCAAGCCACTCTAATGGCAAAATATACATTTTAGGTTTCCGTCCCTGTACAATTTCTTGACCGTGGCGGCCGAGCAGCTGACAATGTACACCTCGCCCCCAGAGCTCTCCAACTCATGGTTGATTCAGCCTACCATTGCCTTTACCTGCACCACGTAGCACCGGTGAGCCGATGCCCAGCAAGAAAGCATGATAACATAGCAAGATCAACAACACTTATCAAATATTTCACAATGCTCAACCAGGAATTCAACATTTCATAACATTTATCCAATCAGTAATAACTCATAACAGAATAACAGTTTGTCGTCCAAACAGCCAACAAATCACGTTCACAACACAATATTCACGCTCACAATCAATAGTTTATCACATCATTAATTGATACTCAGGGTCAGCGCCCTTAGTCGCACCCTCTATTTAATACACTGTCTTTGGCTCTCTTGGGCCGCCCCCAGCGCAATACTCACTAACTCCGGCCAGCTTAACCGAGCTCAGTGATAAATAAGCTGCCTCAGCTACCAGTGGCCGAGTCGCGCCCTGTGCACAAATATTGATTCCGACACTCTTAGGCCGGTTATCGCATGTCCCATGGCATAATAATACCATCTCATGACATGATATACAAATGTAGGGAGCTCTTAGTCCCATCGTGTCCACATGGTTAATCACATTCACATAACAGTGCATACAAACATAGGGAACACTTAGTCCCAACCTACCCACATAATCAGGTGCAGCTTTCTTACCTGTATCCTGAGCTTCCGATGCCCCAAAGCCGCGAGCACGGTCCTCTATCCCGAGCCTCACCAAAGACCTAGTCACAACACAAATGAAACATCCTTTATCATTAACCAATCCAAAACTACTTCCGGAACCAATCCCACACTCTCGGAACCCCCAAATCTCTAAAACAATGCACCGAAGACATCCCCCGAACCCCCGGAGCAAAGGCTCAAAATTGCAAAATCCCATGTTCTGAAATTGGCATAGCGCCGCGGCGCCCAGCAAGTCAGAGAGCTTTCTCTGCCCAGAAACAGCCTCGCGTCGCGGCGCTCCTTCGCAAGCCCAGAAATCTGGGTTTTTCCTTGCGTTTTTCCCGAGCCTAAATCATTCCAACTCATTCCAAACAAATACCTAAGCCCAAAAATCAATTCAGAACCCCAAATGAACCCTCTAACAACCCATAAACGTCATAAACAACCCCAATCACACAAGCACACCCCAAGATCCTATCTTGAGTTTCAAATTCCTAAAACCTTAACCATGGCTTCCAAAACTATAAATCATGCTTCAAAAGTCTTAAACCACACCAATTACAAAAATTAACCATGCTAAAGATTCTTACCTCAATCAAACTCAGCTTGAACTCCTCCCAATTCTAGCTCCCAACATTTTTCCTCTTGATTATCCTAATTGAATTTCCAAATAAAACCAGCCATATTCCCTTTAAGTTTTCTCACTCAATCTCTGAAAATTCAGACTTAAATTCAACTTTAAACAGAGCACAATTCTTACCTTTGAGAAATCCTAGCTTAAATCTGGTTTTGGTTGCCTCAAACTCCTTTGAATCTCCTACTAGGTCACAAGTTCAACCCCTTCTTCATTTCCCCTTTCTTTCAAGCTCTTTCTTCCAAATTCAGCATAAACCAAAATGTGATCAAGTGTAGTACGTATTCCCTTCTCCTTCAACTGAAGTAATCCTAATCCTTGCCTAATGACCCTTTTACCCTTCCATCTATTTCCCATTCCAACTAAACCTCAAGGCCCTTTTTGTCATTCCTACTTCCTTACAATTCTACCATTTCTCCATCTAAACCTGTTACTCTCTATGGTTACTAACAGTTACACAGGTTACCAAATTACCAGTTACCATTATCTCACAAGAGCTAAATTACAAAATCCCCAAAATACCCCTAGACTCCTCCCGAGTCGGGTATAAAATCCCGTTGTGACTTTCGAGTTATCTAGCTCTCTAGGACCGTCTCGGCACGTGCATCACATCGACATCACCACACCCACGTGGTACAAATTACATAACATAATACACATAGTCACACATCTCAAATACTCAAATAGTCATATAACATGCTTTAAATCTTAATCATGCATCTTAATCATTAAATTCACACATACTTCCCATTATGCCCTCCAGGCACACTAATCAAGGCCCTTAAGCCTTATTAGCAAATTTGGGTCGTTACATATATCATGCTTTATTGTGTTTTCTTGCTGGGCTTTGGCTCACGGGTGCTACGTGGTGCAGGTAAAGGCAAGAGGAAGCTGGACCATCCTTGAGTTGAAGAGCTTAGGTGATGATGTGTACATATGCAGCTGCTCGTCCTCCACGGCCGAGGTTTAAAGTGGAACTAGGGTTGAACCCTGTTTTGCCGCTTAGAATGGCCTGTTGTAAATATTTTCTGTAATAGACTCTGAAACTATATTTTCGGGATCCCAACGTATATATTAAACATTCTAGTGAGACGTTACACCATAACCAAAATGTTTAATCCATAAATCGCTAATCATACTTAGTTACACGTTTTTGGCCAAATGACTCGATTATCGAGTTTAGCACTGTTTACAAGGCACACCGTAACGGTTCCTGGAGTTTGGGGCGTTTCACCAGTTACCTAAGAGGGGTGACGAGTTACTCATATTAAATATGAAAAGAAACATCAAATTTGAAGGAAAAAGTGGAAGAACACTTTATTAAAAAAGGAAGAAGAAGTAACCATATGATTTTAGTAACATAGGTAACCAGTTACTATAAAGAAATCATAAATATACACACACCAGAACGTGAAGGTAACCAGTTACCCTCATAAATATATACACAAAGAACGTGAGGGTAACCAGTTACCCATTCACGTTTTCATATTTTTATTAGTTTTCTTTCCAAATTTTGGTATTCCTATAAGTGTTATAGTAAAAATAAAATGCTGAAAAAATTGATTTGAATTTTTTTTACATATAATAGAAAAAACTATAAAAAAATTACACTAATAAAAGATAATAAATAAAAAAAATAGTAAAATAATTGTAACGCCCCACATCACTATGATTGCTTCCTGGAATGATGACTGACCCTACAAACCAACACGAGTCTTTCCAGTATGTTTTGTCCTCACTCGCACGCTTCCTGTGAAAACTTCCCAGGAGGTCACCCATCTTGAGACTACTCCAGGTCAAGCACGCTTAACTTTGGAGTTCTCAAGTGATGGACTATCGAAAAGAAGATGCATCTTGTAGATATAGGTAGTACTCATCAATCCATTTAAATCATCTTCAACTGTGTAGTCTCATACCTACACAGTCTTAGAATAATCACACTTAAAATTCCCTAGGTGATGTGGGATTGCACAGATTACTCGGTCTTTCCCCTTACGGATCACGGGATTCTGACTGTCACAATAATTATGTAATGTTAAAATATATGTGTAAAAAAAATGGAATGAGAAAAGAATAAGTACAAAAATAAAATATATATATATATATATATGAAAAATAAAACAAAAAAAATGATGAATGAAAAAAAAAATAGATGAATAAATAAAAATGAAAAGAAGAAGAAAAATAATAGAAAAATGAAAAGAAAAAATATGAATGAAAAAATTGGTAGAAAAAAAAAGAAAAAAAAATTAAAGAAGAAAAAAAGCTCATATGTGTGAAAAAAGAAAAAAATTGAAGGAGAAAATAATAAATACAAAAATGAAGAAAAAATAGAATGAAAAAATATGAACAAAAAAAAACAAAACAATACAAATGAAAGAAAAAATTAGATAAATGAAAAGAAGAAGAAGAATAATAATAATGGAAAAATTGAAAGAAAAAAGGATGAAGGAAAAAATTAGTAGAGAAAAAAAGAAAAATAGAAGAAAAAATAAGTAAGGAAAAAAGAGATAAAATAACTAAAAAAATAATAAAAAAATGAAGGAAAAAATTGAAAATTAAAAAAAAAAAATTACCTTCAAAATCAAAGAAAACATAATTATGATAAAAAAAATGTGGCATTCCCATATTTTAATTAGCTACTAATTGTGTTTCCCATAGTTTAACTTTTTCTTTAATAAAATTTCTCATACAAATTAAAAAAAGTATAATTCTCATATATTTGCACATTGATGGTATAAAAGCCATATTTTTTAAAATTTCCCTTTTTTTTATTTCTTTAGTGGGATAATAATAAATAAGAAAGAAAATTATTTTTTTCTTCATATTTTAAATAAATATTAAATGAGCATTAATGAATTATTTATTTTTGCATTAACTTTTACAATTGTGTATTGAAGCACAATTGTAAAAAGTTGTATCAAATATGTCACTTACTAACTTTTTGTGCAAAATATAATACAATATTTGTATCTCTCATTTAGAGATGATCTAATGTATTAGGTCAGGATTTATATAAGCATTTTTATTAAATTTACTAGCAATAATTCTTGTAATAGATCAACCACCATATTCTTTTTATTGGTAGGAGGAAATGCATGAGTCTTGGTCGGAGAAGAAGATTAAACAGAACCCTCTTGAGTGCTACAATCTTGGTAATTTGACAATGTGCAAGTGGCTACTTGGAGACATGCCCAACAAGACCCTGAGGGATGTAAAGACTGGGAATCACGATCCAGCGTGGTTGTTGACATGGAAGACACCCCAGTCGTGGCTCAATGATGGGGTAAGCCATTTATACCTAATGACTCGATAATGGTAGAAATTATGGACTATTTTCAATTTTTCATGTTTTGTTTTTACTGACTCGATATGAGCTCGATGATAGCTAGATATGAGTTCGATAGGAGTTTGATGGGAGTTTACAGGATCGATGTGAGCTCGATGGAGCTCGATAGAAGTTTGATAGGGATGTTAAAATAGGGTTGTTCTTTACTGTTTCAGATTGGCTCGATGTGAGCTCGATGGAGCTCGATAGGAGTTCGATAGGGATGTTAAAATAGGGTTGTTCTTTACTGTTTCAGATTGGCTCGATGTGAGCTCGATGGAGCTCGATAGTAGTTCGATATGGGAGTTAAAATAGGGTTGTTGTTTAGTATTTGAGATTAGCTCGATGGAGCTCGATAGTGGAGGTAAAATAGGGTTGTTGTTTACTGTTTGAGATTAGCTCGATGGAGCTCGATAGTAGTTTGATGTGAGCTCGACGGCAGCAATTTATGATGGTCTTTGCTAAAAAAATTTATCGTACTCTCTTTGTAGCATATTGATGCGGCATAACACATGCTTTGTATGCATCGCAAGTATTTTCCCAATATATATCGACAAAATGCAATTGTGATGAATAGTTATTTCTCAAAAGTGATACCTGCCCGATATGATCAGTACAAGAAATCAGGCGACAAAACAAAGTATACTTGGGATTCTGATTTTATGTCCATGTTGACCAGCATCGAGCATCAGTTTCTGGCATCTTGGGGAGGAGTTGAGGATGTATATTGGTGCCAGAACTATGGACAACAACATTGGTTTGCCATTGAGGCTTCCATTTCTAGTTGGAATCTGATTGTTTACGATTCGGACAACTCGGTGATTAGTGACGCAAAGCTTGAGGAAATTATGAGTCCATGGTGCTCTTTGCTTCCTTCTCTATTAATGCAGAGTAAACTGTTTATTGATAGCTTGATGTTGAAAATTCCATCAGTAGGAAAGAGGCCGCATCAGTTCACATGGCGTCGTAAACAGAAACACGAGCTCACTCAGTCAAAGAGAAGGTAACAAACATCATCTTCATACTAATTTTGTTTCTAACTAAAATTATAGTAATGTGCACTTAATGTTTACTTTTTTTTTTTACAGTGGGGATTGTGGTGTGTATGCTGTCAAGCATATTAAGCATCTAATGGTCGGTCTTCCATTGGAAACTATCCACGATGAAAATATGGAGGTGTTCAGGAACAAGTGGACCACAGACTTATGGTATCAAAATTTGTTACCTTGATGATTGTATATATACAGGGTCTTTACATGTACAGTTTCTTGTTCACATTTTTTTATAACTTTCATGGGATGTTATCGAGCTAATATCAAGTTATATCGAACTGTTATCGAATTATCAAAATTTGTTACCTTCATGATAATCTTGTATACGGGGCCTTTACATGTACAGTTTCGAACTGTTATCATTTTTTTATAACTTTCATGGGCTGTTATCGAGCTAATATCAAGCTATATCGAACTGTTATCGAATTATCAAAATTTGTTACCTTCATGATAATCTTGTATACGAGGTCTTTACATGTACAATTTCGAACTGTTATCATTTTTTTATAACTTTCATGGGTTGTTATCGAGCTAATATCAAGTTATATCGAACTGTTATCGAATTTTTATTGAGCAATATCATTTTCATATCGAACCATTAACATAAATTTTAAGAAATATCAAATAAAAAGAGTTTATTAATACAACAAGTTCAAATGGGAAAAAATAGTTTAAATCCTAGCTTTGCATGTAGCCCTGTTGTGGCCAAGACCACCACACATGCTACACTTGCGCTCTTTGCGAATGATTTCGCCATTTGATGGAGTGCAGTTTGTCTTCCTTCTTCCCACCTTATTCTTCTTCGGTCGACCAACTAGTTGTTTTTCAACGGGAACCCCAACTTGCATTTTCTCTATGTTCTTGGGAACTTCCCAATCATCCTCTTTTGCTGCAGCATGTACAGATAAGAAGGTAACTTGGAGTACGATTTTTCATGTGTCCCCCTGACATAACCGAGTTCCTTCTCTCTGTATCTCCAAGCCTTCATATAACTCATATCGATCCCAAAATTATTCTTCATATCCTCCTTTATGCTGTTTGGTGGATAGCTAGTGCCATTAGTAACATATTTGTTCTTGATAAAGTGCTCAATGACAGAAGGTGCTACTTGACGGTGGTCTTTTTGTCGCAATTCTAGTGAGCAAGTATGTACACTATTATAAACAGTGATCTCAAACATCTCCGATCGTGCTACTTTTTTCCCTCTTATTCTCCAACCACAATCAAGATCCTTGCAGGTGATATACAACACATCAGTACCAAACTTCTTAACCATAAACTCAAAATTATTCTTCATTGCGAAGAGAGCCGCTTTGGTTTTCAATTCTATCTTGTTCTCAAATGTCTTCCCAAGATGTATTTCCCCCAACGCTACACCAGATGAGGGTGATTCAGAACGACTACAAGCCATGATATCTTCTTTTGTAAACATGGGAGCACTCCATTTTCTGTGATCTTCTATTGAACATATTGAAATGTTCCCTGTATAGTTATATTCTGTTCCACCAGGACGACTAGAGCTAGTGTCAGGTGTTCGACGTCCTTGACTTGGTGGGTTCGCCCATGCAATATGACGTATTGGTTGTTCTTGTGCTTGTTCTACTTGCAAATGTTCAGCTACTAGATCATCATCCACTGAATTGTATCCTAAGTCCTCATTGTGTTCAGCTACTGGATCGTCATTCACATAGGGGTTGTACTCATATTGGTTATCCCTCAGGTCACCAATAGGAAATCCTAAAGTACTGGCTGCTCCCTCAGGTCCGGGAGTGGAATATGGGTCTGTAATGACAATCTTTTTAACAGGAGTGACACACAAGGCCAATCTTTCTTTAGATGTTACTCCTAAGAATGCACGGACACCAAGATCACTTTCAACATGAACAGGTGTAAACGGTTGGTCGCCTCAAGTGTAAGGAACCTCCAATTTTAACTCATACATCTGTTTATCAACTTTAAGTTCCTTGTGCAATATGTCAAGAAGTTGCAAGTACGTTACAGTATCCTCCACCGGTATCACCATGCATTGAGGGTCCTTGAAAATCCACTTATTCCCTTGTAATTCCCAAACACCATTGTAGGATACAAAAGCGTAGACAATAGAGCCTGTGTTGGAAAAAAAAAACATTAACATTGTTAGGAAAACTGTCATTTTTTCAGAAATTCATGAAAAAAGAACATTATCGAGCTATCATCGAGCTTTATCGAGTTAGCATCGAGCTCTTATCGAGTTAGTATCGAGCTACCATTTCTTAAACCGAACATAAAATCTAACCAAAACCTCCATCAAACCCTATCGAGCTCCTATTGAGCACATATCGAGAAAACCTAAACCTATCAAGCTCAAATATTGTAGGGTCCAATCGAACCCTTATCGAGTTTCCATCGAGCACTAAAACCTAAACCTATCAAGCTATAATCGAGCTCACATCGAGCTCATACAAGACCTTCTTCTACATACCATCGAGCTCATATCGAACCGTTACCGAGCTCCTATCGAGCAAAAAAGTTGCAGAAAACCCAAAAAAAATACAGATCGCGGAATCTCTCTAAAAATCCCAAAAAATACACCAATATAGGCTCAGATCTGTTCAAAATAGCCAAAAAAAATGTAAACAAATAATACCCAACACATAAAATGTACAATCTTATTACCCATGGTTTTTCTCCTCCAAAAACTCTCAAAATAGATGTTGCATTTGATATTAAGGACTTCACAGAGACAATGGAGATGACTAACAATGATTTTGACAAGAAAATTATACAAATCTGTAGGTTTTATGGATGATTTCGTGAGAATGAGAGAGAGAGAGGGAAGAGAGGGGAAGAGAAGGTTTTATGATTTTTTTATATAATGGGATGGGTATTTTGGGTATGAGAGGAATGTTTAGCATCAAATTGAAAATATTATTAGTGTTGGGATTTTTTGGTAATATTAGGCATCATTAAGTATTAAAAGTGAAATTTCCCAAAGAATAACTACATACCTTTAAAATAAAAACTAATTGAACAAAACTAATATACACATACTACGATATTAAAGTCATATGTTTCTAAATAAAAAAAATGATAAAAAATAGTAAATTAGAAAAATAAAAAATATAATAAAATTAAAATTTTGAAAAAAAAAATATTTTTCTCTAACTTAAAAATAAGAAACATTTATTAATTATCATACTAAAAAATAGATTATAATTTGTTATAATTTCTCAAATAAAAAAGTGTGTTAAATAGGTTAATGAGATACAAGTGTTCAATATAAATAGGTTATTTAGACACAAATTAAATGTATAAATTCTTGTGTTAAATGCATACAAATATTCTTGTGTGTATCTACTACCAAAAATGTAATTTTCTCGAAAGTGTGTTAAACATAGTAGGATGAGGATCCCAAAATTGGGCTATTTGGCTAGGAGGCCCAAGTTACTTTATTGTTGGACTCAATCAATCAAACATAACAAAAATTTTGAAAGGCCCATGGCTCAAAAGTTTGAGAATTGAGAATTGAGAATTGGGCCTTGAAACTGTCCTAAAACATGGCCAGAGCCCCCACTTGTGTAAGGTTGGGGGTTGACTTTGATGTAGGTGGAATAAGGCCCACCTCTGTCAGCCTACAAATGGCCCAGTTCATGTCCACTCTGCAGCCTCTCACCCAACCACCTACACTTGTGATACGATACGATGCCTCAACAGTCTTCAACCATCTTTAGCCTTTACATTTGGATTTGGTTTATCTGGCCTCAACTTTATAAGAAAAATAATCATCATATCATTGGAATTCGACCACCTGTTTTCACCCCAAGGTGAAAAGAAAAACTAAAGTTAAAGCATATGAATGAGACCCTTTTCGAAGTGAACATTATTATACTTTTTTTTCAATAATTAAAGAGAGAGATTAAAAAAAATTAAATGTTTGTTTGGATCGAAACCCAAAACAAAAATCGGTGTTAGGCCTAGTCCCAGACGTATGAATATGACAGAGAAAGGCTGCATGTCCCCACACAAGAGGTGAATTTGTCTTGTTACTTAACTTCACCCTAGTTAATGTATCTTCATTCACAATCACATACATAAAATACGTGTCATCATTTCGATGCTGTTGGCTTAAAACGATCCCAAGATTTCCTTTTGGTTTTACACCATTTGCCTCAAAAGGCTCAATTCCCACTAATTGTTTTTTACTTCAATCTTTTTCCACTTTCTAATCGAACATTACTGAAAAGCAAAAAAAAGGCCTTTGTATTATTACTACCTTAAACTTCCTAACTTGCACTACTTTGACAACTTCATCGGGATTGAGTTCTCCTACTCATGTACTGGTTTTAAGTAACATGGTATTTTCTCTCTTCTTTTTTATCTGAAGTAATTTTCATATTTTTAATAAATGATATTGATCACATGTTATTCTACTCAAATAAAAATAATAATTGGTGAGTCTAGACTAACTTGGAGTGAGTTTCTCACTGAGGTTCAGATTGTCACATCATATAATATTTAAGTTTAATTAAATAGATACAATAGAATCCAGTGTCGCATGGAGAACAAAGACGATCCACAACATCATAGACAACGAAAGGTAACTAACATACCTCATTTTTTTAGTATAAATAATCATTTAATGGTTATTTACTAGAAAGAGTATAGTTGACTATTGACCAATATAAATTCTTCTGCTATAGTAAAAAAAAAAAAAAGAAACTACATAAATTATTGAGAAGAAAAGAAATATCTAAAAAGTGATCATCACGCCCAGAAACTGGACCAATTAACTAATGTGTGCGTGTCGGCTGAGCACAGGAAACGGGTACTGGAACTCCCAGGCGTGATTGACTAAACAAAAGGAAAAACTTTGACTCTTTTTTGGTGACTAATTATAACAACACAGAATTATTTTTAAGAAAGGAAAAGAAAAGAAAATAAAAAACGAAAGGAGAGAGTGAGACCGTACGTGGGCAGGGGCGCAGGTGATTTGGTCAGCTCAACTGGTGTTTGATTGCCATGCCAAGTCAAAGCATATGAAAATACTCTGCTTGGGCTTAGCTATTGTTGAATTTGGGAATGGGGCTTGTTTTGGGGAGTGTGGTGTGGTGTGGTGTGGGGGTCTCTGATCAGATTGATTGTAATTTGTACGGTGTGATTGGGAGGTAAGAATGGGTCCTTGAAATCTCGAAGAAAAGAGGTCTCTGACTTTTTTTTAATTATTTGCATGTGAAAATTAAAAAAAAAATGAAAACAAATAGATAATCTGTCAAGATCGTTTTGGCTGGCTGCTCATATATATCTGATGTCTACCATTGGGAATCTCTGACCCTGTCTGCTGTATCTGACCCCACGCCATCCACACCCACCAGACCAAACCAGACCCCAGTAACCCACTAAGTTACTAAAAAAATTTTTTTACCGTTAAGAGTAGAGATGTCAGCCTTGTTTCCCCATATGCTAAGACTCACCTCTCTACAGTAATTTTTTCTTTTTTTCCTTCTAAAGACAGGTCTAGAGGGTGAGGAAATGTCATTGTTTGGTTTGGTCTAGTCATTTGATTTTGATTAGAAGGGTGTTTGTTTTGTTTAATTTTGCACATTGGGATAATAAAGGGTAAAGATATTTAGTCACATTTATAGACAATGAGGTTCTCTTTGGAATTTGAAGTCGAAGAACTGAAAATATGGTCTTCATTGGAAATTGAAGGATTTTTGGTGAGTTATGAAAAAAACTTTGACCATATCAGAAAAAAAAAATTATATTACCAATGAAAAACATCTGTGTGTGTGTTTTTTTTGTTATATGTATATATGTCATTGAAATTGTAAAACTGGATTGTTCTGGGAATATTTTTAGGCAAAGCAATATTATGTATATATATATATATTATATAGGTAGGTATGCCATAGAGGAATTTGAAGTTAGGAGTCTATATATTAACTCTACATGATCACAGTTGAGGCATGCATGCATGCATGCATTCAAGTAATAACATAGAAATAAAGTGGAGGGGAAAATGTAGAGGAGTATTCATCATCAGTTGCCATCAACCCTTCGATAAAAGCAATGGCATGGGTGCATTTCTTTTTGGGAGGTGTATAATATAATATAAATAGATATAACTGTTACTGTATGATATTGATAATATAAAAGGACAAACAAACTTAGCCATGCACCTAAATAATGCAGCTGACGGCGTTTTCTCTTTAATTTTTGTGATCCATAATGTACAAGACTACAAGAAGAGAAGAGACCATCAGATTCTGAATAGTATATAGTTCTCCGCCACTGTTTCCACATTGAGCTACACTTTCAATATTATGTAACATGCACATGCACTACATTGCTTTACAATAATTAATTAATAAAATTTAATTTAATTTAATAGTATTAGTTTAAGAACTAAAATGGGGCTTTTGATTTGGGATTGGTAACCAAGGTCAGGAGTTGAAGTTCAAACTCTAAATTAGAAGTTGTTGGACACTCATTCTTTTACGAGAAATTGGTGAAAATTGTCTCTTTTTAAAGTGATTTTGCCTATTTTTGATAGTTTTTTACAAAATGATTTATGTCTAAAATTCGATCAGTTGTCTAAATTTTTCGACCAGCTGTCTAAAATTTTCGATCGGTTATTTGAATTTTTCAACTACTTGTCAAAATTTTCAACTAGCTGTCTAAATTATGAGGAATCATTTTGCAAAGAATTATTAAAACTAAATTATAAAGCAAAATCACTTTAAAAAATAGTTGATTTTCGCCAAAGACCCTTCTTTTATGGATGTACATTAATTAATTGAAGAGCTATGCAATATATATTTAGTACTTCATATTATGAACAAGAGGGGCTTATTTTAACACGTGGTGTACTAAAATCAACAGTGACATTAGTGGTCTAATAATAAGTTGGTGATAAGATAATGAAGTGGGGCAAGCTAGGAAATAATAAGAGTAGATTTTGAAGAGGAAAGAAAGACAAGTATATGTGGGTTAGAGATTTGACTTTTGAGAGAGGAAAAAAAAGAAGGGCAAAGTGGTGGGGTTTGCGGTTGCAGTTGCAGAAAGGGCATCTGAATCTGTGGTGCATGATAGATGAAATGAATAGATAGAGAAGAGAAGAGAAGAGAAGAGATTATATTATAGGTCGAGAAGAAAGAGAAGGCAATCATGGATGGAATTTGAGATGGAATGGAGGTGCATGCTTATGCTCAAAAAGCTGTAAAAGAAGCTGAAAAACTCTACGCAAATACCCAAATTGACTAGGACGTTGGCTTTCCCATGGGGATATGTGCTTGTTTAATTATATATACAGCTACACCTCACCTCACCTAGTGTTCTTTATTACATCTATTATCCACCACACCCACACCACACCACTCCACACTATATATTTCTTTCTTTTACACAGTTATATGTATGTTGCTACCTACAACACAGTGTACTATACTATAGTATTCTATAGTTAGTAATTCACATGATTGTCCAAACATATTACTTATTAAACCTGGTTTTAAATTCAGCAACTGACATTAATTGAGCACTTAAGTGGCTTATAGTTATGAGAATTAATTTAGTTATCTATAAGATCTATTTTTAATCCAAATTATAATCACGCAGTTTTATAAATTTTGTGCTTTTATAATTATCTCTCGGGCCAAACATTTTGATCATGAGGAACCGTAAAAGATATCTCTCCCTTTGTCTAAATATGTGTTTTTGGCAAATTATCTTCCATGCATATATATAATAAAATGAAGGTACGTGAGAGAAAGAGGATTTGTGTTAAAAAATAAATTTTAAGTGATGCATATGAGAAAGTCAGAAAGATCGTATGAGTAAAATACGCGTTGATTTCAAACAATTGATAACACAATTTTTTTTAGTGATACTTCTAAAAAGTGTGGAATCTTTGAGAAAAAAAAAAGTAAGCATACTTAATTAATCACTAAAGCCGTTAATGTAGATCGTGCTTTTTGACAAAATAATTCGGCACAACATGAAAAATATGGGCTGGGATCAGATATAACACGTCGTTGCGGACAATCACTAACTCAGATGTCAAGCACAACATTACAACATTACAACATGATAAACTCAAAAACATGACATGAAAACACACATACTAGCCCAAAGGTGCGCCTTGTAAGCGAAAATGTAAAATATCTGAAAACACTCTAAGCAAAAAACCTAAACTAAGCTCATAAATATAAAAATTTATTAGTGATTCATTGTTTATTATGTTTAGATTTATATCAAAAAAAATTATATAACTCTTTTTTCCTTACTTATTTTTATTAAATGGGGATATCTTTTTTTAATCTTAAAATTGAATGACTGAATTGTTATAATTTAAATTAATTTGCAGTCTTTATTCTTTCTATTTTGGATTTTAATTAATTAAAACTTATTTTGACGTTTGAATTGGATTCAGTCAAATTTTCATTTTTGTACGAGTTAAACGAATTAAAAAGTAACATATGTTAATTATGTCATTACTTAAAAAGTAAATACAGTTCAGAGCAAGTGAAAGTTCGGCTCCACTTTCATATTTTTACTTTTTATTAGTTCATATTTTTAGTCTTTTTTTAATAGCAAATAGGTAATCTTCCTTAATAAAATCAATATGACATAACTTATTACAAGATCGGAGCAATATCAGTAATAAGTAGTTACAATTTTCAAAGAAAAGAAAATTCATACAAAATCTTCAACCGGGTCCAATAAATGTCAACAATTAACCATCAAACGAGTTTGAAGTAAACCATTCTTCTTTTCCAAATAGAAATATGACATATGAGCTCCAATAATGAGATAAAACCTAAAATCAATCATAAGATTAAAGACTTTATTATTAGAGAATAAACAACAATCCACAAGATCCGTATAGATTGATATGGAGTGACGAAACATCACGCACCAAGGGACCAATATACTCTATTCATCCAAATCCAAAGACGACTGAGCCTCGAACAGAAAAGAACCGTCACGAAAGCCATGAGCCTCGTCAAGTAAGTTTCTTGATGATAAAATGACACAAACAAAACACACAAAACAAATAACAGCATAAAAAAATAAATAACAAAATTAAACATAGAAGTGCGCCCTTTCCTTTGAAGCCCTATCTCCTACTAATGCTGAAAATGACTCCCCCGCCATCAAACCCTTCGAACCTAACATAGATCCAGCCTTCCCCGACCCAAACAAAAACGACCATCATCGCCCCCTTATCCTAAGCGCCTCTTTCACTCTAAGCCCCAAATCTGAACAATGAAAGGTTAGGCTCGACTCGCCACCAAATCACCAGATCTGAGGACCTAGCAGGTCCACCGTATCTAAAACCCCTGACCCCCATAACTAGGGGTGTTCATAAAATCGCTCACACTGCACCACACACCACATTGCAATTTACGGTTTAGAATCTTTCATGGTGCGATTGCGGTTTTTATTTTTGCCAAACCGTGCGGTGTAGTGTGCTTTGCGATTTTATATTTTATAAATGCAGTTCAAACCACACCGCACCGCATTATTATATATATTGAGTTTTTTATATATTTTTTTTCTTTTTTACCACATTTAAAATTAACGCATAAATATTTATATAGTAAAATATACACAATATCTAGAAAAAATATATAATGTTTTATAGGATGTTAACACATATTCTACTTCAATCTAAATATATTCCTCGTTAACTAAAATCTTTACTTCTATATTATATTTTTTCTTTGTTATTAGTTTGTTATATTCTTATTGTTTTGCTAAAAGTTTATTAGTTTGTTTAACATTTAATTATTTTATTAAGCACATTATGGTTATGAGATTTATTATGAATATTTATTAATTATAATGTTTAATTGTTAAATTATTTGGCGATAGATATAAACCGCACACACCGCACCGCACCGCACCACACCGCATTTTTGCGGTGTAGTTTATGTGGTTTGAAGTCTATGCGGTGCGGGTTGCGGTTTGGAAAATTACTCATACCGCATATGCGATGCGATCTAAAAAGTTATAGAAAAGTTGTACCACCCACACCACGAACACCCCTACCCATAACTCTCTAAACCCCCACCACGCGAGCCTCAGAGTCGTCGCCGTCTAAGAAGAAGACCGACAAAGATGGCTCGTTCCTCCATCAAGCCAACACACCAAAAAAGAGGTAAAAAGACAAAGCTAGAGAAATAAACTGTAATGCCCCAAATTTCCTAATAAGGTTTAGGACCTTGATTAGGAGGCCGGGAGGGCCATAATTGATTTATTATGCTATTTAATGATAATATGCATGTTTAGGTGTATTAAATATGCATGTGAACCCATTTGTGATTAATTGGGTGATTTTCATATTTTGGCCATTTCGGGCAATTTTGGCATATATGTGAAATGGGCGTGGTGCTTTGTTATTATTTGGTTATGCCAGGGCTACCCAGCACAAGACGGTCCTAGGAGGTAAGCTAGTGGGAAAGTCACAACGGGATTTAAGCTTGAGTCGGAGTAAGTCAAGGGGTATTTAGAGCATTACCGGGTTATTGGGTAATGGGAATTAATATTTGGTGATAAATTGGGAGTTAGTAAGATCAGGGGGAAATTCTGGAAGTTTTGACTATAATGTCCCCGGGGGTGTTTTTGGGACCCCAAGCGTTAGGTTTTATTGGAAGCTACTTAAGCTTGAAGTAACCTTTTAAGAAAATAAAAAGAACGTTCTGTACGTTCTCTCTCCCTAAAAGTTCCCTTTTCGTTTCCCGATCGCATTTTCGAAGGTATCTTGAGTTCTAGGACTCGGAATCAAGCAAGGATCGAGGCATAGCAATCCTAAGGAGAATTAGAAGCTTATTAGCCGGAGGATTTAATTGGAAACAACTCAATCGGAGGTAATTCAAGTTTAAGTTTTAAGTTTTTAAAAGTTTTTAAGCTTGAATTGGATTTTGTGAATTGTTGAGTTTTTAGTTTGTTTGAGCTTCAGGTTTTGGTGGTTTTAGACCATTGAGAAGTTTGGGAACTTTGATTTAATGATTGGGAAATATTTGGATGGGTTTTTGGAAGGTTTTAAAATGAAAAAAACGAAGAAAAGTGGCTGGTGCGAGGTTGGGCCGCGGCCCTAGCTTGAAGAAGATGGAGGAGGCTCTGCCAGGGGGGCGCGCCGCGGCATGGCCATGTAGGGCCGCGGCCCTTAAGGGAAAAAAATACTAAATGGTGGTTTTTGTGATGGGAACTTAGCTCTAAGGGCCTGAGATCGATCCTACTACTTAGTTGAGTGAGATTCGATGTCTCGGAGGCTTGGGTTGGGTTTGGAAGTATTTATTTACTCATTTTGATGAGGTTTTATATTATGGTTGTGACTAGGTTATCACTAGAGGCTTGGATTCGGGATCGTTCTTGTAGCTCATTTGTTGGTAACCTGTGCTTGGACTCAAGGTAAGAAAACTGCACCTCATTTGTGACATGCATGGTTATGTTTGATGCATGTTGGATGTTGAAATGTAAACATTGATAGCATAATGAATGCTTGGAAATCTTGCCCATTTGCATATGATTATTATTGAGGCATGCTGGTTGGTTAAATGTGATGCATGAGAAACATGTGATTAGGGCATGCCATGAATGATGAATATGAGATTGGTCAGAGCTTGAGTCTCTGTGTTTGTGCATGATTATAATTATGCTAACAACTGTTTAGTAAGCATGCTGAGTGCCCTACTCTTGGATAATTGGCATATGATACATATTGATAGCATTGCTTACTTGTGCATGGCACTGACTTATTAGTCAGGTTTGGCAAAGGTGCTAGTATCAACTGTGAAGCTGTGACTTATTAGTCAGGTTCGGCAGTGGTACTGGGCACTAGCCACATTGTGCTGTCTCATTAGTCATGACAACCCTAGTGAGTAGTGCAAGCTATGTCGATTGGACCTAATCGACCCTCTTCATTGAATGACTCCAAAAGCATTAATGCAGGACCGACCTCAAGTTCGATGAATATAAACAAGCATTTATCTAGCCAAAGGCTAGTCATGTAGAGCCATTGCAGGAAATGGGCACTGGGCCCCTAGTGACTTGGTTGTCAGTCACTCAGTATGGTTTACCAGGACCTCAAAGTGATATTCACTCATTTGATTAGAGCTACGGGCTCTGCATGATCATTTTGATCATCATATGCATGGCTTGGGCACTGAGGCCCCAGTGACTTGCTTGTTGGTCACTCAGTATGGTTTACCAGGACCTGTTGAAGGTTAGAGGCTTACCCAACAGCCAGCCTTCCATTTGAATTAGTGACGTGCTTGTCAGTCACTCAGTATGGTTTACCAGAACCTATTGAAGGTTAGAGGCTTACCCAACAGCCACCCTTCCACTTGAGTTAGTGATTCGCTTGTCGGTCACTCAGCGTGGTTTATCAGAACCTTTAGTGTTACGACACTCATCTGATTAGGATTGACTTGATAGTCCTCCAATCAGAAGGCCAGGTTTTCTTTTCCTGGATACCCCAGCATATGTTTGAATTCATTTGCATGCTGAATAGACCTATGATTGCTAGGCATGCCAGATATGATTTGAAATCATGATATAACTGTTTATGAGCATGTGAGTTTTCTTGCTGGGCTTCGGCTCACGGGTGGTTTGTGGTGCAGGTAAAGGAAAAAGGAAGCTGAACCATCCTTGAGTTGGAGAGATTAGGTGATGACGTGTACATATGCAGCTACTCGACCAATACTTGGGCGAGGTTTGAAAGTGGAACTAGGGTTGAACCCTGTTTTGCCGCTTAGAACGGCCTGTTGTAAATATTCTTTTGTAGTAGACTATAAAATTATATTTTTGGGATCCCAATGTATACAGTAAACGTTCTAGTGAAACGTTACACCTCAATCGAAGTTTTTAATCCTTAAAACCGCTAATCACACTTAGTTACACGTTTATGGCCAAATGGCTCGATTAGCGAGTTTAGCACTGTTTACAATGTGCACTGTAGCGGTCCTTGGAGTTGGGGCGTTACATAAACAACCTCCCCTCTAGGTCAGAGCACACCAGACACTTCATGGCATCAATAGTGACTCCAGTCGAGATAAGAGCATAGCAAATGGCCATCGACCTCGTTGAAGAAGACTATGGCCGATGTACTAGACCAAGAGAGAAAAAGAGCTCATTATACAAATTATTTTATTAAGGGTTTATACCTTTTTGGACCCTGTGTTTTTCCCCATTACCTGTTTGGACCCTGTGTTTTGACAAATTACTTTTTGGACCCTATGTTTTGTAAAATGGTTAAAATAGAACCCTAAACCCGATTTTGGTCAATGTTTTCTCAATTAAAATCACAAATAATTTACCAAACTAACAATTCAGAACAAAAATAAAATTATTCTGCTTAAAAACTGTGTTGTTATATTCAATTTTTTCTTCATCAAAATTGAGTTTAGGGTTCTATTTTAACAATTTTACAAAACATAAGGTCCAAAAAGTACTTTGTCAAAACACAGGGTCCAAACAGGTACTGAGAAAAAATACAGGGTCCAAAAAAGTATAAACCCTTTTATTAATTCTCGCTTTCATATTTTTAGTCTTGGTAGTTATAAAGTTGTATCCTTTAAGGTCACATTTGAAGTGTATGGTTGGAATGGACAAAATTATATAAATTTTATCATGTGATTTTATTGGGAAAAAAATTGGAAAGAATATTGAAAAAATTATGTTTCTAAAGGAGATTTTTTATTGAATTGTGTTAGCAGTAGATGATGTTAAATTTCCCATAAATTTAACAGAAGGATTTTAAAGAAAACATTAAACCAAGAACAAAGAATATGCTAGAATTCATAATATATCCTAACCACACTACAACAAAATAGAGGTTTTATGACTTTAATTGGGAGACATTGGAAGTCTACAATGTCTCCCACTTAGTGAGACGTTGTTGCTAGGGTCATTGTAGGTATATATCCCACGTCTCCAATGGGGAGACGTGCCTCACTTCCCACGTCTCCCACTGGGAGAGGTGGAAAGTCAAACGTTGACTTTCCACCTCTCCCATTGGGAGACGTGGGAAGTGACTCACCTCTCCCAATGGGAGACGTGGGAAGTCCCTAGGAGACATCCCACGTCTCCCATTGGGAGAGGTGAGTCACTTCCCACGTCTCCCAATGGGAGACATTGAAAGTCTCCCACATTTAAAAAAAATAAATTAAATAAATTTATAATTAATATTATTTTAATTTGATTTAATAATTAATTAAATTGAAATAATATTAATTTAAATTGAAATTATTTTAATTTAAATTGAAATTATTTTAATCTAAATTTAAATTAATTTAATAATCAATTAAATTGAAAGAAAAAAATATATTTGTTAGATATATACAAGAAATACAATATTTGTTAGAAATATTCAAAATGAACAAATATTGCATTGTGTATGAAGAAAGAGTTAAAAAATTAAAAAAAAAAAACCTATCAACGAGGTCGGTAACTTTGGATTATCGGCAACATATATGTCGCTCATTCTTGTCGCAACTCATCAATTTGTGCCTCTGTATATGATGTGCTTGTTAGCTGAAAGAAATATAAAGTAAAATATATTAATTAATTATTTTATTACATTTATAGTTTCAAAAATAATTTGTAAATTTTAATTAATAATACCGTTCTCAAGTAATGCCCAGGACTCGCATGTTCAATCAAATTCTTCAACATCCTCATTAAGTAGTATCCACATGCCACATTGTCCGGTTGGTGTGGACACTAATTATTTAAAAATATGCGTAATTTATTATTAAATTGAAACTTTTTAAAAAATACATACATATTATTCTACTTAATTATTATAAATGTTCAAAAATTTCTGCTAAAGTTACTTACCTGAGGTTGCTTAATGCGTAGAGTATCAGGGATCTCGACATCAGGAAGATTCATAGAGAAAAAAAGATTGAAAGCGCTGACGATCACTGATACAATCTCCTTACGGTTATTTAGCTATGAATTCACCGGATCATAACAATAAACATGATATGCATATGGTGCCAAAATAAGCAACATCCAATGTTCACTGTATAAGAAAAACAAAAAAATTATAGCTCAAATGTTAAACAAAGAAATTATTGATATGGGTCGGAAAAATGACAACTTTTTAAACTTACCCATGGTTCCAAAGGACAAGCATAACTTGTTCTTTTGATTTTACGTCATTGCAGCGTCTGAACAGATTCTGAACACGATCGTCGAATGAACTCCCTTGAGTGGCGACGATATTAGGATTGACAAATAAAAACTTATTTTTGCGACCTTGTTGTACCACATATCTGTAAATGAACCTTGTTATCCCCATTTCCTGGAAGGGCTTTGGGCCTTCGCCCTGGCCCACGGTCAGAGGTCCGACTCGGCGTATGGGCCTAGCCCAAGGTCCCTTGGTTTGAGTATCACCCAAGGGAATTGGTACGGACCGGGGACCCTAGACCGGGCCCATCTGGAGTGGTCCGGGACGTACCTCCGGGTTCGTCGTCACCTTGAACGGTCCCGGAGATGTCCAGAGCGCCCGGACTGTCGCGGCCTATGCGTCCCTATCCCGGAGCCTGGTATGGTCCAGGCCCGAGGTAAATGGAGCGGGCCAATGGTAAACGGACCTGGATCACCTCCTCCCCAGTTGAAGGGCCAGGCGTCCAGAATCCTGAAACCGCCTCATTTCGCGTGGGCATTGTCCCCCACTTTTTGCCTGCAGAAAAGGTCACCTCGGGATTGCCCCCTGGTGTGTCAGGACTGCGCAGCCAAGTACCCTGACCGGTCTTGTCTCCTGAATCAGCCTCGTGACTCGAAGTGGCCAGAGCCAAAGCGCTGTTTTGTCGGGCGAAGGCTTGTGTCACAGGTCAACTAATTGGGCCATGGCTGGTTTGAATTTTGTGTATTGTATACCTTTTTATATTGGGCCCCCACTAGAAAGGCCCCTTGTGCACATTCCTCTTATGGGCCCGGGTCGGATTCGGCCCAGACCCGATGTCCCCCTCAGCTTATAAATATAAGTTGTAGAACAACGTAAAAAGAGAGAGAAAAGAGGGGAGAGGAGGCAGAAACTCTGTTCAGATATAATTAGAAAACTCCATTGTAAAAGCTTCTTCTAGCTCTAATATATGGACTCGTGGACTAAGGCTAGTTAACGCCCCAACCACGTAAAAACCTCGTGTCGATCTTCCATTTTCATTATTATTACTAGTAAATATCATTCATTAATATAGTTGCCGAAATCTCGGTTAACAAACCTAATACAAAAATATGAAAAATTGTTATATGAATGAATAAATCAAATTAGAAAATTAAATGAACAAACTTATTTGTGAGATATATACCTCATGTAGCTGACGAGTACTGCTTGCCTAATCTTCTCCTTTCGAGCAAACTGAAGTATGTCATCCTTAAATATATAACAGTGAGACATATCCTGATCAAAAACTTCAGACTCTATGCCTAGATTGACACACTCGCCATCATCCCAATGAGATACGATATTCTGTAATCGTTCCAATGGAGTGTGGGCCAATTGTGTTGGAGGAGTTTGTTGTCGTCTTCTTTCTCGAGGTTGTTGTGTTGATGGAGCTCTTGGTCGTTGTGATTTGGTCCTACTTGTAGAGGGAGTCTGTATACAATTATATCAACAATTAAAAAAAATTACAAACAAATATAGAATTGTAAAGATAATTATGTAAAAACATGGCATCACCTCATGAGTTACATCTTCAGATATAATGACAAAATCCTTAGGCCACGCTATTGGCGTCCCAATGGCCTGAGCAACTATGTACATGTCCAAATCAGGATATGCAAAAGGGAGAGGACAGGTTGGCTTAAGAACACTCGTAATCATAACTTGGAAGTTGTTGCCTGCCTCTCTTTCAATGAGTGTACCTGATGCAACAATGTTTGAAACCGAACCAATTGCTAATTGGCATGCTCGGCCCCGCGTAAGAAACATATTATATACAAATAATCATGTTGAAGCAGTAAAGAAATTTATTTGGTTTCAGAATATTCAAGAAAGTTTAATTACCTCTTGCAAAAGTGGTTGTAGTGTAACAATGTGGTGTTCTGCTTGAGGCACTACTGGGTCTGGAGTATAGTAGGACGCCTGCGCTGGTGGTATTGGTGGGTCGGGCACATAGTATGATGATGGCACTGGTGGGACTCCAACGTTAGATCCTGACCCGCTCTGTTGGGCCAATAATTTTCTCAAGAGCTCATCTTGTTGCTCAAGGCGCTCTTCTAGGCGTTGTGCTTGTTGATGATGCTCTTCTTCTTGTTTTCGAAATCTTTCTTCAAATTCCTTTCTAATGTCGTCATTCAAAGAAGAGGCTTTTGATTTATTTTTCGTTGGGGTAAGTGTTGGAGTATTCCAGTATACTGAGCGGGACACACCGTGTCCTCCAGCCCTAACACGTCCTCGAGGCTCAGGAGTGCCCAACGCCCTCGTCAGCACATCATCAGGGCCATCAGGTGCCCATTTACCCTCAACTTGGAGTTGCCGGTAATGATCCTGTGAAACAATATTCACAGAAAGTTATATATATAAGCTAATAATTTGACATATCAACATTATTAAATATGAGCACTTACAATATTTTTTTGAATCTCAGAGGCCTCTCCAATGAGCTCTCCTTTTGCATTCCGACGACCCATGCTCCATAAGTCTGCCCTATCAAGTTCAGTCAGACTTTTCCCACTTTGTTCCATTAACATCTCTCAAATACGCACATAGCCTCCTCTAGAGAGGTTGTGATTGTATTTATTCAGTGCTCGATAATTTTGCATCTCCTCTCTCTTTCTTTGCCACTCGTGAGTTAATCTTGAGTTCACAAACGTTAACCATTCATCCGGAGTTATGACATTCTCAAATCCAAATGGCAAAGCTGGCAGGAACTCATTTGGGTATTTTTTCAAAGCGTCGTAAACGTGTACCCTAGTAAGATTAGTCTTCCAATTTCGGAAGTACTTTCCCGCATCCTTCAACATCTGTTGCTTTTGTTTGGGGTCCAAATCATAAGTTTTTTGCAAGTTTGAAAGTAATAAGAAGCATATTATCAAAATAATATATATTTTGAAAACATTAAATGAAATATAATTAATAAAAATATACCTTCATTGTGTCCCATATTTTATTTTTATCCACCACACTAACATCTTTCCAACTGTTAATGTTGATGGACACAGTTGCTCGAACAACTGATCCAAGCTGTGATGAAACATTACTTCTAGATCCACCCACTAGTTGACCATACTCATTGTATTCAACAGGAGTAAGATGTCCTTCACTCCTTTTTTTGGTGTTTCTAGACATCCATGTACGTCCTCTCACAGATTTATTTTCTTGCTCCATTGACTGAGAATGAGGGCGTTGCTCTCCCTCATCAGAACTACCACCAAAAGGATCAGCCTCTATCTGTGAAACATAAATATCATTATTATAACAATTTTAGACACTCATAATCAAAAGATGAAACACATTGTGATAACAACTAAGAATTTCACATATCATAAACATATGAAACCTCTTAAATGGTACCTCAAGACCCATTATCATCAACCCACAATCCTTCACCATTTTCACGGAAACAAATACAATCATCATCAACTTCGTCATTATCTTCTATTACGGTGAATGTGACAAGTTCTTCTTCGAGAGGTATATCATGTAAATCACCATCTTTAATGTTCCATTCTATTGTTTGTGTTGGAAGAACAATTGACCATTGGTTGTCTGAAGGATCATTCACATAAAATACTTGTTTCGCTTGTGAAGCTAATATAAATCAATCAGATTTGTGCCCAATTCGATTTAGATTAACTAATGTGAAACCAAAATCTTCATATATTATGCCGCTGTCACTTTTCACCCAATCACAAAAGAAAATAGGTACTCGAGTTGTGATATAATCTAACTCCCAAATTTCATTAACTACTCCATAAAAAGTCATATCACATTCAACTGGATTTTTATCTTTTGCACTAGAGACTTGCACAGTTTTAGCAACAAGGCTAACACCACTGTTTTGTGTGTTTCTGTTGTTATCGCGCTCCTTAGTGTTAAATAGAGTACCGTTAATCATGTATGATGAAAACTTGATGACATTAACTGAAGGTCCTCGAGAAATCCACTTAACAATGTCTGAAACCTTATTTGATGTGTTTTGTAATTCTGACACAACCTATCAAATCAACATACCAAAAACAACCAAAAATGTCATCTTGTAATTAAGTACTAATTAATGACAACTTTCAATAATCAACACAATTTACATTTTGTTCAATCCAACTACTAAAAGTTCGATAATGTTCGTCTTGTAACCATTTTGAGTTCCTTGACTTGGATGGAAATTTGGTCTTTATCCAATTAAAATGTTCCCTTCAATTATAAATATGCTGTTAAACAATTGAAGATACGAAATTATACAACTTGAACTTAATGTATTATATGAATATAACTCACTCGATATAAGGTTGAATTTCATTTATATTCTGCAACACAAGACGATGCGCTTCATCTAGAAGATCTTGACTTACTGTGCATACAACGCTACCACGACGACTCTGAATCTCAACATTTTCAACATCATTTAACCCAATTTTCTATACACCAGTCATGTATTCAGAACAAAATTCAACTGCCTCTTCTGCAATATAGCATTCGACGATGCATCCTTCCGGCCGACTTCTATTCCTAACATACCCCTTAAGAATCTTCATATATCGCTCAAATGGATACATCCATCTTAAATAAACTGGACCACAATATCTTAGTTCTCTAACCAAGTGAACTGTCAAATTGATCATTATATCAAAAAATGTCGGCGGGAAATATTTCTCCAACTCACACAATACCTCAACAATTTCATCTCTTAACTTAGGTAACTTTAGCGGATCAATCACCTTACAACACAGTGACTTGAAAAACAAGCATAACCTTGTGATTACATCTCGAACTCTCCTAGGCAACACAGATCGAATGGCCACTGGTAGCAAATGTTGCATTAGAATATGACAATCGTGAGATTTCATGCCAGTCAGAATACAACTTTTCATGTCCACCAATTACCTTATATTTGAGGAATATCCGTCTGGAACTTTTATATTAAACAAACATCTGTAAATTTCCATTCTTTCCTCTTTTGTAAGAGTGTAAGCTGCAGGAGGTAAATATGTTCGTCTCTTATCTGGTTTTGGAGTCAATTCATCCCTTATACCCATTGCAACCAAGTCTTGTCTAGCCTTAATTCCATCCTTAGTTTTCCCAGGAATATTCAACAAAGTGCCAATCAAACTATCACATACATTTTTCTCTATGTGCATAACATCTAAATTATGACGTATAAGTAAGAAAGGCCAATATTCAAGTTCGAAGAAAACAGATTTCTTTTTATAACACCCTTTTGGCTCCTCCACAACCTTAGCCTTGCGACTACGTTTCATCTTTGTAGGTGTACAAACTTTGGGCTTCCCTAACTTGAACACAATTTTAGACATCTTCTCAAGTGCTTGGATCCCATTCAATGGCTTAGGAGCCTCTTCAAACTCTTGTTTACCATTGAATGCCTTCTTCCAAGTTCGAAGTTTATGCGTATTAGGCAAGAACTTCCTATGTCCCATATAACATATTTTCCGAGAGTGTTTCAAGTATTCAGAACATGTTTTTTCTTGACAAACGGGGCAAGCTTTATATCATTTCACACTAAACCCAGATAAATTTCCATAAGCAGGAAGGTCATTAATTGTCCACAATAAGACCGCTCTAAGATTAAATTCTTCCTGCCTATACGCATCATAAACCTTAACCCCTTCATCCCACAAAGTTTTCAAGTCATCTATAAGAGGAGCTAGATAGACGTCAATATCATTACCAGGTTGTTTAGGTCCTGATATCAACAAGGTCAAAATCGTAAACTTTCTCTTCATACACAACCATGGGGGTAGATTGTAAATAACAAGCATAACAGGCCAACAACTATACTTACTGCTAAGGGATGCGTGTGGATTAAACCCGTCAGTCGAAAGACCTAGACGAATATTACGAGATTCATTTCCAAAAGAAGGCCACTTCAAATCAACTCTCTTCCAAGCAAGGGTGTCAGCTGGATGTCTTAATTTACCATCCTTTATTCTTTCATTAGCATGCCACGACAAACTTTTAGCATGTTCGGCATTTCTAAACAATCGGATGAAACGAGGAATTGGCGGAAGGTACCACAAAACTTTGGCAGGTACTCCTTCCTTGACATCGTCACCATTTCTTTTCTTTTGCCATCGTGACTCACCACAAGTAGGACACGATTTTGCGTCTGCAAAACTATTTCGATATAATATGCAATCATTAGGACATGCATGAATTTTTTCGTACTGCATGCCTAATGAGCATAACGTCTTCTTTGCCTCATAAAATGAAATTGGAATTTAATTAACTTCAGGCAATAACTCCTTCAAGAAACCAAATAACTCAGTAATGATTTTATCACTCCAGCCATGTTTAGATTTTAGATTGTACAACCTAAGAAGCGCAGATAATTTTGTAAATCTTGTACAACCAGGGTAAATTGGTTTCTCGGCATCATTAAGGAGTGTCTCAAACTTATTTGGGTCTACTCCTGATCCATAATGTGCGTCGTCAATCATTTCATCTAATGGATCCCAGTTCTCCTCCACTATATTCCTCCTCACTCCTTTTGGTCTACTTGGCAGAGTTGGAGCAATCGGAGCTATCTCCCCATGGTAATACCAAATTCTGTAACTCTTGTCGATCCCATTGAAATATAAGTGTTCTTTAATCTTTTTAAGATCCATCTTTTTAACATTTCCACACTTAAGACATGGACAATAAGTAAAATTTGGGTCTTTCACATTTTCCGAACAAAACCTTAAGAACAAATCGACCCCGTTCCTATATTCCGCAGATAACCTATTCGCTGACATCCACTGTTTATCCATATATTCTCCTATGTCTATGGAAAAGAAAAGAAACAACACTAAATAAGCACGTGATAAATTTGTATGTCTATATAAAACTAATTTTTTATTATCCTAGATAAAATCGGGCAGCATTTCCCCTATAATAGTGAGCTAACCATCTGCATGTGAATATCAAAACAAACAATTCAAACAACATACAATAAGTTTCTTCCTTATAGAATGTCTATATAAAACTAATTGTTTATTATCCTAGATAAAATCGGACAACATTTCTCATATAATAGTGACCTAACCATCTGCATGTGAATAGCAAAACAAATAATTCAAACAACATACAATAAGTTTCTTCCTTATAGCTCCACAGCACACAGTCAAATTTCTCAGAACCTACTTCACTAATACACACAAGTTCTCAACCTTCCGTTATCACCGCAGCACACAATTTTAAACTCAGAACCTACTTCACTATGGATGAATATTTAAGATATTCAAACTCCTCTAACATTTGTTTAATAATATTAAAAGTAGAAGTAAGAGAATATATATGTACCTCTTGCAATCTTTAATCCAAAAGCTAGCAAAATTACTTCACTTAGTAATCAAATTCGCTATTAAATCCACAAACCAATAAAATTTAATTAATAAATAATAAATAAAACATCACTAAATATCTAGCAATATATAACGTATTATTGTTATTTTAGAAACTTAATTACCTCAAATGTGTGATTGATATAGGAATTTTGATGCAAAATACTCTCTAAAATCTCACCACAAAAATCACAACCTATGAAATTAAATTAATTAATATGTTCAACATTACTAAACAAATATCACTAAATATCTAATAATAGTAAATGATATTGGTAAACAAATAAAAAAAATCCCAATGTGCTGCTAATTATAACCTCAACAAAAAATCAATATAAAATTTCATAACCTAAAAACTTAATAATAAACAAAAACATAAAAATTTTCATATATTTATATTTTATAAATTATTTAATAAATTTATTTTAACATAACTATATATATATAACAAAATAATTACAATTTTAAAAAAAATTCAAATATATACAAAAATATATCTAAATTTCGAAATAAAAAATGATAAAAATATCAAAAAATCATGAACATATATACTCTAATGAAATCTATACAATGTGATAGGTTAAATTAAAAAAAAACTAAAAAATCATAAATCCCTAAAAACTTCCATGGAAAAACCACAAAATACTACAATGTATATGAAAAAATGCATAAAAATATAAAATTAACACAAAATCATGTATATTACTCATCCTAATGCAAAACCTATGATTTATTTGCAAAATAATTAAAAAAAATCAAGAAAAGAAAAAAACCTACCTTAGAACCCTAAAAACGCAGCCCCAAATCGCCCAATTCTTCTCTGGTTTGCTCTCGGGTTCGTGTGAGGAAGAAGAAGGCATGATATGTTTGTTTTATAAGTGGAGACATCCAACGTCTCCCATTGGGAGACGTGGGACACGTGGCACGTCTCTCAGTGGGAGACGTTGGATGTGCATGGGACTACATCCAACGTCTCCCACTGGGAGACGTGCCACGTGTCCCACGTCTCCCAGTGGGAGACGTTGGATGTACCCATAAACACTACCCCAACCTATTTCCAACGTCTTCCACCATTTTTAATGTCTTCCAATTGTAGCCATTAATATGCACTTTCAATGTCTTATACCATTAGACATTTAAAACCCCTGATAAGTTTTAATGTCTTACACCAATGGTGTAAGACATTGTAGGGAGTCATTGTATATCAAATTTGTTGTAGTGCCAATTGATTACCCACAAAAACTTAGGCTTAATAATTTTTCAAGTAGCAAATTTTTGTATTTCTTTTACTGAGGAAAAAAGGAAAAAGAAAAAAAATTATTTGAGCACTTTATTTTATGTATTTATTTCGTTTGCCTTTTATTTTCTTCCTATAATGTGTAAAGGTTGATTCATATCTATATATTGATACTAGATAGAATTAACGTGCAATATATAGATTTGCTTAGTTTTATTTATTAAATTTATATTAATGTCATATAAATTTTAAATAAATATCTTATTTTAATCAAATAATTTATTTATTTTTGTTTAAGTTTATGCTTGTTCATGTTTTTAAATTTGGGAGTGACAACAAGAGATTATATATTATATTTTAAATGTAATATTAAATATTATACGTGGATTTTAAATTTAAGATTCTTGCTAATTTTTAAAAAAAAGCAATTTGTTGCTAGTTCATAGTAGATTATATTATATGTTTAATATGATATTATTTTAATAAGTGAGTTTAAGTTTAATTAAATTTAATTTAAGTTACAAAACATATGATTTTATTATTTTTAAATAATGATCATTGTAAATTATCTCAAAAATATCATATATATATATTTTTAATTTTATTTTATTTAAGTTTAAGTGTTTACAAACTATCGTTAAATATAATAATATTCTGTTAAATATAAGTATATTCCGTTAAAATTGACATTAAAAAAATACAAAATCGTTAAAACTAAAAAAATTTGTTATCTACACACTTATTATATAGAAGAGATATTTAGTAAACCGCCTCTTAATGAGCATCATTAGTTGAAGTTCATAATCTCATGGCATAATTATAAATTATTTAATTACATAAGGAAAATTTGGGTAATTATGCACAATGTAGGTGTATATATATAAAAAAAATATCATTATTTAACATCATTCTAAAATAATGCTACTATTTGTTTGGTTTTCAAAAACACCTTTATCATTTTTTAGCATTCATCTCTCTTCTCTCTCTCGGGTCACCTTTATTCTTTGGAGTTATGGCAGCCACCACCAAACCATCATCACCACCAAATTTCTTTGAAAAAACTGTTAGAAAAAGCTTATACATGATCTTTATTTATTTTCATGTATATCTAATATTAAACAAATTAATACGAGATAGCATAAAACATGTTTCTAAAATTGAATTCAAAGAGAAACAAATAATATCATACTTACAGTATACGCAGCGGAATTAAGAGTCCTTCCTTCAGTTTCTCTAACTCTTTTATCCTCTCTGTCGCAGAGTATTATCAAGAAACTGAACCGATCTTCTATTTTCTTCACGATCTTCCAATGTATCCTTAGTACCACCTAGACTAGTGTGGGCAATTCTCAACACATGAGATAGATATAGAGAGAATAAGAGAAAATAACAAAGAGGTTAGAAAATGACTTGTGTTTAGAGAGAATCTAAAACTATCAGAAAATCTGACGTGTGACTTATCAAACTTCTTATTAGAAATCTTATATTTTGACTTCTCTCTAAGCACTCCTTTTATAGACTCAATTAGGCCATTTAATTTAATTAAAAAATCAATAAAATAATAGTCATTTTGAAGCCCTAGGTCGAAATTATCATGGGCTATAGGCCCGTGAAATTTCCCATTTGATTATAAGCCAATTGAACTTAAAATCAAGGTCTGTATTATTTTCTATTGATTTAATTAATTAAATAATTATTTAAATTATTTATCAAATTAATTATTTATAATTTGGACATTGATTTAAACTTATTTATTAATTTAGATACCAATTTATCTTAACTAATAAATCTGCCATAATTTCTCTTTTCTTCTCAAAATTACACAACTCTGTGAAACTATCCAAAATTGACCTGGTCAACTTTGATAATTCTAATTGATGATTAAATCAATTAATTGAGACTATCTAGATGATTTTATCCAAGGTACAATGGGGACCATGGGCCTATGAAATCAAGCTCCAATAAGTTATCATAAATCTAACAAATAAATTTACTAACTTATTAATTCCTCGTGACTCCACTATAGACTTGGAATTGCATTCTTGAATTCATAGAACGCTCTATAACAAATATAGATACGCTATTAATTATCCATTGTTACAACCATAATTGTCACTCAATCCTCTATAGACGGTCTACAATGAGATAGGACTAAAATACCGTTTTACCCATCATTGTATTTTATCCTTAAAACACTTAGTTCCTTGTGAATGATATTTCAGTAAACTAATTTAATTACTGAAATGAGATCTCTATCATTTATCACCTTGAACCAAACTAAAAGGAAACCATCGTTTCACTTCTTCATTAGAAGCTATAAATGTTCATATCTATGATTAACACTCCCACTCAATTATACTATCGAGTTCCCAAGATGTAAGTATGGGCTAGTCCGTAGGGTAAGCTGGTAACGAACAAGTCAAAGAACTCAAATAATACAATCAGTTAGAATACTAACCACTCAGAATTGAGATTGAATTGACCTATGGTCAACTATATGATATGACTAGAATAGATAATAACGGTATGTTTACTTATCTTATCAACTGTCAATATCGGTCATGTCCGATGTAACAAATACATCCGATCTTATCTACTTTGCTAATGTTCTGGAAAGAACATAACACTGTAATGTGTAAGTAGATCATATCGTAGATTGACAAGTCAGTGTAAATCCAGTGCACTGACTAAACTTAGGACTAACTTATTTTGAACATATAATCATATTTATATTCCACTGTGATTACGTCACTATAAATAAGATTAACTATATGCTCGGGATTTAATAGAAGTTTATATTAAACAAATAATCATGAAAATAAAACATGTGAGCAAAGTGATTGACCAAGTCAAAAACTGATTTATATTCTTTTATTGATAATAAAATGAGATTACAAAGAATTTGAGTTTTAATTAGGGCATAAAACCCCAACAAAAATATCTACAACTTTGGCATTCTCCTTTATTTTTTTCTTCTCTCTTTCTTCTTTTCTCTTAAAGTGTCCATGGAGACTAAAATAAAATGTCCCATGATAGTTTTTGATGACATAAAACTTAAACCTACTAAAAGTTCAATTAAGACACTAATTTATGCATTTCGAATAGATCTGTGCATGATTTTTTATGTTTTTTTTTTTCAATTTTTTCACAATTTTTTAGATCTGAAACATAAAAATTTGAAGAAAACTCGATATACCTTGATGGGCCCTTAAAAATCATGATTTTCGAATAAATCTGTGCATGATTTTTTTTTTTGCAATTTTTTCACAATTTTGTAGATCTGAAACGTAAAAATTTGCATAAAACTCGATGTACCTCGATGCCCAGCTCGATGGGCCCTTAAAAATCATGATTTTCATTTAAAAAACCACTTGCCTCGATAGGCCTCGACATGCCTCGATGCAAATCAATAGAAAGTGCATAATTTTTCACTCGGTTGTCCGTTTGAGGTGATTTTTTTTTTAATTTGGGTATTTTCTTGAGATCTACACATCTAGGATGTGTACACACATATTTGGGAAGTTGAAAGTTTGAAAACATGCCCAACTTTAAAAATATAAGGGTATTGTGTTTGAACTTTGGTGTGTTTTCAAGCTTTGAACTTCCCAAATGTGTAGATCTCAAGAAAATATCCAAATTCAAAAAAAAAAAATCACCTCAAATAGACACCCGAGTGAAAAGTTATGCAATTTCTATTAATTTCATTGATTTGCATCGAGACCTATCAAGGCAAGTGGTTATTTTCATGAAAATCATGATTTTTAGGGGTCTATCAAACTGGGCATCGAGGTACATCGAGATCTATTGAGGTATATCTTAAAAATCATGATTTCCATGTAAAAAAAACATATGCCTTGACACACCTTGATGCCACCTTAATAGGTCTCGACACACCTCGATGCAATGCAATTCATAAAAGTGCATAATTTTTCATTCAAGTGTCCGTTTGAGATGATTTGTTTTTTGAATTTTGGTATTTTCATGAGATCTACATCTAAGATGTGTACACACACATTTGGGAAGGTTAAAGCTTGAAAACACACCAAAGTTCAAAACAATACCCTTATATTTTCAAAGTTGGGTATGTTTTCAAACTTTCAACTTCCCAAATGTGTGTATACACATCCCAGATGTGTAGATCTCAAGAAAATACCAAAATTAAAAAAAATCACATCAAACGGACATCCGAGTGAAAAATTATGCACTTTCTATTAATTGCATTGATTTGCATCGAGGCATGTCAAGGCCTATCAAGCCAAGTGGTTTTTTTTTTTTTTTTTTATGAAAATCATGATTTTTAACGGCCCATTGAGTTGGGCATCGTGGTATATCGAGTTTTTTGTAAATTTTTACGTTTGAGATCTAAAAAATTGTGAAAAAAATTGCAAAAAAAACAAAAAAAATCATACATAGATCTATTCGAAATGCATAAATTAGTGTTTTAATTGAACTTTTAGTAGGTTTAAGTTTTATATCATCAAAAACTATCATGAGGCATTTTATTTTAGTCTCCATGGATACTTTAAGAAATAAGAAAAAGAAAGAGAGAAGAAAAAAATAGAGGAAGATGTCAAAGTTGCAGACATTTTCTCAAAGAAATTTGATGATGACTGCCATAACTCAAAAAATAAAGGTCGCCCGAGAGAGAGGGAGTGGAGGGAGAGAAGAGAGATGGATGCTAAGAAAATGATAAGTGTATTTTTGGAAACCGAACAAATAGTAGTATTATTTTATAATAATATTAAAAAATGATATTTTTTTATATATGCACCTACATTATGCATAAATACACAAATTTCCTTTCTAGAAATATCCAGTAATAACCAAAAAATAATAAAATAAAAACAAAAAAAGCCATAGAAAAAATCCGAAAATTTTGAGTGTTAAAACTGTACAAAGTTTTATTTTATATTCAGACCAATTAGTTTATGCGTGGCAAGTTAAAAAGCCAAGATTGAGCTTGAGATACTGCCAACTTAGGTTCACATTTCGAGTTCTGTAGTCCATACTCTCTTTCATGTCCTGTTAACAAAAGTTTAACGTACACATGATAGAGCTTCTGTCCAAAACCGATAGATGGGGAAAATAAGATAATTAGAAAGTAGAAGCACCACTAGAACTTTCCTGGGTTTGAAGTAAAAACTATTCTCTTTATTGCATTATTTGAAGATTAAGCAAGCAATTAGTATTAGAATAATAGTCCCACCCAAAACACTGCTCTAATATTCCCTCTCAATTTGTAATAGCAAGTTTAGCATGTTGTCTCCATTTTCTATCTTAAATAAATTCTTAGAATTTTCATTTAAAAAACAAAAAAAGCGAATCTTGGTCGCTAAACTATGTAAATTTTAATTTTTACTGTGCAAATCTATTTGTCTTGTTGTTTGAGCCTATGCTCCTATATTTATAAAAATGTACATTTTGTATTATTTAATACTTCTTATATGATTATTTGAAGAATAAAAAAATTCTTTGGTAACTTCGCTTTTTATTTTAAAAATACGTAACATATTTAAACCTGATTAAATTTAAGTAAATTATAGGTCTATTTGTCTAGCTTAATTCTTGAGCATAAAGTAGTTGCTAGGGCATTAATTGTGGTACTTGAAACTAGCTTTGAAAAAATAGTTCTAAAAAGTTACTAAGAGCATATATCCAAGAGTATTTATCTAATCATGCCTTTTACTTTAGCTGTATTTTTTTTGTGATCTTCTTCTCTAATCATGCTTTTTACTTTAGCTTTAATGAAAACACAATGATATATTCTTTTTTTTTAATATATCTAGTCCAGTTTTAAATAACTTTTTAAAAAATTCCTTTTAAATATAATTCTATTTATAGTGCTACAATATTTGAATTATACGAATTTACACATTAAATTTATTCTAAAAAAGAATATGATATTTTAGAGCAATTTATTATAGATTTGTTTTAAAAAAAATTGCAGTTAAAACAAATTACACTCAAAAGTTTAAAATTGGGGTTGCTCACCACCATTGACATTTTTTAAAATAAAAAATATATATATTAGAACTTTATACCTCTTTTTACATCATTTATGTCATGTTAATATTAAGATTATACAAGGTGTGAATCAAATTTTTTTGGAGTCTAAGGGTCGTTGGGTATAAGTAGTTCACAATTTTAATATTATTGAGAAAGTTAAAAAGAGTAATTTAATAATCTAAAAACTTATATTATTGTTTTTTGTTATGCACAAATCTTATATATGATTTATGATAATATCATTTTATGTGTTTGGTTGTATATAAGAATCTGTCAAGTTTTAACAAATGATATTTTAAAAAAAATATCAATTTTTTTCTTAGATTATAATTTAAGAAAATTAAAAAAATACAATTATTAAATACTAGAATCAAATATAATTTTAAAAAATATTTTTAATAATATTTCATATTTATAATTAGTAATGATATAAAAGTTTTATATATTAATTACTCTAAATAAATAAATATTATTTATTATTTTATAGTTTAATTTATATTTTTATATTGCAAGTTTCAAAAATAAAATAAATGATTACCTAAAAAAAATTTGAAGTGTTCACATTACTGAATATCTGAAAACTATAATTATAATCCCATATTTCCAAATAACCCCTTAAAATCTGCAGCAAAGTACGTACAATCAATCTCTAGTGGTGTTGATGAGGTGCACCGAATCGAAATCCCAACAGCTAGTCTATACAGGAAAAATTAATAATGGCGTAGACACTATGTATCTTTGTCTTTTTTTAGTTTTGGTTTGAAGAAGAGATAAAAGAAAAAAAAAGTGCTGTGTAGAAGGACAGGACATGCACAAAGCATCTACAATGATGAAATATCTTTTATGGTATACGGAATTTTGCCAAAAAGTCAAATTTAGAAAGAGAAGCAATATCCTTTACAATACGTAATGATGAGAAAGAATCTCTCATATATTCAACCTCACCATCTCTAACTCTAAACTCTAACCCAGGCAGCCACACGTTGGGCCCCTAACCACACCATCTCAAAAAAAGCAAAATATTGATAAAATAAAAACTTGTTAATTAAGAAAATCAGAAGAGAAAGAAACCACTTTGATTTTTTTTCTTTCTTTTTTTGCCTTTTTCTCTTGATGTTATGCAGCCAAATACAGCATCATATTTCTAGTCACAGCTTATGGGGATGGTAAAGACATTTTTCCCATATTTTCTCATGTCCCCCCTCGTTATCAAAATCATTACAAATTTTCTTCTTCTTCTTCTTCTTCTTCTTCTTTTCTTTCACTAAACACTCTTCTAAACTAGCTTTCATTGGGATTAGGTGGCATCAATGAATCTGAAAATCTGATGAACTGCTCCAGCAATCTCATCTGCTGATCCTAACTTACATTCGTCTTCTATCTGTATATATATAAATGCAAAAATATATTACATGTACTTACACGTACACTTACACACGCACATATATATATACATAAAGAAAGAAAGAGAAGAAAAACGAATATAATATATACCTTGAGATTGAAGGAGTAAAAAACTGTGGCTTGTGAGGAGGTTATGTTGAGATGCAGAATTGCTAGCCTAAGTTCCTCAAGAGCGACAATGGCTTTCAGCAACTGACCAGGCCTTCTCGGGCACTGGATCTTTAAGTTGACATGGGTTTGGATGACGGTGACCACTATGTCCGCAGCCTCGGACTTGTTCTCAGCTCGGACTTCGTCTCCCAGACTGATGATATTCTCTTCTTGATCAGGCCCAATTCTGAACTGGGAAAGCGACATATACAGCCCATGTGACGGCATTGCCACGGCACTGGAGGAGGAAGATGAGGACGAACTAACGGAGTTTTCAACGGCGTTACTAGCAGTACTACGTTGACCTTCTGCTTTTCTCATCCTCTTTTGGGCTTCAAGGGATTGGAAGAGTTGCTCCAGTTCTTTGACAAAGTCTATTGCACCTCCTACTATGGACGCTTGGTCACCCTTCATTATTTTTTTTCAAGAAAGAAATACTTGTTTAAACTTGTGATAATACAAATTAAGCTCAAAAGAATTGGCTAATTAAATGTGCTAAAAGCTACGAATATATATGATGGTTAATGTTACCCTTTGAATGTAGGAGGTTGGCATGAGGGACCTGAGGACATTGAGGTGGTCATTCATTTGGCGTCTCCGGTTACGTTCAACTGCAATATGAGTCATTCTCTGGCTTTCTACCTCTTCCTTGTTCTTGGCTGGCCTTGTTCTCTTGCGCTTTCTCCTTTCCCGGCCCACTGGAGGGAATTTGGAGTTTTGGGTCTGTTTGAATGTCGTTTGTGGATTGTTGACACACTGTTGTTCTACGTTATTGGGTTGTCGTTCTTGGTTGCATTCTGAGCTCGCACCAGCTTGTTCAGGACCTGAAGTAGTCGAATGCTGGTATTGAACATCTTTGGTTTCGGATTTAATAGGTGAATGCAACTCAACAATTTCATTCGTGACACAGCTCTCGAACTCTAACCCCTGAAGTTGTTGTGTGTCCAATTGAGGCACGCTGTGGTGGTAGCTGACATCGATATCTGCTTCCCATGGCTTCTTCATGTGTTGAAGTCTCAAAAGGGTTTGAAAGCTGGGATCTTTCAAGGGCAAGAAAGATGAGGAGTCCACGCTTTGTAACATTTGAAGAAATGGCATTCTCTCCTCCAAGCCCTGTGTAAACACACAAGCTTCTTCTTCCTCGAATCTCAAGCTACCCGAGCTAGTGGTTAGTCCTTGTTCTAGGCACTCCATATCCATGTGCTCGCTAAAAAACTGAGAAAGAAAAAACAACAAAATTAGATGATGAAGAAGAGGTGTAAAGAAAGAGAAGAAAAAAAAAAACAAAAGTGTACACTTAAATTATTCTTTATTTTATTGAAGTGGAAGTAATAAAGAAAACTGTCATGGACTGGGTGGGGAACGAGGGTGGGTTCAGTATGAACAGAAAGAAACATAAAAATGGAATGAGAATAGAATGTTTAAAGAGGAGAAACAGTGCAGCAGGTATGAGTGTTTCAAGTAAAAACAACACATAGCATTGAATGCAAGCATTTAAAGAAGTAAAATCAATCCATTTCTTGATACTAGGAAATGGGATTGAAGGAAAAGGAAAGAGAAAACAAAAGAAGAGGTACAAATTAAGCAAAGCAACATACACAGGGGTTGACGGGTCCTTGGAGCCTCTCCATTACAGCAGAGTAAGTAGTTGTGGAAGTGTGCCTTACTTAAATTCCTCCTCCTTTCTCACAGTCTCTCACTCTCTTTCTCTCTCTCTCTCTCTCTCTTCTCTAAATATATCTTTCTTTCTCACTCCTCTCGATTACCAACATTCTATTTTAATGCTCACAGAACAATAGTCATAAATGTAATCCCCTAGAGGCAGAGCGAGAGACCCCATATCTTAAACCGCAATATATTCCTTTGTGTTTGATGATAGATATGGTCTTAAATAGAATGTAATAAATGCTAAGCTTTGAAGAACCACGAAGAAGAAAGAGATAGAAAGGACAGGAGGTCTCACTCTCAGCAAAGATGAGGAGTTAAACAGCAATGCCTTGAATATGGAAAATAAGTGATTTTATACTCAAAATGATTTTTTTTTTAAAAGATATGATACAATATGCAATATTGAGAAGAGAAAACCAAGAGAAAGAGAGAGTTTGGTGAGAAAGAGAGAGAAGAAAGGAAAGCTAGAGTTGTCTGGTTTACAAGGACCCAAGCATTATTGGCGGTGGCAGTTTTGTCCCTCAGTGGAGACAGAGGGTTGTGGGGACTTTCTCTCTCTCTTTCTTTCTCTTGTACAGAAATGAAGAGAAAGAAAAAGCTTTGGAAAGTCCTCCTATGGATTGTGTCATATGCCTCTCATAAAAAGGTCTTCTCTATTTCCCACATCTTCAGCCCAAAAACAATTTATTTTCCATAATCTTAAATTTAATTTCCTACTACTGCTAGGTTCAGAATCCTCTGAATTCCACTGCACATGGGTGTGCCAGGATTTTTAATCAAGTACCTTGTATTTAGTAAAGTTTTGATTTTTATACTTGGAAACACAATAGGCTACATAAAGCATTGATTTTTAAAAGAAATGTAGGTTATTGAAAATATTGTAGTTATGAATCAATTACGCTCTAAAGTTTTGAGTTACATGTATATGATGTACCTAACTAGATTTATACATATAAAGTTGATTTTTTTAAAAATTATTGAGAAAAAAAAATAATGAATTTAATTTTATTTTGGTTGGGCCTATACCACTAGCTGTGGGCATGTTTTGCATTAATTGTGTCGGAAAAGAAATTTTGTCTTCACTGAGAGTACATGATGGGACTGAATCCTAGATACAAAGTATATTTATTAATTAAATTTCGTCCATACAAATTATAATATTTGTAAAACAGTCCCAAGAAAAACAATTTACATACTTGTGAGTTGTGACTATAAGAATTTATATACTGCGATGGTTTAAGAAGAGTATAAAAGGCACTCGTGGCTTTATTCAATTAAAATACAAAAGCTCCACAACAAAACCTGTTATTTCTTGCACAAATTGCTATATATAATGATTGATCAGTCAGTTTTGTAGAGCATTATTATAAAATGTGAATTTTGTGTCCTTATCTGAAGAAGATGGCCTAATTATTGGAATTTTTAAGTGATGTATTTGAACAAGTAACCTGAAGATAATGGCACTTTAGAAAATAATGATAATAATTAAGAAAAACATCCAGTTTTCTACTAACAAAGACAGCCCTTCTAGAGAGCCAAAACTAGCTAATGTGTAATCATTTTCATGGGGTTACTATCAGAATACTAGTACTGTCACCTGCTTTACAAGCATGTAAGCTGTCCTATAAGGCGATTTTCTTTCTTTCCTCTCCATTTTCTGGCTCATGTTTTGTTTTCTGGGAAAATAGGCCACTTAACATGTGCAATTCCTTCTGTATATTCAGTCAATTTTTCTTAATCCGAAAAACTATTTGTTCATATATATAATATTGCTTGTGTGTGTGTGTTCGATAACGGCTTCACATATGAAGATACAGAAAGATATATTTTCATGATTATGTATCCAAAGAAAAGATTGCAAAGAAGACAAATTCAACTCCAATAATTAGACCCCAATTTTGTGAGCACCAGAACCCAAAACTTCGATGGAAAAAACTAAGGCAACCAATCACCTTATCCGAACTTTGCATGGCCTTTATTTTCTCTCATGAATTCTATGGCATCCCTTTAACCACAGCCCCAAAGCTAGGGCAAGCCTCCTTTCTCTTTTAGATAAGGTAAGAAAAAATAAAAATAAAAATAAAATCTGAGTCGACTAAAACTCTACATATGCATCCTCAAATTTTCATAAACTGATGAAAGATATTTAGTCGTATATGTAAGTCTCATCTGTATACACACAATGAAAATGGGTCAACGTCATAAGAAAAAAGAAAAGTTACTGCATGCCTAGCTAGCCCTTATGATTAACTTCTGAAGGTCTTTGGAGTGTGTTAAAGGACATGAAAACATAAAAAAGTTTGTGATGATAGATATATTCCTCCATATTTGGAAGAGCAAATTTAACCCAATCAAAAATAATAATATAAATAAAAGTAGCAAATTATATATTCTTAGCTAGAGAATTATGCCATTGTCATCTCGTGGGATGAATGTACATGGTTCTCTAAAAATGGTAATGTTACAATCGTTGTGGCTTCATCATGGCTATTTTATTTATAGTTAGTATGGTATAATGTTGTATGTCTTAGACATGATTCTTTTTAACTAACTTTAAATATGATATTTTTGATTTAAGAGAAATATCAAGGGCATTACCCATCTCCAACACTATAAGGATGTGACATACTGTTATTGATGCAATTTAATATTGAGTCCCACATATTTAAATTTAACAAGTATTATGACATATCACTAACCAATTATAAAGTATCACTTTATGTTATATTAGACACTTTAAAATATTAAATAACAACCCTCAGATTTTATATGATTCCAAAATAGCCTACCACCTTTAGGTGAGGTGGTGAGGATTTTGGGTCTTAAGCCAAGGATGGGATCAAATCCCCTTAAATAACTATTTGATAGGGATGGAGCCAAACTTTTTGGTGAGTGAGGGCTATTTTTTTTTAAATAATTTTAAAGGGGTTAAATGTTCTTTTGTTTTAAATTTAGAGAGATTTTTTTTTTTAATTTTAAGGGATTTAAATGTAATTTTTTAAAAATTTGGAGCTTAAATGTAATATATTTTTAAATTTTGAGGAAATTTTTAGTAATTTAAGAGGTTTTAAATGTAATTTTTCTTAAATTTAAGATTTTTTTATATTTTAAAACTTTTTTATAATAAAAATAAATATATACATATAAATTATTAAAAAAAATAAGAAACTAAGTGGGGCTTTCAGCCCCCACTTGCCACTATGTGGCTCCATCTATGTTTGTACATATTTATATATACACTACTATAAATATAGGTTTTCTCTGTACTTTTTTTTCAACCTTAAAGAAAAAACGCTGAGAAAATGTTTGAATGAGTCTAAAATATCAAATTTAATACCCACACCCTATTTTATTACGGTTTAAAAAAAAACGCAGTGTAAAGTTTGAAAAGTTTACGACTTTTCTCCGCGGCTATTTAGCAAAAACTGCGGAGAAAAGTCTTTCTCCCCTGCAAAACAAACCCGAGACTCTAACTTCCTCTCATTTTCCATTTGGCACACAATCGAGAAGAAGAGAACGACTCTGCCTTCATTCCTAGCCACGGGTAAGTTCCATTTTCACCATTTTTCTTTGTTTTTTTTCTTCATTTTCTTGCATATTAACGCTTTAAATCATATAAATATACTTAAAATTGATTTATTTTTAAATTTTAGGGCTAAAATGAACAAATATTGAGTGAGTTTTAGGTATATATATTTGCATTTGTACTCGCAAGTGGTATTCTTTGGTCCCCGAGTTAGTGATAGTTATTGTAGTTGTTTCTGTGTGAAGAGGTTTCGACACTTCTTCCTCATGTTATACCAAGGATGTGTTGTCAACTTTTGGAGATTAAAAATCAAATTTATAAGTAGGTTGTGCAGTCGTCAAGTATTTCTTTATTAAACTGTGTTGGATTGGGGATTGTTCTTATAAATAAAAATAGAATCATTCACTAACATATATTGACCTATAATGTATTAATTTAAGTGTTACATGTAATGAATTCAAAAAATATATATATTTATGATCCGAGAATAATGTGAAATAAATAAATTTTGGTGATATATTTAATTTTCGTAAATAGCGCAAATGATAAGTGAGTAGATTTTGGGTTATCTGCCTAATTAAAAAATGACATAATAATAACACACTAAAGTAAATCGATCATGTCCGTACGTATCCACATGATATGAATTGTATATTTATATATTTTTTTTGAAAAGTTAAATGAAAATCTTTTTCAATTCAATGGTAACAATGAATGTTTATTATGGTAAACTAAAGAGCAAATACAGATTTTTGGAAATAGACGCGGCTGCGCCAACCATTTCTTTTTTGGGATATACTTTCTTAATACCTTTATCAAATAATTTTATTTCATTTATACGGTAATTAAAGATTTATTTTATAAACATATAACTTAAAGTTTTTTTTTCTAAAATTATGATTTGCATTAGACAATTCATCAGAGAAAACTACAATATCAAGCCACAAAGAATTTCATTAGTCAGTCTCCATTCATTAAATAATATACATGTAAATACTCTCTCTTTCTCTCCATTAAGAAACTTCATGACATACATATCAGATCTTATCATCATGTATATATTTATATATAATACATATTTATATGATTCACATATAGTTTTTGGTATTGTGTGCTACAACTACGTGAATCATTCCAGATTTATTTGACACTAGCATTCAAATATAAGCTTAAATTTATACAAACATCATTTTGTTGTAATTTAGTATATCTTGAATATTATTTCATCTAGTTAGCTAAAATATTAAAAATATAAAACCATAAAATAATAAACATTAGCTAATATTATTTTACGTTGCTTTAGTTGCAAATAAGATTTTTTATATTGTGTTAGTTTTTTATTACGTTGCTTAAAATTTGTATGAGTTTTTTTTTAGTTGTTGGACTAGTCATGTGTTGTTTTAGGTTGCATGTGGTTGCATTCATAATTCATATGGATAACTCACATTAGGAGTAGCAGTGAGTTGCTGTAATCCCCCGAATTCTCCGATGTGTTTAATGGCGGGAATAGTAGGCCGGGAGGGCCATACTTGTTTAATTATGCCATTAATTGATAAAATGCATGTATATGTGGATTATATTATAATATAATGTTAAATGCATGCATGTGAGTCTATATTTCTAATTACAGGGGTGTGATGGTAATTTGGCCCGTTGAGGGTAAATTGTATATTTGTATGCATGTTGGTGATATATGTTGAGACCACATTATGATGTGGTTTTGTTCGAGCCATTCGGCATGAGACGACCATGGTATATTAATTAGCGGTTTTGTCATAATAGGTTTAAGTTCGAGGCTCGGGAGGAGTCTCGGGGTGATTTTAATGATTAAAGTGTTACCGGGTGTTATACCCAAAAATTGGAGATCAATGACGTGACAATAGAGGTGACAAATGGCAGTACATGGTCCATAAAAGACACATTAAATAGTCAATAAATGCATTGACTCCTCAAAGTTGTGATAAAGTGACCCGGTAGACTGACGAAGAATTTGGACTACTTGAAAGATGTCATAACCAAGCCAAGTGCACCTTGGTCCGAGGAAAGCTAAGGAAAGTGCATCCTAGGAGGCTAAGGAGAATGCATCCTAGGAGAGCTAAGGAGAGTGCATCCTAGGAGGCTAAGGAGAACGCATCCTAGGAGAGCTAAGGAGAGTGCATCCTAGGAGAGCTAAGGAGAGTGCATCCGAGGAGAACTCAAGAGAGTGGTCCTAGGAGACCCCAAGAGGGTGGTCCTAGGAGACCCCAAGGATTTGGTCCGAGGAGAAACATGGCATGCTAGAGGAGAGTGTCATGTTAGAGGAGAGAAGTGTATGTCCTACCACCATGCACGTCCGACCAACAAATGTCTGTCCTACCACCATGCACATTTTTGACCAGCACTTGCATGGGTGGTCAGTAGGAGGTGGATCAACTAGCTAGAGGAGACTAAGTCAAGATTCCCATAAACAACTTCAACAAGATATGCGGGAATCTCTCATTCTTCCCACAAATGGGGGGTTTGTTACATTTTGAATTTTGAATGTTTCTTTGTAATTTAAATGTAATAAATATAATAAAATATCCCGGTTCTAGGGGATACCGTATATATGACCCTAAGCCTATAAATAGAGGGCTTATGGGATGAGAGAAGGGCTTCTTCTGCTTCTTCTTTCTAGAGAGAGAAAATTTGGGTCTGAGTATTCTAGAGAGAGAAATTTGGGTCTGAGTATTGTAGAGAGAGAAAGTGCTGGCATTTGAGAGAATTCTTGTGTGTTCTTTATTTTCTTTATTAAACTGTCTGTGTCGTTTACATTCTCTTGAAGGTTTGTCGTTATTGACGTTCTCACGTCGTTGGCTAAAAACACAGTCAACACCGGACATTAAAGGGTAACGGGATATGAATTATTGGTGTTTGAGGTTATCGAGATTAGCGGGAATTGGAGAGCGTTAATTATGATTAACGAGATGGGTGGAAAATACCGATTTTACCCTTGGCATGACTTTAGAAACCTTAAATGACATAGGGGCATTTAGGTCATTTGGTTTGGATTTATATGAGGCTTTAGTTGGCTGTAGAAAAACAGAGCAAAGAATTCTCCTTCCCGTACATCACCTTCTCTTTGTCTTCCTTTGGAGTTTTTGAGCTCAAAGTGAGGAATCAAGTTAGGAGATCAAGGAGCTGAGTTCATAGGGTTGGTTCATCCATTGAAGGGGGTTTAATCTCAAGTTTGAGGTAATTTTCAGCCATTAGTTTTCTGGTTTTACTCTGTTTTGGTTTAAGTTTTCAGCTTGTAATTCCTTGGTGGATAGTTGGAATTAATGGAAGCTAGGTTGGTGTTTAACTTGGGTTTTGATGAGGGTGAGATGTAGATGAAGTTTAGGGGTTAAATTGGGTGTTAGGTTGATGTTTGGGATTGGTATGAAGGGTTGGTTTCAAGGAAGAACGCAGGGGAGAAATTCTGGTTCTTGCTGTTTTGTGTAATGAGCCGCGGCGTGGCTAGGGAGGGTCGCGGCCCATAGGGCATTTTTGGCCAGAAGTGAGTTTTTAGCTTGGGGATTCAAGCCTTAGGCCTCGGGGTCGATCCTACTACCCGGCTTAGTAGTGTTTGATGTCTCGGAGGCTAGGTTTTGGTTTGGGAACCCTTTGTTATTCATTTTATTGATGGAATCCCATAATTGGTTATGACCAGGTAACCGCTAAAGGACCAAAAAGGTTGGTCGTTCTCAAGGGTCGTTCTTTTATTCATTCTAGCTCAAACCAGAGGTAAGAAAACTGCACCCCATATGTGACATGCATGGTTATTCATGAGGCATGTTGGTTGTGAAAATGTGGACATGGATTGAATATTGAATGCTTAGAAAATGTTGCTCACTTGTGCATGGTACTGACTCATTAGTCAGATTTGGCAAAGGTGCTAGTATCAACTGTGAAGCTGTGACTTATTAGTCAGGTTCGGCAGTGGTACTGGGCACTGGTCACATAGCGCTGACTCATCAGTCAGGACGACCTTCGCATGTTCCACGCAAGCCAACAAAGATTAGATCTAATCGACTTTCTGCATTGGATGACTCAAAGAGCATTAATGCTGGACCGACCTCAAGTTCGATGAATATTATAAGCGCTTGTGTGGCTTACCCATCAGTCACTCATTTGTTAAGTTAGAGACTTACCCATCAATCTCTCATTTGTTGAAGGCTAGTGGCTTACCTAGCAGCCACTCTTCTGTTTAATTTAGTGACTTGCTTGTCAGTCACTCAGTATGGTTTACCAGAATCTCAAGTGATATTCACTCATTTGTTTGAAAGCTATGAGCTCTGTGTGATTATAATAATAATCATTTGATAATGTTTATATACAATACTGTGTTTTCTTGCTGGACTTTGGCTCATGGGTGTTATGTGGCACAGGTAAAGGGAAAGAAAATCTCACCCAGTCTTGAGTGGAGAGCTTAGGTGGTGATGTGTACATATGCGGTCGCTTGACCACCACGGCCAAGGAGTTCTCAGAGGAACTAGGGGGTTTACCCTATTTTTTTTGCTTAGGTCGGCAGGTTTGTAATTTTGGAACTGTAACGACCATTTTGAGTTGTAAATATCTTGTAAATCTTTTATGGGCTCATGAACAATTTTATGTACTAAATAAAACATATCATTTCCTTTTTATTGGTTTTCACCTTAGCCTGTTAATACCACTTAGAACACGTTTTTAACCAAAGGACTCAGACAATGAGTCAAATTTCCGGTTCACCGTAACTGTTCTAGGGTAACCAGAGCATTACAGTTGCAGTGGGTTGCACTTGGACTAGCCATGTGTTGCTTTAGGTTGCATGTGGTTGCATTCGTAATTCATTTGGATAACTCACATTGGGAGTTGCAGTGGGTTGCACTTGGACTAGCCATGTGTTGCTTTAGGTTGCATTCGTAATTCATTTGGATAACTCACATTAGGAGTTGCAGTGGGTTGCACTTGGACTAGCCATGTGTTGCTTTAGGTTGCATTCGTAATTCATATGGATAACTCACATTAGGAGTTGCAGTGGGTTGCACTTGGACTAGCCATGTGTTGCTTTAGGTTGCATCTGGTTGCATTCATAATTCATTTGGATAACTCACATTTGGAGTTGCACTTGGACTAGCCATGTGTTTCTTTAGGTTGCATGTGGTTACATTCGTAATTCGTATGGATAACTCACATTAGGAGTTGCAGTGGGTTGCACTTGGACTAGCCATGTGTTGCTTTAGGTTGCATTCGTAATTCATTTGGATAACTCACATTAGGAGTTGCAGTGGGTTGCACTTGGACTAGCCATGTATTGCTTTAGGTTGCATGTGGTTGCATTCTTAATTCATATGGATAACTCACATTAGGAGTTGCAGTGAGTTGCAGTGGGTTGCACTTGGACTAGCCATGTGTTGCTTTAGGTTGCATGTGGTTGCATTCGTAATTCATTTGGATAACTCCCATTGGGAGTTGTAGTGGGTTGCACTTGGACTAGCCATGTGTTGCTTTGGGTTGCATGTGGTTGCATTCGTAATTCATTTGGATAACTCACATTAGGAGTTGTAGTGGATTGCACTTGGACTAGCCATGTGTTGCATTAGGTTACATGTGGTTGCATTCGTAATTGATATGGATAACTCACATTAGGAGTTGCAGCGAGTTGCAGTGGGCTTCTATTTGAGTTTCATTGGCCTTTATTTAATTATATGAAAAAATATTGACACAGAGTACTATTCGCCTAATATAAATTTGGGCCTTTGCCTTTGCCTTTGCCTTTGCCTTTGGCTACTTCAGCTTCCCAATAAAAATCCCAAGTTGCAGGAATTTTGTTTCTTCATCCTCTCATCTCACGCCAACATTTATTTATTTTAATTTTCTTAAAAAAAAAGTATGTTGATTGTTGATTTAACATTAATGTTAATAAATAGATGGAAAACATGAGTACTGAGATCAATGGAAAAGAAACATGAAGTGTATTGACAACAAAATCATGAAACTTCACTTGTTGAACTGGAACCTGCAAATAAATAAAAATTCATTTATGGTCTATGGACTCATTATCTGCTTTGCATAAGTGTTTTCAAAAGTAGAAATTCCAATCTGTGTAAATTCCAATCTGAAAACTAAAAAGGTCTCGATTTTATGTTACCATGGGTTAAATGAGGTTTCATTTGGTTGTCTTGAGTTGCATGGAATTCCAATGGGAGAGAGAGAAGAGGTGCTCTGAAACGGAGAGACGAATTTTTGTGAAGCTTTTGATTTTTGTGATTATAACGAATTTTCATTTTTGTGAACTCAAATCTAGTTCTTATGGAACCATTAAGGATATGGATGCACATAAACCATAACATCCCAATTTTGATGCAATGATTAGTGTTTTTTTTTAAACAAAAAATATTTTATTTATTTATTTTGTTATTTCTTTTTAGGAACTATAAATATGAATTTATTTTGTACTTTAAAAAACCAAAATTAATTGAGCAATAGTCTTATAGTACATAAAAACAACATCTTTAACTTTCACTTATGCGTTTATTGTTGTGGTCACATAGTAATTATAACAATAGTTTTTTTTTATTAAAATTTGGTACAGTAATTTGTGTGGAGGGAACCTGAGATAGAAGTTTGTGTATATATCATATTATTGGAATAAGAAGCTTTAGATTAACGTAAAATTGAAAAAACATTGTATATAAAAATGAAACATAATAAAAAATCACGTAAATGTAGAAAAAAATGAGAAATTACCATATTTGGGGTAAATTCCTTCTTTTTTAGAGTTAGGGCAAAAAAATAAGTAAAATTTTTAAGAAAAAAAATAAGAAATCATAACATGGGTATGAATGAAAAAATATAATTTTTGTGGGGTAATCTACTGAAAAGAAAAACAATACTGACTCTCCAACTAAAATTCTATTGATGTTCAAGCAAGATTTGATGTAGAGGGGTCTAGCTTTGGCATTATTTTCATTGTAAACAAAGGCTTTAATCTCGTGACTAGTGTTAGTTGGTTTCATTGTAAATAAAGGAAATAATATCATTTAGCAAAAATAATGGTTGTGTTTAGTAAAATTTTTGTTTTTGAATTTTTTAAACATAAAAATAGAAATATTATTTTTATTTTTGTTCCTTTATTTTTTGAAAATAAAAATATGTTTAGTAACTATTTTTGTTTTTTGTTTTTAAAAACAAAACATAATAAACGTGTTTGATAACTTTTATTTGTTATTTTTTTGTTTAATAATACAAAATGAAGTGTTGATTTGAATAAAAGATGAAGAAAAAAAATTTGAAAACCGTTTAAAAAAGTTTTGAAAGTAAAAAAATTCTATTTTCAAAATCTATTAAATTTTAATTAAAAATTTTAAAAATAATAAATAAAAATAGAGTTATCAAATACAATTTTATGTTTAATTGTTAAATTTTTAATTAATTAAATAAAAAATTATCTTTTAAGTATTAACAAACAGCACGAATTTTACTTATACAATTTTATTCATAATATTTTAAATACAATATTGTAACAATGATAATACTTTGTTAGTCTCACATTTTCACTTTTATTTACGAATCATGTTGTAACTATAGGTGAACATTTTACCTGAAAAACCCACAAACCCGACCCAACCAAACCCAAATTTTTGCAAACCCATTAAATTCGGGTGAAACCCGATCTGAACCCGACATGGTTCTAGTCGGGTTTGGATTTTTAAATTAAGGGTACATGGGGTTAACCCGAATCCGAACATAATTAAAAAAAATCAGAAAAATTAATGTTTTTTTTTTAAAAATTACCAAGACCCAATTTGTAAAAAATCAACATTACCAAACTAACAATAAAGTTAAAAAAACATGTGATAAAAAAAATTCAAAAAGTGTAAAAAATTGTATTTTTGAATTTTTTTTACCAAGGAATATTTTCGGCCCAAAACCCATTTTTGGACTAATCCCACTCGAAATCCAACCAAACCCGAAACCTGAAAGCATCCCAAAACCCGAAAATTTCGGACTGAATTCGGTACCACTTTCCTCCACTCGAAACCCGCAAAACCCGAATTCGATGCACCCGAAACCCGAAAACGCGACCCGTGTGCACCCCTAGTTGTAACCATTTGAGCTAATTCAAGGAGAGGTATATATAAGCGTGTGAGAGGGAATGGGTTGGCATTCTAATTAAACTTTATAAATATACTATATACAAGTCTCAATGCACGTTTGCTTAATTTTATTTATAGAATTTATTAATTATTTTTAGTAAATTTGTATTATTGTTATATAAATTTTAAATAAGTAAACAATATTATATTTCTTCTATATAAAAAGTATGTAGATAACGAAATTTTTTATTTTAAAGGTTTTTTATTTTTGTAATGTTAACTTTAACAGACTATTCTTATATTTAACGGTAGTTTGTAAACATCACTTAAACTTAAATAAAATAAAATAAATAATTAAAAAAATTAAAATATGATATTTTTGAGATATTTTACAATGTTAATTATTTTTAAATAATAAATAATTAAACAAACTAAAATAGGATATTTTTGAGATATTTTACTGTGATAATTATTTAGAAATAATAAATAATTAAACAAATTAAAATATGATATTTTTGAGATATTTTACAATGATAATTTTTTTTAAATAATAAAATCATACGTTTTATAACTTAAATAAAATTTAATTTAATTAAACTTAAACTTACTTATTAGAATAATATCATATTGAACATATAATATAATCTACTATCAATTAGTAACAAATTATTTAAAAAAAACTAGCAAGAAACTTAAATTTAAAATCCACGTATAATATTTAGTATTACATTAAACATATAATATATAATCTCTTGTTGTCACTCCCAAATTCAAAAACTAGAACAAACATAAACTTAAACAAAAATAAATAAATTATTAAATTAAAATATGATATTTATATGACATTAATATAAATTTAATAAAAATAATTAATAAATTATATAAATAATACTAAGGAAACGTGTATTGCACGTTACTTATATCTAGTATATATAAAAGAATGACATAAACATATTAAAAGAAAAAACTAAACCAAAAAATTGTTTATGATTTTTTTTTGGTAGGTAACCATTTGGTACCCTGTGTTTTTGCAAAGTATCATTTTGGTACCCTGTATTTATAATAATATTCATTTGGTACCCAGTATTTTGAAACCGTACATATTTGGTACCATATATTTTAAAATCATACATATTTGATATCCTAAACTCAAATTTAATTCATTAAATTTTATCAATTTAATCAATTATATAAGGTCCAAATTTAAATTTAATTACTTAATTACATATAATTGATGACAGTTTGATAATATTGACAAAATTTTATCTATAAAATCTGAGTCTAGGGTATCAAGTATGTATAATTTTAAAATGCACGATATCATATGAGCATTATTGAAAACAAAGGTGTACGCCTTAATTTTCCCACGGGCTATTAGCGAGCTGAGATACGGCATAAATCATATCAGCCACGTGGATCCCCCATGACCGGAGCTGCTATCGTCAGGTCCTACCTCGTTAGCTCGGGAATCCAAAGGGTTCGCCAAGATTACTTAAGGACTGAGTCTGGACTCTGAAGGCCACAGGTCGAGGAAAGCATCCAGCTCGTGGTACGGGCTAGAGTTGGAGGCTATGACCTTTTGTAAAGTCAACCACGCAAGGTAAACGTGTATATATCAGACATCACGTGTCTGATATATCCCTGATTTCTCTGACACGCAGCATGAACGTGCGTATTCATGCGTCCACGATTGGGTTGGGCCGTGCGGCCCATTATCCCCCTTACCTATTGATTAGACCACACTTCATGTGTCAGGTTTTAGGAATTAATCATGAATGTCACAGAAGTGACATGATAGGTAAAAAGGTCATGGGATGACCTTCTTACCAACTCCTAGGTGCCCTCTCCTATAAATATGGAGACCCTGGGAGTTACAAGGGATTGGATTCTATTGTGTAAGGAAATACCCTGTAAAAGAATACCAAGCATATAGCAATAATATTGGCTAGTGGAGTAGAAGAATTTTAACCTTTGAACCACCTAAAAAACGTAATTGTGTCACCAGTCCATTTACAAAGATCATTCATCTATTTCGGTTCTTCATTAAGCATTAATCCCTTCCTCTTATTTTCTTAATTACCTGTTGGCGAAGAACCGCGTCAACAGTTTGGTGCTTTCATTGAGAGCTAGTTAGATTGGTGCTATCACAAACATCCAACTATGGTGACCACTCGATCAAGACATGGTAATGAGGCGGAATAACATGATGGGTAGGAGTCTCATCATGTCGCCATCTCCGGTGAACAAATTCCTGAGGTCCAACAGCGGCCGGGCAAACAATCGGTGGGCCAAGATGACACTGGAAGTTCGGCGCCCCGACCACCTAATCCAAACCCAGATTTTTACACTGTAGTAGAAATGGAAAACGCTCAGCTGAGGAGCCAACTAGCGAAAGCTAATCAACAGATTAAGGAGGTGTTGGCCTGACTACCCCCTCTTACAACCAACGCTAACGTCGGAAAGAGGCAAGGCGAGACTCATGAGTCCCGCCGGGGTAATCAGTCCAGGCCTAGCCACTCGGACAGACCGCCAGCATCCAACTCTGTTCCCTCATCGCACCGTCGAGAGGCAAACTTCGAAGGAATGCCTAGAGCCGAGCAACAGTATAGCCGCTCGGTCCGAACTTCAACTCCCAGTTCACAGCCAGCCTCGAGCGCGCCCAAGAGGGCTCAAGGGAATTCCAAAAGGAGATCCGGGGAGGGCTCATCGCACCAGCCCGTCCCCACCAGCCGTCCTCCGCCTTGTCCAGATCGCCAGGCACGGGACCCGCAGGTTGGCAGGGCTGAAAGGCCCCCACCTAACTTGATCCGCCCTGACGGAACCAAGATTGCATCTCCGATCAGGCATCCTCCGTCGCCCATAAGATATCAGTCTCCTCCTCGGCCCATCCGAGATATTCCAGCCTATGGAAACAGCAGGAGAAACCCGCCGTCCGCAGGACCTTCCCGACGTAGCAGGGCGCCGAGAGAGAGCCCAGATCCTCACCCCCAGAGGCGGACTCCGAGCTTCTCTAACGGGAGCTACTGGACCGGCAGTCGCCAGAGTGACCTTTCTGGCGGAGACCTGCGTCAACGTTTAAGCTCGGCACAAAGTCCTCAAACCACCCAGGGGGGCGACCTGCGAGATCGCCTAAACTCTCATAGGGGGAACCAGTAGAAGGTGGCAGCCATGCTCGCCCAGAGGGAGACCTGTCCGAGGTGCGTAACGGTGGGAACGCCCCAAATAACCTATCTCAAGATAGGAGGGGCAATAACCCACCAAACGTACACAATGGATCCGGAGTTGTCGAGCAGCCTCGGAATAACCAAGGAAATCAGGACAAAACCCTTGAGCGCCTAGCTCAGATGGAGGAGCTGATGAGGAAGCTCCTGTGGGAGAAACAGAAAGACGAGTATGATTTGGGGGACGAGCTTGAACTCTTCGCCCCCAGCATAGCAGCAACGGCTTACCCACCCGGTTTTCGTATGCCGCACCTATCCAAATTCAATGGAGACGGAGATCTGTCGGATCATCTGGGGATGTTCAACACCCTGATGATGGCCCACAACATTGGCCCTGAGCTGAGGTGTCTGATATTTCCCTCCACACTGACTGGACCAGCCAGGAAGTGGTTTAAACAAAGCAAAAAACAATCGATCAGCTCCTGGAAAACTTTCTCTGCTGACTTCAAAAGGGCATTCTGAGCCTCCCATGCTGCCCGCGTCAAGGCCGACTCTCTAGCTAACGTGAGGCAGCAGCCCGACGAACCTCTGAAGGCTTTACTGAGCAGGTTCGCGAACATCGCTACTCGGGCCAGAGACGCAGATGACAGCTCCAAGCTCATGGGCTTGAGGACTGGAATCCTCGTCGGAGGGGGACTCTGGAAAGAAATACAAATGAAGGGAGTTAGCTCAGTGAACGAGTTCCTAAATAGAGCCCAGGAATGGATCAACTTGGAGGAAACCGAAGCCTCAGCTGCAGGAACCAGCCAGGTCCCTGAGCAGCCCGCTGGAGTGGGAACGGAGGTCGTGACTGCGACCCAAAACGTTACACAGAATAACCAGTTCGGCGGAGGCAAAAGAAAGGGGAACGGCGAGGGCAGCCAGCACGTCCCAAAGAAGAATAAGTCCGTAGACAAATTTAAGCCGGTCTACGCGACTTACACAGAGCTCACCCACTCTAGGGAGAACATCTTCTTGGCGAATTCTGCTCGCCTCCCCTGGAAGAAGCCGGAACTGTTAAAGCACCAGAAGGGGAAGAGAGACACCTCCAAGTTTTGCCGTTTTCACAACGACGTTGGCCACAACACTGATGATTGTAGGCATTTGAAGGATGAGATCGAAACTCTCATCAGAGCCGGCCCCTTGGCTCAGTACACGTGGAATAGGGTTCCAGCAAGCCGACCTGCTCCAGAAGCCCCGATCAGCCAGCCCGGATCTCGGATAGATCAATACGTCCCCCCTCCAGTGGTAGGAGGGGAGATATCCACAATCTCGGGAGGTCCGCATTTAGCTGGCACGAGCAGAGGTGCCCAAAAGAGGTACATAAATGAACTCAAGGCACATAACGGGGTAGAGTTCGTCCCAGAGCAGCGTCTGCCAAAACAACAGCGATTGGAGAAGCAACCAATCAATTTTACAGAAGAAGATGCTGACCATGTCCAGTTCCCTCATAACGACCCTCTGGTCATAGCGGTGCAGCTCGCTAATCGGAGGGTTAGGAGGGAGCTGATCGATAATGGGAGCTCGGTAAACCTTCTATTCCGGTCCACGCTGGTGAAGATGGGTTTGACTGTCGCCGAGCTGAAGGCGACCTCCATGATGCTGTATGGTTTTTCGGGAGAAGGATCAGCGGCCATAGGGATGATCAATATGGTGATCACCCTAGGAGAAGGACCTCGGACAGTCTCCAAACTCCTCGAGTTTATGGTCATCGACTGCTCCGCTGCATACAATGCTATTTTGGGTTGACCCACACTCATAGCTTTTGAGGCCATCACCTCCGTTCGCCACCTCGCGCTGAAATTCCCTTCTTCCACGGGGATATGCACAGTCCGTGGTTATCAGCTCGCTGCCAGGGAATGCTACAACATTTCCATGAAGGGAAAATCGAAACCCGGGCAGCTAGCAATGGCCACCCAAGGTGGAGGAGAGGAATCTCAGGAACCTTTAGCTGATCCTGAGATTGAAAAACCTCAGAGCGCCGAAGGGGAAAATATCGTCTTAAGTGAGGATATTGACCCCCGAGTAGGCGAGGATAAGTCCGAGCTCTAGGCCATTGAAGAGCTCGAGGAAGTAAGCATCGATCCACAAAACCCTTCACGGATGGTCAAGCTCGGAAAAAACCTCTATGACAAGAGGAAAGCGAAGCTGATCAAATTTTTGCAGGATAACCTAGATGTGTTTGCATGGTCACACGAGGACATGGTGGGAATCAGTCCAAATGTCATCATGCACACCCTTCATCTGGACAAGAGTGTTCCTGCGAAGTCTCAGAAGCAGAGGCGCCTGGGAATGACCCGGGCTGAGACCTTAGAGGAAGAAGTAGCCCAGCTCAAGAAATGCGGCTTTATCCGTGAAGCCAAGTTTCTGATTTGGGTCGCCAACCCCATGCTGGTCCCGAAGCCCAACGGGAAGTGGTAGACCTGCATCGACTTCTCCGACCTGAATAAAGCCTTGCCAAGGATTGACCAACTGGTGGATGCCACAGCGGGGCACGAGCTCATGTCCTTTATGGACGCGTACTCAGGCTACAACCAAATTTCCATGAATCCGGCGGACCAGGAGCCCACCAGCTTCATGACCCCGACTAATGTCTATTGTTACAAGGTCATGCCGTTCGGGCTGAAGAACGCCGGTGCTACATACCAGAGGTTAGTAAATAGAATGTTCGCCAACCAGATCGGGAAGAACATGGAAGTGTACGTTGATGACATGCTGGTCAAGTCAAAGACTGTTGATAACCATGTTTCCGACCTGGAAGAATGCTTCAAGAAACTACGGGAGTATGGCATGAGGCTTAATCCACAGAAGTGCACTTTTGGAGTCGTATCTGGAAAATTCCTGGGTTTCATCGTCAATACCCGAGAAATCGAGGCAAACCCCGACAAGATCAGGTCACTGCTCAAACTTCCCTCACCCAGGTCGCGCAAAGACGTCCAAGGCCTGACAGGAAGGGTGGCAGCCCTCAATCGGTTTATTTCAAAATCCACCGATAAGTGCCTGCCATTCTACAACCTGCTCTGAGGAAATAAGAAGTTCGAATGGACAGAAGAGTGCGAAAGTGCTTTCCTCGACCTGAAGGCACATCTGGCCGAGCCACCCGTATTATCCAAACCAAAGGGGGAGCCCCTTTTTCTCTACCTAGCTGTCACAAAGGATGCAGCTAGTGCCGTATTGGTCCGAGAAGAAGACCGGGTTCAGAAACCTGTCTATCACATCAGCAAGAGACTTCTCGGGCTGAATCCCGATACCCATTGATGGAGAAATTGGCGTTCTGTCTTATCACGGCCTCCCGAAAGCTCAGGCCGTACTTCCAGTCCCACTCAATACACGTCATAACCGATCAACCTTTACGGCAGGTTTTGCAAAAACCTGAAGCATCGGGACGCCTATTAAAGTGGGCTATCGAACTCAATCAGTTCGAGATTTTATACACCCCATGAACTGCTATAAAATGTCAGGCCCTGGCTGATTTTGTAGCAGAGTGCACAGGATTCCGGGAGGATCCTGTAGAAGACTCACCCCAGCTCACCTCGGCCCAGGCGTCATGGAAGATCTTCGTAGATGGCTCATCCAATGAGAACGGCTCCGGGGCTGGAATCATTTTGATATCCCCCATTGATGGAGAATCTATTACATCAGCAAGAGACTTCTCGGGGCTGAATCCCGATACCCATTGATGGAGAAATTGGCGTTCTGCCTTATCATGGCCTCCCGAAAGCTCAGGCCGTACTTCCAGTCCCACTCAATACACGTCATAACCGATCAACCTTTAAGGCAGGTTTTGCAAAAACCTGAAGCATCGGGACGCCTATTAAAGTGGGCTATCGAACTCAATCAGTTTGAGATTTTATACACCCCACGAACTGCTATAAAAAGTCAGGCCCTGGCTGATTTTGTAGCAGAGTGCACAGGATTCCGGGAGGATCCTGTAGAAGACTCACCCCAGCTCACCTCGGCCCAGGCGTCATGGAAGATCTTCGTAGATGGCTCATCCAATGAGAACGGCTCCGGGGCTGGAATCATTTTGATATCCCCCGAAGGACATAGATTCCACTCGGCGCTAAGATTCGGATTCAAGGCCTCCAACAACGAGGTCGAATACGATGCTCTGCTGGGCGGGCTTAGAATAGCCCAAGAGCTGAAGGCGAGCTCTGTCCAGTGCTTCAGTGACTCCCAGCTCATGGTAAACCAGGTTCTGGGCGAATATCAAGCATGAGGACCCAAGATGGCTGCCTACCTGGCAAAGGTAAAAGTCGAGCTGTCCGCGTTTGGGCGAGGCTCAATCGAGCAGATACCTCGGGAGCAGAACGCTAACGCAGACGCTCTTGCCAAACTCGCCACCTCCGGGCAGACGGAGGCTTTGGGGTTAGTGCCGATAGAATTCTTGGAGAGACCAAGTATAGAAGAAGTCAGGGCGGAGGTCGAGATGATCGACGCCAGACCGACCTGGATGACCCCCATTCTTGAATATCTCGCCGAGGGGAAGCTACCTGAAGGGCGTAATGATGCGCGGCGAGTACTATACCAGGCCCCAAGGTATACGGTGGTAGGCGGGGTGCTATACCGGCATGGGCACTCCCTACCTCTCCTACGATGTGTTCTTCCAGGTGAAGCAAAGGCCATCCTGCAAGAAGTGCATGAGGGCTTTTGCGGGGATCACACTTGGGGCAAGGCTTGGCCCTAAAGGTCTTAAGGCAAGAGTATTACTAGCCCACTCTGTCCAAGGACTCGATCTCGTATGTCAAGAAATGTGACAAGTGCCAGCGGTTCGCCACAGTTGCCCGATCTCCCCCAGTCGAGCTGAAGATGATCTCTTCCCCGTGGCCATTTGTGGTCTGGGGAATCGACTTGGTTGGCGCCCTCCCGACTGGAAATGGCGGGGGTCTGATACGCTGTGGTGGCCATCGACTACTTCATGAAGTGGGCTGAGGCTGAACCTTTGGCAACAATAACTTCCAAAAAAGTCCTCGACTTCGTGGTTAAGAGCATTATCTACCGATTCGGGCTGCCCAAGAAAATCGTTTCCGAAAATGGGACTTAGTTCGATAGTGACCTATTCACCGAATTTTGCGAAAAGTACGGGATCGTGAAAAGCTTCTCGTCCGTGGCCTATCCTCAGGCAAATGGCCAGGTCGAGGCCGTCAATAAGACCTTAAAGGCGAGCCTCAAGAAGAGACTAGATGAAGCCAAGGGGGTCTGGCCAGAACAGCTCCCCCAGGTTCTGTGGGCATACCGGACCTCGCATCGGACTCCTACGGGTCATACTCCTTTCTCCCTGGCTTTTGGGAGTGAGGCAGTCCTCCCTATGGAGATTAAGGTACCTTCGCAAAAAGTCCAGGCATATGACCAGGACCGCAACCACGAGCTAATTTGCGCTTCCCTTGACTTGGTTGATGAAAGACGAGAAGATTCGCAACTCCAGCTCACACATTACCAGCAAAAAATCACTCGTTATTTCAACTCAAAAGTCAAAAAGCGTGCCTTTAGCATTGGCGACCTGGTCCTTAGGAGGGTTTTCTTGGCCGGTAAGGATCCCAAAGATGGAGTATTGGGACCGAACTGGGAAAGGCCATATCAAATCATCGAGGTCATTAAAGACGGAACTTACAAATTAGCTCGGCTCGATGGAGGGGCAGTCCCACGGACTTGGAATGCCATCCATTTGAAGAGATATTATCAATGACACCCTTGTAAGGCCTAAAAGGCCATTTTATATGTATTAAGCAATGAGAATTAACTTTTCATTTATGATTGTACATGTTTACAAGTGTAATCTAAAGTAACCACGAAAGACCCTTGGGGGGCATATGGTGCCTGGATATAACCAGATCGCCTTAAAAGGCTTAGAAGTTAATTCAAAATCGATTGATCGTTGTTTTTCTTAAAAAGCATGAGATATTGATAAAAATTAACGCGAACTAAGCTGTACCCTGGATATAACCAGGTCGTCATAATACTTAGAAGTTAATTTAAATCGATTGATCGTTGTTTTTCTTAAAGAGCACGAGATATTGATAAAAGTTAACGCGAACTAAGTTTTCAAACTAAGTTCCTGGATATAACCAGGTCATAAAACTTAGAAGTTAATTTAAATCGATTAATCGTTGGTTTTCTTAAAGAGCACGAGATATTGATAAAAGTTAACGCGAACTAAGTTTTCAAACTAAGTTCCTGGATATAACCAGGTCATAAAACTTAAAAGTTAATTTAAATCGATTGATCGTTGTTTTTCTTAAAGAGCACGAGATATTGATAAAAGTTAACGCGAACTAAGTTTATGGATATAACCAGGTCATAAAACTTAGAAGTTCATTTAAATCGATTGATCGTTGCTTTTCTTAAAGAGCACGAGATATTGATAAAAGTTAACGCGAACTAAGTTTTGAAACTAAGTTCCTGGACATAACCAAGTCATAAAACTTAGAAGTTAATTTAAATCGATTGATCGTTGTTTTTCTTAAAAAGCACGAGATATTGATAGAAATTAACGCGAACTAAGTTTTTCAAAGTAGTAACATAAATACGTAGAAGCAAAAGGAAGTAAACCAATCAAAAGTAAAAATTGATAAAACCGATTGTCTCGAGGTAGAAAAACCTCATGCAAAGTTACAAAGACAAATGAGAATATTAAAGGAAAGGGTGCGAAAAAGAAAGGCCCTAAGCTCCACCAGGCTGCCCCGAGGAGGTCGCTGTCTCACCCTCCTGCTCTACCACGACGGGTGCCTCCCCGGACTCAGAAGGTGCCTCCTACTAGAGGCGAGCTTTGAACCCCTCCAAGAAGACTTCCCCGTCCGCTCCTAAGAAGGAGAAGTCGCCGTCCGAGTTATAGGCCCAGCAATGGTAGAGCATGTCCTCCATGGCGGTGCTGGAAGCTGCCTTCTAAGTTTCCAAGGCGGCCTTAGCCTCCTCGGCCCCAGCCTTCGCAGAGTCTAGCTCGACCAGCGCGGCAACAAGGGCGGCTTTGGTAGCATCGGCATCTTGAAGCTTGGGACGGGCTTCTTCCAGCTCGGGCTGTACGGCCGCTAGAGCATCCTTGGCTTCCTTTTCCTTCTGTTGGGCCATCTGCAAGGAAGTCTGATGGGCGGCCAAAACTGCCTGATGCTTACCCCTCATATCCTCGAGCTGGGCCTTGGACCTGACTATGCTCCGGTGAAGGGCCAAGACGCTCTGCAAAAACAGAGGCAACTGCCTTAGAAAAAAAAAAGGAGAGGAAAAACAGGGCAAGGCATGATAATAAAAAATAAGGGTAAAGTCAGCTTACCGTTAGGGCCATGCCCGATGAAGATTCCATTACGCCCACCGGGCTCCTTGTTTCGATGGCCCGCAGTTCCCTCTCATTGAAGCAGTAGAAGTGGTCGACGGCGTAGCTTGCCGTCTCATACACCGTCCCCCGAAAGATGTCTGGAATCTTCTCCAGGGCCTGGGGGTCCACCGAGATATGCACCTCGGGGGTCGCGGTTGCCGAGGCCCCGAGCTCCGCCCCTGTGTCCCGAGTAGGAGACTGAGCTCGTGGAGGGGGCGGGGGGGGGGGGGGGGGGGCATCTTCTCCACTGGCGGAGGCGGAGGTACCTTGGCCTGGGCGGCAGGGCTCTGATCCTTCCCTTTGGCGGGGGAGATGGATGTTACCCCGATGGCCTTCTTGGTCATCCGGAGCTTCTTTACCATGGGCCCGGAGGCCCCAGCGGAGGAGTTCCCTCCAGTGAATTTAGCTCGCAGGTTTCCGAGCTGAGACATCTCTTCTGTCAAAACAAAGATATTGTTAGTACACAAGTTAGCAGTCATGCAAAAGGCAAGAACAAAAAAAAAAGGCAAAACTCATGTATATACATATATACTAAAAGGAATCCTACCCCCCGAGCTAGAAGAGGAATCTATGGTCACGACCATTGGCCCCGGAGCTTTTGCGGGGGAATCTAAGACAATTACTTCTCGAGCTGGCGCGGGTTCTGGATCCGAGGCTGGCTCAGGACTAGACTCTTCTACGTATTGCCTAAGACCCGGAGCTACAACACCCTCCCAGAGTGATGGCCATGACCGAAGGTTAGTCCCATACTCCTCGAATAAGACCGACCTAAAGGCTAGGGTGTTGTCTACAACTATGGTACCCCTAGGGCGGCTACTTTCGTAATCCAGCACGAGCCAGTCGACACAATGGAGCAAGGTTACATCAAAGTCTGGATCACTTCGATGGCGTTGGATGAGCTGTGTGGGATTGAACCTAGCTAGCCGAGGGTCTACAGTGGCCCTATCTAAGTTCCTAAACATGTATGGGTTACCTTGGCTGGAGGGACCTGCAGCGGCTCTAGACCGGATCCTCTCCTCGTCCGCCCTTTGGGCGACCTCCAGCGCCTGCTTCCTCGTCCTCACGAGGGGCTCCTCGTCCTCATCCCCCGCGACCTCCTCCTCGGGGATGGACCTCATCTCGCGAGCTGGGGGAGGCACCTGGGGTCTCCTCAGATTCAAAGTCTGGCCTAGGGAGATCAACTTGCAGGCCAGCATCGTCTCGTCTGTCACGAGCTGGCGATAGTCATTTTCACTGGGGGGCAAGCCCGCCAACGTCTCATATTGGCTCCCGAGGATCACAGACTTTTCTGTCCTCACGAAGATAGCTGCAGAATTATTCTAAGTCAGAAATGGCTACAGGGGGGAGCTAACCGATATTTAACTTACGAGCTAAAGATAAAAGGTACTTACGAGGACGGTTGAAGTAGTGCAGGTCGCAGTTGCGAAACCCCTTGGACATAAAGAACTGGTCTTTGAAGTCGTTGGGGTGGCTGGGCAGCTCGATGACCGCAGCCGTATTTCGAAACCGGGTCAAGTAATAGAACTCGTCGCCTCACCCCCGCTGCTCCAGGCTGGCCTTGAGGCAGAAGAAATATAAGATATCTGCCGGAGTGGGGACCTCCCACTCCTGTTTCAAGAAGAGATATCTCAACCCCGCCAACAAACGATAGGAGTTGGGGGGGGGGGGGGAGCTGGAAAGGAGCCAACCTCACGTAGTTGAGGAAGTCGGCGAAATACTGATCCAGCTGGAGGAAAGCCCCAGCTTTGAAGTGTTCGTCACTCCAGGCCGCGAATTCCTCGTCGAGCGGCGCGCAGCTCCGCTCACCTTCTAAGGGAGGTCGGGCGATGAGGGCGCCCCTCCGCAGTTCGATGTTGTGGGAAAGGAATATCCTATTCACTTTCCCCTGGTCGGTGCTCTTCGAGACGATCTTCTCGGCCTCGAAGAAAGCGTCGGGTGCCACCTCAAGCTCTTGTTCCACGGTCGGCCCGAAAGCAGGAATGGGGGAGTCTGTCATCACTTCTTTTCCCTTGGATTGTTCAGAAGACGAGCTGCCTGCGATCCTCTTAGAAGCACTCTTCTTGGGTCCCATCTGGTCGCCTAGCGAACAAAAGAAGAAATTTTCAGAAAAGGCGACCTAAGCATAAGGGAGAGTCAGAGAAAGGTGTTTCCTTTGCATGAGCTGAGGTAATCTCAGCTCGTGGAGAGTGAGACCACGCGATTCTATGAACCCGCGCCTATGCTCCCAACAGATCCCCGATTACTCGGAATTCGTGTGTCAGGAGGGTCAGGATAGAAATTTGCGTTGGAGGGAAAGTTTCAGTAGGCAAGGGGTGCAACCTATGAGCCGTGTCCCCTAAGCTACCCGGTTTTGCACCCAAAATTACTGGATATTCTAAACAACAATACCGAAAATCCTACCCAGAAAATTTCCCCAGAAAATGCATCCTATAAACCGTGTTCCTAAATGGTTTTCTACTACAGGCGATACCCTAACCTAAAAGGCTTTCACCCTTCATGCCCACAAAAAACCAACCAAACCTTGCATGCGGCTACAATAAATATTTACCTAGGCTACAGTGAAAAATAATTTCAAAACATGCACAGTCAGGGGACTTACGGAGTATTCTGGTTGAGAAGAGGATGAAGGGATTGTCTGGCTTAGGGCTTCGTCGGGGTAGTTGATTCCAAAGCTTCAAGGGAGCCATTACACCTAAACTTCTTGAGTGCTGGGAATGGCGGTCGGAAAGAAGAGGGTTTTTCTCTTGAAGATGAAGAAGAGAGAAGAAGAAGGAAAATTCTGAAAAATTTCAAATGAACGGGTGGCCCATGTGTAAGGTGGCCACCCCTTTTATATACGTGAAAGGCCACATGAGGAGGGTCGTTGGATGGTCTGATGTGGGATCCAAGGCTCTCCACTCGAAAGGCGGAATGACGGCTGAGTGTAGGCTAGGCCATTTAATGCGGTTCTCAGAAGACGTACTGTCACCAACCACGATGTTCCACGTATTCGGCGCCTGCATAAAATGTGGAATATGAAGAGTTCGTGGGGAAGCCTAAAAGCCCCTACTGTGGCCCTACACGACGTCGTGTACCACGAGCAGGGGCTTGGGGGGCAAATGTACGCCCTAATTTTCCCACGGACTATTAGCGAGCTGAGATACGGCCTAAATCATATCAGCCACGTGGATCCCCCATGACCGGAGCTGCTGTCGTCAAGTCCTACCTCGCTAGCTCGGGTATCCAAAGGGTTCACCAAGATTACTTAAGGACTGAGTCTGGACTCTGAAGGCCACAGGACGAGGAAAGCATCCAGCTCGTGGTACGGGCTATAGTTTGAGGCTATGACCTTTTGTAAAGTCAACCACGCAAGGTAAACATGCATATATCAGACATCACGTGTCTGATATATCCCTGACTTCTCAGACACGCAGCATGAACGTGCGTATTCAGGCGTCCACGACTGGGTTGGGCCGTGCGGCCCATTATCCCCATTTCCTATTGATTATACCACACTTCATGTGTCAGGTTTTAGGAATTAATCATGAATGTCACAGAAGTGACATGATAGGTAAGAAGGTCATGGGATGACCTTCTTACCAACTCATAGGTGCCCTCTCCTATAAATATGGAGACTCTGGGAGTTACAAGGGGTTGGATTCTATTGTGTAAGGAAATACCCTGTAAAAGAATACCAAACATATAGCAATAATATTGGCTGGTGGAGTAGAAGGATTTTAACCTTTGAACCACCTAAAAAACGTAATTGTGTCACCAGTCCATTTACAAAGATCATTCATCTATTTCGGTTCATCGTTAAGCACTAATCCCTTCCTCTTATTTTCTTAATTACCTATTGGCGAAGAACCGCGTCAACAAAAGGGTACCAAAGTGATCCTTTGCAAAAATATAGGGTACCTGTACGCCCTGGTTTTCCCACGGGCTGTTTAGCAGGACGAGCCTCGGACTAAACCTGATTTAGCCCGAGGCTCCCACAGGCCAGAGGCTTTATCTTCAGGACGGGCCCTTTCTAGCTCGAGGGGGTCCTGTTTCCAGCTCCCTCTTGTTGCACCAGGAGCTGGGAACAACATCCGGCGACCACTGACGGATCAGCTCGGGTTATGGATTGCTCCGGCAGTGAGCTTCTCAGGAAGCTCTGACCCTATGGGAAGTCAACACACAAGATAAACGTGCATAATCCTGCCATAACGTGTCCGATATCCCCCTGACTTCTCGGACACGCAGCAGGAACGTGCGTATTCAGACACCCACGGACGGGTTGGGCCGTGCGGCCCATTGTCTCCTTCCATACTGATTAGACCACACTTGTGTGTCAGGTTTAGGAATTAATCATGAATATCACAGACTTGATATGACAAATGGAAAGGTCACGGGATGACCTCCCTACCAATTTCCAGGTGCCTTCTCCTATAAATATGGAGACCCTGGGAATTGATAGGGGTTGGAAAAAATAGTCTTGTAAGAACTATATATTTCGATAACCAATTACCCAGAAAAGATCAATAATATTGACTAGTGGAGTAGAAGGATTTTAACCTTCGAACCACTTAAAAACGTGTTTAGGGTCACCTAGTTCTTTTCACAAAGATTTCATATCTGCGGCGGTTCTACTTTTAAGTACTAATCTCTTTCTCTTCTTCTCTTAATTACCTGTTGCCGAAGAACTGCGTCAACAGTTTGGTGCTTTCATTGAGAGCAAGTCCAATTAGTACTACCACAAACATACAACTATGGTGACCACTCGATCCAAACATGGCAACGAGACAGAACAGCATGATGGGCAGGAGGCCCGCCATGTTGCCCTCCGCGAGGAGCAAGTTCCTGAAGTCCAGCAAAGGCCAGGAAAGCAGCCGGCCGGCCAAGACGACACTGGTAGTTCGGCGCCCCGGCCACCTAATCCGAATCCATGTTATTATACTGCGGTGGAGATGGAGAATGCTCAGCTGAGGAGCCAGCTAGCAGCAGCTGGTCAGCAAATCCAGGATATTCTGAGTCGACTACCCCCTCTCACAACCAACGGTAACGTTGGAGAGAGGCAAGGCGAGGCTCCTAAGTCTCGCCGGAGTAATCGATCCAGGCATAGCCGTTCGGGTAGACTCCCTGCAGCCAACTCCACCCCTTCATCACGCCATCAAGAGGCGAACTTCAGGGAAATGCCTCAGACCGAACCGCAGCAGTACAGCCGTTCGGTTAGGACATCAACCCCTAGCTCTCAGCCTTCCTCGAGGACGCCCAGAAGAGATAGGGGAAATTCCCAAAGGAGGGCCGAGGGGATCCGGAGACGTCAGCCCGTCCCCGAAGAACGTCCAGTTCCTCGTCCAGATCGCCCAGCGCGAAACCATCAAGCTGGCAGGGCCGAGAGGCCCCCACCAAATTTAGTCCGTCCAGACGGCACTAGGATCGCCTCTCCGGTCAGGCATCCTCCTTCTCCCATCAGATATCCATCTCCTCAGACCGTCCGAGACATCCTGACCTACGGAAATAGTAGGAGAGACCCGCCATCGGCCGGGCCTTCCCGGCGCAGCAGGGCGCCGGGGGGAGGAGCAGGTCGGAGCCGCCAAAGACGCGCATCGAGCCTGTCCAGCAGGAGTCACTGGACCGGTAGTGCACGGAGTGATCTTTCGGGAGGAGACCTGCGACAGCGACTAAGTTCAGCACAAAGTCACCATAATTCCCATGGAGGCGACCTTCGAGATCGCCTCAAATCTCACAGAGAGGGTCCAGTTAGGGATGGTAGCCAGGCCCGCTCAGTTGGGGTCCGATCCGAAGTACGTAATGGCGGGAATGCCCCAAATGACCTATCTCCAGATAGGAGGGGCAATAACCCGCCTAATATGTACAACGGGTCCGGAGCTGTTGAACAGCCCCGGAATAACCCAGGATCTCAGGACAAAACCCTAGAGCGCTTAACTCAAATGGAGGAGCTGATGAAGAAGCTCCTGTCGGAGAAAGAAAAAGACGAATATGATTCAGGGGATGAGATGGAGCTCTTCGCCCCCAACATAGCAGCAACGGCATACCCTTCTGGCTTTCGTATGCCTCACTTGTCAAAGTTCAACGAGGATGGAGACCCATCTGACCACTTAGGGATGTTCAACACACTAATGATGGCTCATAACATCGGGCCAGAGCTTCGTTGCTTGATCTTTCCTTCCACCCTAACTGGACCTGCCAGGCAGTGGTTCAAACAAAGTAAAAGGCAGTCAATCAGCTCCTGGAAGACCTTTTCGGCTGACTTCAAGAGGGCATTCCGCGCCTCTCAGGCCGCCAGGGTCCAGGCCGACTCCCTAGCTAACGTGAGACAGCAACCTGGAGAAACGCTAAAAGCCTACTTGAGCAGATTTGCAAATGTCGCTGCTCGAGCCAGAGACGCCGACGACAGCTCCAAACTCATGGCTATGAGGACCGGGATCCTAGTAGGCGGAGATCTGTGGAAGGATATTCAAAGGAGGGGGGTCAGCTCAGTTAGTGAATTCCTTAACAGAGCCCAAGAATGGATAAACTTGGAGGAAGCTGAAGCTTCAGCCGCGGGGACCAGCCAGGTCCTCGAGAAGCCCGCTGGGGCGGGAACAGAGATCGTAGTAGCGACCCCCGACGTCACGCAGAATAACCAGCCCAGTGGCGGCAAAAGAAAAGGGAATGGTGAAAACATCCAGCACGGTCAAAAGAAGAATAAGTCCGTGGATAAATTCAAGCCCGTGTTCACAGCGTATACCGAGCTCACCCAAACCAGAGAGAATATTTTCCTGGCCAACGCCACGCGAGTCCCCTGGAAAAGACCGGAGCCAATAAAGCACCCTAAGGGAAAGAGAGACGCTTCCAAATTCTGCCGTTTTCATAACGACGTCGGGCACAATACCGACGACTGCAGGCACCTCAAAGATGAAATCGAGACTCTCATCCGAGCAGGTCCGTTGGCGCAATACTCGCGGAACAGGGTCCCGACAGGTCGACCCGCTCCGGAGATCCCAGCCAGTCAACCTGGACCTCGAGTAGATCAGGACGTCCCTCCCCCCGTGGTCGAGGGAGAGATTTCCACCATCTCTGGCGGGCCACACATGGCTGGCACGAGCAGAGGCGCCCAGAAGAGGTACATAAATGAGTTGAAGGCCCACAATGGAGGGGAGTTCGTCCCGGAACAGCGTCAATCAAAACAACAAAGATTAGAGAAACAACCAGTCACTTTCACGGAGGAGGACGTGGGCCATGTCCAATTCCCTCATAACGATCCCTTGGTCGTAGCAGTCCAGCTCGCCAACCGGAGAGTAAGAAGGGTGTTAGTGGACAATGGGAGCTCGGTGAATCTCCTATTCCGTTCCACCTTAGAAAAAATGGGTCTGACCGTCTCTGAGCTTAAGGCAACCTCGATGATGCTATATGGTTTTTCAGGAGAAGGGTCAGCAGCGATAGGAACGATCGAGCTGTTGATCACCCTAGGCGACGAGTCCCGAACAGTGTCCAAACTGCTCGAATTCGTAGTCATTGACTGCTCCGCTGCCTACAATGCAATTTTGGGCCGACCAACGCTCGTTGCTTTCGAAGCTATCACGTCCGTCCGGCACCTCGCCATGAAGTTCCCTACTTCGACAGGGGTCTGCACTATCAAGGGCGATCAGCTCGCTTCCAGGGAATGCTACAGCATTTCCATGAAGGGAAAATCTAAACCCGGGCAGGTGGCGATGGCCATTCAGGATGAAGAGGAATCGCAGGGACCCAAGGCGGCCCCTGAGATTGAAAAACCTCGGGTTTCCAAAGACGAAAAGCTCGCCTTAAGCGAGGACATTTACCCCCGAGTAGGCGAGGACAGGTCCGAGCTCCAAGCTATTGAAGATCTCGAAGAGGTAGGCATCGATGAACAAAATCCGTCACGGACGGTGAAGCTCGGAAAGAACCTCTGCGATAGAAGAAAGGCGGATCTGACTGCGTTTCTGAAAAAGAACCTGGACGTATTCGCATGGTCACACGAGGACATGATAGGGATCAGTCCGAGCGTAATCATGCACACGCTCCACCTAGACAAAAGCGTCCCTGCAAAGTCTCAAAAGCAGAGGCGTTTAGGGACAACCCGAGCCGAGGCCCTTGAAGAAGAAGTGGCCCGGCTCAAAAAATGTGGCTTTATCCGCGAAGCCAGATTTCCCATTTGGGTTGCCAATCCCGTATTAGTTCCAAAGCCCAATGGCAAGTGGCGGACCTGTATCGACTTTTCTGACCTGAATAAAGCCTGCCCCAAGGATTGCTTTCCGTTGCCGAGGATCGATCAGCCGGTGGATGCCACGGTGGGGCACGAGCTCATGTCCTTCATGGACGCGTACTCGGGCTACAATCAGATCGCGATGAATCCAGCAGACCAGGATCATACCAGCTTTATGACCCCGACTAATGTCTATTGTTATAAGGTCATGCCGTTCGGTCTTAAGAATGCCGGGGCTACCTACCAAAGGCTGGTAAATAGAATGTTCGCGGATCAGATCGGGAAGAACATGGAAGTGTATGTCGATGATATGCTTGTCAAGTCAAAGACTGCCACCAACCACGTCGCCGACCTGGAAGAATGTTTTAACATACTGCGAGAATATGGCATGAGGCTCAATCCTCAGAAATGCACTTTCGGTGTTGCGTCGGGGAAGTTCTTGGGTTTCATAGTCAATACCCGAAGAATCGAGGCAAATCCCGACAAGATCAGGTCACTGCTCGAGCTTCCATCCCCCAGATCGCGGAAAGATGTCCAAGGCCTCACAGGAAGGGTGGCAGCACTAAACCGGTTCATTTCCAAATCGACCGACAAGTGCCTGCCTTTCTACAACCTGCTCCGCGGAAACAAGAAGTTCGAATGGACAGTAGAATGCGAGGGCGCATTCCTCGACCTAAAAACGCACCTAGCTGAGCCACCTGTGCTATCAAAGCCCAGGGTAGGAGAACCTCTTTTCCTCTACATGGCCGTGACTGAGGACGCAGCTAGTGCCGTTCTGGTGCGAGAAGAGGACCAGGCTCAGAAACCGGTTTATTACATCAGCAAAAGACTCCTCGGAGCTGAGTCAAGGTACCCGTTGATGGAAAAACTGGCGTTCTGCCTAATCACGGCCTCGCGAAAACTTAGGCCATACTTCCAATCCCACTCTGTGCACGTCATGACCGATCAGCCTCTAAGGCAGGTTTTGCAAAAGCCTGAAGCCTCGGGACGCTTGCTAAAGTGGGCGGTCGAACTCAGTCAGTTCGAAATTTTCTATACTCCCCGAACTACCATAAAAAGTCAAGCCTTGGCCGACTTCGTGGCAGAATGCGCGGGATTCCATGAGATCCCATCGGAAGACTCACATCAGCTCACCTCCTCAGGTTCATCGTGGAGGATCTTCGTTGATGGCTCATCTAACGAGAACGGCTCCGGGGCCGGAATCATTCTGATATCCCCAGAGGGGCATAGATTCCATTCGGCGCTGAGGTTCGGGTTCAAGGCATCCAACAACGAGGCAGAGTACGAGGCCTTGTTAGCCGGACTTAGGATAGCTAGCGAGCTAAAGGCAAGCTCTGTCCAATGCTTCAGCGACTCCCAGCTCGTGGTGAATCAGGTCCTAGGCGAGTATCAGGCGCGGGGTCCCAAGATGGCCTCTTATTTGGCTAAGGTAAAATCCGAATTGTCTACGTTTGGGCAAGGGTCGATCGAGCAGATACCTCGGGAGCAGAACGCCAATGCAGATGCTCTCGCCAAGCTCGCCACCTCGGGGGAGGCAGAAACCCTGGGGTTGGTGCCAATTGAGTTCTTGGACAAACCAAGCATAGACGGAGATCGAGCAGATATTGAGATGATTGACATCAGGCCGACCTGGATGACTCCCATTGTTGAGTACCTCGTCGAGGGCAAGTTACCCGAAGGGCGCAACGACGTACGGCGAGTCCTTTATCAAGCTCCGAGATATACGCTAGTCGAGGGGGTGTTGTACCGACGTGGGCATTCATTACCTCTCCTCCGGTGTGTTCTTCCAAGTGAAGCGAAGGCCATCCTGCAGGAAGTTCATGGCGGATTCTGCGGAGATCACACTGGGGGGCAAAGCCTGGCCTTGAAGATCCTTCGGCAGGGTTTTTACTGGCCGACTCTGTCCAAAGACTCGATCTCATATGTAAAAAAGTGCGCAAATGTCAGCGGTTCGCCGCGGTTGCACGAGCGCCCCCGACCGAGCTAAAAATGATATCGTCTCCCTGGCCCTTCGCCATTTGGGGCATAGATCTAATAGGCGCCCTGCCCACCGGAAAGGGCGGGGTCCGTTACGCCGTGGTAGCCATTGACTACTTCACAAAGTGGGCCGAAGCAGAGCCGTTGGCGACAATAACATCGAAAAAGGTGCTAGACTTCGTGGTTAAAAGCATCGTGTGTCGATTTGGCCTACCCAAAAAGATCGTCTCCGACAATGGCACTCAATTTGACAGCGACCTGTTCACCGAATTTTGCGAAAAGCACGGAATTGTGAAAAGCTTCTCATCCGTGGCCTATCCCCAGGCGAACGGCCAAGTCGAAGCTGTCAACAAAACTCTGAAGGCAAGCCTCAAGAAGAGGCTAGATGAGGCAAAGGGGATCTGGCCAGAACAGCTCCCCCAAGTTCTGTGGGCCTATAGGACCTCACATCGGACCCCCACGGGTCACACTCCTTTCTCCCTAACCTTTGGAAGTGAAGCGGTCCTCCCCGTGGAGGTGAAGGTCCTGTCGCACAGGGTCCGGTCCTACGAACAAGACAAGAACCACGAACTCCTATGCCACTCCTTAGACTTGATGGACGAAAGGCGAGAGGATTCACAACTCCAGCTCGCCCATTATCAACAGAAAATCACTCGCTACTTCAACACTAAGGTCAAAAGACGTGCCTTTAGCGTCGGCGATTTGGTCTTGAGGAGAGTTTTCCTGGCCGGGAAAGATCCCAAAGATGGGGTTTTGGGACCAAGCTGGGAAGGACCATACCAGGTCACCGAAGTCATCAAAGAAGGGACGTATAAATTAGCTCGACTTGGTGGAGGGGCGGTCCCGCGGACTTGGAATGCAACCCACCTAAAGAAATATTATCAATAAACATTTGTAAGACCTAGAAGGTCACCTTCCATGTATAAATAAAAATCAAATGTTTCTCGTTATTTGCAAGTGTAATTTTAAAGTAACAACGAAAGGCCCTTTCCCAGTTACTTGGGGGGCATATGGTACCTGGATATATCCAGGTCTCCTTAACGACTTAGGTGTTAATTTTTATCTACGGATAAGAGTCATCACAAACTAAGTCCTATCCTGGTCTTAACCGGGTCATAAAACTTAGAAGTTAACAAAAATTTGTTGACCGTGGTTCTTCTTTAAAAGAGCCCGGGATACGGATAAAAGTTGACGCGATCTAAGTTTTTTCAAAATAAGTTCCTGGTCTTAACCAGGTCATAAAACTTAGAAGTTAACAAAAATTTGTTGACCGTGGTTCTTCTTTAAAAGAGCCCGGGATACGGATAAAAGTTGACGCGATCTAAGTTTTTTCAAAATAAGTTCCTGGTCTTAACCGGGTCATAAAACTTAGAAGTTAACAAAAATTTGTTGACCGTGGTTCTTCTTTAAAGAGCCCGGGATACGGATAAAAGTTAACGCGATCTAAGTTTTTTCAAAATAAGTTCCTGGTCTTAACCAGGTCATAAAACTTAGAAGTTAGCTAAAATTTGTTGACCGTGGTTCTTCTTTAAAAGAGCCCGGGATACGGATAAAAGTTGACACGATCTGAGTTTTTTCAAAATAAGTTCCTGGTCTTAACCAGGTCGGAAAACTTAGAAGTTAGCTAAAATTTGTTAACCGTGGTTCTTCTTTAAAAGAGCCCGGGATACGGATAAAAGTTGACGCGATCTGAGTTTTTTCAAAATAAGTTCCTGGTCTTAACCAGGTCATAAAGCTTAAAAGTTAACTAAAATTTGTTGAACGCGGATCTTCTTTGGAGAGCCCGGGACACGAATAATGTTAACTTGAACCAAGTCATAAAAATAAAAAGATAAATTGTGACCAAATGCATACAAGTATGTATATAAAACTGGCTGAGCAAAATGTCTCGAGGCGGAAATGCCCCACACCAAAAGAGAATTACAATAAAAAAAAAATGCTCAAAGTGCGTAAACGAGGAGCATCCTAAGCCCCATCAGCTGGCCCTTTGGAGGTCGCGGTCTCGCCCTGTTCCGCCGCGGCAGAAGCCTCTCCAGTCTCCGAAGGAGGAGCCTCCTTATTCAGGCGGGCTTGAAGCCGCGGCAACAGGAATACCCAGAGGTCCGGCGGCATGAAGGAGAAGTCCGCGTCTGGATTGTGGGACCAGCAGTGATAGAATAGGTCATGTAAGGACTGCTCCGACACGACCCGCTCGTCTTTCAGGGCGGCCTGGGAGGCCTGGACTTCGGCCTTCGCCACCTCAAGGTCTGCCCGCGATGCGGCCAGGGAGTTTTTAAGCTCTAGGTTCTCGGAGCGAAGCTTCTCTAGCTCGGATGCGGCCAGGGAGCGTTTAAGCTCTTGGTTCTCCGAGCGGACCTTCTCTAGCTCGGCTTTGGAGGCCGCCAGAGCATCTCTCGCCTCCTGAGACTCCTGGAGGGCAGTCTGGCGGTCTGCTTCCAAACCCTCGAGCTGGGCCTTGGTCCTAACGATGCCTCTATAGGCGGCAGCCATGCCCTGCAAAAAAAAAAAGAATGATAAATTAGCAAACTGGAAGGAAAAAGGCGGCGTGTGAGTGTCAAAGCCTTAGAAGAAGGGGGCACTTTACCGTTAAAGTCATGTCCATAGCAGATTCTATAACTCGGACCGGGCTCGTTGTTTCGATGGCCCGGACCTCCTTCTCCCTGATATTGTAATAGTGGCTGACGGCGTAGCTGGCCGACTCATACACCGTACCCCGGAATGCTTCGGGCATCTTCTCCAGAGCCCGGGGGTCGACCGCGATACGCACGTCCGGGGCTGCCGCGGCCAGATTCCCGACCTCTATTACCCCGTCCTGGGCGGCCAGTGGAGATCGTTGGGATGGCGGATGCATGAGTCCTGTCCTGGCGACATGGAGGTTCGCCCCCGCGACCTGGGATGGCGGGTCTCTCTCCTTCTCCGTAGCTGGGGATTTGGTGGAGGCCCCGGTCGAGCTCTTGGACTCGCGAAGCCTCTTTAACCTCGGCCCCGCTGGGGGATTCCCACCGAACACAACGCCCCGCAGACTATTCCCGGGCTGAGACATCTCTTCTGCCAAAGAGCAAAAAAACACGGTTATTAGCAATCATACAGAAATAAAGACAAAAGGTCCAAAGGCAATAAGAAAGCAAATACTAAGGGAGCCCTACCCCCCGAGCTGGAAGAGCCTAGGACGATTATCTCACGAACTGGCGAAGGTTCTAGGTCCGGTTCTGAATCGGGGCTGGACTCTTCTACGTACTGCCTAATCCCCGGAGCATAGACGCCCCTCTGGAGCGCAGGCCACGAGCGTAAATTGGTCCCGTACTCCTCAAAAATGGCCGACCTAAAGGCTAGGGTATTATCTACTACTACGGTACCCTTGGGCCGACTCTCTTGGTTGTCCAGCACGAGCTGGTCAACGCAGTGGAGTAGGAGCGTGTCCAGGTTCGGATTCCTTGGGTGACGATGGACGAGCTGCCTAGGGTTGAACCTAACCAGCCGGGGGTCTGCAGTGGCCCTATCTACGTTCTTAAATAAGTAAGAGTTACCTTGACCGGAAGGACCCGCGGCTGCTCCGGATTGGGCCCTCTCCTCGCTCATCCCCTGGGCGACCTCCAAGCTCCTCTTCCTGTTCCTCACCAGAGGAACTTCCTCGCCTTCGTCATCTGCGACCTCCTCCACGACGATCGGCCTGTTGTCGCGGGCTGGGGGAAGACCCCGGGGCCTTTTCAAATTCAAAGTCTGATTTGGGAAAATCAGCTTGCAGAATACCATCGCCTCGTCCGTCACGAGCACGCGGTAGTCTTTCTCACTGGGGGGCAGGTTCGCCAGTGTATCGTATTGACCCCGAGGGTCACAGACTTTTCGGTCCTCGAGTAGATGGCTGCAAGGTTGGTTGAAATCAGAATTGGAATAAGGGACGAGCTAAAATAAGATAACCGTTAAAAGGCGAGCTAAATGGAGGATTACTTACGAGGGCGGTTGAAATAATGATGATCGCAGTTTCGGAACCCAGTAGACATAAAAAATTGGTCTTTGAAGTCGTTTGGATGGCTCGGCAGCTCGATCACTGCTGCTGTGTTAGGGAAGCGGGTTAAGTAATAGAACCCGTCGCCTCGCCCCCGCTGGTCCGGGCTGACTTTGAGGCAGAAGAAATATAGGATATCAGCAGGAGTGGGGACCTCCCACTCATGCTTTTGGAACAAATACCTCAGTCCCGCCAGCAGACGGTATGAATTGGGGGGGGAGCTGAAATGGGGCCAACCCCACATAGTTCAGAAAATCAGCAAAATACTGATCCAGGGGGAGGAAGGCCCCTGCCTTGAAGTGTTCCCCGCTCCAGGCCGCGAACGACTCGTCGAGCGGCGTGCAGCTCCTCTCCCCATCCGCAGCAGGTCGGGCGATCACGGAGGTCTTCCCCAGAGGAATGTTGTGGTTAAGGAAGATTTTGGTGATCTTTGCCTGGCTGGTTATCTTCGAGACGATTCTCTCCGCCTCGAAAAACGCGTCAGGAACCACCTCGGCCTGCTTCTCCACCGCCGGCCCAAAGTGAGGAATTGGCGAGCTGGTCACCACCGCTTTTCCTTTATCCTTCTGGGAGGCCGAACTTCCCACATTCTTCTGTGGCAGATTTCTCTTTGGAGCCATCTGGTCGCCTATCGAACAAAAGAAAACACTTTAGAAAAGGCGACCCAAGCAGGAGAGTGAAGCAAGTATTAAGTGCACGAGCTGGGGTAAGCCCAGCCCGTGGAGAGTGGTGTCACGCGTTCCAAGGAACACGCGCCTATGCCCTCAACAGATCCCAGATTACTCGGAATTCGTGTGTCAGATGGCTCAGAGTAAAAAATTGCCTTGGGGGGAAAGTTTCAATAGGCAAGGCGTGGCAAAACCGCTTTTAAGGCGTATTCCCTAAGCTACCCGGTTTTTGCACCCAAGATTCTTAAGGATCCTACCCAGAAATTGTTCCTAAGAGAGAATCATGGAACCCATATTCTAAGGCGATGTCCCATGGCAAGCGTGCCCTAATCTAAGTAGGGCCATCACCCTCCATATCCGCGCGACCTAGAAAACCTCTGCATGTGGCTACAGTAAAATTTTTTACCTAGGCTACAGTGGCATGCTTTCAAAAATAAGCAGGGACAGAAGACTTACAGTATATGGTTGGATGGTGAGCGAGGTTGCTGCGCTGGTAGGAGCTTCGTTGGCACAGTAGTCTCCAAGGCCTTGAAGGAACTCGCACGCTTAAGCTTCGTGAACGGAGAAGATGAAAGCGGTGGAAATGAGGGTTTTGTTCTTCGGAAGGTCAGAGAGAAAAGAAGGAAATTTGAGAGGTTCTGAATGGTAAGGTGGCCCGTGCGTGGGATGACCACCCCCTTTTTATACAAGGGAGGATCACGTGTAAAAGGCTCCTGGGAGACCCTCCACTCGAAATGTGAAACGACGGCTGGACAGTAGGCTAGGCCATTTAATGCGGTTCTCGTAGAGTGTACCGTCGCCACCCACGGCGTTCCACGTATCAGACGCATGCGAAAAGCATGGAATGCGAAGGGTTGTGGGAGAAGTCTAAAAGCCCCTACTGTGGTCTCCCATATCTGACGTCATGGACCACGAGCAGGAGCTTGGGGGGCAGATGTACGCCCTGGTTTTCCCACGGGCTGTTTAGCAGGACGAGCCTCGGACTAAACCTGATTTAGCCCGAGGCTCCCACAGGCCAGAGGCTTTATCTTCAGGACGGGCCCTTTCTAGCTCGAGGGGGTCCTGTTTCCAGCTCCCTCTTGTTGCACCAGGATCTGGGAACAACATCCGGCGACCACTGACGGATCAGCTCGGGTTATGGATTGCTCCGGCAGCGAGCTTCTCAGGAAGCTCTGACCCTATGGGAAGTCAACACGCAAGATAAACGTGCATAATCCTGCCATAACGTGTCCGATATCCCCCTGACTTCTCGGACACGCAGCAGGAACGTGCGTATTCAGACACCCACGGACGGGTTGGGCCGTGCGGCCCATTGTCTCCTTCCATACTGATTAGACCACACTTGTGTGTCAGGTTTAGGAATTAATCATGAATATCACAGACTTGATATGACAAATGGAAAGGTCACGGGATGACCTCCCTACCAATTTCCAAGTGCCTTCTCCTATAAATATGGAGACCCTGGGAATTGATAGGGGTTGGAAAAAATAGTCTTGTAAGAACTATATATTTCGATAACCAATTACCCAGAAAAGATCAATAATATTGACTAGTGGAGTAGAAGGATTTTAACCTTCGAACCACTTAAAAACGTGTTTAGGGTCACCTAGTTCTTTTCACAAAGATTTCATATCTGCGGCGGTTTTACTTTTAAGTACTAATCTCTTTCTCTTCTTCTCTTAATTATCCGTTGCCGAAGAACCGCGTCAACAGTACCAAATGAGTAGATTCCCTTATATATATAAATATATATATGGAAGACTTCTCAATCGTTACTATCAATAGATGAATACTAATAATTATGATTATGTGGCAACATAGTGACCCTGTATAGCAAGTCACCAACAATTAAAGATTTTTTTTCTACATTAATTTTAAATTTTCATATATAATGCTTAAATAAGATTTTTAAAATTTTTTAATTTAATAAATATGTGACCACCATGTAATCAGGTAGTCTTTCAAAAAATTTAAAGAAATCATATTTTATTTTTAGAAATATTAATTAACAACTATAAATATGGAGTATTGATCTTAATCTAATGGTTAATATTAAAGTAACCATTAAGAGTGTCCCCCATATATATATATATATAATATGATAACGTTTTTAAACATAAATGATAATTTTTTTAATAAACATTAAGATTATGTGTTATTATTATAATGATATTTTATAATATTTAAATTTATATTAATATAAGCATTAAATATCTAGTTTTTTATTAAATATTATTATAATATTTTATAATATTTGAATTCATATTAATATAATAATTAAATATCTAGTATTGTATTATATATTATTATAATAATGATATTTTATAACATTTGAATTTGAATTTGAATTTATATTAATATAATTATTATATTTGTAGTCTTATATTAAATATTATTATAATAATAATATTTTATAACATTTGAATTTAAATTTATATTAATATAAGTAATAAATATATATTTTTTTTGTAATTAGATTTAAAGGTATATTCCGCTAAATAGTTAAAATATTCTGTTAAATATTTAGAATATTTCGTTAAAAGTTTACAAAACAAACCGTTAAAACCAAAAAAATTCGTTATCGACATATTTTTTATATAGAAGAGATTTATATTTTTTTGATGTGTGACAAAATAAAAAAGATCCTTGAAAAAAAAAAGGATTTTAATTAAAATAGTTAGTCGTTAAAGTTAATTTTTTCATTTTAGGTTTGAACAACTTTTCAACCTTTATATCACAAAAATGATTTTCCGAGCAAGTTGTCATCTATATATTTATATAAAGGAAAGTTCCAAATAGGTGATGTGACATTCTAAACTTACTTCAAAGTACTTTTTCTATTTTCTCATTTAATTTTTTTTTTTTAATTTATGATTATTAGTTAATATTAAACAATTATCGTAATTAAATATCAAATCAAATTTGAATTCAAATTATATATCGTATAAATAAAAAGGTTAAATATATCAAATTAGAATTCCAATTTAAACTATATATGTTGTTAAGATATATTTTTTAAAACTATTTACGTTTTAATAATTAAATTATTATTATATAGTTAGTATTATTAAAATTAATTTACGTCTATTTTAAAGTTTATAATTAGATATTTTAGTTTTTTTCTTTCATTATTAACTAATAATCATAAATTAAAAAAAATTAAAAAATGTGAAAAAAATGAGAAAATAGAAAAAAGTGCTTTGAAGCAATTTAAAATTAATTTACTTTTATTATAAACTTTATAATTAGATATTTTAGTTTTTTTTCTTTAATTATCTATATATTTATATAAATGAGAGCTCCAAGGAAGTAATGTGTCACTCTAATTTAATTATTTAAACGTAAATAATTTTATAAAAATATATCTTAACAACATATATAGTTTAAATTTGAATTCTAATTTGATTTATTTGATCTTTTTATTTAAACGATATGTAGTTTGAATTCAAATTTGATTTGATATTTATTTACGATAATTGTTTAATAAAATTATTGTTTACCGAGTTTTTCAGAAACTAGAATTATAAAAGATTAGAGAGCTTAAAAGAAAGGATTTAGGAAATGCAAATAAGGTTTTTACGTAGTTGGGGCGTTAATGAGTCTTAGTCCACAAGTCAGTTGTATTAGAGCTTAGAGAGCTTTTGAAAATGGAGTTTTCTGCAAGTTCGAGCAGAGTAATTGTTTACAAGAAAAATCTGGGGATCCCCTCTCCAATGCGCCACTATTCATACTTATAGGCAGGCGAGTGCACTGGGCTTGGGTAGGGCAAGTCCGGGCCCTATAAGGGTGTAAATATTATTTGTCCTCTGATGGAGGCTCAATACAAAGGATTGAAATGTAAAACATAAATTAACCAAGGCCCATTGGGCCAGCCCAAACACGATCGCATTATAAGAATTGCGACAAACTGATGTTTTAGTCTTGGTGTCATGGGCTACGAGGTAGATTCAGGGGACAAGATTTGTCAGTGTAGTGGCAGCACAGTTCTGAACCAACATCGTACATTCCCAAGATAGCCTCCTCTGCAGGTTACTTATGGGGACATAGCTCCACGCTTCTTGGTATGATGTTAGTATTGGGGATACTTTACCACGCCAAACTCGGCCAACTGACCCAGGTTCGTGTACCAACATCCCCCTCCATTTACCAGGGTCCCAGTCCGTTTACCAGGACTCAGGTTCATCCACAACGATCCCGGCCTAATCTCAGACTTGGAAGCCGCGACCTCTTTTACCGCATCTCAGGAGACATCCCGGTACGCGGTCCCGGGTTTATACAACCTGCCTCGGCGATGGTCCCGGCTTACACTCCCGGATGCCCTTTCAGCCTTGTCGAGACTTGGGTTGCCAATATTCGTTTGCTCTTCGTCTAATAGGCCCGATCTAGGCTTTAACTCCTTGGAAGACGGCCCATGGACTTAGAGTGTGGATCCGTACATTTTGGAAGAAACGGGGATAACAATTATAAATATAATATTAAACGCCATTTTTTCTCTTTTTTTATTCCATTTTTCTAATTTATGACTATTAATTAATTAAGGAAAAACTCAATTTATTTTCCCTTTTCACATTTTTATTTTAATAATAATTATAAGGATAAATATCATCTTGGCCCCTATGTTGTGCAAAATTTATGGATCAGACATTTTGTTTTGTTAAATGACAATTCAGAATCTGTGTTTTGCAAACTGGAATGAAATAATTCTTTGAGCCCGATTTTGGTTAAAGTAATTTCAAATATAAAATCAATTGTTGGGTTCTTAAGGTTACGATGGGTTCAAAAGAACAGAAAATGTGGCTAAGGAAAAGAGAGAGAAATATTATATTTAAAATTATTTTTACTAAAATCGGGTTTAAGGTTTTATTTTGTTCTATTTTGCAAAACCAAGGATCCAAATTATCCTTTAACAAAGCAAGGGGTCAAATCAATAACTTTTGCACAACACAGGACCCAAAATACTATTTACTCTAATTATAATAGATATAAATTAAAAATATGTATATAATAAGGCAGAAAATGCTAGTTTGGCCTCTGTGTTTTGCCTGAATACTCGATCGACCATTGTGTTTTGTTAAATGACGATTCAAATCCTCTCTTTTGCAAAATTGATCAATATAGTATCTTGAGCCCAATTTTGGTAAAATATTTTTTCAATATGACCAAAATACCCTCAAGTTTTTTAATAAATTAATTAAAAGTAAATTTTATTATAAAAAACAAATTAAAATTATTTTAAAATAAATAAAACAATTAAAATATATTAAAAACCAAAATAAAAAAAATCCCAATTAAAATTAAACCAAACTATTTCTCTATTTTCGTAACACTAAATTTATAATCTAACACAACCTTAATTCTCCAATCTTCATCTTGCCTTTTCTTCTTTTTCTTCTATTGGTTGGGCGACGAACTCACAGGCACAGGCAGAATGAAGGTTGGGCAACGGGCTCACGGAGGGAGAGCTGGATCAGGCTTGGTCGTGAGGGGTCGAGGGTTTCTTGAGGGTTATGCGATGAGTGTCTTCAACGGGGGTGCTTTAAAACTCACAGGGTCTTCAACAGAGTTACATCGACCATGGAGTTGGGAAAAGAACTCGGTTGAAGGGTCCGACGAACGATGCTTTAGATCTCACAGGGATGCGTCTGGGCAGCTTCACGACTGTTGGGATCTAGGAGCAACTTCGCAATTGGAGGAGGGAGGCCGAAGGTGGAGGTGGCGATCTGTGCAGCTTCACGATCTATGGGGATCTAGGAGCAGCTTCGCGATTGGAGGAGGGAGGCCGGAGGTGGAGGTGGAGGTGGGGATCTGTGCAGCTTCACAATAATAGTAAACAAATTTTTGGATATTTGAACATATCTCAGATCTGATTTTGAATTTTTGTATTATTACACCCAGATTTCGAGCCTTGGGAATTGTGATCTCGAAAGCTGGATTCGTCAGGTGTGAGCTCGCAATATCTAGAATACGTGTTCACAACCTAGGCGCCGAACCTTCATAGTTGGTGGCAACCTCGAAGATGGGTGACCTCGAAGTCCTTATAAGCAAAAAAGACAGACATCGGAAGGCGTCCATTTCGGGTGACCTCGGATGAAGAGGTCCGAGCCTGACATGAGTGTAAGCTCGAAACAATGTGGTCTTGGAGAAAATAATATAACTTGTAAGTTACTCAGAGACCTATACTGGCATGATGTTGATGATGCTAATTGCTGATTTCGAACAGCTTAATGAGTCGTTTTGATCATGTGCTACTCTATGTTATTTTGATTGCCTAAAACTCTGTTTTGTGCTTTCACACGCTCTTTTATATTTGGTTTGTATTTTGGATGTTTAAGACTCTCTTTACTGTTTGATCAAACTATTATCAGTTGCATACTTAATCTTTTGTTTTACATTGTTTTTGTCATTGACCATAATTTCTCAAGGGGGAGAATGTAAGGACCAATATTTTGTGTATGACAAATTAGGTTCAGTTGCGTCTGGAATGGGCTTTTGTTATGTCTGGAGTATATTCGTTTTTAGTTAAAGTCCACGTCAGCATGTGTGTAAAGCAAGACTGTTAGTGAGTTACAGCTGTTAGTTAGTTCGGGATTATACCTAATTGCAGCCAAGGATATATATTGGGCTGGTTAATTAGTTATAACCAACTCTCTTTGTTCGAAAGATTGGATTTGGTGTTTTTGCTCTGTTTTTCTTTCTTCTTCTTCCATTGATTTTTGCAGGTGTTGGCAAGAAACTCCATTGAAGATGGTTGAAATTTTCTGTGCAAGCACTGGAATCAAGCCGTGATTGCTGAAGGAGTTCAGCTGGGTCTTGATGCTATAGATCCGAAGGTTTTCGGGTTTAAGACACTGTTGAAGGGAGTTCAACATTGAAGCAAGGGGATCTTGCGTTAATAACCAAGGGATTTGGTTGATTAGGGTAAATAGCTTCATTGTATATTGAGATAGTTTGTATAGATTTTACATATTGAATCTTGAACTGGTTTATGTAAAATTACTTCTGAATATAGTGAGAGTTTTTACCTTGGTTCAGGGAACCCAAGCACTAGTCGGCTGAAATGTGTTTTCAGTGCAGATGAAGCTTGTAATTGCTGTGTATCAATTCTTATAACTGTTTAGTTAATATACAAGCATAAATCAAGATAAAGATTGTAAAACTGAAAAGATAGGCTAAAACTTAGGTGTTTCAATTGGTATCAGAGACAGGTTTCTCTAATTTTTCTTTCTTTCGATCCTCCTATCCTTTCTGTACTGAGATTGAGTTTTGATTTGTGTTCGTGTAACTCGCAATTTTTTTCTGGGTCCTCCAGTTGACACTGACCCCCTCTGAGTTCCGACTCTGGGAATATATTGTCTTTTGTTTTTGTTCAATTGTGTGTACAGAATGGAGATGTTCAGAGAATGAGGTTCTACATCTCGACCCCCAATGCTTGAAGGGGAAAATTATCCTTACTGGAAGACCAAAATGCGTGCATTCTTGAGAGCTGTAGATGAACGAGTGTGGATGGCTGTTGAAGATGGATGGAAGTGTCCAACCGTTGTTGAAGATGAGGTTGTTAAGCCTAAGCAAATGAGTCTGTGGACTAAAGAAGAGATGGAAAGGGCCAATTTTAATTCAAAGGCTATGCATGCTCTCTTTAATGCAGTTTCTACAAATCAGCTGAAAGTCATAGCCAATTGCGAAATTGCCAAAGAAGCTTGGGAGAAACTGAGAATAAAGAATGAAGGAACTGATGCTGTAAAGAAGTCCAGACTAAGGGCTTTGGCAAAAGCATTTGAAAATCTGTCTATGGAGGAGGAAGAAACTGTAGCGGAGTTCCATGCCAAATTGTGCGATATCTCAAATGAATCTTATGCACTTGGAAAGACTTATTCAAATGCAAAACTGGTTCGCAAGGTTCTTGGAGTTCTGCCTCGGAAGTTCATGTCAAAGGTTACCTCTATCGAAGAAATGAGAAATGTCGAGGAACTTGATCTTGATGAGTTAATTGGGTCACTGTAGAACTATGAAATGAGTCTCACTCGGTGGAAGAAAGGCAAGAAGCAGAAAGATCCTGAAAAAGAAAAAGCTGATAATAGTCTTGCATTTGTGCATAAAGAGGAAAAGAAGTTGATCTCAGATGCATCTGAGGGTTTCACTGATGAGACTTTAGCGCTGCTGACCAAGAATTATGCAAAGTTCTTGAAGAAGAATTACAAGAAAAACTTTCCAGGAGGAAAAGAGAATGGTCTCAGAAGAAACTTTGGTGGAAACAATAACCAAACTCAGCAATTTGGCGACAAGAAAAATAGGGGAATACGGTGTCGAGAATGTGACGGATTTGGACATATTCAAGCTGAGTGTGCCAACACTCTTAAGAAGAAGAAAGCCTTAGCAGCTACATGGAGTGATAGTGATGAAGAAAAGAGCTCCACTTCAAGTGACAAGTCTGATGAAGAGAAACAGGTGGTGGCTTTTGTGGCAAAGAGTCATCAATCAATGTGTTTAGAGGAAGACGAAAACTCAAGCTCAAAAGATGAGGACAGCAATGGGAGACATCATGCATATGAGGAGATGTTCGCTCAATGGGAGTATATGGCTAAACAAATCAAAGGTCTCACTAGTGCCAAACAACAACTTGAATTTGAGAAGGATGAGTTGGAGGACACTATTAAAAAGCTCACAGAACAGCTTGATGGGAAGGACAGTGAGATTTACAAGCTGACTGCAGAGTTAATAAGGGCTAAACAATCTCTTGAGTTTATCCCTCCAGGAACTGCTGCAATTAACCACACCTTGCAGTTACAAAAATCTTATGGAGATCGAACATCCATTGGGTACAAAATGCTTTACAAGAAAGGGGAGAATTTAGGAATTAATGATCCCTCTTCGTCCAAGAACAAGGAAGATAAGACTCCTGATGACTCTGTGCACAATACTTTCAGTCCTGATTTTCCAGATTCCACTAAACGGATCAGTGTCTCATCTGGACCCATCAAGTTGAATTTCGAAGGAAGGAAGCCTATCCTGGATGGTCAGATTCACCAAGAAAGATTTGTTCCCATTTGTCATTTTTGTAACAAAAGAGGACATATTAGACCCAGATGCTACAAGTTGCAGGCATATTTGAAAGCTATGATCGATCGTCCGAATAACTTTCCGCAATTGAATCGATTTACAGGAAAGTTGTCATCTAGTGAGTGGAAACCAAAATCTGATCTTAACAAGAGTGTTGCATTAGTTGCCCACACCTCTCTTTCAGCTTTTCAAGAAGACCAATGGTACTTCGACAGTGGATGTTCTCGCCATATGACCGGCAACAGAAATGTGCTGGTAAACTATAAAGAAGGAAAGGAGGGAGCTGTGACTTTTGGTGATGGGAACAAGGGTCAGATATTTGGAAAAGGTGATCTGGTGCTAAACGGAGTAGCTCCATTGACTGAGGTGTTGTACGTCAAAGGTCTCAAGGCAAATCTTATTAGCATCAGCCAACTCTGTGACAATGACTTCACTCTAAGTTTCTCTAAAACTCACTGTCATGTTGTAACTAATGGGTGCTCAGTCTTGACAGGTAATAGAACCAGCGACAACTGCTATGCACTAAGCAATCAAGTCTTATGCAACAGATCTTTTCTTGATAAGCCAGACCTGTGGCACTATAGACTGGGTCACTTGAACTTTAGAGACTTGAAGAGAATTGTGAAACTACAAGCTGTTCGAGGGATCCCAGAGATGAAAGTCACTAGAGATAGGCTGTATGGACCTTGCCAACTTGGAAAACAGACAAAAGCATCACATCCTCCTGTAAACATGCTTCTCACCTCTCGTGTGCTGGAGTTCTGGATTTAATGGGACCCATGCAGAATGAAAGTCTAAGTGGTAAACGATTTGTCATGGTTCTTGTTGATGATTACTCTAGGTACGCTTGGGTCGATTTCCTCAAAGAAAAGTCAGAAACTTTTGGTCTCTTTTCAGCCTTAGTTCTCAGACTCCAAAATGAAAAGGAATCTAAAATTGGGAAAGTCTATCGACTTCGAAGTGACCATGGAAAGGAGTTTGAAAACACTGTGTTTTCCGATTTCTGCGATCAGTTAGGAATAAAACATGAGTTTTCAGCTCCAAAAACCCCTCAACAGAATGGGGTTGTTGAAAGGAAGAACAGAACCCTGCAGGAAATGGCTCGGGTAATGATGCATGATAAGAACATTTCTAAGCGTTTTTGGGTTGAAGCAATTAATACTGCCTGTTATATCTGCAATCGGGTTCATCTGAGAACTGGCACGACATAGACTGCCTATGAGCTTTAGAAAGGAAGGACTCCTAATGTCAGTCATATGCACATTTTTGGATGTGTGTGCTATGTCTTAAATGATCGAGAACATTTAGGAAAATTTGATCCAAGGAATGATGAAGGAGTGTTTCTTGGGTATTACCTTAATAGTCGTGCCTATCGTGTGTTCAACAAAAGAACTCGTTCAGTAGTTGAGTCCATCAATGTTCGATTTGATGACTTGGAAAATTCTGAAGAACCAGTGGCAGATGATGAAACTCCAGTCTTAACTACACCTGTTCCAGTCACAGCTAGCCAAAGTCAAATGGTTCCTGACACTCCATCTGGGTCACTTCATACTGAACCAACTGCATCAGAGGAACAAGAAGCCGGTCCTAGCGGCTCACGGTGTGATGAGGAAGCTACTAGTGTTCTGCAAAAGGAATCTCAACATGCGAAACTGTATAAAAATGGACCCCCTGCCTGGATTCAGAAGGCTCATCCCCCTGATATTGTTATTGGAAATCCAAATGCTACCATGGTCACCAGGAGAAAATTACAAAATCTGATTGCCTTCGCCTGCTACTTATCTCAGATTGAGCCAAAAAGTGCCAAGGATGCTCTTTTAGATGAGTTCTGGCTTGCTGCCATGCAAGATGAACTGTTCCAATTCAAACGAAATGATGTGTGGACCCTAGTTCCCTTACCTGAGGGAGCTAATGTTGTTGGAACTAAATGGATTTTCAAGAACAAATCAGATGAGTTTGGCACTGTCATAAGAAATAAGGCAAGGTTATTTGCACAAGGCTACAATCAGGTGGAAGGAGTGGACTTTGAAGAAACCTTTGCCCCAGTTGCACGGTTGGAATCTATTCGGTTACTTCTTGCAATTTCATGCCATCTGAGAATCTAATTACATCAAATGGATGTAAAAAGTGTGTTTCTGAATGGTATTCTCCAAGAGGAAGTTTATGTGAAACAACCTCAAGGTTTTGAGGATCCTCAGTTCCCTGACTATGTTTTCCACCTGAAAAAGGCCCTATATGGGTTAAAGCAAGCTCCTCGCGCATGGTATGACAGACTTACTGCCTATCTTCTGTCCAATGGATTCACCTGTGGTAGTGCAGATAATACCCTCTTTATCAGGTATCTCACTGATGGAATATTTGTTGCACAGATATATGTGGATGACATAATTTTTGGGTCAACTTGTGAGAGTGAGGTTACTAGGTTTGTAGATCTTATGCAAAGTGAGTTTGAGATGAGTCTAATCGGAGATCTATCTTATTTTCTAGGACTTCAGATTAAGCAATCAGATCAGGGAATGTTTATTTCTCAGTCTAAGTATACCAAGTCCATGTTAGAAAAATTTGGTTTCACTCAGGTCAAACATGCACGCACTCCTATAGGCACTACCTCTAAACTCAACAAAGATGAATCTGGGGACCCGGTAGATCAAACCCTGTATCGTAGCATGATAGGCAGCCTGTTGTATCTCACAGCTAGTCGTCCTGATATTTCCTTTAGTGTTGGTCTATGTGCCCGTTATCAAGCCAATCCTAAACAGTCTCATCTTACTGCTGTTAAACGTATTTTTAAATATCTTGCAGGGACTATCGAATTTGGTTTATGGTATTCATGTGATACAAATATGTCCCTGGTAGGGTATAGTGACTCTGACTGGGCAGGATCTCTAGATGATAGGAAAAGTACTTTTGGGGGTTGTTTCTATATTGGGAACAATTTGGTGTCTTGGTTTAGCAAGAAACAACATTCTATTTCACTCTCCACTGCTGAAGTAGAGTACATTGCGGCTGGCAGCTGTTGTACTCAGCTCATCTGGCTCAACAAGATGCTCACTCATTATGGTTATCCCCAAAAGTCATTGACCCTATTTTGTGATAGCACAAGTGCCATTAACATTTCCAAAAACCCAGTTCAACATTCAAGGACCAAACACATTGACATACGTTATCATTTCATTAGAAACATGGTTGAGTCTAAATTGCTAACAATTTCTCATGTTTCCACTAATGCCCAGTTAGCAGATTTGTTTACAAAAGCTCTTGATACTCAAACTTATGCACATCTCCGAACCAGCATTGGTCTCTGTATCATCTGAGAGGTTCGGTGTTTCGTCTGGTCATATTTTTTTTCATGCTTTACCAAATTTTATTTTTCCTAAGTCTGTGTGAAGTACTTGTATCTTGATCACTGTTTCTTAATCACACCATTTTTTCCCAAGATTTAGAATTGAGCCCTTATTTTCTCCAGCTCAAAAGGCTACCATTATTGGATGCAATGGGAAGAGCTTCCTTTGTACCATCTTATGCCCTGAGGAGTTTGCTCCTCCTCTTGGTGTTTGATGAGCAAAATAAAAATAAAAGGAGACGGCTACATCTCTGATGATGAGTGAAAACCAGTGCTGGGTATTTGGAAAACTCAGAGTGTTTGTTGTCAAAAGAGGATTTATTAAAAAAAAAGGGGGAAGTTTTTAGATTCATGTTGAGTGAGTGGACCACTTAATAATTTTGGTCCACATGAGGTCTTTTTGCACACACAAATGAAAATAATGGCTCAAATCTCTTGGTAAGAAAAATTTGTGTGTTTAGGCAGTGTTCTTTCCGCATGTATATATCACACTTTTTTCCCATTTTTTTTGGTAAGCATGTTGTGTATTTTTTGATCAGATATCTTAATCCATGTTGAGCTTATCAGAGTTGTTGTTCGTAAATCTATTCTGCCATTTCAGTGTGCATATTTTTTTTATGTTGGCTGTTTGGATTCTATTCCTGTCTTTTATTCTTTTATTTAAAAAAAAAATGTCAGTTTTGGTCCTTCATATATTAGTGTGGGTTATTTTTTTAATGGGCTTTGTCATTCTTTGTGCACGGTCACTTTCTTTTAAGGGAATTTCTAAAGTCTTTCTATAAATATAACATCCCTTGAGCTTGTGTGAGTTGTGTTTACAGTGGTCCAATTGCAGAAACCCTAAACAATTCGGCATTATGAAGCAAAGAGCCAATCGCCGTCGTTCCCGTCTCCGGTCTTCTCCTATCGCCGATGTGCCGGTCTCTCCTTCTCCGGAGGTGGCTATCTCATCCTCTGTGGATGCATCCACTACAACAAAAAAGGTCATTTGCGTCAGTTTATAACTGCCACAATTGATTTTTTGCGTCAGTTTGATATGTGACGCAATTGCCGATGACGCAAACCAGAGTGTCATTTGCGTCAGTGGGACACTGCCACAAATGTTAAAAATGAGTATTTTTTGCGTCAGTTGGGCACTGTCACGTAAAGTATTAACCAGGGAATTGCAAATGTTTATGCCAATTTCCCTGGCCTATTTTGATAAAAAAAAATCAGCACCAGAAATAGAAAAACAGCAGTATGAATAGAAAAACAACAGTATAATTTTTTTAAAACATTTATCTAGAGTTAACATTTGTGATCAAAACTATAAAAGTAATTCAGATATCAAAGTTAATATATGTACTCTTGTGTGTTCTAAATTTCTAAGTATTAAACCTACTTAAACTAAAATTTCCTCACCAACTTGCTCAAATTACTAAACCTTACAAAAAATTGGGCAGCATTTATCTTATTTCTATCATATTTCCCAAAATTTAAATAAACCTATATTCATCACATAAATACAAAAAATCAAGTAATCAATCAAACATGCACAATTACAACCTTATATCACCGCAACACACAGTCCCAGATCCTATCTCCACTATTTTATAATTCGTACATTCTACTAAGTTCAATATCTTAATTATACATTAAGGTTTAAAATATTACCTCTAATATAAAATCCTCGAAAGCTTGATCTCACCAACAAAGTTGTCAACAAAATACCTACTCAAATATAACAATAAACAAAAAAATAATAAAAAAGTTAGCAAAATATAAAGAAAAATATATTAAAGCTATATTGTAACTAAATAAACAATAAAGTGCTTAAAGAAAACAAATAATTTGTTATATGTACTCATTTATATACTTAAACCCGAAATAAAGTTTTTTTTTTTTTTTTAAAAGTTAACAAATCACATAAAGAAAAATTGACTATAAATATCCTAACTAAATCAATAATAAAATATAACTTAAAAAAAACAAACAATTTTAATATATACATATTTAACCAATTAAACCCAAAATTTAAAAAGTTAACAAAATATAAACAAAAGTTTTCCAATAATAATCAAACTAAACAATTAATAAAATGAAAATTATACAAAATATATTCGTTAATATATATATACACTCATTTATATAAGTAAATTCGAAATTAAATTAAATTAAAAAAAGTTAATAAAAATAAAATAAATTATAATAAAAATCAAATATTAAAATGCAAAGTTTAAACCTAAAACAATTACATAATCATAAATATAAAACTATCCAAAAATTAAAAAATCTGAAATTATGTCAATTTATAAAAAAAAAATCACAAAAATTAAATTTAAATCACAAAAAGTAATAAAATTGCACTTACTTGTGGTAATTGAGCAATGTGGGTTCTTGATGTAGAAAACCCAAAAAAACCAAGAAAGTTTATGGGTTTTCAAACTACAATCTTCAAAAATACAAAATTTATACAAAAAATTCAAAAAAAACTATATATAAGTTACATAAACATATATAAATCATTATTTTTACATTAAAATTGATAAAAACGTACCTAGGTGAGCAAATGTGGAAGGAGGCGCCGCTGGTTCTCTGGTTTTTCAAGCATTTTTGTTTCTGAACATTAGGTAAATGGGTCTATACACGGGACGATGAGGGTTTATTTAGGTTATTGGGGTCGTTTGCGTCAGTGCCCCACTGACGCTGTTAACGGCCCATTTGCGTCAGTGCGGCACTGACGCAAACGGCCCCATTAAACAGCGTCAGTGTATGTTATGACGCAATTTCCCCATCATTTGTGGCAGTGCCTAACTGTCACAAATGTTAATTTTTGGTCAACAACGTTAGTCAACTGCGTTGACTGACGCGTTTGACTGACACAATTGCCCTTTTTTGTAGTAGTGATCTGTGCCATCTGCAGTCGCCACATCATCCAGTCGAGTTGTGTCTCCTGCCCTTGATTCTAGTGTGGTTATGGCTATTATTCCGATTCTGCCTACCGTCGCAGAGTCATCTCCGTCGCCGTCCCTTCCCGAGGTGGTGACTGGGTCTCTTCCTACCGTCAGTTCCTCTGACAAAGTCCTCCATGCCCGTCCGCCTTCTTCTGTTGGTAAGTCCCCTAAACGTATTACTCGTTCCTCTGCTGAGTCTGCGTCCTCCCCTGTTCCATCCTCTCCATTGCCGACCCCAACCACACCATCTAGTCATTCTCTTAAGTCGCCTGTTAAGCCATCCTTAACCAAAAACCCCAAGGCTCGGTCTGCCTCCAAACCTGCACCTCCACCTCAACCCGCACCCCCACCAAAACCAGCACCCCCACCCCAACCCAAACCCTCACCCCAACTCCAACCCGCACCTCAATCACAATCCACACCAACACCCCCTCCAAAACCTCACCCAAAGCCTATCCCTAAGTCCCATGTTCCTGTGCGGTCCAAAGGAAAAGCTAAAATGCATGAGTCCTCACCTCTCCCCAAACCATCTGCTCCAAAACGTAAACCCAAGGATACTCCGGTTGCCCCATCTCCTAAAAAGTCCAAGCTTAGCACTAGTTCTAAGGATTCTGTGTTTGTTGATCCATCGTCTATTCAATACTTTGTTGATGCAACCAAGGCCTCGCACTATCAGAGATGGTTTGCTGTGCGCGACGTGTGGCCTGAATATCTTGTTGTTTTAGAAGATTTTCCTGAATTAGTTGACCTTTTACAGTCTAGGCAGTGGGTTAATACAGTGTCTAAATTGGTGTCTCCTCATCTCATTCTCATTAGGGAATTTTATGCAAATTTAGATAAGTCAGCTGTAGATGGGAAAAATGAAAATTGTCTTACTGCATTTGTTCGGGGTAGTCGTATCAAATATGCACCATCCACTATATCTCGTGCATTAAAGATTCCAAAAGTTCTTAAACCTGCATATACTAAGTCATATCGTCCAGATCAATCTACAATGGGTCATGTTTTAACTGGCTAGCCTGATTATGTGTGGGGGAATCATGAGATTCCAGTGACTAAATTGACTCCCTTCTATCGGATTCTGCATCGTGTGGCCCTCTATAATTGGTTTCCCAATTCTCAGCTTTCCTTTATTACTCTTGAGATTGGGAAATTTTTATATGCTGTGGGTACCAGCGTGTCAATTGATTTGGCTACTCTAATTTTTGATCGTATTGTTGATGTTGCCTCCTCCACTGGTACTTGTAACAAGTTGCCATTTTCTGAGCCTGATTCAGCAGATTATTCAGTCTCCCAAATCACCGCTGACCATTCATGACTTTCAGGTTCCCCATCCTATTTTGAGTAAAGGATTTCTGGCCACTTTGAAAAGGAAAGTCTCCTCTACTGCTCCTTCTTCGTCACAGCCGTCTAAGCCCCAAGCTCCCATGTTTAAAGGTCTGTCGGATTCTAGTTGGGAAGTCCAGTTGTATACTGAGTTCAAGGCTTTTACTAAACGGTACAAGAAAGATTAAAAGAGGCAAAAGGCCTTTGAAGCGTCGATGTATAAGCTACTTCATGTGGTCAAGGATCTGGTAGTTCAGACTGAATATGGCTCTCAGTTATCGCCATCGATAGATGTCTCTTCTCCACCATTTCATCAGGATTCCTTTGGTGAGTCTTCAGTGCCTTCAGTACCTGTTCAGGGGGAGTTCACTACTCCAGTTGCATCTCCTGTGCCTTCAGTTTCATCTCTAGTGCCTCCGGCTGATGCACCTACGCTTCCTGATGCCTCTGATAAGGCTCCTGATTCGACTGCACCTATCCAGGGGGAGCAATAAGCTGCCGCTATAAATTGATTATGCTGGAAGATTATGATCAATGAAGGGGGAGATAATCTTCTATTTCTTCTATTGTCGTTTTGATCATGTGCTACTCTATGTTATTTTGATTGCCTAAAACTATGTTTAGTGCTTTCACACGCTCTTTTATATTTGGTTTGTATTTTGGATGTTTAAGACTCTCTTTACTGTTTGATCAAACTATTATCAGTTGCATACTTAATCTTTTGTTTTACATTGTTTTTGTCATTGACCATAATTTCTCAAGGGGGAGAATGTAAGGACCAATATTTTGTGTATGACAAATTAGGTTCAGTTGCGTCTGGAATGGGCTTTTGTTATGTCTGGAGTATATTCGTTTTTAGTTAAAGTCCACGTCAGCATGTGTGTAAAGCAAGACTGTTAGTGAGTTACAGCTGTTAGTTAGTTCGGGATTATACCTAATTGCAGCCAAGGATATATATTGGGCTGGTTAATTAGTTATAACCAACTCTCTTTGTTTGAAAGATTGGATTTGGTGTTTTTGCTCTGTTTTTCTTTCTTCTTCTTCCATTGATTTTTGCAGGTGTTGGCAAGAAACTCCATTGAAGATGGTTGAAGTTTTCTGTGCAAGCACTGGAATCAAGCCGTGATTGCTGAAGGAGTTCAGCTGGGTCTTGATGCTATAGATCCGAAGGTTTTCGGGTTTAAGACACTGTTGAAGGGAGTTCAACATTGAAGCAAGGGGATCTTGCGTTAATAACCAAGGGATTTGGTTGATTAGGGTTAATAACTTCATTGTACATTGAGATAGTTTGTACAGATTTTACATATTGAATCTTGAACTTGTTTATGTAAAATTAATTCTGAATATAGTGAGAGTTTTTACCCTGGTTCAGGGAACCCAAGCACTAGTCGGCTGAAATGTGTTTTTAGTGCAGATAAAGCTTGTAATTGCTGTGTATCAATTCTTATAACTGTTTAGTTAATATACAAGCATAAATCAAGATAAAGATTGTAAAACTGAAAAGATAGGCTAAAACTTAAGTTTTTCAAAATTACAATTATAACTATTCATATATCAAAAACACAAAAATAACACACATGTATAAGAAGAAATATATATACATTTGCCAAAAATATATATACATTTGCCAAAAATATATATACATCATATGTATGTATAAGAAGAAATTGAGATGTCATGCCCAAGGCTCCCACTACTATACTTATGGGCTACGTAAGTATGTCAATAATTAAGCTCACATTTTTTTTACATTGGGAAAAGAGAGTTCAAACTTAGAATCTCTTTGTGCCAGAAAATGTAGTACGTTCTGCACATTAGTTTAGGCTTATGACCAAGAAACATCACAAGGCTACATTGATATTTCTATAATAAATTTAATAATTATTCTATCTAAACTCAAATTTAGTCCATATAAATATATGACGAATAATGAGAAAGATACAATCATTTTCAAATTGCTAAAGATACATATATCGATGTTACTATAGTCCACGAAATAGAATATAATTATTAGTGAGACAGCATGCAAAAGAATACTCGAAAGGCATATCCATAAGAACTGGTTGTGGTTGAAAGTGAACCATCACTCACTACTGCAGTTTTTTTTTTTTTGTGTGTGTGTGGAGGAAGCTTATTGGTGGTAGTTAGAAACGAAGCATATGTACATAGTGAAATCTTAATCTTATCCTTATCTTCCAAGGGTGAAGTTTCATATCGGTGAGTTTTGGCCCATTTCTTTCTTTCTTGACATTTAAATCAAATTGCCACATCAATCTAGTGAGGTTGTTTTCATACATAGTTTGAGTCACTTCATATATATAACCCAAAAAAATTTAATAAATAAATACAAATTGACTTTTGGATGATATATATGCCTGTTGCCCCCACCTCCTCTTCTCTTCTCTTTGGTTTCTAGTTATATGATTTTATGAAACTGAAAATAATAGAGAGAAGGCTGTAACCACCATCTCTTATTCTAGCTTGTGACTGTATAACACTCTAGAAATTGGAGGTGGTAGACCCCAAATCTTAGTGTCAGTTCCTGATGAATGCATATATATATATATATATCTATATAGGTTGTACAGATTTTAAATATATATATGCATTAATTTCTGATTTACTTGTTTCATTACAAGAACCCCATTTAACTAAAATGACAATCAATATGAAGTGCAGCAAATAAGATTGGTTTCAAGTTAGCTAAAAAATAGTATTATCATACATATATATATATATATATATATATATATAGCTCTAAAACCCAAGTTTTGTTTTTTTATTTTTTGTAAGTTATTGAATCACCTGCTAGTTGTGTTTATTCAGAAAGTAGCACAACAAGGAGCACAAGTCAAGCTGATCTTTCCTTCTTGGTTTCGAAACTTTCAAATTAAAACTGAAACAAAGAGACAGTAATGAAGGTGACTAAAACGCCAAGTGTGAACCCTGATTCTAATGGTGACAAACTCCAGTCAGGCTCATTGGTATCATAACCGGGGCAGCTAACATATTTATCTGATGAAGACTGTTCAAAAGACCTATCAGAATGTCAACCATATATGGTTTTTGTTTGGAAGTTTCATGCCTATAATCAAATCAAACATTTTATTCAGTACTAAACAGATAGAACTAGAGATAGAGACTTAATAACAAAACATGTCCAAAAACTTGGCATGGCCCCCTGAGCTATACTATTTATTAAAATATCAAAATCATGTATTATGATTGTATAGATGCTAGCTGATCTTGCCTGTTTCGGTTATCTTCTTTCTATCTTTCTTTTTTTGCTGATAAAGTTTAGCAAAGAGAGTTATTTAATATAGGAAGAGCAACTTTTCGTCCTGGCCACAACAAATTTTGCCAGTAGCATGACAAAAGGAAAGAAATCCTAACCACTACAAATTTTTCAATTTTTTTTTTATCTTTGAAAGATAGATTCTTAAACTGTCATGTAACAAAATGGAACCCACATCCACGTGCTGTTACATAATGCATAGCCCATTAGGAAAGATTAGAGAAGCCCCACTACAGGGCAGCAAATCAAGGCATTTGTTGCTCTTTGTTTTTAGGTCCATGACTTGTGCTATTTCCTAAGCCTTGATCCATTTAGGAGATCCAAAAGTATCTTTACCCAATTTGAAAGCCCTTATGATGATTCATTAGGAGCTAAGAAAGTCCAATCTTGAATCCCAATTGCTTTTTGATTTTATTCATTTCTTCAACCTTTTGGTACCTGAAAGATATTTTGGTGAGCATAAAAGTACAATAAGTAGATAAAAAAAAGCTGATTTATATGGTTCAGGTAACTGTTATATAAGTACTATTGTTGGAGCAAGATTCCACCTCAGTGCTCCAAAGGAGCACAAAGTCAAATTTGTAAACACCACTTGCTATTGAGCTTGAGTCTTAAACTCTACTCGGAGTAGGTTCAAACCCGAGGTCAAGCAATTATTTCTCTTTCAACTAATAAAGAAGTCAGGATTAGAGGTGAGTATCCAATCCAATCAAATATTTTTGTTGTACCAATTCAATTAAATCCAATTAAATGTTGAATTTTGAAAATCATTGGTAATTTAATCATCAAAATCTAATCTAATCCAATCAAATTAGTAATTTAATTTTTTAATTAGATTTCAAATTGGAATCTGAATTTTTTTTTTTCGACATTGGACCTTGATTTTTTATATTAACTTAAAATATACAAAAAAATTCACTTAAAAATTAAACAATATTATTTATTTAGGTTCAAACTACGTAAAGTTATCAACCTTACAAATTTAATCAGACTAAAAGTTTGTAGTAGTATTGAAAATGAGAGGGAAGAGGAGAATAAATGCTTATTTTTAGTGTTTTATCTTCTACTTAGGTGTGTAAGTGTACATGGGAACACTAATAGTTAGCCAATAATAAGAATGTATTAAAAGAAATATAAATATATTTAAAAATATATAAATAATTAAATATTTTTAATATATACTATATGTAATTGAATTGGATCAGCTTTTAATTTGATTTTGACAGTGTCATCCGTCATTCGATCCAATCCAATTATAATTCAATCTAATTCTAATTGGATATCAAATATTTTGTAATTGGATTGGTTCGATGTAATTGGATTGGTTTGGATGTTGTCCACCCCTAGTCACGATGGCGATAAACAAAATTGAAAATAAAGAATTAGAGAATGTGTTGAGTTATAATTTTTTATCTGGACCAACATAATTAAGTCTAGCTTACACAATGCCGTTATTAATGTATCAAAATAAATAATTGTATATTTGTATGTATGGTATAGTGTCTATTGTTTAATTAAGACTATTAATGGGATGTTGAAGTTAACTAATTATACTTGAGGCACATAGACCACTAACCAACCCATTGGGTTAGGATAGGGTCCACACTTTGACCAAAACACCCTTTTAGTGCTCATTAATGAGCGAGCATATTGTGTATATACATATAAAGGGATTGTTTACTGATACATTAGAAAACCATTCACTTCACGTACGGATCTTGTGAATGAGCCTGTTAATGGCTTCATACACCAATATACCTGCAAACAACCAAGAATTTCACCATCTGAGAACAAATGAACTGTGTATGAGTGAATATTGATAAATTGTTGACTCTGATGATGCTTACAACAATTTCCACACTCATCAATATGCCACTGCCATTATCGAATCTGATCATTCTTTACCATCTTTGGAGTGTGATTCAGCATTGATCAGACAATCCACAGGCATCTTCCCCACAAATTTTAGTACTTCATCTTCCACTGCTGCCCACGCCTTGAGAATATATAATTTCCTACTTCCATCTGAAAATTTCAGAGACCTTTGGAATATTTGTAAATGCATACTTCTAAGATGGACAAGATATTCTTTGAACAGTGAGACAAAGTTGTGTCATGTGAAGACAGGCTGATGTATCCTCAGCCTGGTCACAAAATTTGAACAATTAATGTAAATTTTAAGACTCGTGAAAATTTTCACCAACAATAGGAAGATTCCATTTTTGCTAATTCCAATTCATATCAGTTGACATGATAATTCTTTTTATTTCTCCAACATCCATATAGACAAACATTTGTACTATAATCATGTAACAGGAAGGAACAAAGTGAAATGTGGGGCTAAAAACAAGTTCATTATTTATGCACTTGATCATTATGTATAAGTTGATGAGTTAGCACTCTACTTGAAAAGTAGCAATGCCTTCAAGAGAATTTAGTGGTTAGAACTCATCAAGTAAGAAGACCATGTTTCAAGCAGCAGACTTTGAGACGATCACCCAAAAAGGCTGATATATATATTAAAAAGAACAAACTGGAGAATATATTGGTTAATTTGTATAGACATACACCTTTTTGGCCATCAATTAATAAGTCAAACAAAATATAGTAACGCATGCTGCATACAAGAATTAGGAATAAAGCTTAAGCAAAATCTTCCTTACAAGCAATATAAGTTAATTGATGAAGCAAATTAAAGTTACAATATTGTTAACTACATTACTAGAAGGAAATGTGGATGATGAAATAAACAATTAAAGGTACTAATTGGGAACCAAGTACTTTAGTACTAAGTTATTGTACAGTTGCTATTTCGAATTATCTGGAAGGGTTTACTTGTAGGATTTTATTTCTTATAAGACTGAATCATATACAGATGCCCATAAGATATAATCATTGACATGCTTTTATTTCTTATACGAACCTTGCATACTTATAGAACTTTTCCATATCAATTAGTATGATATATGATGGAGACATGACATGGAATGGAATCCATGATTGAATCTGTGCCAACAGTTCTGAACTTTCCACATACCTGCAGATGTCTCCATACCAACAGAGAGAATTCCAACAATTCCACCCTTGGAGAATTCCTCTTGTTGGCTCTACCAACAAAAGTTTAACAAAAAAGTAAGAATAAGAATGAGTTTATAAAGTATTGAGCTGGTTCACATTTTGAGTCGAACCCCTTCTAGAAAATTTCTCATATCTTGGCAGTCTATTGGTCCAATGATTTGAATTTCCAAAGCATTATCGTTTAAGAGTAACAAAATTTCCTATGTTTAGAGTGGATGACAATGATATTGGAAAGGCTATTCACTAATAAGTCTATCGATTTTGGAATCTGATCAAGTATCCTCACCCCAACTTGAAGGCCCTTTAGCCAAAACTGCTTAATCATTTGTCCTTTTTAACTTTTAGTTCCTACAAAGAAATAGTGGTGAGCAAAAAATTCTAAACAGAGGTACTAACACAACTACATAGTTCAGGCAGCTGTCTATAAACTCATTATCAAAGTATAGTACACCCAATATGCAAATCATTACAGATATAAAACCAGCAATCTACCAATCAAATAAGGATTTAATGCTGAAATCTTAGAACAAGAACATTAACTTGAGACACCTGTCACAACTTCATATTTCTTATCTTCTCCTTCAAAAGCCAACTAGCGCTCAATTTGAATAGTAACATGAGTGATGTTATACTCCCTTCTGAAATAGTCTACTACGTTGCTCAGCACGATGTCTGCATTTGCTTCTGGTCTGATGTTGACATGGCAAGCCAGAAGGATCTTTCCCAGTGTTATGGCCCAAATATGCAGCTCGTGGATGGCCACAACATCCTCCATCTCCAATAGCCCCCTTTCAAGTTTAGTGGCATCAATTTCTCTAGGTGTGCTCTCCATCAGGACTTCGAGTATGTTTCGCAGCATTCTGATCGTTGTCCCCAAAACAATGACTGAAAATATTAGTGTGCAAATCAAATCAACTATCACCCATTCAGGCTTATACCATATAATTCCACCACCAATCATAACTCCAATACTTTGGATGGAATCCCCAAGTACATGAAGATATGCTCCTTGTACGTTTATGTTCCTCTGCTTCTTTTGAAGACCAGCTTCAGGTTTATCCAACAGCGGCTCAGCAGGATCCTCAGAATCATGATGGTGTGGATGATCCGTATGATCATGATGAGAATCATCCTTGGAGTGCTCCTCGTGATCATGATCATGCTTTGAGTGCTCCTCGTGATCATGGTGATGATGAGTAGAAACTGCCACACCATGAGAATGAGTATGGCCAAAACCATGATCATGTTCCCCATGTCCATGACCATGATCATGTCCCAACAATACAGCCATGACGATGTTAACTAATAGGCCAAATGCAGCCACAACAAACATAAGAAAACCATTTACTTCACCAGTCTTGTGAACAAGCCTAACAATGGCCTCATACACCAGTATCCCTGCAAGCAACCATATGAGCTGGATGGAAATGAGTGCACCAAGAATTTCAACCCTGAAAAACCCATAAGACTGACGAGGATTGGCGTCCCACCCAGCAGCCCACAAAGAAAATAATGAGATGGCAAAAGCTGCAACATCTGAGAGCAAATGGGCTGCATCAGTCAGTATTGCTAAACTGTTTGCTTTGATGCCACCAACAACTTCCACACTCATGAAAACTAGACAAAGTGCCACTGCTATTAAGAGCTTTCGCATGGCTGCTGATCGCTCTTTAGCATCTTTCGAGTTAGATCCAACTTCAGCCAATCCACAGTACACTTCCCCACAAATTTTACTACTCCCTCCTCCACTACTGCCCGCTCCATCAGAAATTTCACCTCTGATCTCAATAATCTGCCCATGTGGAGGATTTTGTACTTCCATCTGAAGACTTCAAGGACACAACCACAGAATATTAGAGTGTGTACTGCTTAGATGGACAAGACTCTTTAAAACCAGAAACGGTGAAACAAAGTTATGTTGTGTCAAATGACTCATGTTAAGACAATCACTAAAATTGAACAATTATAGCATAAGAAAGAAAATTATTTGATGATATTTTTCATGAATAGTATAGTTATAGAAGATTCGAGGACCAAATTCAAACCATATGCCCATATGTGACTGCAAATGGCTCCTGTGTAGTCTTAAACTTGGAAAACAAGAATATACATACAAATACATAATTTCATATACTGGCACATGAGGAATGAGGGCTCATTGTGGCATTCATTTCTATTGTTTACTGCTTGTTCTAATATATGTTTTTCAAAATTTCCTGTGTCGGATTGTAGTGAAAACCGATCTTGAGTTTACTTAGTATTGAAAAAAAAAAAAAGAGAGACAGTCTTGCTTTAGCAACGAATAACCCATAAAAGAAGGGATATAAAGCAATATCAAAGAATCCATAATCAAAGAATCCATACAAGACAAGACGTATAAGCTAACTCATTTAATCAGAGGCCCAAAATTGTTACCAAGTGAACACATTTCAACGCCATTAATACGCAACGAGGAAAAGGAAAAAAAAACTACAATAGGAAGCCGTACACATATGCTCAATACAATAAATATCTCAAGGGCTATGGAACATCACAGGACATAGGTAGACATCATTACCATAAAGAATAGTTCAAAAGAATAATTCAGCAATGAAATGACACAGGAAACAAACCAAAGAATATGCACAAGGAGATAAGCAAGAACCAAAGAAAATCTTTTTTTTTTTTTAAAGAAAATAGTTTGCTAAAAGCAGGTTCCTTTTTCCCAAAAGAAATCAAGACACGCATATAGATAAGTCAACAAAAAACAAAAGAAGCTCAATAAATGAAAATGGATAGAAGTGAATGATTTGGGTGATAATAAAAGTGAGGTGATCTTACCAATATTTGCTATTGGGCACGGCGATTCAAGTTAAAATCTTTGCAACTTTTGAATAGGATAAAAGGGTCTTTTTATTTCTGGTGTTGTGCTATTTGTGAGAGGATGACACTCTTCAATTCATAATGTTTCGGATCTTGGAAGATTTATAAGCCGAACCCCATACTTGGTCAACAAATAGGGCCAGCTCAGCTGCACATTGAGTCGAATTAAGTTCTGGCCTAAATGTGTATTCTTTATTTTAATGTCTCACACTTATTTTAACAATAAAGTCTCAGGAGACTTGTTAAATTATGAGTTTAATAGAGTCATAAGAAGTGACAAACATGATGGACAATAAGGTAGTCCTCTAATCATTAATCATGACAGATAACTAATTAAACTTCATCAGTTGGATGGTCTTTTTTTTGTTTTTTTTTTGTCTTCTTGACTGATAATCTCTTGTATATTCTTATTTTTTGCCTTAATTTTGTTTTCAGAAATAATAATTGGCGGCTTATACTTTTTCTGGGTTGAGTCAGATATTTTAAGTAATTGTTGTTGACAATTGAATATAATGGCAAAGTTCCTCAAAAAGAAAAAACTTATCATTTAAGTTGGTAAATGTCACATAGACTAGACATGTATTTTCTAGTTTGTTCGTTGCAAATAGTGAGTTGAAACTTAGATTGATACCAATAAGAATACGTCACTTTTGTTTTTGTTTTTTTGTCCTTGCTAGTTGGATTTGTTTGCGGTTAAAAAGCGACTCGTCACCAATAATGCATGAATCATACCTCATGTGAGGTATCTTCATGACTTGATCTATGTTCAACCTTTTTATTTTTATAATTATTAAAATAGTTTTGTGGGTTGTACTTGGCTTTTTCTTTTTTCATTTGGAGTTAGTAAAATATTGATGGCCATGACAAAATTTAATTCACACTAGAGAGAGAGAAACAAGCAAAAGACTTTGGTTATGTAATTTGCAAAACTTGGTATTGATAAAAGGGAATTTACTCGTTTGGCACTATATATTTTTGTAAAGTATTATTTTAGTATTATTTGTTTTCAATAATATTTATATAGTATTTTGTATTTTAAAATTATACATATTTGATATCCTAGATTTAGATTTAATAGATAAAATTTTGTCAATATTATCAAACTGTCATTAGTTATATGTAATTAAGTAATTAAATTTAAATTTTGACATTATATAATTGATTAAATTGATAAAATTTTATTAATTAAATTTGAATTTAGGATACCAAATATGTATGATTTTAAAATACAGGGTACCAAATATGTACGATTTCAAAATACTGGATACCAAATGAATATTATTATAAACACAGGGTATCAAAATGATATTTTACAAAAACACAGAGTACCAAATAATTACCTACCCTTGATAAAATAAAAGAATAAATTATATTATAAATCATATTGAGCTAAAAGTTGAAAAATAAAATTAAATAATATTCTTTGTTTCTCAGAATACCAAAGAAAGGGGAATTTTTTTTCTTTATACTATTTTGGGTATATATGTTTTAGTTTAATTTTACGATTGACTCTCTATATTAAAAAATATTATTTTGAACCTTGTGTTTATCAAATAGTTATAAATGGTCCCCTTAATCTAACTTCAGTCAAAATATTTTTGTTCTCAAGTTTTATGTATAAGGTCATTGACTTGGAAAATACGTGAATCATCGACAAACATCGATCTTTATGAGATTATATTTAAAAATATTTCTACCAAATTCGGATTTAAATGACTACTTTTAACTATTTGACAAACACACAAGGTTCAAATGTATTTTTTTTTAAAATAGAGAATCTATCATGGAATTAAAATAAAACACAATAATCCAAAATAATATAGATCTTTTCTTTTCTTCATTTTTTGTTTCTTCTTCCCAATAATTCGTGAATCTATTTGCGTCACTTGTCAACAATCTATCTTCTGTAGCTATTCACAGTATCTCTCCTACAATTTTTATTTTTACTCTTCCATATTTTAAGCATTAGATCATGGCTTTTTCCCCTCATTTTCAACCACAATTTTTCACGAGTTTAAATAGTTTTGCATTGTTTGCCTTTGTTGTTCTTACTCCACATTTTCTTCCATTATATTCACTCTCTAATGTTTTTAGAACTATATAATTGGATTTTTTAGATTTTTTTTTGTTTTCAACCACTATTTTTCATGAAAAATCCTCTTTTTGGCAATTTTAGTTAGTTATTACCAATTTTTATAGCTTAATCATGTTTTGAACTAATTCCTTGACATTACCTCATGATTTTCTACCAATAACAACATTTCATGTTTCTTCTAGTTTAGTAGCTTTTGGAGCTAAATCCAAAAATTAACAATTTAATTAACCCAAGATCAAGTAAATTGAATTTGAGTTGAGGATGTGAAATGAGAATGAAATTTGTCGTGTTACTTCTTTTACTCTCAAGTTGCTGAAGTTGTTTTCAAGGAATAAAATAGAGAGGTTTTGATTTTAGAAAGAAAGAAAAGCAGTGTAAGAAGAGATGAGAAATTAGGTGTACATGAGAGAAAAAAAGGAGAGGTCAGAAGAGAAGAATATAAGCAATCTTATTTCTTTTCTTTTATTTGTGTGTGTGGAAGACCCTTTTAAGTCTATAAACACTTAAAAAAATAGTTTTTTATTTAATTAATTAGAAATTTGAAAATTAAACATAAAATATTTTTGATAACTCTATTTTTATTTATTATTTTTTTAAATTTTAACTAAAATTTATTAAATTTGAAAATAAAAAATTTTCACTTTTAAACAATTTTTATTTTTTTTTCTCTTCTTCAAATCAACACCTTATATTGTTAAACAAAAAATAAAAATAAAAATTATCAAACACATTTATTATTTTTTGTTTTTAAAAACAAAAAACAAAAATAGTTACCAAACATATTTTTATTTTTTTAAAATAAAATAATATTTTCATTTTTGTGTTTAAAAAATTCAAAAACAAAAATTTTACCGAACACAGCCTTAAGTTTCCTATATAATATTAATAAACATATATATTTTAAAATATCTACTTAAAGATGTGCACACAAGTACTTTACAAAAAGCATGTGAAATATCTACTTTTTGACAATTTTTTTTATATATTTTTTGTTAAAATTTTTATTTTATTTAAAATATATATTATTTATATATATTTTTTAGAATATGAAATGGAAAAAAATAGAAAAATGTGAGCATAAATTGATAAAAATAAATATTATATATTAAATTTTAATAAAAATCAGGTGTCATAATCAAACTTTTGGGTGCAAATATAATCACCATTAATGTTTTACGAGGTCAAGGTCAATGTTGTCTTAATTATATCTTTCGGTTCATGTGTTACAAGATGTTGAGTTCACAAAATATGCTTCTTACTACATTTACAAGGTACCAAAGTCAAGGTGACCATTTTGTATGTTTTGTTGTCTATAAGATGTTGAGGTCAAGGTAGTCATCACGCTTCTTACTCTAGGGGTGAACATTTAGCCTAAAAACCTACAAAACCCGACCGACCTGAAGCCCAAGAACCTGAAAAATCGAGAAAACTCGTTTTTTCAATAAAAATCCAATCTGACCTGAAGGTGTTCGGGTTCAGGTATTTGAGCATAATCGGGTCGGTAACCCGACCCTCTGACAACTCTTGAATAAAGAGTTATTCTTATACTTTTAAGCTTATAAATGTAGAATTAGGAAGAGTGGTGTTTGCTTTTTTTTTTGTTATTTTTAGTTAATTTCTTTTCATTTTTGTGTTGTTGTGAGTTTATGGTGTCTTGTTAATTTTTAAGAGCTGAAAGTAGGAAAATAATGAATTTATGCATGAAATATCCAAGGAAAAAAATGAAAAGAAAATTGGTTTAGAGCATTTTATATAAGAGAAATGAGTGGGCCAAAAATAGAGACAAATGATGTGGGCCTTCTAATTTGGGAAATGAATGGTACCCTAGCATCATTAAAATAAAGGCAGCCACCATTTTAGAGGTAGAATCTTAGTCTTAGAGCTGCCATTGTAGAGAGAATAACGCAAACACAAAAATGAAGAAAAAGAAGAAGAAATTTCAAGCTTGAGGAGAAGAATCCAAGGATGAGGAGGAAGACAAGATCATTGATTCATCATATTTGGCTTGTTTTCTCCTCTTTAATCTCATTTAGTTTGTAATGTTTATCTTTTGTTGTTTAAATACCCATGAGCATATTTGATTTGGATTTGTGTTCTTGAATTTACATATGAACTAAACATTGTAGACTTGAATTATTAATGAACTCTATGTCTTAGTTTTCAATTTCTAACACTTTATTTTAGCAAAAATACTCATTGTTCATTCAAGTGTGCTTAATGATGAATTATTGTTGTTGTTTGGCCATCAATGGCAAGATGATTAGTTATATTTGTGCTAAGAAGTTTGAATATAATGGAGGAACTTGAATGACACAAGTAGATAATCTTGTTAGATTATGTTTTGTGAATAGCATAGGAATGTATTATTTGCCTTGTATAGCAATTGTGAATTGAAGCTTAAAATTGAATTCTTAAACTTGATTGGCATAAGAATATGTTTAATTATGTAACGACCCAAATTCGCTAATAAGGCTTAAGGGCCTTGATTAGTATGACTGGAGGGCATAATGGGAATTATATGTGATTTAATTATTTAAAGCATGTTGTATGGCTATTAGAATATTTGAGATGCATGGCTATGTGTATTAGAATGCATGTAGGCCCTGATTAGTTTAGAAATGACATAATTATAATTTTGGCCCGTTGAGGGCATAACTGTATATATATGCGATAATTGTTGAGACCACATTATTATGTGGATATATCTATGATCTGTGACTCGAGATGATCCTAGTGAGCAGATTAGCGAAAAAGTCATGGCGAAGATTTATACCCGGCTCGGGGTGAGCCTGGGGGTATAAATGGGAATTTAGTGAGTATATTGGAGTCTATTTTGACATCGAGGAATATAATTGGTAGTTAATTAAGTATCAGGAAGTAAGCAGGAAATATTAGAGACACTCGAGGAAATTAGCGGGAATTGAGTAAAATGACCAAAATGCCCCTAAGTGGATTGAAGGTTTAAAATTAAAAGGGAGAGCATAATGGTCATTTGGCTTGCAAGAGATAAGTATTCTGAGGCTTTATACTTAGTGGGAATTGTAGAAAAGGGTAGAAGGCTAAGGAAAAAGAAAGAAAAAAAAAAGAGAAAACAGAGCAGTTTTTCCAAAGGGTCGGTTTGTGGTTCTCTCACCATTTCTCTTCAATTTTCTTGGAGCAAGACTCAGAAGGGAGCTAGGTTAGGCTGAGCAATAAGAGTACTAAGCTAAACTTGAAGGGCTGGCAAAGGATTAGCAAGAACACATCAATATTTGAGGTAAGTCTTTAGAGTTTTCAGTTTCTGGTTTAGCTTGCTTAAGCTATGGTGTCTAAGCTGAGTTGATGGGAACTTTAAGGGAATTCAAGCCAAGGTTTGAGAAGGAGAAAGCTAAGGAGGTCTAGAACCTAACTCAAAGTCGAATTTCCATCAAAGGTATAAAATTCTAAGTTTTAAACTTTGAAGTTCTGATTGTTTTGCTGAGTTTCTAAAGTCTATGAGCAACTATGGTGAATTTTGAGATTAGGGATGCATGTGATTGGTTTTTGAGTATTTGGGATGCTTGGGATGAGTGGGGTGTGTTAATAAGCTTGTTTTTGAGTTTGGTGAAGGTTTGGAGAAGTTTTGGTCAAGTTTGGCTCGAGAAAATCGCAAGAAGGGAAAATGTGATGTTGGCTGTCTGTGACTAGCGCTAGCCTTTGGGCGCTATAGCGCTAGGCCATGCTTTATGGGGGATTTTGGTTCTTCTTGTAGCGCTGTAGCACCCTTCTTAAAGCGTTGTAGCGCTGCCCTGTTTCTAGAAAGGGATTTTAGGGTTATTTACAAGGGTTTTTGACCAAGGGTTCGGGGTTCGATTCCACCACCCTGTTTGGTGGAATTAGGACTTCCCGGGGGCTCAGGATTGGTCCCGAGGCTAGGTTTTGGACTTGAGGTTTTGTGATGACTTTGACCTATGGTTTTGATTAGGGGAGCGCTAGGGCTCGAGAGGGATCGTGCTCAAGGAGTCAAGTGATCAAAGCTAGCGAATCTAAGGGTAAGAAAACTACACCCGGTTATTTGTTTGTGATGGGACTAAGAGCTCCCGATATCTGTATAATGTCAATGATGGTATTACGCCATGGGACATGTGATACCGGCCTAAGGGTGCCGTACACAATATTTGCGCACAGGGCGCGGCTTGGCCACTGGTAGCCGAGGACAGCTTAATATTCACTGAGCTCGGTTTAAGCGGGCCAGAGTCAGTGGGATAACGGAGGGTGCGGCCTGAGGGCGCTAACCCTAGTTATCATTTGTAAATTGATAGATGATATGAGTTGATATGTTAATATGCTGAGTACTTGGTTATTCTGAATGTTTATATGATTGAGAACATGTTTATGCAATGTGAGATATTGGATTATTTGTTGATTGCTTATGCTCTATTATTGTGTTTTCTTGCTGGGTCTTGGCTCACGGGTGCTACGTGGTGCAGGTAAAGGCAAAGACAAGTTAGACCAGTCCTGAGATGGAGAGCTGCGGGGCTGAATGTACATAGCCAGTTGTTCGGTCGCTTTGGCCGAGGAGTGGATCAGGACAGGGATCGTTGAACTGTCTATTTTGCCTTAGTATGGCTAATATCGTATTTAGATCGTGAATTTTTTGTAAATGGCTTTAAACCTATTATTTTGGGATCCCGTGTAAACAGGAAATGTTATATATAAGAAATGTGACTTTTAAGACCAAAATATTTTAACCCTAGTACATTATAGTTTCAGTAACACGATTTTAACTAAATGACTTGATTAATAAGTCTAACACTTTTATAAACACACAGTGTAACGGTCTTGGCTATCCAGGGCGTTACAAATTATGTGAAAGAATTAACACCATACGATTTGGAAAAGTTCTATGAATTTATTTTGAATTCCTGTTAACTTTGGGAATTTTACTGAGATTTTGCTGCATCAAATGTTACAGGTTACTTGATATAGAGGAATTTAATAGTTCAAGCACATTTCACTAAATTGAATTTCTCTTGCTTTTAGATTGTCATTTATCGAGAAAATGAGACCCTACCCTATACGACTTAACCCTAAAACTAAAAGATATCATTTTCATCTCATCTGATCTCTTTCTCTTCCTTGTTCACTTAAGCTGCCACCTTCCTCTGCTCCCTCTCATTCTATCACTATCAGTTCACTCAGGCCCACCACCCATCGACCGCCCTTCCCTTTCAGTCGAACCCACGAACCCCCGTGTAGCGGCACTACTCTCTCAGGCAGTCTTATTCTCGTCATTCTCACTAGCCCAGACAGTCCCTAGGCCTTCCTATCCCGCCATCTCAGCTGCTCCCCGAGTCCCCGACAGTCACTAGGCTAGGCCAGCGGCTTCACCCGGCCGCCACCATGGTCCCTAGACCCAAATCCAAGATAGAGGCCCAAGCCCGCCCGTAACCCGCACCATCCACTTGTACAATCCGAATATGAAATTCAATCAAATCTGACATACAATTGGACGGGTTTGGTATTGTAATTATAAGTCCGAAACCCGATAAATCTGAACTCGACACACCCGAACCTGACAAACCTGCCCGATATGCACCCCTTTCTTACTCACCTCACCATACCCGTGTTATCTCTTTTCTCTCAACTTTACTATTTTACACCTCAACATGAATTGGTCATTTAACCATGGCTCTCTAAGCTTGATTTCGTACACCTTATTAGGGATGTTTGCAGTGCAGGCGGTGTTGTTTCTCTCCAATTTATTGGACCGCATTGCATAAACCGCACCGTAAAAATGCAGTGTGGTGTGAGTGGTTTATACTTATCGCCAAATAATTAAACAATTAAACATTATAATTAATAAATATTCATAATAAAGCTCATAACTAAAGAGTGCTTAACAAAATAATAAATGTACAACAAACTAATAAACTTTTAGCAAAGCAATAAAAACAAGAAAAAATGTGCTATAAGAATAAATATTTGAATTAAGGAATAATATCTTTAGGTTTAAATAGAATATGTACTAGCATCCTATGAAACATAATCATTTTTCTAGATATTATGTATATTATACTATATTAATATATATGCATAAAGTTTAAAAGGAGTAAAATTGAAAAAAAAATATATATATATAAATGTTAGTATATGTAACGATGTGTAGTGGTGCGGTTTGAACCGCATTTATAAAATTTAAAATCGCAAACCGTACCACACCACACCACACCGCCAAAGAGTAAATTACAATGCGATTTTGTGTGGTGTTGGCTGTTCTATGAACACCCCTACACCTTATATCTAAACTTTTATAATAGAGCTTTGGACCGTTGCTATTATATCCACTAAGCATCACAGTTTGGACCTGTAGATTGGGCGTCGCTATTTTTATCTCCAATAGTATCTAGTTATTGATCTTACTTTTTTAGTTTTATTTTAAGTAATTGACTATTGATCTCATTGAACTTTTACTATACTTTAGTTTTAATGGACTTTCAGATTGTTTAGAAATTTTATTAACTGGTTACTTATGATTCAATTTTGGTTATTTGAGTACTCAATAGTTACTAATTATAATATTTGGTCTAGCAATTTTAGTAATTGATAACTAATATTTTTCAGTTCTTAAGTAATTTCAGGTTACTAATTCTACTGATTTTTTTTACTAGTTCTAAGTTATTAGTAATTGGTTAAAATTAGTTACTAAATGGCTCTTGTTATTGAGTCCGATAGTTTTTTTGTTGGTTTTCTGATTTAACCATTCGACAAAAACATTAATTTTTGGTTATTGACACACCTGGCTTAATGTTCTGTTATTATCATGTTACTGTCTTAAAAACAAAGTTACTAGAATTTTTATATGAACTATTTATTGCTTGATTTTTGTTGAGTTATATTGTCATATCGCTTTTGCTAGAGAAGATGGGCGAAATATTTTTTTTTCAAATTTCTTAATTCGGATTCTTATGGAATAATTAGAATTTCGTAATTTTTATAATCTATGAATTTTCCTATAGAAATTAAAAATGTGAAAGTAAACTTTCCTAGGATTCCAACTTCTAATGATCCCAAAAACACGGTAAAGAAACCCATATTTTTAAAATATGTCCCTTTCAACGTTACATTTCAATAATGTGTTAGGGCTATGTTGTAGACAATCTTGGTGAATTATTGGGCTCGATTAATTAGACTAGATTATTATGTTGGACCACTTTGTACTAGATCCAAAATCCACATTTAAGCCTGTTAGAGTTGGACGAAGACCACTAAAGCCCAATGTTAAACTCAAACCAACTAAAATATGGTTTTTATATCGTTATTGTGCAAAAATATGAAAGTTATACTTTTCTTAATTTGTATGAGAAATTTATTAAAAAAAAATTAAAGTATGGGAAACACAATTAGTAGCTAACTAAAATATGGAAATGTTATTTTTTTTATCATAGTTATGTTTTTTTTAATTTTGAAGGTAATTTTATTTTTATTTTTTTCATCATTTTTTTATTATTTTTTCTTTTTTTACCTTACTTGTTTTTTCTTCTATTTTTTTTTCCTATCAATTTTTTCCTTCATCTTCTTTTCTTTCCATTTTTTTCATTATTCTTCTTCTTTTTTTCATTTTTATTCATTTATCTATTTTTTTCTTTCATTTGTATTGTTTATTTTTTTCAGTTTTTTTTCATTCTATTTTTTCTTCATTTTTGTATTTATTATTTTCTCCTTCCATTTTTTTTTCTTTTTTCACACATATGAGCTTTTTTTTTCTTCTTCCATTTTTTCTACCAATTTTTTCATTCATATTTTTTTTCTTTTCATTTTTCCATTATTTTTCTTCTTCTTCTTTTCATTCTTATTTATTCATATATTTTTTTTTCATTCATCATTTTTTTGTTTTTTTTTCATATATTTTTTTTCATTTTTGTACTTATTCTTTTCTCATTCTATTTCTTATTTTTTTTCTTTTTTTTTCACACATATATTTTAACATTACATAATCATTCTACTATTTTTTTTTATTTATTATCTTTTATTATTGTAATTTTTTTATAGTTTTTTCCACTATATGTAAAAAAAATTAAAATCAATTTTTTTAGCATTTTCTTTTTACTGTAACACTTATAGGAATAACAAAATTTGGAAAGAAAACTAATAAAAATATGAAAATATGGATGGGTAACTGGTTACCTTCACATTCTTTGTGTGTATATTTCTGAGGGTAACTGGTTACTTTCACGTTCTGGTGTGTATATATTTATGGTTTCTTTATGGTAACTAGTTACTTATGTTACTAAAATCCTAGTTACTTCTTCTTCCTTTTTTAATGAAGTGTTCTTCCATTTTTTCCTTCAAATTTGATGTTTCTTTTCATATTTAATATGAGTAACTCGTCACCCCTCTTAGGTAACTGGTTACTCCTCTTATGGCAGAAAGTTACTCATCTCAGGATACATGGTTACCCTTCCTGGTGCATGTTATTTAACCTAGATCTAGGTTTTTTTTTTTAAGATCAATCAAGTAATTGGTTACCCTACCCAGGATTTGAAAAAAAAAACGGACAATCTTAAAAAAAACATGTTTATAATAAATAAATAATAATTTTAAAAACAATTCATATTATAAAAAAAAATTGCAAAACAACCAAAGAAAAATTTAATATAAAATTAGTAATATAAAAACAATATAAAAAAACAAATAATCTAAAAAATAATAATCAAATTACAAACATACCCTTCCAAATTTGATTAAGAGTAAAACTATGGCATAAACCAACTTTTATACAAAAATATGAGAAAATAAACCCATAAAAGTGAAAATTCTTAAAAAAAAGTCATATATTAACTTTTTTTTGAAAAAAAGTCATATTTTTGCACACTCTATTAAAAATCCCATATAAAATGTAATTTCCTCTAAATTTATAAATACCATAAAAACTTGGTCCATGTAGCATTATGCTATACTTATTTTAAATACATAGCTGATATATTTTATCCTAAGAGGGTGGCAGAAAGGGATCGAACTCACGAGCTCATCCAAAAAAGGAGAAGTGTGAAACTGATTAGAGATTTTTATAGAAAATACTTAATTTCGTTAAAAAATTACATTTTTATGATATATTTTTTTAATTTTACGATTTTAAGGAAATTCTTACATTTTTACTGTTTAGTCGTTTTTCTTATTTTTTATTGTTTTCCAGTTGTTTTTAGGTTTTTTTTTTTTTTGATGTTTAATTGTTCTGATATATATATATATATATATATATATTTGTATTTTTATAAGTTTATTTCGGGTTGATGCAGTGAGTTACTTTCAAGTTGCTTTTCTTAAGACCATATTTTTTTAAACATGAGTACGTGTTTTTGAAAAAAAAAAAAAAAAGTTAAGAACCGTAAAAAATTTAAAAAAAAAAACTAAAAAAATATGTATTTAAGAAAAAACTCCAACCAATTAAGCTAAGCCTAGAACCACTAAAGAGAGAATCATCATATACCCTAGAGGTGGCAGCGGGTACGGTATGCCTATTCCACGACCCTGCCCTATAATAAAAGCTCTACTAATACCCTACTCTCTTACTCTATAATTTTTTGCGGGTATGGTACGGGTATTACCCTAACGGATATAGGGTACCCACGGGTAGCCCTATTCTAACAAAATTTAAAATAAAAAATATTTGAAAAAAAAAAAAATCAATGCACTATACTAATAAATCTAAATGAATAATAGTATGTATTAAGTTAAGGATAGTAAACATTAATAACATAAAATACCTTATTTATACGAATAATAATATAATTGTTATACCCAAAAATTGGAAATCAATGACGTGGCAATAGATGTGACAAATGGCAGTACATGGTCCGTAAAAGACACATTAAATAGTCAATAAATGCATTGACTCCTCAGAGTTGTAATAAAGTAACTCGGTAGACTGACGAAGAATTTGGACTGCTTGAAAGATGTCATAACCAAGCCAAGTGCACCTTGGTCCGAGGAAAGCTAAGGAAAGTACATCCTAGGAGGCTAAGGAGAATGCATCCTAGGAGAGCTAAGGAGAGTGCATCCGAGGAGAACTCAAGAGAGTGGTCCTAGGAGACCCCAAGAGGGTGGTCCTAGGAGACCCAAGGATTTGGTCCGAGGAGAAACATGGCATGCTAGAGGAAAGTGCCATGTTAGAGGAGAGAAGTGCATGTCCTACCACCATGCACGTCCGACCAACAAAATGTTTGTCCTACCACCATGCACATGTTCGACCAGCACTTGCATGGGTGGTCCGTAGGAGGTGGATCAACTAGCTAGAGGAGACTAAGTCAAGATTCCCAGAAACAACTTCAACAAGATATGCGGGAATCTCTCATTCTTCCCACAAATGGGGGGTTTGTTACATTTTGAATTTTGAATGTTTCTTTGTAATTTAAATGTAATAAATATAATAAAATATCCCGGTTCTAGGGGATACCGTATGTATGACCCTAAGCCTATAAATAGAGGGCTTATGGGATTAGAGAGGGGCTTCTTCTGCTTCTTCTTTCTAGAGAGAGAAACTTGGGTCTGAGTATTCTAGAGAGAGAAAGTGCTGGCATTTGAGAGAATTCTTGTATTTTTACAATTTGTACTGAAGTAACTCAGTTGGCTCAGTCCATCTGATCTTGAGTACAGATCTATAAATCACAACTCTAAGTGGATTAGGCTATTACCGACTATCGGGGCTGAACCACTATAAAAATCTTGTGTGTTATTTACTTTTCTTGATTAAACTGTCTGTGTTATTTAAATTCTCTTGAAGGTTTGTCGTATTTGACGTTCTCACGTCGTTGGCTAAAATCACAGTCAACAATAATATAATATATTAGAGATTCTAAATGATAATTTGATGTATTATATATCTATACTTGTTTAAATTAATTTAAATATATATAATGTATTAATGATCTTAAATACTATATGATACTTTATATTTATATTTAGAATATGTATGAAGCATATATTAATTGATTTTATAAGTTTATAATTTATATAATATATGACATGTATTTGTATTTAAAAAGATATGCTAATATTTGTATATGTCTTTTAATTTATCATATAAAATTTTAAAATATATATTAAATTTTAAATATACTCAAATAAATTTATATAAATATACATGCAAACTAAATACAAATAAATATTTGTATATATAATCAGGTATGGGTACACCTATACCCGTACCATACCCTACACCTGCATCAGATATATGTTTTCATACCTTCATCCTACCCTAAACCCTAATTTATCGGGTAATACCTTGTCCATCAAGAGAAGGTACCTACGGGTAAATAAGTTTTCGGATAAAATTGTCATCCCTAATATACTCTAATGTAATGTCATATGTATTTTAGTCTCCATATTTTCGTCTATAAACATCTTTATTTTTTCTCTCCACACACTTTTCTAATTAATTATTTTTAAAATAAATATACTTATTAGCTATTAAATAATAAAATTATATTTCTTGATACAGTACTTTTAATAGAAAATATTATATTTGATACATTTTAAATTGGGTTTATACTTTTTTGGATCCTGTGTTTTATCTCATTACCTGTTTGGACCCTGTGTTTTGACAAATTATTTTTTGGACCCTATATTTTGTAAAATGGTTAAAATAGAACCCTAAACCCGATTTTGGTCAATATTTTCTCAACTAAAATCACAAATAATTTACTAAATTAACAATTCTGAACAAAAATAAAATCATTCTGCTTAAAAATGGTGTTGTTATATTCAATTTTTTCTTCATCAAAATTGAGTTTAGGGTTCTATTTTAACTATTTTACAAAATATATGGTCCAAAAAGTAATTTGTCAAAACACAGGGTCCAAACAGGTAATGGGATAAAACACAGGGTCCAAAAATGTATAAACCACTTTAATTTAACAAAGATAAAAGTCCAACATATTGTCATTTTTGTAATAATTTTGTTTTTGATAGGATAATATTTTAATTTTATATTATTTGTTCATATTTTATGTTAAAGAGAATAAAATTAATTTTTTTGATGGTAAAAAATGATCGAGAAGTATTATTTTTTTTATTATTTTATGTTTAAGAGAACAAAAATATCGTGGTGTAAATTTTTTTCTTTACAAATAAGTACTTTTTAATTACAAGAAAATTAAGAAAGTATGTAAAATGAAATTTTAAAATTTCAAATATCTTTGGGCTTTATTTAGGAATATAGTGTGAAAAAAATAAAGGCGTAATTATTAAAGGTAAAATTATGGAATATACCGTATAATCCAAAAAAAAATTAAAATATACAGTATCTTATATTTATACAGGAAATTATTTCAAATATATAATTTTTAAAATTTTTTAAAGGGTCTTTTAAATCTTATTTTTAAAAAAATAAAAAACTAAAGGTCAAAGTAAAAGTAAAGGAAGAAAGTGCAAGGTGTATAGAAATTTCTATCCTCTTCTCCTTCCCTCTCTTATCTCTCTACATTTCTCTCTCATTCTTTTCATCTTCTCCCTTTTCTCAATCAATTCTTTCCATTTTTCCTAGTGATCTGACCATTTGTACTCCTCTATGGTGCCATTTTCATTGGTTTGAGCTTTGATTATTTGGGTTTCAAGTTTCCTTCTCTTGATTTTCATTTTTCTTTTTGATTATTTGGGATTCAGTTCTCATTGAGTACAACTAAATTTTTGCATGGTATGTTAGTGCTTTCTGTTCTAATCTTAGCTTCAATTTGATACGTTTAGCCTTTGTGAATTTTTTGTTTAAATATATTATTTTTGTAGCGATATGTTACATATTTGTATAGTATGTTTTCTAATGATGACAAGTTTGCTTTCATTTCTTCTTTGATATTTGATATTATGTTTTAGAATACACTCATTCCTCTATAAGGATATGTTATATATGTGTGTGTTTTTTATATATGCAGCTTGCTAGTTGGGACTAGCAAATGAGATATTCTGCTATGATGTTGGGGTGTTGTGATACCTTGTAGGTGACTTAGTGATTGTGTATCTACGAGTTAGCTTGCTTTGATTGTGATATTTCATGGCTTGCTTTGATTCTATAATTCTTTGTAAAGAGTTGCTAGTTGGTATGGTAGTTTGATTATATTTTTTTGATGTAGGAGATAAATTTATACATTACAATTCTTTTTTAAGCTATATTATAGTTTTGTAACAATATGTTACAAACATATTCTGGTTATGTAAATATCTGTTACAAATTTGTTAATATGTTTTATACATTTTTGTAGTTACAGTATATTAACTCTTAATAAATTTGTTAATAATTTCTTTGGATATGTAATGATCTGTTTCAAGTTTGTTAATACCTATTTTGAATCTGTAACTGTTATCCCCATTTCCTGTCGTGGGCCCGGGACTGCGTTCCAGGCCCACTAACTGCCCAATTGAGAATGGGCCCTGTCCAGGCCCGTTTGGCAAGGAGCAGGGTGGATATCGACAGCCCAATTCTGGGTGAGGCCCGGAAAGCGTCCGGGAAGTATTGTCCGGGACGGTCATCCGGGAGACAGTTCAACTGGCTAGGGATAACAGTCGGGATCGGTACGAACGGTCTCGAAGCCTGGTGATCGATCCAGGCTCCTGGTGGATGATTCGGGTTCATGGTAAATGGAGAGGGACAGAGGTAAACGGACTCGGGTCAAGTCCCCAGGGTTGGCAAGATAAAGCGTCCATGACCTTGACTTTGCCCTGCGAAGCGTGGGAGTTGTCCCCACGTTTCACCTACAGAAAAGGTCACATCGGGATTGTACGCCGCTGGTTCAGACCTGTGCTACCACTGCTCTGACCGATCTTGTCCCCTGAATCTGTCTCGCAATTTGAGATGCCCAAACCAAAAGCTCCAGTTTGTCGGATGATAGTTACGGTTTGGGCTGGCCCAATGGGCTCAAGTTAGCATTTTTCTTTGATGTTTTAATTCTTCTATATTGGGCTTCCGATAGAGAAGCCAGCAATATTTATACCTTTATTGGGCCCGGGTCAGCCTGGCCCACGCCCAGCGCTCCTGTGAACCAATAAATGCATGTAACAGAGCACTGGGGAAGGGAGTTTTGGGGGCATATATACTGTTATTCTGCTAAAACTCAGAAAAAACTCCATTGTTGTAGACTCTCTAAGTTCTAATACAACTGTCTTGTGGACTAAGGCTCGTTAACGCTCCAATCACATAAAAATCTTGCTTATAACCCCTAAGCCCTTTCTCTTAATTTCTCTGATCTTTTATTATTATAGTTTCCAAAAATCTCGGTTGGTAGGATAAAGCGTCCATGACCCTAACTCCGCCTTGCAAAGCGTGGGAGTTGTCCTCACGTTTCACTTACAGAAAATGCCACCTCGGGATTGTACGCCGCTGGTTCAAACCTGTGCCGCCACTGCTCTCACCAATCTTGTCCCCTGAATCTGTCTCGCAATTCGAGATGCCCAAACCAAAAGCTCCAGTTTGTCGGATGATAGTTACGGTTTGGGCTGGCCCAATGGGCTCAAGTTAGCATTTTTCTTTGATGTTTTAATCCTTCTGTATTGGGCTTCCGATAGAGAAGCCATCAATATTTATACCTTTATTGGACCCGTGTCAGCCTGGCTCACGCCCAGCGCTCCTGTGAACCTATAAACGCATGTAACAGAGAACTGGAGAAAGGAGTTTTGGGGGCATATATACTGTTATTCTGCTAAAACTCAGAAAAAACTCCATTGTTGTAGACTCTCTAAGTTCTAATACAACTGTCTCGTGGACTAAGGCTCGTTAACGCCCCAACCACGTAAAAATCTTGCTTATAACCCCTAAGCCCTTTCTCTTAATCTCTCTGATCTTTTATTATTATAGTTTCCGAAAATCTCGGTAAACAGTAACGATCAATTACAAGTTTGTTAATATTTTTGTAGTTACAGTACATTAAATCTTAACATATTTGTTTAATATAGAATTTAGTTACATTTTAACAATGGTAAAATTTTGTTTGTTAAAAGTTATATAATTAACAAAGGAAAGTTGTCACCAATATTTATGAGCATAAACATTTTTTCTATTTTATAGTTTTTTTATGTGTCCCTATCCGTACAATTAAACAGAAGCAAGACCAACACAGAAAAATCTTGATAAAACCTCGTACAAGACTAATGATGTAAATGATGGTTACAATATTATAACAATTTATTTAAGGTGAATAACTTTGGTGTAGCTTGATCAATCTACAATTGCAGACATGCTTTTTTCGAACGATCGTTGGTTGCTGTAAACTCCGAGCTTTTATTTTTTTAGAAGCCTTTGTTGGGTTAGTCTCAGGCGCAGCTCCACCTTGTAGTTGTTGTGGGTTTGTGGTTTTAATCTCATGAATATAGATATGGGATAGTCTTTATTGTGTATTTAGTGTAGTTTTGGGGTTAGCTTTAATGTATAACGGGCTAGAGTGATTCCACCATAAAAATATAATTAATTATAATTATCGTATATTTAGATTATTTTTTTTTGATAGTTTGCCATATATTTGTGAGGTTATGTAGGCAAACAAAGACTATATTGAAAAGAGAGTGTGAATCAAGTGACCCGAAAAAGTGTTGAAGAATAGGTTTTGCCTTAAACAAGTGGACTATCCATTATCATTATTAATGGTAGCCAAATTGTAGGACATAGTGAGAGACTCTCATTCGGACCAAATGCTAAAATTTGCGTTGGAAATCAAACCATATTGCTAATTTTTAATGGGAAATTTGAGTTTTTATGCTTAATGAGGGGTTCTAAGTCAAAAAAATGCTAGGCATTTAAATCATTTCAAAAAAATGTCAATTCTTTTGACAATACTCAAAATACCCCTATCATAATTTTTTCCATCCACTTCCTCTTCTCTCTTCCCTCTCTCTCCCACAACCCATTCCTCTCAACTCACTCTCTAGAAAAAAAATCTATGGGTAAGGTAAAATATAATAGAAATCAATGTAACGACAAGTATTCCTCATTTAGGACACTAAAATACTACATTTCGAATAGATCTGGGCATGATTTTTGAGTTTTTTTTGCGATTATTTTCAAATCTGAAACTTTGAAATCTGCAGAAAATCAACATGGTTCGATGGTGCTCGATGCCAGCTCGATGGGGCCTTCAAAATCAAGATTTTCATGAAAAAATCGATGTTGCTCGATGGTGGTTCAATGGAAGTTCGATGGTGTTCGATGCAATTCTTGCAAGATACGTAATTTTTCACTCGGGTGTCCATTTGGGGTGATTTTTTTTTTTTTTTTGTATTTTTTCAAGATCTACATGTTTAAGATGTGTATATACACATATGGGAAGTGTAAATATTGAAATAAATACAAAATATACCTCATGTTCAAGATATGTTTTGGTATGTTTTTGTTTAACGCCCAAAATGTGACTACACTAAGCGGTAGTTGTAGTAAGATCGGGCGGTCGATCCACAAGGAGGTAACCTAAAATCAAAAGGTTAGTAGAAAATAGCACAAAAAGTTAGTAACAAGAGGTAAATAAAATTGTAAATGAAAAGATGTTTGAGATTTTGGTATTGTATTTTGATAAAGTGATGAAATGAGATAAGTGAAATAAAGGTAAGATGTAATCAAGAGTTTGAGAAAATGAAAGGTTTCAAGAATCATCCATATGCTTGTTTAGTTACTTGGTTACTTGATTTACAAAAATACACAAGCAAATAGTTAACATCCCAACATTTACTTGGAAAATCTAACATTAAAGTCCATAGTTTTTCTAACAAAAGTTCATTTAAGTTATAAAGTTATTTACTTTAAAATCACAATGTTAATCTTATGAAAAATCTAAAAATGACAAAATACCCAAGGGCAATAATGCAATAGAAGATTAGACATAAAATTATGTATCAATATTACTTTTACTAATTAGAAGCACATAGAAAGAGCATGACTAATCCTATATACTATTAGCATAAGTAAATAGAGATAACAAAATAAAGATAGAGATGAAAGAACATAAATAACTCAAATATATTACATTAAGAACATAGTAAATCAAAGTAGCAAAATAACATCACTTGCATATAGAATCATCCCTAACCTTCCTAGGAAGATTAGGCCATTATGCTCATGATTCTCACAAAATTCTAAGAAGAAAATATGAGAAGAAAGTGAGTGGAAATTTTGCTATAGTTTCTCTACTCTAAAAATTACATACCAAATGTGAAGAAAGTGTCCCTATTTATAGATGGGGAAAAGGACTAAAAAGAAATTAAACAACAAAATGGGGTTTACAAAATAAATCTGAAATATTAATAATAAAATATGATTTTGAAAAATCAAATCTTATTATTAATATTACCCTAGCTATTTTTGTGTATAGTCAAAATGCTCTTTTTCTAAAATACCACAAAAACATAATCTATAAAGCTCAAAATAGCAATTTACAAAGCCCAATACCCACAAAACATGGCTAGTGACACAAGAGGGTTTTGACCAATTTTCAACCAATGAGAGAGTACCACGTAGGCAGCCTTGGCTGAAGAATTAGGCTGCTTCAAATGGGCTTGGGAGCTTGCTGAAGGGGCTTCATGTGTTGGGCTTTCATATGCATTTGGGCTTTTGGACCTTTGGGCCTGGCAGTCCGTTGGAGGGACTATCATGCTGGAGGAAATGAGGGAATATGCAAATATGCATATATGCATATTGGGGTCTTGGCAGTACGCTGGCTTGGAGGAGGAGATGCGGACAGGTGGCAGCTGGGAGGCAAGGCAGATGGCAGGCTCGCTTGGCTCGGCTCAGCGGCTTGGGCTGGGAAGGGCCTTCAGATTTTGGGCCTTTGTTTTAAGAAAAATGCCATTTTTTTCTTTCCTTTTTCAGATTTAATTGTTTCTTTCTTCTTCATTTCAAAGTGCCAAAATACACTTTAATTTCTACAAAATAACAATAAATTAAATCATAATCAAATATTTTCATTTATAAAATATATCATATTAATTAAATGAAAATAATAATAAAAACTTAATTTATTTTGTCATTTAAGATCAATAAAAGTGCATTTTTCACCTCTAGTCACAACCCCCAACTAGCTTATTGCTAGTCCTTAGCAATTCAAGCGAAAAAGAAAATTGTCAAGTTGAATAATCAAGTCAAACCAAGCAAAATCATCCAAGCATTTTCAAATTATCAGTAAGAAGTCAGAAATTACTATCTAAGCTACTATAGTTGCGATTTCAGAGTTGTGTGTGTGTGCATCAAACCATATTCTTTTTATCACAAGTCATAACACAAATAGTATCGAAAAATCTCAAAAGTATAAAGATCTCAACTCCAAATTCCTCACGGGCATTGAAAGTGTTTTTATGGGAGGGATCACACTCTTGGAGTTGGAAATGTAACAGTTTACGCTCAATTGAGAAAAGATAAACTTTTTAGGACAAGCAATTTGAACAAATATTGATCACAAGATAGGCAAATCAACTTATTAGAATTCAAATGACAAACAACCTTTGGGATTTACATGAGAAAACTCCAAGAACAAAATGACAACTAATTAGAAATGATAAATAAGACAATGAACTATAATGATAATTAATTTTTTTTTTAATACAATTACACAATAATAGAAGGAAGTGTTGCTCTTGTTCTCTTTTTTTTTTTTTTATCTATTTTTTTCTTTTTCTTTTGTTTTGTTTTGTTTTTTGTTTTTTTTTTTTTTTTTGACAAGAGACAACACAAAAATAAAAAGGAAATTACAAATACAATAAATAGAACACAAATTTATTACAAAGACTTTTCTTAAGTGAAAAATATCCCTCTAGTAAATGTCATATTTTAAATTCCAAAAATGTGACTCTACCAACTCAAATGATCAATAAAAGTTCAAAAAGTTGTTTTCTCAACTCTCACAACTCACTAAGAAATGAAAAACTTTAAACTTGAAATTTCTCTCAACTATTTGTGTTAACAACCAATTTATTTATCATATGTTTGGAAAGTGCACAAAAGAACTCTGAAAATCACTTCTTAATAGCTAAACATAGTAAGAACTGACTCAAACCAACAAATTCTACTCATACTTGGATAATTTTGAGAAAATTTGACTTAAAAATTCAACAAGACAATAATGTTTTCCAAATGAATGCTAATGACGTAACAATAAGATTTTCCAAATGAAAGCCAATGCATGCTCACCACCCCCAACCAAAAATCAGACAGTGTCCTCAATGTCAAAATGAATAAGCAATGAAAAAGATAAGGTAAGAGAACACCTGGATGATGACCATGTCCATAGGGCGAGAGCGAAAATAGCCTGGTAACAATACCCCAAAACAAAATACAAAAACGAAAAGCATACAAAAATAAAAGAAAGACAGAAAAATAAAGATAATGAAAAATAAAAAGAACAACAACAAATCGTTCAGAACTTCAGAGTGTATAGATTGGGTCCTTAAGAAGGACCTCTTCAACACGACTCACACTCTCAATGTAATGCTTCAGCCTTTGGCCATTGACTCGAAAAATTCTCCCATCGGTTGGGTCCTCGACCTCCACCGAACCGTTGGGAAATACTTGCTTCACTACAAATGGACCAGTCCATCGCGATCGCAGTTTACCGGGATGCAAGTGCAAGCGAGAGTCGTACAGATGCACTTTTTGATTTGGCTCAAAGTGTTTTCGCAGGATTTGTTTGTCGTGAGCGATTTTCAATTTTTCCTTATAAATCCTGGAATTGTCATATGCATCGTTTCTTAACTCCTCAATTTTGGACAACTGGAGTTTGCGATTGATACCTGCGGCGTTCAGATCAAAGTTTAGGGCTTTGATAGCCCAGTATGCTTTATGCTCGAGCTCGACAGGTAAATGACAGGCTTTTCCAAAGACAAGCCGATAGGGAGACATCCCAAGAGGGGACTTGAAAGCAGTGCGGTATGCCCAAAGAGCGTCTAGAAGTCGTGTAGACCAATCTTTGCGGTCGGGATTTACCGTCTTTTCCAGAATGTGTTTTATCTCCCTATTGGCTAACTCGGCTTGACCATTGGTCTGTGGATGATAGGCATTTGCAACTTTATGAAGTACACAATACTTGCGCATAAGAGCCTCAAAGGATCAGTTGCAAAAATGAGTGCCTTGATCACTGATGATAGCGCGAGGGGTACCGAACCTTGATAACACATTTTCTTTCAAGAATTTGACAACTGTAGCGTTATCATTGGTTCGACATGGTACAGCCTCGACCCATTTGGAAACATAATCCACAGCGAGAAAAATGTAAAGGTAGCCAAAAGAAGGTGGAAACGGTCCCATAAAGTCTATCCCCCAACAATCAAATATTTCGATAACAAGAATTAGGTTCAAGCGCATCATGTGCTGACGGGATAAGGATCCGAACTTTTGGCACCTGACACAAGAACGACAGAAATCATTGGTGTCTTTGAACAGAGTGGGCCAGTAAAGGACGCATTGTAAGATTTTTGCAGCGGTTTTCTTCACAAAGAAGTGACCACCACAAGCATCATTGTGGCAAAAATTCAGCACACTAGACACCTCATCGTCGTGGATGCATCTTCGTATGATTTTGTCGGGGCAATACTTGAATAAGTATGGGTCATCCCAAAATAAATTGCGCACCTCGACCAGAAATTTGCATTTGTCTTGTGAACTCCATTCAGATGGGAGTTCACCTGTTACTAAGTAGTTTACAATGTGAGCGTACCACGGCAACTTAGCAACAGAGAGCAATTGTTCATTGGGGAAATCATCATGAATAGGTGGACCGTCAGCGGGATCACTGAATTCAAGTCGGGACAAATGGTCCGCGACGACATTTTCAACACCTTTCTTGTCTTTGATCGTTATGTCAAATTCTTGCAGGAGAAGGATCCACCGTATTAATCGCGCCTTAGCATCCTTTTTGGAAAGGAGATACTTAAGGGCGGAGTGATCTGTGAAGATTGTAATAGGTGATCCAATCAAATAAGAGCGGAATTTGTCAAGAGCAAAGACAACGGCAAGCAACTCTTTTTCAGTAGTGGAATAGTTCATTTGAGCACTATTGAGAGTTCGGCTTGCATAATAGACAACAAAGGGTTTCCCCTCCCTTCGTTGTCCTAGCACAGCTCCCACAGCAAAGTTGCTGGCGTCACACATGATCTCAAAAGGAAGACTCCAATCGGGTGACTGAATGATGGGAGCGGAAGTGAGTGAATTGACAAGCGTTCGGAATGAGTCTTCACACTTAGGTGTCCATTCAAAAGTGGCATCTTTGGCTAGGAGGTTGCTTAGCGGACGGGCAATCATTTAAATTTTTTGCATGAACCTCCTATAGAAACCAGCATGACCAAGAAATGACCTAACGTCCTTGACAGTCTTAGGAGTTGGCAGGTTGGAGATAAGGTCGACTTTGGATTGATCAACCTCAATTCCTTTTTCAAAAACAATGTGGCCTAAGACTATGCCAGAAGATACCATGAAATGGCATTTCTCCCAATTGAGGACAAGTCCTTTCTCGATGCATCGTTTTAAAACAGCTTCAAGATGAAGAAGACATGTTTCGAAGGAGTTTCCAAAAACAGTTAGGTCATCCATGAATACTTCCATTGATTTTTCGATCATGTCACTAAAGATGCTCATCATGCATCTTTGGAAAGTAGCTGGTGCATTACACAAGCCAAATGGCATACGCCGGAAAGCAAAAGTGCCAAAGGGACAAGTGAAAGTGGTCTTATCTTGGTCCTCTAATGCAATCTCAATTTGATAATAGCCAGAGTAGCCATCAAGAAAGCAATAGAAAGGATGGCCAGCTACTCGTTCAAGAATTTGATCAATGAATGGGAGTGGAAAATGATCTTTGCGGGAGGCGGCATTTAATTTTCGATAATCGATGCACATGCGCCACCCCGTCACCGTTTTTGTGGGGACAAGGACCCCTTTTTCGTTTTGGATAATGGTGACACTAGATTTCTTGGGCACGACTTGAGTAGGACTGACCCATTTGCTATCTGCTACCGGGTAAATAATACCAGCATCTAGCAATTTCAAAACTTCATTTTTTACAACTTCCTTCATCGTGGGATTCAGTCGCTGCTGAGGGTCTCTTCGAGGGATGGCTTCGTCCTCTAGATTGATTCGATGGGAGCAAACCAAAGGGCTAATACCTTTGATATCAGCAAGCGTCCAACCTATCGCAGATTTATGCGTTCGCAGTAGCTCGAGTAACTGCAATTCTTGAGAATTCTGAAGGTTAGATGAGATGATAACTGGAAAGGTTTCACCGTCTCCCAAGAAGGCATGTTTCGAACCCTCAGGAAGTTGGGTCAATTGGACAGTTGGAACCTCTTCGACTGAAGTTTTCGGCTGTGCCCTCTCGCGAGGTAGCTCTTCAAAGCGAGGTTGCCAAAACTGAGTCCTTCTATGGCGTGAGTCTATGCGATCTGATATTGCAAGAGTAGACTCAATAGAGTTCGAACTTTCGTTCTCTGACAGAAGGAGGAGTTCGTCAAGATTATCAAAGTTGTTTCGCAATTGAACCTCCTCGAGAATCAAAGAGTCAATCATGAATGTTTGGTAACATTCATCATCTTCTCGGGGTTGTTTCCCGATGTGGAAGATATTGACTTCAAGAGTCATGTTTCCAAACGATATTTTCATTAGACCATTCCGACAATTGATCAAAGCATTTGCAGTAGCAAGGAATGGTCTTCCGAGGATAATAGGAATTTTAGACTCCATGTTCACCACAGATTGGGTATCAAGAATAAGAAAATCTACGGGGTAATAGAATTTTTCAATTTGAACCAATACATCCTCAACGATACCCCTAGGCTTTTTGGTGGAACGATTAGCAAGCTATAGTACAACAGATGTTGGCTTCATTTCTCCAAGACCGAGTTGCGAGTATACAGAATAAGGCATGAGATTGACACTCGCGCCAAGATCAAGTAAGGCTTGGCTGACTTCATGGGTCCCAATTTGGCAAGAAATGGTGGGACAACCGGGATCTTTGTATTTTGGCGGTGTCTTTTGTTCAATCACCGCACTCACTTGCTCGGTCAAGAAAGCAGTCTTCTTGACATGGTGCTTCCTTTTTGCAGTGCAAAGATCCTTGATGATTTTGGCATAAGCGGGCACTTGTTTTATGATGTGAAGCAAAGGAAGATTAATCTTCACTTGTGTCAAGTGCTCAAGGAGTTCAACTCGGTTATCAGGAAGTTTCCCAACAGGTTTCAAAGCCTGGGGAAATGGTACCTTTGGAGTGGCATTGAGTGGTGGATTTTCAGGAATGACCTTTGGAATACTGGGAGAGTTGGATTTAATGGGTGGGTCTGGCAAAGTTTTACCGCTTCTCGTCGTGATGGCATTCACTTCCTTGATGTTTTGATCATTTGAATTTGAAGATTGGGCCATGTGTTGGCCTTGAACATTGAATTTCGGTTGGGAAGGAAGTTTGCCTTTTTCCGGAATAGCCAAGGATTCAGTCAATTTTGAGAATTGACATTTCATTTCCTTGATTTCTTCCATCATTTGGCGATTCAATTTGGATTGTTCCTCCATGAATGCATGAAGAGTACTCTTGAGAGAATTTCGTTGTGGATGAGCATTGTAATGAGGTGCAGAATACGCCTTTGATGGTTGAACTTGTTGCTCATTTCTCCATTGGCCTCCAGACGATTAAGCTTGGTTGGAATCTCTCCAACTGAAATTTGGGTGGTTTCTCCAACCAGGGTTGTACGTATGGGAGAATGGCTTGTTATATGCCCCTAAGGCATTGCATTGCTCCTCATAAACCCCCCTCATTTCATTCAAAGCTAAGCAGTCCTTAGCTAAGTGCTCCGTCCCTCCACAAACAAAGCAAGGTTCTTGCGGTTCCGCTTGAGCGATCATGTGCGACTTTTGCCCATTTTTCGTCATTAAGACCTCAAACTGCTTTTTCAAAGCTTCAATTTGGGCCTTAATACTATCCTCTTCTCGAAGTTGATAGATTCCAGATGGTTTGTATCGGTTGGTGCTGTCAGTAGCACTTGGACCAGTCCAGGTGTGAGACTTTTTCGCTGTTTCTTCGAGATATTCAAGAGCATCGTCTGGCTCTTTTTCGAGGAATTCACCATTGCATATCATTTCTACAAACTGGCGCTCACGACTCGTGAGGCCTTCATAGAAGTAACTAACCAAGCGCCAATTCTCATAGCCATGGTGCGGGCACTGATTTAACAGATCTTTGAATCTTTCCCAGACTTGATAGAACTTTTCATTGTCTTTTTGGGAGAATGTGGAAATCTGTCGTTTTAGACTGTTGGTCTTATGGCTGGGGAAGTGTTTCAGAAGGAAAGATTTGGTCATCTCCTCCCATGTTCCAATCCACCTAGGTCTCAAAGAATACAACCAACTTTTGGCTTTGTCCTTCAAGGAGAAAGGGAAGAACTTCAGTCGCACAGCATCGACATTGTCGGCTCGGTTATAGAACGTGGCTACCACCTCCTCGAATTCTCTGATATGCACGTATGGGCTTTCGTTTTCCATTCCATGAAATGTAGGCAGGAGTTGAATCATGCCAGGTTTAAAGTCTAATGCGGGCATATTAGGAGGGAAGATAATGCATGAAGGCGTGGAAGTGCGAGTAGGATGGAGGTAGTCATTGAGAGTTCTTGGCTGGATTTCATCATTGCGAGCCATTGCAAATGGGTTATTATCAGGGAAATTTTGTGGAGAAGCTGGATTGGTGGAAGGAGTTCCGGTAGGAGTGGCAGATGAATTGGAAGAAGTGTCACTGGAAGTTTCGTGATGATTCATCCACTCTCGGAAATCAGAATTAGATTTATTTTATGTCTCTTTTTTTTATTTATTTTTCTTTTTGATTTTTTTTTTGATTGATTTTTTTTTTTTTTTGTTAAACTTGTTCCCAAGTAGAATTGGAGGTTTTCAAGTGATCTCCAACGCCTTACTAGAACTCCCCGAGGTTACTGAGTAAGTATGGTGGATCACAAGTCAACCTTTTCGACCAAACAACCTTTAAGCAAAGTGAAATTGCTTATTTTGACAAAACAAGCTTGGTTTTCTTATAGTAATAAGTTCAACAATGTAATAGTGCAAAGGTAGATGCTCGAAATGTTCCCAGGCCGATTGGGAAGGTTGCCAAGGTACCGCTTTAGACCCACACTTGCCTAGACAGAACTCCCCGAGGTTCCCAGGTAAGTGTGGAGGGTAACGCTATCACAAACCTTATTTAACAATCAATCTTTCTAGACAGAACAATATCGGTTTCTACCATTTGTAATATTACACAATTGTTCCCAATACTAAGCGTTTTATGATTGAAATTTTATGAACAATTTTATGCAATTTTATGTTTGTTTTTTTTTTGAAAAACCTAAATTCTAAGGAAAACTAAGGCAAATGAAAAGAAAAACCTAAACTAAGTAACAAAATAAAAAAAAAAACACAAAACACAATAAAATAAAGAAAATAAAATTAAAGTGAAGAGAAAATAGCAAGCTTAATCTATTTTTTTTTCAAATATGTATTAAACAAAAAAAAAATAGAATAGAAATTAAGAAAGAAAAATAGAGTAAGAATTAGGAAAAAAAAAATTATATATATATATATTTTTTAATAAAAAGGGAAGACAATGGAAAAGAAAAAAGAAATAGAAATAAGAATAATTTTTTTTCTATTTTTGCTTCTTTTTTTTTTTAGTTTTTTTTTTCTTTTATAGATATGTATATATATATATGAATATAAATCTATATATATTTTGTTACCCAAAAAAAAGAAAAAAAAAATGTAAAAGAAGAGAATAAATATATATATAAATAAAGATATATTTTTTTTTAGTTTTTTTTTCTTTTTATTTTTGTTATAATAGTAATCTAATTAATTAAAAATTAGTAAATAAAAAAACTATACTAACACAATATTTATTCAACAAAAACACAAATAAAGTTACTAATATTTTTGTAAAAATTTCACTAAACCTTTGAATATTACCTCCCCGGCAATGGCGCCAAAATTTGTTTAACGCCCAAAATGTGACTACACTAAGCGGTAGTTGTAGTAAGATCGGGCGGTCGATCCACAAGGAGGTAACCTAAAATCAAAAGGTTAGTAGAAAATAGCACAAAAAGTTAGTAACAAGAGGTAAATAAAATTGTAAATGAAAAGATGTTTGAGATTTTGGTATTGTATTTTGATAAAGTGATGAAATGAGATAAGTGAAATAAAGGTAAGATGTAATCAAGAGTTTGAGAAAATGAAAGGTTTCAAGAATCATCCATATGCTTGTTTAGTTACTTGGTTACTTGATTTACAAAAATACACAAGTAAATAGTTAACATCCCAACATTTACTTGGAAAATCTAACATTAAAGTCCATAGTTTTTCTAACAAAAGTTCATTTGAGTTATAAAGTTCTTTACTTTAAAATCACAATGTTAATCTTATGAAAAATCTAAAAATGACAAAATACCCAAGGGCAATAATGCAATAGAAGATTAGACATAAAATTATGTATCAATATTACTTTTACAAAATACCCAAGGGCTCGCTTGGCTCGGCTCGGCGGCTCAGCGGCTCGGCTCGGCTCGGGCTGGGAAGGGCCTTCAGATTTTGGGCCTTTGTTTTAAGAAAAATGCCATTTTTTTCTTTCCTTTTTCAGATTTAATTGTTTATTTCTTCTTCATTTCAAAGTGCCAAAATACACTTTAATTTTTACAAAATAACAATAAATTAAATCATAATCAAATATTTTCATTTATAAAATATATCATATTAATTAAATGAAAATAATAATAATAACTTAATTTATTTTGTCATTTAAGATCAATAAAAGTGCATTTTTCACCTCTAATCAGTTTTCAAGATATAAACTTTGAAAATGTGTATGTGAACATCTAAAACGTGTAGATCTTAAAAAAATAACCAAAATAAAAAAAAATCATCGTAAACGGACACCTGAGTGAAAAATTATGTCTCTTACAAGAATTACATCGAACTACCATCGAGCAACCATCGAACCACTATCGAGCAACGTCGATTTCTTCATGAAAATCTTGATTTTAAAGGCCCCATCGAGATAGCATCGAATACCATCGAGCAACCATCGAGTTGGGCATGGTTTTTGAGTTATTTTTCAGATTTGAAACTCTGAAATATGTAGAAAATTGACTTTGCTCGATGGTGCTTGATATTAGCTCGATGAGGCCTTCAAAATCAAGATTTTCATGAAAAAATCGATGGTGGTTCGATGCAATTCTTGTAAAAGACATAATTTTTTACTCGGGTGTCCGTTTGGGATGATTTTTTTTTTGGTATTTTTTTGAGATCTACATGTTTTAGATGTTCACATACACATTTTCAAAGTTTAGAACTTGAAAACATATCTTGAACATGAGGAATGTTTTGCATTTGTCAAATTTTCAAGATTTATATTTCCCAATGTGTATATACACATCTCAAATGTGTAGATCTTGAAAAAAATACCCAAAATAAAAAAAATCACCTCACACGAACACCCGAGTGAAAAATTATGTATCTTGCAAGAATCGCATCGAACACAATCGAACCACCATCGAGCAACATCGATTTTTTCATGAAAATCTTGATTTTGAAGGCCCCATCGAGTTAGCATCGAGTACCATCGAACCACGTCGATTTTCTGCAGATTTCAAAATTTCAGATTTGAAAAAAATCACAAAAAAAACTCAAAAATTATGCCTAGATCTATTCGAAATACAGTATTTTAGTGTCCTAAGTAAGAAATACTTGCTATTACATTGAGTTCTCTTATATTTTACCTTACCCATGAATTTTTTTCTAAAGAGAGAGTTGAGAGGAATAGGTTGAGGGAGAGAGAGAGGGAAGAGAGAAGATGAAGTGGATGAGAAAAATTATAAAATGGGTATTTTGGTTATTGTCAAAAGATTTGTCATTTTTTTGAAATGATTAAAATAACTAGCATTTTTTTTATTTAGATAACTCATTAAGTATAAAAACTCAAATTTAGCATGTGTATTTGTCACTATTTGAGGTCCATCCTAGTCGAAAATTACAGATCAAGTATTCAAATATTCGCGGAGTTTTGCCATTGTCAGTACACAGTAACCAAGTTGAGACTGTCTCAAACTGGATAAGCATCTTTATCCTAAGAATAAAGGAAGCAATGGCTGCCTATCATTTCCCTCTCTTGTAGCCCCCACCTAGTCCTAGTCTTTTTTATATGATATAGTTAGCCATATAGGAATACATAATAAGAGCCTTAAATATTTCTTCCAAGCTCTCTAGTTATGGTGTACTTTACTGGTTTAGGTTGTTTAAGGGGACGTTAGGTGATCCACAAGCTCAAAAGGCATATTTTTTTTTTAAGAGCATGAGTTGATTTCATAAAGATTTGAATCCGATTCCTTCTAAGTCCACTGAACATTGGGAATCATTGCATTGATTGTGAGAGGCATAGAGATGAGAATAAGATGCCCATAATCCCATTATTGGGATTCTCCTTTGCTCCCTTTTAATTCTCTAATGGTAGTACCAAAACCCATTAGTTATTAAATACCCTACATAAATGATCAGGTCATTAAGGGATTTACAAGCTCTGAATTCAAAAAAATTAAAATATACAAAGATACCTCGATATCAGTGGAAGATATATTAATACATCTTTAGTTTACTTTCTTAAGTGTAGCAAATTGAAAGTCAAAAAGGTAGGAAGCAAAGTGACATACTGTACATAATTGGGCGCTGTCTTAGAGATGATAAGACACTAAACTTGGTTCACCAGCAAAACCAGATTACCGGTGCCCCCATTAACACCAAAACTAGTGAATAATTCTCAGTATTATGACTACAGTCCTAACTTATTAATTCCCTATCTTGAAATAAGTTGCATAGCCTGAAGATTGGATTTATAAAATTACTCCTTTATGTAAAGTAAAACATGAAATGTTCCATCGAACTATTAGCTTTCAAAAAGTAATAATGGCAGAAGTGACCGTGCAGTAGTCTCTAATAGGCTGCATGAAAGGCCACGTGTCTCAAAGCCAAAACCAAGAAAGCATAAAGCTAATCAACAATAACAAAAAAAAAAGGGAGAAAAGAAAGAAACCTTAGTTGCATTTTCATGGCCTTTGCAAAATTGATCTTCGTTACATGAAAATGTATATCTCTAATACTATTCATCACTAACAGTTACACAGAAAAAAACTTAAATTAGTGATAATTAAACTAAAAAAACACAACTGAAAATTTTACAATTAATTAACCAAAAGAAGTATACAGCTAAAATGTTCAAATATCAACATTACACCCAGGAGCACTGAGAAGAGGGACTTGGCCCATAACACCTTTCTTCAAACCCACCAAAACATCACACTTGACATAAATACCATAATGAGCAGTCTTAATGGCCCCGGCCTTCCATCTAAGCCTCCCCAACAAAACCAGCCTCAACCCCAAAACCCCGTAAGCCTCGTCCACCGCCAACCCATTCATCACCTCCACCGACACCGGCACCTCCTGTCCACCGCCGAGTATAGGCGACAACGCCACTGTGCTCTTCCTGGCGTGGTAGAGCGGCGGCAGCGAGACCTGAGGCGTGATGGCCTGGTTCCTGTACATGAGGAAGGCGGTCAGCCGGTCGTAGTAAATGGACACGCGCCGGTTGGGGTTGCGCGTAACGACGGTAAATTGCATGGTGGTGGTGACTAGCGGCGGCTGCTGCATCTGGGAGGAGGAGGTGGACGTCGTGTTGAGCTGGTAGATGGCTGCGCCGACGACTTTGAATTGTGGTTTGTAGGGTCGGTAGACGAGCCAGATAGTGAGTGCGGTGACGCCGGCTAGGAGGAGGAAGACGGAGACGCACGAGCAGAGGGCTCGGCGGCGGTCGCTCGTTCGTGCGGGGCCTTTTCCGTTGTTCATTTTTTGTGTTTGTGGTGGGAGTTGTTGTTCTGGGGCATGCTCATCTGCCATGGAGTGAGATATTTGAGTGTATATATATATGTGTGTGTGTAAATACAGTAAAAGTGTGTCTACGTATAAAAAAAAAGGAAAAGGAAAAGGTGGTGGATGGTGGTAGTGGTAGTGGTGGTGGCCGAGTGTATGTTTCTACTTACGAGAGAAGAGAAGTTGATGAGTAAGTAAGAAGAAGAATCTGTGGGACAAATGGAACCAAAAAGCAGTGGAAAAAGAGGCTTAGTTGGGTTTTTACTTTATTGCTAAACTAGTAGTACTCCTCTCTCTCACAAAACCAAACAAAAAAAAGCTCTTTAAGTAATAAGTTGTAAAAATATACATGCGAGTAATTGAAAATGGCTTAAGTATTTAGTAGTAATGATAGTTTTGTACTCAAAATGATACTTTTTATTTTCATTTATTTATTTGTTCAAGTATTTGTTTGTAGGGATGTATAAAAACATAATTCAATTTGTCATTTATGAAAAAGCCTTTACCTTCTTTGATGTAACAGTTCATGGGTACAGTAGTAGTTATATTATTACTTAGATATTCTTCTTTATTTTTTAAGATGCATCTCCAAAACATTGCTTTATTTATTTTATTTTTAATTTTTACATTACACTATATATTAATTTTTTTATTTTTTTCTATATAATTTAAATATTATTTTTTAATAAATTTTATGTATTCATTTTAAATTTTGTATATTTATATCTTATGATATTTATTCATATATATAATATCAAAATATAATTATACTTTATTTTAGATTATTCCAAAATAAATAAAATATAAATTAATACAAAATTTAAAAATAATTCTCAATATAATAATTATAACAGAATATAAAATAATAATATATATAAGTTTAAAAAAATTACTAAAACCATATAATATTATTAAATAAATATATAGAAAAGTTAGAAAAAAATAATAAAATATTTATAAAAGAGTGAATAGTTATCTACATGTAAATAGTAAATAGTGTATTGAGCTATAAAAAAAATTAGAGTAGCTCTGATGGAACTATTTTATCACGTATAGGCTATAATTTTATAATATAACTATTTTAATCTTATTCTCCATTTAATGTCAACAAATTTGCTTTGGGGCTAAGCATTCTTTAATGCTCATATATTAGTCCACTTTTAAAGTGGGAGATTCCTTTAATCGATGGTCCGACCTCTTTTATTTTTTTTTCATTTTCTTTTTCTTTTTCCACACCCATCAAACGACATGAATTTAAGGCTTTAATATTTCAATTCGTTAATGGCTTCGAGACTTTCAAATTAAATTGCACTACCACATGATCCAAGACTAGGTATTATATATATGTCAGGGAACACTTAATTAGTTTCAGCGCGTTATCACCGAGCCATGTTTCCCTGCTTCGAGTGATCAAAGCCTTTTCGGTAGGGCATGCTCAAATTTATTAGATATGAAATCAAATTAACTTTGCCAATAATTAATGTATTAAAGCTACAGGTATCATATAAAGCTCATTAATCATTAAATAATAATAATAATTACTTAACTCCCACGTTTTTATCAGTCATTAGCAAAAGGGTAATGGAACTGGCCGAGTTTTGCCGACTAAAGGATAAGACAGTAAGACACCTTATTTGACTCCTCCTAATAGCTCCAAATGTTCTCCTCTCGGCTGTTACAGGAGAGGCCCTCTCTATTTTGGCTTTTACACGTTTCTGGACACTTGTGGGGCCATGCCTAGTCAGATCCCACGTGTCACGTGAACGTTTTTCTATGGCTAAAAAAGCACACGTAGCATTTGCATGCGTTTGCTCCTTTCTGTCCCTGTTTTGGTATATTTTTCCTTAGTTGGGAGGAAAGTTCCCCAGAAACTCTCTTTTCAATTTTTGCTTTTTTTGGTTCTAAAGTTGAGCATGATGACTAAATGCACATCTCTTGGTCAAAATTTAAAATGTTACCAACGTATTTCGTATATTATCATACATTATATACGAAGCATTAACTAGTATCTCGTATTTATATGAAGCCCTATAAATACAAGTAATCCTACAATCAAACAAAATCCAAGTTCAGTTATCTAAGCAGGCTACTAAGTAGTTACAACACAACCTTTTCAAGCCAAACCATAGAAGAAAAAAAAACATCGAAAATCAAAGTCAAACCAATTAACTAGACATTCCAAAGTAATTTGCAAGGTTACAACCATCTTCGATAGTCATTTCTCGTCACTCTACATCCTACTCCTACTCCTAGTTACCGAAAGATTTGAGAACACAAGAGCACTGCGTCAAAACTCTTAAGATTCTTTGCTTCTTAGAGATTACAGGCTATTGTATCCCAAAGCAAACAACAGCTAATGATCTTCACGTACTATTAGCCGTTGGAGGGTCAGTTTGTCCCTGACGAACAAATTGTCCTTTCACTCGGGGCCTCTGTTCTGCCAGTCTTTTCCTGCTTTGATATCGAACCTGTGTAGAAAATAAGCAATGTTTGAGGATCAAATTTCAACCCTTTTCAGATGGTTTAGTTTGTGATAATTTCAAACTTTTCACAAGCACAATATTGAACTATTAATATTAAACACTGATAATGACAATGAAAAACTATGGTATGTTGCAGTAGAAGTACCTTTTTCTCAAAGCAACGATCTTTTCGTTTCATTCGAAATTTGATTAAAGCTGCTTCCCTCTGACTGATGCGATGGAAATCCATCCCTCTAAAACTATCATAAACAAAATGTCCATTGTCGTTCAGACCCCGAGAAGCTGTGGTTTTCTCATCAGCCCCAGAAGAGGAATTGGTGTATCCATCGCTTCTACCACAAGAGCTCCCATGGTCATCGCTATTAATTTGATCTCCCACACCATAGCAAAAACTACCACCATGGCACTGATCAGCAGCAAAAGAACTAGGCTTCACTTCCTCCACAAGATCCAACTCTTTCTGGTCGTGCTTGGTTTGATCAGCAGATTTATGAGTTGCTTCTTCAGAAAGTTGGTAGCCTTGTTCCGAGTGTTGAATTTCAGGATCAGAATGACTTGCGGTATTTGCAGCAAATGGGGACTTCTCTTGCTGGTTTTCCGAAATGGGACCCCACATAGAGGATACACTTGATTGTGTATAAAAGGATGGGAATAACTGGTTATATCCAGAATTTTCATAATTTAGACCATTATCTGGACTCGTTCCAAGTTGAGTACTGGGGAAGGATACCGGCACAGTATGCCCAGATTGCCCAGCAACCGAAGCAGGCATTTCGTAGTGACAGTAGCTCCTTGTGGCAGCATGCTGTTGAGAAGAAACAGTAGAGTTTCGAAAAGATGGAGTGAAAATTAACTCAGGAGATTTCTTTGGACCATCCTCTGGGGTAGTTTGACCGTTGGGAAAAAGGGGTCGCAATGTATTGCTATTACCGTACCTGCAAATGGGAATTTGAAAATTGAAACAATGATAAGATATTCAGGAAAGATACCACAAATAGGCACTTTTTAAAAATATATATATAAAATAATTAAAATTCAGTACTCATACAAAATATTCTTCCATTATCTTCCATAAAATTCATTAAAGGAGGCAAGGACTCTCCCAAGCACCCAAAACAGTTTCGATAAAGTATTTTAAACAAAATAGTGAAAGCAAGTGCAAGAGAGGTGAGGCTCTCTTGAACCTCAATTAAGCGACAGAGAAAATTATAAGGTTTCTAAAGGTGATAGAGAACGCACCATGAAAATGCAGAGGCATTAGAATGGTTCAGTTTTGGTCTTTCACCAGTACCTTGGCTATTCGAGCTGCTTAGAAAAAGTCCTCTCAAAGAAAGTTCCAGCTGCGGAGGATACTCAGAGCTGCTTATGCACCTATCATCGGATTTATTAGTCCACCTTGGGTGATCATCAAATGTACCGATCAAGTCAATAGCTCCACAAGATGGTTTAAGAAGTTCGTCACAACAACTCTGAATATTGGCATTAGCATTGACTTCACAATTTTCTGGTCGGGAAGTTTCATCTAGCTTCCTTCTTTTATTGCCAATGTACTCTTCCTTTAATCCCAAGACAGTTGGCTGAAAAGCTCCATTGCAGGATACAACCTCTGGTTTAAAAATGTTCGACTTATCTGAAATTAAATAATTATTAGGTGTTCCACTCAAAAGAAGAAGACGAATACATAACTACGGAGTGGGAAACAAAAGATTATTCCATACCTCCTGTCTTGTTTGCATGGATAACTGATTCTTTATTCAACTTAGTACAATCTTCATGACTCTGTACATTGTTTCTGTCCACTTTAGCAGCACTCCTACTCATCTGTGAAATATCTTGCATAGTTGGGACGTGCTCACTCTTAGCTTCCAAGTGAGGCATTGTACAAGAGCCCTACACAAAAGGGCAACACATGCAATCTCTATGTAAAATCTTCATGAAGTCAGCCTAATGTGGAACGAGGAAATTTCCCTCAAGCTAAGTGGCCTCACTTTGCATTTCAATTTCAACATGGGCTTCAATACATATGTTCTAACAATTAATTTCTTTTCCCTTTTAGATCCACTAGCAATCAAGAAGATACATTCAAAGTGGTGAACAGCACTTCTCAAATAAGAGGGAAAACGTTTTGGGATAAAATCAGGTTTTGGGTAGCCACGTGGGTGTATAGAACGAAAGAATTTGAGGGCGTGTTCTTTTTGGATCTTCGTAGGGAGTGGGTGTATTTATGGTCATAATTTTTGTTTTCTTTTTCCCTTTGTTACTACGGTATTCCTCCGCCATAAGTGAGGGTTTTCAATGTTATTGAGAGGGGTCTCTTCGACCTCTATCTCATTTTTTCAAAAAAAAAAAATGAGGGAAAACGTTTGATACTCCAATAATGAAGAGACTTGATAAACTCTTCTAATTTTTTCAGTTTTTAATAATAATTACAACCCCTTCTTACAACATACACTGGTAGAGACAGTCTAAAATATGATAAATGGACATACAATAGAAGATAAGCTCGGTCATGCAGGATATATACTCCAACAAAATGCACCTAGAACGGCAAAGAATAGAATAATGGTTGGGAAAAAAGCACATAGATTACACTATCATTTTTCAATTGACAACAAAATGATTGGATAATTAAATTCACTTACTTGGGAATCACTCCCTTTCTCACTGCATTCCTTAATGTTCTTTATAGAAACTACATAATCACTTGACTGATTGCTCGCTGTATTAATTTCAGAAGCAGGCTCCACTCCATGTTGAGGAGCTGTCGTGTTCTTAGGAAGCTGAAAAAGAGAACCCCAAGGAAGGAAAATATATCATTATTTGTTATAGGAATATGAAATGAACATAAATAATCCAATACAAGCGGAAGTAAAAGGAACATACAGTGCGCTTTCTCCATACATGCTGCCATAGGTTCCTTAGTTCATTCCTCCTAAGAGGCTTGATTAGATAGTCGGCAGCTCCTTTTAACATGCACTTGAAAACCATGCTAACTGAATCTTGAGAGGACATCACTACAATAGAAGAATATGTATTATATTAGTCTCACATCTAATTTTGAGGACCACAACTTTGACGAAGAAACAACAATTTCAACAGATAACATACTTATGACAGGTATGTTTTTGCAAACTTCATGCTCCGTGACTAACGAAAGAAGTGCAAATCCAGATATTGATGGCAATTCCATTTCAGTAAGTATGAGATCTATGTTTCGAGCCCTCTCCTTTAATGTCTCCCATGCTTTTAGTCCATCAGTTACTGCAGAAACTGGTTGAGAAAACAAAGTACTGACTTTTAATTACAAACTTTTACCAACTTTTTCAAAATGAATTTCGATGTTGCTCATACATTGTTGAAAAAACAGTTACAAAGTATGGATTTTTACCAAAAAGATACAAGAAACTGCAAATTATAAATGGGAATCTGAACAATCTAATTCTTAAAGAATTCATATAGACATAAAGGCAAAACTCTGAAACATTTAGTCCTAACAAAAGTCTGATCTTCATAAAGAAAGCTGATGATTAGCATAAATAAACTGATAAGTATTTTCCACATGGTTCAACAATGCAACAAGCAACATGATGTCAATGTTCCTACCCTCAATCAAGTGTTGCCAACCATGGTGACAGGTTTAAGAAAGCTATCTATGGATGCAGAATATTAAAGACCGTGCTTCTTTTCATCTACTATAACCTTCACAGTTTTGTTTTACTCTCTTGAGTTCTTGCCAAATTTATTCACATCCAGATCGTGCAAACATTAATTACTAATTCACCTAAAACTGGAATCCAACTGAAAATACCGGTTATAAAGTTAAGAAAGACCCTTAACATATGAATCTGTCTAGTTTTCCATCCACTTTATTTTAAAGTACTTGGTTTAGAGTAATGATATTTTTTTTGGTCGCAGGTTTAGAGTATTGGTTGAATACAAACCTTTTTACACTCATCTGTGATTTGAATTATTTTTTAAGCCCCACAAAAATAATGTGAGATTTAAGAAATGATATATCAGTATCAGAGTGTAAATTTTTAAGTATAAAAGTGTGTCTAACATAACTTTTTGATTTAATTATCCACGTTAAACTAAAACAAAAAAACTCTAATTAGTCAGCATGATATTGAAATGCAGGGCTAAAGAAGAAACATCAAGTAATTGCAATAATACTAAAGAGGCTAAGAAGGGGTTCGATTGGTAATAAGCTGAGCATTCCATTACCAGTAATGGAAATCAATAACAGCATAAAATCCTACAAAATACAAAATTCCATGGCCAGCCCAAAAACAAAAATTACTACAATCCATTATAACAAACTACAAAGCATGACTCTGTTTAAAAAAGAAAAACTGTACTAGCCACTACAAAAAAATGCCACTAATCCAAGATTGCACAGCAAATATAGTAATACATATATATACCTTACTATATAAGCCAAAAGCAAATAAAATGGAAACAATACATGAAGGAGCAAAGTATTTGACCTTTATAACCGCATTTTCGAAGAAGGGCTGTCACAATCTGACGCGTGGAGTCATCGGCTTCAACCAAAAGAACTCTAAACACCATTCTGGGAAGATAACTCTCCCACCTCACTACCTCCTTGGATCCGTCATTTTCTTCTTCTTCTTCATCCTTCTCATCATTATGGTCTCGTTTCTCTGCTTCAACCTCCACCGCCATAACCTCTTCACTATTCACGACTACTTCACCCATTTTCAAACACCCTGGAAACACAACACAACCCAAACCCAAAATTCCAGAAACCCAGTTGGGATTAATACAGGAACCACAAGAAAATGCAATAAATCGAATAAAAAACTATTAAAAGAAAAATCAGGTCTAGAACTTGGAACTTGGAGCTTGGAACTTGAAACACTTGAAAGTTCTACCTCATCCTCTTCATATAAACCCGGGGAAAAAAAGGGAGAAAATAAAAGTATCTGAAACCAAATTCCAAAACACAACTTTAGAAAGCAGATTTATTCCCTATTTTACTTCCGAAAGAAAAACATGCAAAATTACAAAACCGTAATCTCTGTATCACAGCCGCGAAAGCTTGGAGAATGAAAAATATCTGGAGAAGACAGAGAGAGGTGGGCCGTGATTGGAGACTGGTTTTCGAGCCACGTGGCCAAATATGAGCCACCGTATTTGATTTTTTTAATTTCCTCACATGGTGTGGTGGTGATTATCGTCCAAGGTGGTCAAGGGACCCACTTGGGACATCATATTTCTTTAAGTAAGGTACGTGTAATTTTTATTATTTTTTATTTGATTCTGTCTTTTGATATGTTTGTTGAACGACTGCCACGTACACACTATGTCACCACCAATTATATTTCATGGTTGGGAGCATCACACGTGGATACTTCTTTGAGAATTTTCTTTTCTTTTTCTCATAACTTGCTGCCCAACCTTCTTCTATTACTTTCCTTCTCATTTTATTTTATTTTTTAATTAAAAAAATCATAATATGGTATTAGAGAATTGCTCATAGGTGCCCAATACCAAGGAAAGAATATGTCACTATTTTTATAATCTAATATCTAATCTTATACATTTAAATTTAATAAATATTATAATATATTATTAACTAATTATAAAATATTACTTCTTCATATAATATTGAGTATCTTAAAATATAAAATAACAACACTCTATATATTGAGAGGTATAAATAGATGGACGAAATGAAACTGATTGTAGGTATAATTTAGTGTACTATACCTCTTCTTTTTCTTTGTGAGATAAACACAAAGAAGAGGTTTCATGATCGAGTCTCTCTACTTCATTATTATAAGATATGTAACATCAAAAAAAATTATTATTTCTTTAACAAGTATTGCTGTAAGACAACATAAGTTATTGTGTTGAGAGCATCTCTAATGAAGTGTTAAATTAGTGATATATTGTTAAAATATAGTTCACTTTATAAAAAAGTTACTCTAATGATATGCTAAAAGTTGTGCTAATTTGAAGCATGCTAAAAGTTTGGTCAAATTTGGCACACAATATAACATGATACATATTTTGCATCACCATAAATACTACACTTTTTTATTTACTTTTATATCATTTTTATTATTTTTATCTATCAACAGTAAATGCTAGACTTTTAACCTTATTATTTTATTATTATCTTTAACTATCAAAAATAAAAATATAAAGCAATTTTTTTTTTTTTTGTATATTTTCAATAAATATCAAATGAGCATTAATTAAATATTAATTTTTGCATCAACTTTTACAACTGAGCATTGGAACATAATACTAAAAAATATGTCAAATATATCACATATTAATTTTTTGTGCCAAATATAGCACAATATTTACATGTCTCAAGAGATGGTCCAACCATAAAAATCAATGATCCCACCCTCGTCTTTGTTTTCTCACTCACAAATAGTGTGAGAAATACTTATTTATATAAAAACTAAATTTTAAATATATATATAATTACATAAAAATTGAAATACCATAATTTTTATAATTTAATATAATAAATATTGTCCCACATAAAATTTAAAATTTTTAAAAAGTTATTAATATACTACAAAAAAAACTATAAAAATATATGGAATAAATTAAAAGTTAAGACAAAACTTCTCCGAAACTATAGCATTTGTAGATTTTTTACTCCTAAATTTTATTGCTTGTATTTTTTGCATCGATTTTGCACTTGTTACAAATGCTTCTCTCGAACTATATTACTTGATTTTAATAGATTTTTGTAGTCACTCATGTAATTTACATGTTTTATTATTTAATATACTTTCACGTTACCTTCAACTCTATTTTAGAAACTAATTAATCATCATAAAGTATAAAAAGTTACTCCTATAATTCAAAGTTACAATGAATAACTTATTAGAAAATGATACCAATTTGTTACTTTTTCATAACATAAACTTGGAGTTACTCCTAAAAGGTTACTTTTCATACATAACATAAACCAATTAACCAAATTTTGAAAATAAGTTTGGAGTTAATGAACTAAAATAAAGTTTTTTTGTAAAAAGGTAACTAATCAGTGTTTAATTGATATTTATAAGCAACCAAATGGTTACTTTGATTCCAGTGATGACGATAAAATATATGCTTATTCTAACATATCAAAATGATTACCTTAAAAAGTAGATTGCGATGGTACTACTCTTGAACCAAAACGATCAATGGTGTGGGCAAATTTTTTTTTTTTAAGTTATAGAGAAGAAATAGAAAGAGAGAGAATTAAATGATTATTTAAGTGTTGGCGATTCTTATATAAGATATGTATTATTTTTATATGTGGTATAAAAAATATTATTTTTGTAATTAAAATTTTTTACACTAAATTTGTAAATAAAATCAACTATAGGTATGTAATTTTCTGAAAAAAAAAAATTATGGCCTCGGGAACATATCCTTACATGGCTACTAAAAACCTATAGACATTTTTTGGAGTTTCAAGTCATTAACATTAGAGTTACAAAATTGTTATTATACACATTCAAAGTGGTTGTTAAAAGAAAAAAGAAAAATAACACTTTTACCATGTGTGTTTTTCCAAATACGTGATTGATCCATGTGTTTTGTTAAATTTTAATTTAAATTATATATTTTATAAAATAGATCAAAATAATACTACAGACTCGATTTTAGTAAAAATATTTTTAAATATAAACTTTTATTTTCAGCTCGTATTCTCTGCTACTATGAATCTATATCATCTTCAACGACCCAACAATTGATCTTCTAATTGAAAATATTTTAACAAAAATAAAGTCTAGATACTATTTTGATCCATTTTATAAAACATGTAGTTTAAATTGTCATTTAATAAAACACAAAGACGGATTGTGTATTAAGAGAAAACATAAGGGATAAAATGATATTCTACAGTATTTTAAAAATTTATGATTTGTCTAAAAAGGACAAAAAAAGACAAATGAACTATAAATATGGTATTTTCTCAAATGATTATAATCAGCTACCATTACCATTTAGTTCACTTTGAAATAATAACAATAATGTTTTCAATGATTGAGGATTTACAAAATTATCATTCTAGTTTAGTTTAAATCAAGAAAATAAAACTTTCTACAAAGCCATTTGTATGGGGATAACTTGAAAAATACCCAGATTTAGGATTAGTTAACCAAAAATAGCTACTAATAACATTTAGTTGAATATTATCCACTTTTTTAATCACATTTCTCATATTACTCTTAAAACACTATTAGAAGTTCAATATAAAAATCTCAATATTTACCTCTGTCGTGCTATTTACTTCCATCTTTAAATAATCTTCTACCAGCTCCACTAGTTCAATATGAAATGAGAGGGATATAATAAGTATGTTAATGAAATATTAGGTATTAAAATCTAAATCTAAAATAATGGGTGAAAATGAAAGAGATTTTTTTAAATTGGGTACCACATCTATTTTCTACCATTTTATTCATTTGTATGTGTATATTATTCTCTCTTTTTTTTAGGGGCAGTGCATATGGTTGGGTTGGGTGGGACGTCTCTTCTCTACATTTATTGGTAACGTTGGATAATAAAGATAGTAAGCTCTTTCAAATTCAAATTAGTTTCCATCCTAAAAAATCTTCCAACTTTTTGCTGTTCCAAAATATGTGAATCTGAATTGATACACCCACTCAACTTTAAACAGATAAAAAGCTATTCTTCCTATATAGAAAGAGACGTTTGTGCACCAAATTTAATGATCTATATCATACATTTTATATTATATGTGATTGAGATTTCATTCTTTCTTTGTTTGTTTTATTGTGACAAAATTAGTGGTCATAGATCATTTTAGTCATAGTTCTAAATTTATGACACTTCTTAAAAAAATTATTTTTTGGTAAATCACGAGGATAAATCTTGCATATTTAAATTTAATAACATAATACTTTATATTTTATTGAAGTATCTTAATTATTACTCTCTCACTCTTTTCTCAAATTCGTTTACTTATTTTTTTTATGCATTCAATTATTGGAGTGAAATAAATAGTTGGTTCTATTTATACATTTAATTATTTTTTGACCTTATGTTTTATAAGAGTATGGATACGTGTACCCAAAATATGCATCTAAATATTATATATTTTTTAAAATAGTGAGTCCCAGTTTTAGTAAATGTGATTTGCTAAGTTAAACTGTCACTTCATTGTAATATTTGAGTGTATATTTTGGGTGCACATATTATTACTCTTTACTCTTTATAAAATAGTTCAAATAGATCATTAAACCCGATTTTAATAAACAACAAATTGAACATTAATAACACAATTATTAAGCAAAATGATTGTGCTTTTGTTTTGAGCTGTTAATTTAGTAAATTATTTGTGATTTTAGTTTAATTTTTTTTATCATAATCGGGTTTAGGAACCTATTTAAATTATTTTATAAAATATAGAATCTAAAAAATAATTAGTCACAACACATATTCCAATCATAAACAAAACAAATAAAATTGACAAAATACATAATATTATTTTTTTTCTTTTTTAAAACGGAATTAATTGTTGGTTCTCATGGTGGCAGGGTTGTAATTTGACACTTTCGTTTTTAATATTGAGGTTTAGTGTCAGCTAGTATTTTTTTTTTTTTTCGTCTCATAACTAAAGAACATACCAATAGTTTAGCAATATTAAGGTTTAGTGTTAAATATTTTTTGTTGGAGAATATCTTGTTAATTCTATAGAATTTTTTTTTATTGAAAATATGATTTTTGAGGAGTTATTTGTAAAAAAGATTAAAATATGGGTGTTATATTGAAACAAAGAATTTGTTGTGAAAATTTTAAGAAAATGAGCCATTTTGAATAAAAGAAAGAAAAAAAAAATCAGGGAAAGCCATGACAATTTACCCATCACACATAAAAGTTATATATACTGATGTTTAATTGATTTTAGGGTTGGTAAGTATTTGGTATCTTGTGTTTTTGCAAAGTATTATCTTGGTATCTTGTATTTACAAATAATGCTTATTTGATACTCTGTATTTTGAAATCGTACACATTTGGTACCCTAAACTCAAATTTAATTAATAAAATTTTACAAGTTTAATCAAATTACTCTCAATCATATGAGCTACAAATTATATATAACTGCTGACAGTTTGGTTATACTGACAAAATTTTATTAATTTGGATATCAAATATCTATGTTTTTAAAATACAGGTACCATATGAACATTATTGAAAATAGAAAGTACCAAAACGATACTTTGCAAAAACAAAAGTACAAAATGAGTAAATTCTCTTAATTTTAACTATAAAAAATTCATTATATTGCGATCGTACATTAATTTAAGCCATTAATATCTATTATAATTTTCATGTGAGAGCACAATATAATGAATTTTTTATAGTTAAAATCCAATATATGTAATTTTTGTGCCACTACTCTATTAAATTTTTTCCAAGTTTTGAATGTTGTAACTTTGCTATATTGAGTTAAAAAAGTTTGGTCCTCGGTAGCGAATAGCATTTTAAATCTCCATCAATTTAGCTTTAAAGAAGGATCTAAAGGTGGTCACTCGTCACAGCAGGTGAGGTCAGTCGTTTAGCATCTTAAAAATGTCGCTCGCTCTCTCTCCTTTATGGTATAATGTCGTTTGGCATTTTATGCTATGGATTGGACCATCTAGTTTTGTGGTTCTCATTTGATTTCTAAATTAGGATTTGTCGTTTTGCCTTATAAGGTTCTTCAGCTGATTATTTTGTTTGGATAACGACGCCAAATATAATATTCTTATTCTTTTGTTTTGTTCTGGAGAGCACAATTCTCCTTCGGTTTCAATACATACTTTTACATATTCCTTATTTGTCCATTTTTTTTCAGTCTGTTTCTTTTCTTGTCATTATTGCATCACTTTCATTACTTGATATTGCTTTTGTTGTTGCAATTATGTTTGAGTTTTTTTTTTCCTTTTTTTCCTAATGTGTGGAACTATGTAATAATCTTAAAATAGATACTCTTTATAAAGTAAGTTGTTTCTAGTTTCTTCTAAGGAATATTCCCAATAATTTGTTACAGCAAAGAAAATATCCATTCAATCAGATCATATGGCTGCAAAATAATGAAATTACATAACCACTCTACACCAACTTCTTCCCTACACAGTAGAACAAACCAGACCAAAACAATGTAATGTAATGCACCAAAAGAAAAAAACTGAACAAACAATAAGAAAATGACAACAAGAGTTACAGATGTTTCCTCTTTGAAACTCCCCTTGAGGAGCTGGTACTTCTTTACCATATCCAAATATCAGTACAAATAATGGAGTTTCTCACAACTTAGTTCTCACTTTTCTCAGAGTTCTCGACCCACTACTTTTCATACACCACACTCTAAACTTTCTCAAGCTTTTTTTAACACTTGGTAAAATTTAGTATTTAAAAACTAATAAAAGAGACTCTTAAATAAGTACTATAAGGACCAATATGAGTAGTATGACAAATTAAGTTTAGTCGTGTCTGGATTGGTCTTATGTTGTGTCTGTAGTTTTGTTTTAGTAAATGACCACGTCAGTTTTTCTTTACAACAGGTTTGTTAGTGATGACAGCTGTTGGTTGTTTCTGATTTATACTTAATTTTAGCTAAGTATATATACTGACCTGGTTAATCAATTACTATTAACCTCTCAGATCGGACGATCGCATATTGTGCTTTTGCATTACTATTTTCTTTGTTCTATTGATTTTTTGCAGGAAACTCCATTGGTGGTAGTTCAAGGTTTCTGTGCAAGCTCTGAAGTCAAGCTGTGATAGCTGAAGGGATTTCAGCTGAGTTTTGGCGCTATAGATCTGACGATTTTCATATCTGAAATATTGTTGAAGGGAGTTCAACATTGAAGCAAGGGGATCTTGCATTTATAACCAAGGGATTTGGTTATTTAGGGTAAAAAGCTTCACTGTATGTTGAGAAAGATTGTATAGTTTGCAGGTTTAATCTTGAACCGGTTATTGTAAAGTTACATCTTTGATATAGTGAGAGTTATTAACCTGGTTTAGGGAACCCAAGCACACTACTTGGCTAAAATGTGTTTTCAGTGCAGACGAAGCTTGTAATTTTGTGTGTTGATCCTTATGATTTAGTTTGTAATGTTCAAGCATAAATCAAGATAAAATCAATATGAATTTTGGACAATTGGAAAGATAGGTAAAAACATAGGTTTTTCAAATACTAAATAATTAACAGTTAAGCTAGTTATTTATTTATTATTTTTATTAAAAAAATTAACTTTTATTCACGCAATACTCAAAGAGCAGCATAAATCGATGATTAAGCAACCCAAATAGACTAGCAGAACAAATCAACCCCATCACAGATGCAGTTAAGTTAGTTATTTAGTAACTGACTTTTTCACCAATTCACCTTTCTTCATGCTTTGTCTATATATGTAGCAAGCCTAACCAGTGATGAAACTTAGGGTCCTAGTTCTCATGTCTACTGGATTATCTTCAGTAGGTACATTCTCTGTGTTAATCAGTCCTTGAGTAACCTTATTCCTTAAACAATGGTATTTGATCTCTCCATTTGTTTGGTTCTGTCATGAAAGGCAAGATTTTCACACCAGTGGATACTACTTTCATTATAGAGTACAAAGTTGCCTTTCCTTTGTAAAGGTTCAATTTATTAGCATTCCTTGTATCCATAACCTTTCTTTGATTCCTTCAAAAGTAGCTATATACATTCTACTTCTATAGTTGTTAAAGCAACTACAAGTTGCAACTGTAACTTTCAACTAACACAATTTGCCACTGACTAAGAAAAAAAAAGGCTGAAGTTGATCTTCTTCTATATATATCTCCAGCATAGTCAAAATATCCAAGAAGCTTTCTACCTTGATACCCTTCCCATGATTATTTGGTAAAACATAAGAATGTATTTTGGTATTATTAAAATTATAGGTGTGTAAACGGGTATTTAAGCAAAACACATGGATGTAATTTAAGACGACTTGTTATATTTTGGTTTAAATATGTATGCCAACAAAATAAATGTCAATTTTTATGAAGGAAAAAATGTATAACACAAGTATTTTGTTAGAAAATATGAGAGAATTGCTAACAGGTATTATCGGTGCTCAACACTCTATAACATGACATTATCGTTATTGGTGTCACTTAATATCAGGTCTTATAAATTTCAATTTTAAATTAAAATATGTGTGATCAGCTATTGATTTGCACGAATTATGATATGTCTACAATCTTAGCGTGCCTTATAATATTGTGAAGAGGCATTATGTTCTGTCTTAATGGTGATCTAAGTATTGCATACGACCAGATGAACAAAATGTGTAGAAGAAACCTAGTTAGAATTTTGATGCAGTTGGAAAGGGCGGGTGAATACAGCAGTGAACTAAACAATGGGTTCAGTCCTTACACACATACACATAGGGCTATACCAAGTTATTGAATAGTTTGTGTAGGAAAATGCAGCAGCAGCTAAGAGAGCCGTTTAAGCTTTAGCGTAGGATAAAAACAACTAAGGGTTATCTGTATGTATGTAACCCTGATATTATTCATTATAAGACTCATTGTGGGATTGCTTATGCTTGATTTCACTGCATTACCTGCAACTGTTGCATTAGAGCTCTTTTGATGCCGTTTTCTTGTTTAAACAATGTTGATATAACTCATCCTTCTCACTATTTCTAGCAAGGGAACAAATATTCTTATATTCTTGTTTGAGCTGATGTACTTGTCTTCTTATCCATGGGAGATTAGAACAAAAGAATTTTATTAACTTGTTGGATGTATATTTTGGGCTAGCTTTATTTTCCTTTTTCAGATTGGGTTCAACATTGAATTATTAAGGAGTGAAAGTTATTAATTAATGCTACTCATTTAACCATTTAATTTATCAAACAAAAATCAGATTTGGTTCAAGTTTAAGTGTAAAAAAATGACACAATCATTTTTACATAGTTTAGTTATAATTTCTCACTACTTAATCCATTAGACTTACTCCAAAGATGAAGCAAATTCACTAAAATAATTAAAGTTATTACAAGTATACAGAGCAGTAAAACAAACTGAAACTCTCTTTTAATATGTTTTACAAACAAGCAATCAAATCTCTATTTTGTGAAAATCTTCAAACTATCAGCCTCCCACTAGTTTTGAAATTCGCTGGACACCATCCTGCTGCTGCTCAAGCTCCCTTCAGACTTAGCTTAAACTCCTTCAAGCTTTGCATTGAAAATATTTGCATTGAAAATATGAACAATGAAGACCTTTTGCAAAGAATATTTAATGTAGAAGACATTTTTTAACGGCTCAAAAAGGTTGACACGGAAAGTCTGCCAAGCATGTGCTATTCAATTGGCTTAAATGTTTATCTCAGGTATTCCCTACACCAATAGATGGAGAGAAAGTGTCATGTCAGAATTGGGGGATATGAGCAGCACATTCAATTCAAGCAAAGCTGTGTCTCAAGTGGCTTTGAGCAACTTATGGGGACTGTGACACCGCTAATTCATTCATTGCTGGACAGAGTCGAGTTAATTTTAATCATGAAGCAATTACGGCTCATAAGTTGTAAATGAGTCAACCTCTCAACCATATATATTCTTTTGTTGTGGCAAAATTGATGTTATTCATAGTCAAAAAGCAGAACTGTGACTTGATGCCTCCACTGGAACAGCGCATTCTTTACGGAGGTCTTAGAGAACCGGATACCCCCGTCAAGATCGACCTATTTATATCCCCTTAAAAAACCTTGGAGATAAACATGACATGACTAAAAAGTCACCCTTTTGATGAGAGCCACACACCGTTGCAAGCACCCTTTTCTTTGCTTCGAATTGTACGAAGTTGCAACTCGATTGTCCTCAGACAACTATGGTATCATCTTTTCAATTTTCATGGATGATGTGTTGTCTTAGTCCTGTCCGACTTAGATACTAGGGAGAAAAAAATCCATAGTTAACCGGTTTAAAAGACTAAAAGTTATGTGCGTGTTTATTATACTAAGTAAGAAGAAGGGTTCACTTTCTTTCTCGCATAATAAACTATTGGTTAAAGCGTTAATATACAAAAGGCTTCAACTACAACAACTCATCAATATGGTCTTAGCTAATACAAAACTGTGATTGAGACGAACGTGTAGACTAGGCTAGACTAGACATATAAACGACTACGTTAAGCCTTGCATTTCTTTCTTCTTCACTATGTTTCATTCGATACCTTAAATCAAGGGTGAATCTTCTTCTGTTCCTCTTGTCTTACAATCATTTTCCGGCCATGAAACTCCTGCAACAGAATGGAACAAAATTGAATAAGGAATACGAGAAGAAGATGAAGAAAATGCAAGAATAGGGTTTGTATGGCTCGTGCCTCTCCATTTAATGACAGCGCTGCGTCCCTTTCTGCAGCTGAAGAGAAGGAGAGAAACCCATAAACTCTGTTTTTGCCTCCTTTACGATCACGCAACACTCGAGCACTTTTCACATTCCCTAACCGGCTAAAGTGGTCTCTCAAATACTCAGGTCCAACAGACCATGCAAGGTTCCCAACATAGACCTTGTAAGGGCTTTCGTATATTTTATTCTCGAGTGGAACCGAGTTCAGTGACTCTGGATTCCTCCTCTTCGAATTCATATGAATCGAAAATTTCACTCGCATCTCTCTTCCTCCAACATCCTTGAGAAAACAAAATTATAAAGAACAAGTTTAATATAGGAATCAAATCGAAGCAAACCAAAAAAGGGTAATTGAGTTTGAAACTCACAGTGGCATCCAGAGCAGCAATGGCAGCTTTTGCAGCTTCAATGGATTCAATTGTGACGTACCCAGAACCCTTACTTAACCCCGTTTCAAGATTCCTACAAATCTAGAAAAACCCATCTCACAATACGGAAAAAGAGAAAAGAAAGAAAGGAAAAACAAAAAAAAACAAAAAAACAACAGTTGGCTCCCAAAGATTTAGCCTTGATATTAACACTGAGCGCTGGGGAAGAAGAAGAAGACTACCTCAACAGAGAAAATGGTTCCAAAAGGCTTAAACATTTCCATGAGGTCTGGAATATCGCAGCTCCTAGGAATATTACACACATACAACTTGCACGGTCCCAATCGATTATTCCATTCTCGGGTCGAAACGTTGTCGTTTCGGTTGTAGTCTTTGTAACTCTGACTGTTGTCACCTAAACCTTCCTCCTCCTCCACCGGCACCTCTTCTACCACCAACTCTTCTCCATCTACAACAGAAAAAATCGGCATTTTTCGATGACGAAGCTGGCATGGTCGAAATAACGAAGGAGATACCCAAGAAACAACTCTTTTTGCCAGAACTACTGCCGCAACTCTAGTGTTTATGTTGGTAATGGAGGAGAAAGATAAAGAGGGTCCTATGCTGGCTGCCATTGCTCTGCTCAACTCAGACGACTGCGCGCTGCTCATCATTTTTTCTTTTTACCATAACGAGTCTCACTCAAAATGGATAAGCTTTTCTAGGCCCAAAAGCCCAAAAACATAACAAAAGTTCTCTCAAATATAAATGTCCAATTGAGAAATTTACATATGTGAGGGTAAATACTTATTGGAAAATTACACAACTCACGGTAATCTTTTAAAAAATTCAATATATATGGTGTATATTAAAAATATGATTTCTAATATTACATTTACGGATATTTATATCATTTATACGGTGAAAAGTAAAACCTTACTTCTCTCCTGCACTGTTGTGACCTGGACTTGCCTCTCCATTTTCTCACATTTTTTAAGATTTTAACTCTCTCCATTCTCACTATTTTCACCACAATTGTAAACCAATTTTCTCTACCCATTCTCACTATTCCTCTCTCTAGCTTTTGTAGTGGTCTCACCATCTCTCTCTATTTCTCCCCATTTATATTTGTGGCTTGATGAGTAAATCCATTAATCTCTATTGCATTGTTATTTACTGGGTTTTGATGTCAACGTGTTCAAGAGTTTGCCCATAAAGATTGAGGTCTGGTTCCTCTTTTATAAACGATGTGGTCATTAGAGCTCTTTCTAACTCTGATAAATATGAAGTTGATAAGGAAAACTTCTCCTTTTCAATTGAAAATGCTTAATTTTTGTTTTTTGTTTTAATTTTTATTCATGTGAGATTTAGATATTTACACTATTTACTTGTTTTATTAGACAAATAAAGCATGTGTTGTTGTACATATATAAATTAAAAAATACTCATATTTTTATGTTTTAAAAATATAATTAGGTTTCACAATTTTGTATTGATGGTTACAAAATTAGTAATTATGAGTTACAAACATGTAACATATCTTCATAAATTTGTAAATATATTTTTATTTATAAAATGAATTTCATATATATTTAAATATTATTTACAAGCATGTAATACATGTTCACAAATTTGTAACAAAATAGTCTGTAAATATATTTACAAAAAATGATTTTCTGTAATTGGTTTTTATAAATGTTATTTACGAACATATAACAAATATTTACAAATCTGTAACAGATGTTTACAAAACAAATTTGTAACATATATTTACAAATGTTTGCAAAAAAGTTCTATTTTACTAATTCATATTTACAATTATACCACTACATATTTATATTTTTGCCCATTTGTGTTTTTCATAAAAAAAAATCCATATTTTTGTAATCCACCGTATATTTCATATATTTTTTTTAATGTTTATGTATTTTTGTAACTTTCCCAAGAAAAATTACACCCATCACCCTATATCTCAAAAAAAAATTGAAATATATGGTATATGTCATATATACGGTTTAACTTTTGATATGGGTGTTTGAAGACGTATATCCATATAAATATGTATACGGCATGACTCTATAGTACTGCTAATCATATATATTAGTATAATATTATCTATATGATTATTTATATGTTTCTGTGAGTGATAAAATTAAAACATTAAAATTAATAATTATAATGCCTTATTATATGTGTATATTATTCTGGTCATATATAATAAATGAAGTATATTTACGTATATATAATATAGTTGAACGAAAGAATATTTTATTTGATCGTCGTATTGATATTTTTTACAAATATACTTATAGGGGATTAAAATTAATCTCGTTAAATAATACTAAAAGATGAGTAATTATTGAAAACAAGCTGATAAAAATTAGTAATGTTGTGTTACGAATAATATTGGGAGGATAAATAACTATTAAAATTATAAAACTAGTAAATTTTTATTACAATTATGTTAAGTAAATATATAAATTATTTATGCAAATATTAGTTGAAAAATATAATTTTATTTGTGAATTAATTTTGTAAAATTTTGTTACAAAAATAATTTTTTTTGTTATAAATTAATCTATAATTGTTGTTTTCAAATTTGTAAAAATTATTTACTTATTATAATAGTTTTGTTACTACTTGTTACAATCTTGTAACTGAAAATTATACTTTTTAATGAGTTTTAGTTATTGCATGTAACAATTTTATTATTAATTATAATAGTTTTGTTACTACTTGTTATAATATTAATATTAGTTGTTCTAACATCTAACATTTTTGTAAATGATAGTTACAAAAATTGAATATTTTACTTATAAAATTAATTTTGTAAATCATTGTTACAAACATTTTAACAAAGGAAAAGAGTATGCTACAGTGATAGTGAATTTTCAAATTAGTAAATTAATGATGACCAAATTTTAAGTATTAAAATCTATATTTATTTGTTTTTCCAAGAAAAACTTGTATTTATTTGGATTGGTTTTCACGAGTAACATTTTATTTTTTGAATATTTTTTTTGTTTTAATTAATTTAGTTAAAAGAGTATACGTTAAAAAAAGTCAAACCAACAAACAAATTTATAGTGATAGATTTGGCCATATTATAATATTATTAAATAAATAGTATTCAAATTATTAGATTCATTTTTATAATACTAATAATTAATAATTATATTATTAGTTTCTAAAAACATTAATAATTTATTATGATGAAAAATTACATGTGTTATTGAATGGGATTGAGTGCCGTATTTACCAATAAATCATTTATTAGTTGGCTTCATCCTACTACCGTATATTTGTAATAAATTTCAATTACCGTGTATTTAGATTTTTTTTATTAACTTATGGTATATATGCAAATTTCCTAATACTTATTTCGTTATTTTAAAAAAAAAATACTCATTTGTTACTATGTGTTTTATCATAATACAAATTTATTACTTTAGTTTTTAAATACTAATAAAAATATGACACTTGTCAAATTTATTTTTCTAAATCAATTGGGGTTACTTATTTATCTATAACAGAGGGTAATTTGGTCATGTTGAAAAAATTATTGACCAAATTTAAACTCAAGGTACCCGAATATGTATTTCGATAAAACACATAGTACTAAATGAGTACGATTTCAAATTATATGGTACAAGATGATCATTATTGAAAAATATAGGGTACCAAGTTTACATTTCAATAAAACACAATATACCAAATGAGTATTTATCCAAAAATAAACATAGTTTCTATATTTATGGGGGAAAAAAGTAATTACAAAATATGGTAAGTTTTGAAAGAAAAAAAAAAGTTTAAAATATGGTAATTCCATAAAATATAAAAAAATAGATTACCATGAACCTAATTACACAAAACTCTCTCATTCTCTCATCTCTCCCTCACGATATCTCTCTCTCTTTTCTCATTATTACTTTTTCCTCCCCCATTCGGTTCCCTCATCTCAACCAGTTACGATAACAATTCATTTATATTCTTTTGTTTAGATCTGATTTTATTTTCACACATCACTAAGTAATTAGGTACCATGGCGGTTGGTTCTTCTTTTTTGTTTAGATATGATTTTTTTCAAACCTAGCTGTAACTAATTACAATTATGACCAATTCATATTTTTTTGTTTGAATCCTATTTTTTTTTCCAGGTCTCGCTAAGTAACTAGTTATGATCATAACTGGTTCTGTTTTTTTATATTTTTTTCAGACCTAGCTGTAACTAGTTACCTTCACGATCAATTTAGTTTTTTTTTTCATTTCAATTTTTTTCCAAATCTCACTAAGTAACCTGTCACAATTCAATTGGTATTTTGATAATGCTACATTACTTAAAAAATCAAAATTATTTTTATAATTGTAACCAGTTACTACACATCACATAAAAAATAAAATTGATTTTTATAGTTGTAACCAGTTACCACACATCACTAAAAAAAATTTGACAATGGCATACGATTACTACTACGAAAAAAAATCAAAATTATTTTGAAAGTGGCAACCGGTTACTGTGGATAAAATGTTGATTAAAGAAGATAAAAATGGAAGAAAATAAGAAGAAATGATAATAAATAGCATGGTGATTGTAACGCCCTACTACCCAGGGACCGTTACAGTGTGCATTTTAAACAGTGATAAACTCGCTAATCGAGTCATTTGGCCATTATTGACCCTCGCTTTGGTCAACTAACACGGAGTCAAATGCTTGATGTGATGGGAAGTGTTGAAATAGATCTAATGGAAAGAACAGTAAACGACACAACAAATTATAGTGGTTCGGCCCCACAAAGTGGTAATGACCTACGTCCACTTAAGCAATTATTGATATTAATTCTCAAAGGAGTGATCAATGAACTAGGGCTCTCTGAGTTTCACAAGCCTTAGAGAGATCAACAATACACTCGAAAGATAATAGCTATAATCCTCTTGTAAAGCAAAAACTCAAATCAGCCCAAAATTCCCTTCCTTGAGCTATTTCTCTCTATTTATAGCCTCAATGAGGATTACATGAATTAGTTACAGATATTCTTTCCTAAATAATCGGATCATGGGAGATAATCTCAGATATGATTACAATTGCACAAGATCATCTCGAAATGCATGGAGTATACGACCAAGCTGGTCGTATGTAAAACCCAAATGTTACGCCAGGGGCATCACACTGGTCGATGGTCGAACATAACCTCTGCCAGGTGTCAGCCACGTGTTAAAAATGTCAGCCACGTCATCCACGCCTACTTTTTGGATAACATTTTCCCGTAAGTTTATTTATTACGACTAGCAATAAATAAACTTTTTAGCAAAACGACCCTTCGATTACTCCACCAAATTTGTCAGAGTAGTTCGTGCCTCCTTGGAAAAAGTGACCTACTCACGTCTAATCATGCCTTTTCGGTTCCCAAGCAATCCTATGACGACTATCACTCTTCCCCACACCTTGAAAAAAAGAAACTTATGATTATCTCTTTTTCCATATCTCAAGCGATATATATAACTTCCAGAACTTCCTTTTCCCTTTTTACAAACTAATTTTCTATCAAGAACTCTTCCAAGAACCCCCAAGTCAGAACTCAGAACCTCTTTGAAGATCATCCTTCGTCGTTTCAGGAATTGGCTGTTCGCACACCTACATTCAGAATCTCTTCAGAACTCCACAATCTTCGTCTAGGTAAGCTTCAGAACTTTTGCATCCTTAACTTTGTTGTGCATGCCGATTTAAGTTAGTTTTTTAGGCTCTGATATTGCACTGTGTTCTTGGGTAGAGATGCATGAAAATGGGGTGTTTGTCGAGTGATTGTAGATATGGTGGCGTATAATTGCCATTTAGGAGTTATGAATCAGTTTGATAGTCGAGATCATAAAGTTAGGACGTAAAATCGAAGTAAAAATTCGATTTTTATACTAGTTGAAAAACTGGGTTTTTCCCGCCCTTATTGAAGTTGAAAAAACTTTTTCAGAAAAAACTTTTTTCTTTCACTTTTTGATCTGTTTTTTCAAACTGTTCGTATGAAAAATTTAGTTTTTTGTTAGAATGTTGCTGTATAAAAGTTAGACTTTTATACACGGGCAGCGTTATTCTAACCAACTTTTTAGGCTCTTCATCCTCACCTCCCCATTTTTCTGTCTGCAGATTTTAATGCCAGATTTGTGGGGAGGTGAGAGGCTGATTGACGACGTTCTTCTTGCGCAGCTGCTCGAGGGCGAAGAACAGCCAGCTCAGTGCGTCCACGAGATTCCTTTTTCTAGAATTTATCCTTCCAGACCTTAACCAACCCTAGTTATAATGGGTCGTGTTAAGTCCACCGCCCAAAAGAAGAAAAATCCAAGAAATCCCTCAAATCCTCCAGCCCAGCCTGACTTGCAGGCTGGGGTTCCCTCGACCAGTGGTCGAGAAAATATTGTTCCAGACCCTCACATCCAAGTTAGGGCCCGCCCTCAACATTCAGTTCCTTCCGATGTCGAATGGTATCTTTCCCCACTTAGCCAAGTAACCTCCAAGATGCTAGCTAACTATTTTAAAAAGTATGGCCTTACTGGGGTAACTCTTAAAATCCCTACTGCGGATCAGAGGGCAAATTTTCCTGGAGGCGCTTATAGCGCCTGGTCGAGGTATCACATAGAGGCTGGGGCTACCCTTCCTCTCCATCCATTCTTCCAGGGGGTGGCGAACTACTTTGGTGTCGCCCCTTTCCAAATTACACCCAACGGATATAGAATGCTTGCTGCACTCTATATCCTTTATAACCATAAAAAATGGCCAGAGCCTACCCCCCACGAGGTCAATTACCTTTTTGACCTTAAGTCCAACCCCCAACAATCTGGTACAAGGTTATTTCATTTTTGTCACTAGGAGACCACCCGAACCTTCCTGAGTGACACCGCCTATATTTCCAACGTGGGGAAATACAGTCAGAAGTATTTCCTCACGCATGACATGGTCGTGAATAACTTGGCCTTCACTCGATGAGGTAAATGTCTTTTTGCACTGATCGTTGTTTTTACTTAGCAAATTCCCTTGCATTTTTATGAAATATCTTGTGTTTTTCAGGCCCATGGTTGCGACCAAACCCAACACCAGACATGGTGTTGAGGTCTGCCATGTTTGCCAGTATGACGGACGTTGAGAAGAGCGTCAACTCCCTGGTCACCGAGGCCAACTTAAGGCTAGCTGGCCTCCTGGCCCCTCACTAGGATGTGAGGGAACCTGCGGCAAGAAGTACCGCTGCCGAGGAAAATCCCGAGCAGCAACCGCCAGCGTCTCCTCCTTGACAGAGACCGACTGGGGTTACAATTAGGGAACCCGCTGGCACTCCCCCAGCAGAAAGGTCTTCTGCCCCTCAAGGAAAGGGAGAACAAAAGGCATCCGAGCCTGTCATAGACTTAGACGAGTCCTCTGACGAAAACGGTATTGTTATTTCACTCTTAGATAACTTGCCAATTCCCTATCATTTATTCGACGGGGACGACAATTTTACATATGCTCCAAACCTAGGGCCAGACTTCTTCATGCCAGAGAGTGAGTGTATGACTAGTAGAGTCAAAAGTATAGCGACTAGTAGTAATAGCTCAGGTATTTGACTCTATAATTTTCTTTATTTCTTTTCTGATGCAACATAACTTGTCATCTATTTTTGGCTTACTGTCTGCACGTTTTACCTCCTTTACAGGAATGACTTTTGCAAATGTTTTCGATCTATACAGCACTCAGGAGGAGGAAGAGATTCCCTTGGTCTGAAAGAGGAAATCGGCCAGGAAACATGACAGTGAGTCCAGTCAGGTGCCTTCGGCCAAGAAGAACTGAGCCACCGATCCTTCAAAGGATGGGGCCTCTGGCCACACATCTGCCCAGTGTTGATCCCAAAAGAGGGTGTTTTAATATTTAAACTCTCAAGTGCACGAATCGTTTCGGAATATAATGTTCATGTAAGTACGAGGTCGAACCTATGGGAGTTGACTAACATCAAAAGAAACTATTTCAAACAAAGCAAGAATATTCTAACCTAGTTCCAAATATTTGATGAGATTTTGTTTTAGAAAAATAAAAGACAAGTAATAAAAAGATTAATGATTAAATAGAAAAATGGTTTTCAAATGAGATAAGTAAAATAAGATTATGAAGATATTAGAATCCACAAAATGCAAGTTCAATAGTATTTATAAGAATATTGATTCCCAAGTTTAAATATAGTTGAAATAAATCACACTATATATTTTTTTCAAAATATATTTTCTATTCAAGCACAAGTTACTCTTTAAAAAAGGTAGGATTTTTCTTCACTTATATAAGATATAATTTCTAAGCATTAATTGTGTTACAACCTAATGAAACTACAAAAAATCAAAGAGATTATGTTTAGGCAAAATATGATACTTATGCTCTAAGAATTAGATGTGAACAATTTAATGAAAAACATTTAATCAAAGAATATCATATTTTTGCATAATGAAGAACTAAGTGTAATATGCTTTAACAATCAACACTAGATGAAAAATGCATATCTTTGATAGAAAAATCCATAAACAATGTTGTACAAATGGGAAATCAACATACAACAAAAAATACTATCTAGTTACATTTTGCTTCATCATCATCTTAATAACCTTTGAAAAAGATTAGAAGCTCATAACTAGATAAAAATTACAAAATAACATACTTGACATGCTCTTCAAAAGATGAAAATGGTAGAGAGAAAATAGTGAAAATAAGAGAGAAAAATATGTGTAGAAGATGTTGAAAATATGAAGAAGAAGAGCTCCCCAAATGGTCTTACAAGACTCTATTTATATGCAAAATATGGAGATTAAATTAATCAAATAAAAATATATAAATTGATTAATTTAATTGTGTTGGGAAGTGGTAGGATAAATAGAGTAAGTGTAAGAGTATTGGAAAGATGAAATGTTTGGTTGGGTAAAAGATTAGTGAAAAGCTAGGGTAAAAAAAATGAATTAGGAATGTTTATTTAGGTAAGAAAAATAGGGAAGAGTGAATTGATATTTTGGTGAAAAATATTGGGAATAAAAATGTGGTTTTTGGCCTTTTGGTGGCTATTGGCAGAGTGGTTTCGGCTGAGATGGTGTTGGGCCTGGAATGGGACTGCTGGCTGCTTTGTATTGCTATTGGGCCTTGGTTGTGGAGTGAAGTGCATGGCTGAGGAGGACAGCTGGCGGCTTTAGAACTTGGAGCAGGCGTGAGGATATATGCTGAGGAAAGGACTTGGGCTTCGGTGGAGTGCTGAGGCGTGAAGGAGCTGAGGCATTGAGACTATATGCTGAAGCTGATGGATGATGGAGAGACATGGCTGGCGTTGGAGACATGGCCTTTGATGGCTGGCTGAGTAGGAGGCTGGTGGGAGCTGGGCTCGGGCCGTGGGCCTGGCAGGAGATGGGCCACGGGCTGAGGCTTGGGCAGGAGTTGACAAATACCACTTTTCATGCTATTTTCTTTCAAATTTGCCACTCTTTTTTTTTCCCTTCTTTTCTTTACTTTTCAAAGCTAAAAATTGCATTAACTTCCCTACAAAATAAACATAAACTAAATCATAATAAAATATTTTCAACTATAAAATAAATCAATTTCATTTTTGTGAAAATATTAATTATAACTTAATGTATATTTAACATTTAGTTTCAATAAAACAACATTTTTTTTACCCCAAACTAAACAACAATCATTTAAATAATTAGCTACAATATTTTACAACAAAATAACTATAAAAATACACAAAAATCTATAAAATTAAAATAAACCTAATAAATTCAAAATTATTTAAAAACTTAATAAATCAATTAAAAACTCAAGAATTAAGCAACAATTAGCACATAAAAAGTGTAAAATAACTCTATTTTGTAGAGTTATCACCCAGCCTCCTGCTCCTGTCGAGAAGGCGAATCTGCCTCCTCCTGCTCCTGCTGCCACGACTCCTTCACCTCCGGCCGCTACCGAACAGACCCAACAAGCTGAGGGGGTTCCCCCAGGGGACAAACTATCGAGCCGCGCTCTAAGGTCGGCCAAGGATCGCCTTACTCACATCCTTAAGCATGACCGCTGCAAAGAGGCCATGGCTGAAGCAGAAAAAATGGAGGTCGACCAGATCCTCAATAGAGCCCTCAATGAAGTGGCCAGTGTAAGTAATTTTCCTTCTCTCTTATTCTCATGGTCCTGATTTTCGGTTTTTGAAGTCAGTCTAACTTTTATTCTTTGATTGCAGGGAATGCTAACCATGACGGCTGCTCGTGCCCGCGCAGGTGCAAGTGTCGAGCAGTCCCATGCTAGGGAGTCGAAGCTAATGGAGGAGCTTCAAGCCGCAGAGGCAAGGCACGTGGGGGAGCTGGAGGTGGTGACCCAGCAGAAGGATTCTTTGGCTGCGGACCTGGCGGAGAAACAGGCCTCTCTGGAAAATGTCAGAAAACAAAGAGATGAATACCAAGAGGTCAGCCAAACCCACTGGCACGAAGTCAAGAGGCTCCAGGAGGAAAATGTCACGAAGGACAAGAACATCGCCGTCCTCAAGAGCCAAGTGGAGCAACTCAGGCTCACAAATGCCAAGGACCTGGAGAGGTACAAGAACATGACACTTCAGTGTTTCTACGACTTCTGGAAACACAATCAAAGTGCCAACTTCAGCTACCTTCCAGAGGATGCCAGGACAGTTGAGTTGGCTCATTGTGCTGCTCGGCTGGCTGCTGAAGAAAGGGCCAGAGTTCCTGCCTCCCCAGAGATTTTGCTGGCCATGGGGATGGATGGAGGGGAAGCTGCAGAAGACACAGTTGACCAAAATGCTCCCCAGGATCCTCTTTCTGCTTCTTAGCTTGTTTTTATGTTATGTTATTTTATTTTCTTTGCATGACCCACAGGTCATGATGTTAAGACAATGTTTACTTTTTTATTGCTGCATGGGCAGCTTTACCTTTTAATTTAACATTTACATCCGAGCAATACTGCTCGTAGTGTAAAAGGATTCTTTTGACATTATAATATTTCTGTTTTATTATAATATCTATTCGCATGACCGAACCTAGCATAGTACTTTGACTTGATTTAGCAAAATATAAATTTTGAAAAATACTCTAAGTACTATAGCATGCTTTCACTTATTTTGTTCATGTGTTTACATACCTCTTGGTATGCTTTGCTGTCTATGTGCCTTATATGCCCCCCAAGTGATTGAGGAGTTTTAGGTCCTTGGTCACTTGCCTTGACCACAACCTGTACGAACATTACTGCTCGGTATAAGATGCAAAACTTATAATACAGCAAAACAACACACGTAATGAACAAATACTTGTAAAAAATTACAAAGTTTGGCAAGAACGACTGGCTGCACATAGTCTCTTATAATTCTCGTATTTAAATGGACTAATCATGTCTTTACGAGTGATCTTCGAAAGATCTTACACTTATAAGCGATTAGCCATATAACATGACTAACCCTTTTTCAAAACTTGTAAAAAGTAAAAATTAATACAAGCCAGTCCTTTTAAGAAGGACTGTTTACTAATAATACTTACGCAAGTGTTCTCCATTCCAATAACGTAGAACGAGATCTCCATTTAAGCGTGCAAGTTTGTATGTGCCTGGATGAAGGACTTCTTCAATCTGGTAGGGTCCTTTCCAGTTTGGTCCGAATACTCCAGCAGCTGGGTCGCGAGTGTTCAAGAAAACTCTCCGAAGTACTAAGTCTCCGACGCTGAACTTTCTCTATTTTAATTTGGAGTTAAAATATCGAGCGACTTTTTGCTGGTACGCAGCGACTCGGAGTTGGGCTTTCTCCCGTTTCTCCTCGATCAGGTCTAGGGACTCCATCAACAGTTGGTTATTTTGGTCTTGGTCGTATGTGATTCTTCGATGTGAGGGCGGATCTAACTCGACTGGCAACATGGCTTCATATCCGTATGCTAAGGAAAATGGGGTATGACCTGTTTCTGTTCGGTGAGAAGTTCTATACGACCAGAGTACTTCAAGCAGCTGTTCTGGCCGTGCTCATTTAGCTTCTTCGAGCCTTTTCTTTAGGGTATCCTTTAGTGTCTTATTTACTGCTTCTACTTGTCCATTTTCTTGCGGATGAGCAACTGAAGAAAAGCTCTTGATGATGCCATACCTTTCGCAGAAGTCTGTGAACATGTCACTATCAAACTGGGTGCCATTGTCCGAGACAATCTTTCTTGGCAATCCATATAGACAAACAATGTTCTTGATGACAAAATCTAGTACCTTCTTTGTCATTATGGTTGCGAGTGGTTCAGCCTCGGCCCATTTGGTGAAGTTATCGACCACCACAACTACGTATTTCACCCCACCTTTTCCTGCTGGCAAGGACCCAATTAAATCTATACCCCATACTGCGAAGGGTCATGAACTTTGCATCTGCTTTAACTCATTAGGAGCTGCCTGTGGGATCCTGGAAAACCTCTGACACTTATCACATTTTCGCACAAACTCCAACGAGTCTTCGTTCATGGTTGGCCAGAAATAACCCTGCCTTAGAATCTTCTTTGATAAGCTTTGCCCCCCAGCGTGGTCCCCACAAAAGCCTTCATGTACCTCTTTCATCAGTTCTTTAGCCTTTTCTGGTGTAACACACCTGAGCAGTGGCATTAAGTATCCCCTTTGGTATAGAATATCATCGACCAATATATACCTAGCAGCCCGTCTCTGAAGGGTCCTAGCTTTGTTTCTATCTGCAGGTAGTGTACCGCTCATGAGATACTCCAGGTACGATGCCATCCACGTATTTGCTAACCGAATCTCCATATTGGTCTCATCTGCTCGTACGCTTGGTGTGTGTAGCCGCTCGACTGGCACTATATTCAAAGTGTCAGCATCTTTTGCATTCGCGAGCTTGGCTAAGGCATCTGCGTTTGAATTCTGATCTCGGGGTATTTGCTGGAGGGTATATTTTTCAGATTACGCCAACAGATCTTTTGTTTTGTTCAGATAGGCCACCATTGTTAGGCCTTGTGCCTGATACTCCCCTAAGGCCTGATTCACTACCAGCTGTGAATCACTGTAGATGTCCAGCACTTTTATACCCATGTCTTTGGCTAACCTTAACCCAACGAGTAGGGCTTCATACTCAGCTTCGTTGTTCGAAGCGGTGAAATCGAACCTAATTGCGTAGTGAAATCGATGCCCTTCCGGCGTTATCAATATCACTCCTATTCCTGCATGAGATTCGTTGGATGATCCATCCGTGAATAGCTTCCACTAAGGAGCTTCAACTTGAGGCTCAGGCGCACTAGGTTCTCACCCTGTTTGTTGTCTGGGAATTCAGTAAATTCAGTAATGAAATCAACCAAGACTTGTCCTTTTATTTTTGCTCATGGTGAATATGTTATATCGAACTGCCCGAGTTTGACTGCCTATTTCAACAAATGACCAGCAGCCTTTGGCTTTTGCAAAACTTGTCGAAGGGGCTGATCAGTCAAGACTGTGATTGGATGGGCTTGGAAATAAGGACGTAACTTACGTGAGGCCAAAATTAGGCAATAGGCTAATCTTTCAATGGGAGGATATCTCAATTCGACCACGATTAACCTCTTGCTCACATAATACACCGCCTTGTGTACGCCTTCTTCTTCTCTTACCAGCACCGCACTAGCAGCATACTCAGCGATCGCCAGGTAAATGAACAAAGTTTCCCCATCTATAGGCTTTTATAAGACGGGAGGCTGCACCATGTGGGCTTTTAAGGCTTGGAAAGCCTGATCGCAGTCTTCAGTCCACTCGAACTTCTTGTTGCCCTTAAGTAGATTAAAGAAAGGGACGCATTTATCCGTCGATTTTGAAATAAATCTACTGAGTGCGGCGATTCTTCCAGTCAAACTTTGCACATCTTTGATCTTTACTGGCGATTTCATATCAATCAGGGTATTGATCTTTTCGGGATTAGCTTCGATTCCCCTTGAATTGACAATGAACCCCAAGAACTTCCCTGATTCTACTTCGAATGAACACTTGAGAGGATTTAGCTTCATTTGATATTTATTCAAAACATTGAAACACTATTGTAAATCCTTCACATGTCCTTCCACCTTCTTTGACTTTACCAGCATGTCATCAATGCATACCTCCATTTTTACTCCGATCAACTCCTTAAACATGTGGTTAACTAGTCGCTGGTAAGTCGCACCAGCGTTTTTCAATCCGAAGGGCATTACTTTGTAACAGTATAGCCCTGTATCGGTCCAAAAGCTAGTGTGATCCTCGTCAGAGGGGTGCATACTAATCTGATTGTATCCTGAGTATGCATCCATGAAAGAGAGGATCTCATGGCCTGCAGTTGCATCGACCAGCTGGTCGATCCTTGGGAGTGGGAAGCAATCCTTAGGGCAGGCTTTATTAAGGTCAGTGAAATCCACACAAGTTTGCCATTTTCCATTAGGCTTGGGAACCAGTACTGGATTAGAGACCCATGATGGATAAAATGCCACCCTGATGAACCCATTCTCCTTTAGTTTTTCAACTTCTTCTTTCAAGGCTTTTGATCTGTCTTTATCGAGCAGCCTTCTTTTCTGTTGCACGGGTGGGAAGCTTTTGTCGATGTTCAGGACATGGCTGATTACTGCAGGGTCTATCCCAGCAATGTCTTTATGTGACCAGGTGAAAACTTCCTGGTTCTTCCTCAAAAACTCCACCAGTGTGTGTTTGGTTGTTGCTTCTAAATTTTTGCCGACCTTTACAACTCTGGTCGGAAACTCTTTGTCAAGTTGGACCTCCTCAAGGTCCTCGACAGGTCCTACATCTTCTTCAAAATCCCCAAAGCGAGGATCTAAGTCTCTATCCTCACTTTGGGCAACACCCTATTTGGTGACTTCGTCACCTGATTGGGCTTGTACATCAATGGCCATCTGCAACTTTTCTGGGGGAGCGCTCCTCGATAGACCTTTCTTGGCCTTGGTGATTGAGGCATTGTAGCACTCCCTGGCTTTCCTCTGGTTTCCCAATACGCGTCCTACCCCTACATCTGTTGGGAATTTCATGGTCAGGTGCCATATAGAGGTGACGACCTGAAGGTCAACCAGTATGGGCCTTCCAATTACAGCATTGTAGGCCGAAGGACAATTGACTACTATGAAAGTAGTGAGTAATGTCCTGGTAGCGGGCGTTGTACCTGCTGTTACTGGAAGCTTGATTAACCTTGTTGGAGCGAGTCCCTCGCCAGAGAAACCATAAATTGTTTGGTTGCAGGGCTCCAAGTCCTTGACAGACAACTTCATTCGTTCCAGCGAAGATTTATACAGAATGTTAACTGAACTTCCTGTATCGACCAACACTCTCTTCACCATCATGTTGGCAATTTGAACATCCACGACCAGCGGATCGGAATGTGGGAACCGGACATGCTGGGCGTTGCAATCAGAGAAGGTTATTGCACCTTCCTCTGTCCGAGCCTTCTCTGATGACCGATCCTCCACAGTCATCATCTTGATGTCCTGGTCGTGGCATAGGGTCCGAGCGTATCGTTCCCTTGCCTTTCCGCTGTTTCCCGCGAGATGCGGGTCTCCGCAGATGGTGAGTAAGGTGCCAGCTACGGGGTCAGGCTGTAAAGGTGGCGAGCGTTGGCGTGTAGGCGCCTGCTCGTTGCCACCCGGAGCCTCTCGTTGGGAAGCTCCCGAGACCCGTACGTATCTCTTCAAGTGTCCTTGTCTAACAAGGAACTCGATTTCATCCTTCAGCTGGTTACACTCGTTCGTATCGTGTCCATAGTTGTTGTGAAAACGACAGAACTTGGTTGTATCCCTTTTCGAGATATCCTTTCGAATGGTAGCAGGTTTTTTGTAAGGCACACTGGAACTTGTGGCCTGATACACCTCTACTCGAGACTCGACAAGGGCAGTGTAGTTGGTGAACCTTGGCTCATAACGGTTGCCCTTGGCGCGCTTGCTCTCGGAAGTAGAGGGTTCACTATGGGGCCTCTTCCCCCCATTCTTACCGTTGCCATTCCCGTTGCCCTTGCCGTTGACGTTGGGTTTTGTCCCATTGGCGGCCTTGGCGGGATCTTCTTTGGGCCCCTTGTCCTTTGCTGGCGATTTTCCTTCGTTGGCAATCGCGTCTTCGAGCTTGATGTAACGATCAGATCCAAAAGTTCTTGGGTAGTTTTAACCCCATGCTTCCTGAGGCTATTCCAGAGAGGCGTATGGCGCCTAACTCCTGCAGTTAGGGCCATCATTTTGCCTTCATCGCCCATAGTCTTGGCTCCTGCTGCGGCACGCATGAAGCACTGAACATACTCCTTCAAAGGCTCCCCCTCTTCTGGCGTATCTCGGCCAGTTGGTTTGCCTCAGTTGGGTGCACACGACCCGCGTAGAATTGTCCGTAAAACTCCTTTACGAACATCTCCCAAGATACAATACTTGCAGGAGGGAATTTAAAGAATCACTCCTGTGCAGCATTAGAAAGTGTTGCAGGAAAGATCCTGCATCGAGCATCTTCAGACACCTTCTGAATGTCCATTTGTATCTCAAACTTGTTGACATGAGACACTGGGTCACCATATCTGTAACGACCCAAATTTGCTAATAAGGCTTAAGAGCCTTGATTAGTGTGCCGGGGGGGCATAATTGGATTATATGTGATTTAATGATTAAAAGTATGTGGTATGACTATTTGAATATCTGAGATGCATGACTATGTGTATTAGTATGCATGTAGGCCCTGATTAGGTTAGAAATGGCATAATTGTAATTTTGGCCCGTTGAGGGCATACTTTAATATAAATGTGATAACTTGTTGAGACCACATTATTATGTGGATATATGTGTGATCCGTGATTCGAGACGATCCTAGTGAGAGAGTTAGCGAAAAAGTCACGGCGGGGATTTATACCCGGCTTGGGGCGAGCCTGGGGGTATAAATAGGAATTTAGAAAATATGTTGGGATCTATTTTGATATTGGAGAATGTAGCTGGTGATTAGTTAAGTGTCGGGAGGTAAGCAGTAGATATTAGAGACACTTGAGGAATTGCGGGAATTGGGTGAAAAGACCAAAATACCCCTAGGTGGATTTAAAGACTTAGGATTTATGGGAGGGTATTGTGGTCATTTGGATTTTAAGGGATAGGAATAACTTAGGCTTTATGCCTTAGTGGGAAGAGTAGAAAGGGCTGGAAATGTTCTGAAGGAAAGAAAAGAAAGGAAAAGAAGGAAAGAAAAAGGGAAAGAAAGGCAGGGTCGGTTTGGCATTTCTCCACCAGTTTTTGAGGTCTTTTGAAGCAGAGAATCAGGAGGAGTTTGGGTAGGAGTTAGAGGCTATAATCCTTGTGTTAGCTTGAGGAATTGGCAAAGCAATTCATCCACCTGAGGTAAGACTTTGAGGTTTTCTTAAGTTTCTGGTGTTAGTGTTGAGCCTGTTTTCTAAGCAAGGTTCTGTGGGAATCTTAGGAAGTTGAAGCTGGGAATTTGAGGAGGTGAAGGCTAAGAAAGAGTGGAAGATAATCTTAGCCAAGTTCATTCATCAGAGGTAAGGAACCTTAGTTTCAAGCTTTGTGATTTCTATGGTTTTGGCTGAGTTTCTAAGTTTTAGGTTCAGCTATGGTGAAATCTTGGATTAAGGATGCATGTGGTTGAGTTGTGTATGGTTGGGATGTAGGATCTTGGAATTTAAATCTAGATGCATGCTTCCTATTATTTTTCCAAACACATAATAGAAACATAGAATAACATGACATACATATGAACATTAGATTCGTAAATTAACATAAACACAATGATGTAGAAACTTACGAATACGCAGCGGAACTGGAACAACTCCATCCTTCAATCTCTCTAACCCTTGATTCCTTTCTGTAGCAGAGTATTATCAAGAGATTGAACTAGATCAACAACACAGTCTTCCTCATCAAGCCTTTGATCAACCTAGAACTAGTGTGGGCTGGTTCTCAACACATGAGATAGAGATCTAGAAAAGAAAAAGAGATAGTGGCTAAGAAATGATTAGAGTGTCTAGGTTTTCACTTACCCAAATCAACTGAGACTGACATCTCTAAAACCCTAGATATCATATTCCTTATATAGGCAACTTAATGTGATTTATTTAAATTTAAATTAATTAAAAATAATAAACAAAATAAAAGCCTTGGGCTACCATAAATAGACTTGGGCCCAATCTCTTTGTTTTGAATTTAAATCCCAACTGGGCCTAAATTCAAAACCTTTTATTTATTTATTTTTTAATTAATTAGTTAAATCCTTATTCAAATTAACTAATTATAATTTGAAACTTGATTTAATATTATTTATTTATATTGATACCAATTTATCAATATTAATAAATTTACCCAAAGATTCTATTTTATTCTATAAATCTCATATTTCTTTAAATTTTCCAAAATTGACCTAGTCAAGTTTAAAAATCCTAATTGATAATTAAATCAATTAATTGAGACATTCTAGATGATTTACTCAAAGGTGATGAGGGGACCATGGATCCATGAAATCAAGCTCCAACAAGTTACCGTGAATTTATTTACGAATAATTTCACTACCTTATTAATTCCTCGTGACTCCACTATAGACTTGGAATTGAACTCTTGAATTCATAGAACGTATTTTCCAAACCATAAATACGTTATCCATTGTTATAACCATTACAGTTAGTCAATCCTCTATCGATGACTTACTAACAAGCTAGGTGCATATTACCGTTTTACCCCTCATCAGTATTTTATCCTTAACTCCCACTAAGTTCCTTATAAATGATATTTCCATGAACTTAATCACAGAAATGAGATCTCAATCATTTAACCTTTTGAACAAAGCAATTAAGGAAATCATCTTTTCACTTCTCATACAGAAGTTATAGATTTCGTATCTATGAATAATACTCTCACTCAATTACATTACTAAATCTCCAAGATGTAAGTATGGGCTAGACCGTAGGGTAAGCTGGTAACGAACAAGTCAAAAGATTTAAATAATATAATTAGCAGAATATTATCACTCAGAATTAAGATTGACTTAATATATGGTCAACGTTGTGACATTGATTAGATTTGATAACAACGATACTTATTTATCAATCAATAATCAATATCGGTCCTAGTCCGATGTAACTAAATACATCCAATCTTATCTACTTGGTCGATGCCTTGGACAAGACATCACACCCTGAATGTGTAAGTATATCATATCGTAGATTGCCTAATCAGTGAAAATCCAATGCACTTATCTAATCTTAGGACTCGTTCTTTTGAACATATAATTACAACTATAATCTGCTATGACCTAGTCACTATAATTGTAACTATCCATATGTTCAGGATTTTATAAATATTTGTATTATTTCAATAATCATGTAATAAAACAAGCAAGCAACACGGTTTTCAAACTAAATGATTTCTACTACTTTTATTGATAATATGAAATCGTGCTACATGTCCGACATGGTTTTATAAGGGCATAAAACCCAACATGGGATGCTTGGGATGAGTTAGACATGTTAGTAAGCTTGTTTTTAAGTTTGGGTAAAGTTTGGATGAGTTTTGGTTAAGTTTGGCTCGGGGAAAATCGAAGGAGAAAATGGCAGGTTTTGCTGTTCTGTGACTAGCGCTACAGCACTAGCCTTTGGGCGCTGTAGCGCTAGGCCAAGTGTTCTGGGCGAGTTGGGCTCTATTTGTAGCGTTGTAGTGCCCTCCTTAGAGCGCTGTGGCGCTACCCTGTCTCTTGAAATGGGTTTTTGAGTTATTTTCAAGGGTTTTTGGTCTGGGGTTCGGGGTTCGATTCCATCACCTTGTTTGGTGGAATTGGGGCTTCCCGAGGGCTCGGGATTGGTCCCGAGGTTAGGTTTTGAACTTGAGGTTTGGTGATGATTCTGATCTATGGCTGTGACTGGGTGTACGCTAGGGCTCAAGAGGGATCGTGCTCGAGGATCAAGTGTACGGAGCTAGGGAATCTAAGGTAAGAAAACCCTTGTTTCCACAGAGCTTGTATGCAGGACTGAGCCCAATATATTTGAATTACAGGGCGTAGCCCTTTGATTGAATTTATTAGTGTTCAGTATATGTTTACTATGCTATAAGTGCAATTATGTAAATGATCGGCAAGAGCCGGGAACGGTGTAGGCCGAAGTCGGCAGAGGGCTGGGAACGGCAAATGGCCGAGAACGGCGTTGGGCACGTTGAGTGCAAAGCCGAGTGCGGCAAGGGGCTGGGAGTAGTGTTGAGCACGTAGAGTGCGAGTTTCCAGGGCGTGACCCTAAAGGATACCTGGGATATCCTCACGGTGTGGACCGCGAATCCAGGACCTAGTAAAGCGCCTAGGATGGCATGGCCGTATGTGTTTAACCTATTGATGGCCTGTTTATATGCTGAGTGTTTAATATGCATATGTTATCTGCTTTTGAGGATTTTCTTGCTGGACTTTGGCTCACGGATGCTCTGTGGTGCAGGTAAGGGCAAGGGAAAAATCGACCAACCATGAGTACAGAGAGCGTGAAGCAACGCGTACATGTTTGGCTTGCCTGGCTATCTCGGTCAGGGGTATTTTTGGAAAATGATTGTACTAAACTCAGATTTTGTCATCTAGTCGACTTTGTTTGTAATTATATGTTGTAAATATTTCTAAACAATATTTTGGGATCCCAAGTGTCAAACACTTTATGAATTTTAGTAAATGGAATTATTTTTAAAGTTTATAACTCTTTTAATGATTTATTTACACTTTTGACCTAAAACCTCGATTAGCAAGTTGAATGCACATTTTAAACTCACTTAGTAACGGCTCTAAGGAAGTAGGGCGTTATAATATCCATCAAAGTTTGGAAGTGTGAGCATTTTAAACTTGTTGGGGATTTCCGCCACAGCAATCCTTTGGACGAAAGGAGTGCCCCTTCTCCTGTCGTACTCTATGTGAGACGTTCTTCCCCTGACCAGCTGTTGCACTGCCTGGTTTAGGGCATCTATCTGGGCTTGAATGACTTCAGGAATTGCCGGGGCCTCAAGTGTTGGGGGGTGTACTCGTCGTGTCGTTCTCTGCGGTCGTTGAGTACATCCCTTAAGTCGTCATCTCTCCGCCGTTGCTCGTTGGCTCTGAGCCGGCTAAAGACGTTGTTTTGTCTGGGCTACCCCCCAGCATTACGTCTCGCTTGTTGGTCTTCTCTAGGTGGTGGGCTTCTGCCTCCACCTCTCTCCTCATTCCTCCGACCGGCATTCCCTCTGCTTGAGTCGGCCTCATTATAGCCATGGCCATCTCTGAACCTCGATTGGCTATGGCGAGACCGACTGTCTCCTCGGTTAGCTCCTCGGGCTGGAACTTCCTAAGCGTTAGGGGGAGGCCTGCGCTGGTTGGTAGGTCCTCGTGCATTATCATGCCATGGGGGGCCCTTGATCGCAGAGCCTGTCTCTGAGATCCTTCTGTTGCCAGAAGGACGATGTCCCTTGCTCGGTGGGTGCGGCTCTCCACCCCTCTGGCGTCTAAGGCTGCTGCCCAGCCCTATTCTGCCTTGGCAGTGGGGGATCACCTCGACCAGCCTGGGATGGAGGCTACATCTCAGGGTCCCTAGGTGGGATATCATCGTGTGGCATATGTGGTTGCTCCGGCCTTTGAGGGTTCGTTGGCTGGATTGGAGGGCTAGGATTAGGACCCCTTTGAGGTGGCCCATTTGAGGGTTGATCAGGCTGCGAGGCAGGTGCAGCCTGATTCCTAGCCAATTGTAGGGCTGCTTCAAGGGCTGCCATGGTCTCCCTCTACCGACGGTCCATCTCCGCCTGTCTTTCACTCAGTTCTTGGCGCTGACGCTCTATTTCTTGCTGCTGTCGCGCTATGGTCTTCGCAGCACTTTCTTGACTGGCCCTCAGATTGGCCAATTCATCTTGCAATACTCCCAGGGTATTTCTCAGCATTTCGAAGTCCAGTTCTTCCTCATCAAATTCCAAGTGTGGCGCATTTTCAGCCATGTTCGGAGGAGGAGGTTGAGATGGTGCAGCGCCAGCCGCCTGCCCAGTCTTCTTTGTTGTCTTTGCCATTAGTGCTTCAATAACCTTGTCTCAAGCTCTCAACGAAAGCATCAGAATGTTGACCCTCGTTTTGGTCAACTGACACGGAGTCAAATGCTTGATGTGATGGGAAGTGTTGAAATAGATCTAATGGAAAGAACAGTAAACGACACAACAAATTATAGTGGTTCGGCCCCACGAAGTGGTAATGACCTACGCCACTTAAGCTATTATTGATATTAATTCTCAAAGGAGTGATCAAAGAACTAGGGTTCTCCGAGTTTCACAAGCCTTAGAGAGATCAACAATACACTCGAAAGATAATAGCTATAATCCTCTTGTAAAACAAAAACTCAAATCAGCCCCAAAGTCCCTTCCTTGAGCTATTTCTCTCTATTTATAGGCTCAAGAAGGATTACATGAATTAGTTACAAATATTATTTCCTAAATAATCGGATCATGGGAGATAATCTTGGATATGATTACAATTGCACAAGATCATCTCGAAATACATGGAGTATACGACCAAGCTGGTCGTATGTAAAACCCAAATGTTACGCCAGGGGCATCGCACTGGTCGATGGTCGAACAAAACCTCTGCCAGGTGTCAGCCACGTGTTAAAAATGTCTGCCACATCATCCACGCCTACGTTTTGGATAACAGCCATAATCGTGTAACTAAGTATGATTAATGGTTTATGATTAAATTTTTTTGGTTAAGATACAATGTTTCACTAAGACGTTTATTGTATACATTGGGATCCTAAAATATAATTTAAAGGTTAATTACAATAAAATATTTATAATCAGCCGACCTAAACGGCAAAATAGGGTTTAACCCTAGTTCATCTTTAAACCGTCGGTCGTGGCGGTCGAGCAGCCACATATGTACACATCGTCACCTAATCTCTCCAACTCAAAGATGATCTAGCTTTCTTTTGCCTTTATCTGCACCACATAACACCTGTGAGCCGAAGCTCAGCAAGAAAAATCAATATGCTCATTAACAGTAATAACATGTTACTAAGTCATAATAGGCATGCCTAGCAATAATAGCCCTATCCATGCATTGCAAATAAGTCCAAACAATGATTGTGGATCCTGCCCTCCTGTATGGATGACTATCAAGCCAATCCTATTCAGATGAGTGATTAACACTTTGAGATTTTGATAATCATGCTCGGGCGTGTAGCCCTAATCAGATGAATGATTAACACTTGAGATTCTAATAATCATGCTGGGGTGTGTAGCCCTAATCAGATGAGTGACTGATGAGCAAGTCACTAACTTAAACCAGATGAGTGACTTTGGAGTCACAAAATTGAATCAGATGAGTGACCGATGAGTAAGTCACTAACTTGGGCTCAGCACCCACAGCCATGTGATGATGTAGTCACCTGGGCCTTCTGGCCCTAGCTCTAAGTAACTAGCCATTGGGCTTGTAACGACCTCCTTTCTTAACATACATATATATAGTGTAAAAAAAAACAAAGTTTTACCTGAATATAACACTACTGAAATTCTGAATTTACAAAAACTTTATTAAACAATACATAAACTAATGTTCATAACTTCAAACCGTACAATACTCACAACTAAATAAAAAACTTTATCTTACATACAAATCTTAATAGTTTTATAAATAATTTTTGTGGCGTTACTACACCTTAACGTAGAAATGAAGATGTATCCAACCGATAAATTGAAGGCTTTATGTAAATTACAACGTTCATGAAATACTTTTAAAGCTTTAAGTAAATTATAAAGTTCACAAAATACTTTTAGTGAAATATAGTTATAAAGTCAAGTTTCTCGTTTATTTATAAAATAACATAGCAGAACTCCACTCCCTTCAGGTCAGCCCCATATGTACAGTCATGTTGGCTCCACGTATACTCATCAACGATTTATATTTGGGGCCTCTTACCTACAATACAAAACATTAACTGATGAGCTAAAGCTCAGTAAGCAGAATAACTACCTCATATGCATTAAAATAAACGTGCAACATGCTATATATTTTCTTTCTTTCTGTCACTTTCCTTTCTTTTGGGCCCTAGAGGATGCTGCTGCCGGCATTACATAGGGAATCACATTCCCACCTGAACATAAACATGATAATAGGGAATTTCTCCCTCATAAACATTTATTATATAGGGAAGTATATCTCCCTCCTTACATTTTTGGGACGTAGGTCTCCCAAGCAGCACCTCTACTTTAACACTTTCAATAACTTGTTTGTGAACATTAAGCGTGCTTATGCATAAGAAATATAACATTATTAAAAATAACTTATGCATAAAAACATGGAAGGATAACATATAAAGCATATAAATGCACATAAGACACATAAAAGACATGTATTGTAGATGAGGATTCTACTTACCTTGCGTCTTGATAAAATAACCGAAATTGTTAGCTTCCTGATAAAAATACAAACTATTAACTTACATAAAATCTACATGATGTAACTTTAGTTTATAGTTGTTATTCTATTTTTTCTTATTTTATTGTTTATTTTATGTCTAGGCGTATGGTCATACTATATTTGTCCATGGGAAGGTTCTGGTCTAAAAGTCGTGGTCATGGTCATGGTCATATGGAAATGTCCAGATCATAGTATCAGTCCATAATAATAGGGAATGAGTTCATATAATAAAAGTCCAAATAGTCCAAAGTGTGACCATAGCCCATATATAAGTTTAGTATTATAAAGATACATAAAAAAATAGTTTATATTTCAATTTTTGGTATTTGTAAAATATGACGACATGGTAAAATAATCCATATATAAATTTTAGCATTTTAATGGCATAGTAAAGTAATCTATATAAATTTTGGCATTATAATGGCATGGTAACATAATCCATATATAAATTTTGGCATTATAGTAAAACAATCTATATATAAATTTTTGGCATTATAACGGCATAGTAAAATAATCTATATATAACTTTTGGCATTATAACGGCATAGTAAAATTAATCTATATATAAATTTTGGCATTATAACGGCATAGTAAAATAATCTATACATATATAATAACTAAATAACTGAAATGAAAGGCTCGGGAAAGAGCTTACCTAAAAGGTTTTCGTAGGCTATCGTTTCGGACAGAACTTCGCCTAGATCTTCAAGGTTTAGAACTTTAGAAGGGTGTTAAGAAGATTTTTGGGTAGAGTAAGAGAAAGAAAAATGAGGATTTTGTGATTCAAGATGAGTTTTGGAAGGGCTATTTATAGGAAAATTTTGGGCTACTATGCTAATAAAATATTAAAAATATCAAGCATAGTGGAATAATAAAATATTCAAAATATAACACATGGTGGTTTGCTAAAGTCATCATTATATCACTACTGCATCACCATGTGGGAACCATGGGGTGGACCCCGCTGTGGGACCCATGTGGACCCTACTGTGGGACCCTTGCGGACCCCACTGTGGGACCCATTATGAATAGTACCTGGTGAAAAGTAAAAAAATGAAAATTTCTCAATCTTCTTATATTACTTAGTTTAACATTTTTGACTCACAAACTTTTCTGAAAAAGTTTCTCTAACATCCATAAATTAATTATTCTCATGTATTAGTTACTTCAACAACTTAGAATTGTTAAAACCCCACAATAGAATACACCTATATCCCCAACGGTCATGATCACTATTCACCAACGGTCATAAACGGCTAGTTTTTGTCCTATAAATACTTGTTCCTTCAACCAATTACTTGCACAACTTCTTCATCTCTTAACCTTCTAGATAAAATTCATCATCAAATCATGAATTTCTCTTTATTTTTCATAACTTTAGTGATTGTTTGCTTGTATATTGCATCATTCTATGGGTATTATACTAATGAAATGCCCATGAATGTTATAGTTGCATATTCATTAGTTATTCTTCCACTTTACTTAATAGCTCTAGCATTCGGTTAGCATTGTAATGCACTCAAAAGTATGAATAAAAATATCTTCTCTTATTTTTCATAATTGTTGTAATGTAAATGGGAGTTACAGGGCTATACAAGCGCTTTTAGTTTTCATCGAACTTGAGGTCGGTCAAGCATTAATTGTAATGCCCCAAATTTCCTAATAAGGTTTAGAATCTTGATTAGGAGGCCGGGAGGGTCATAGTTGATTTATTATGGTATTTAATGATTATATGTATGTTTACGTGAATTATATTATTATATGATGGTGGATGCATGCATATGGGTTCATATTTTAATTATGAGGGCATTTTGGTAATTTGGCCCTGTGGGTGTAATTGTGTATTTTGGGTGCATGATTGTGATTAATTAATATAGCTACATTATAAGGTGGATCGGTTCGAGCTATTCAGCATGAGACGATCATGAGATGTAAGTGTTCGGTCTAGTCATAACGGGTTTAAGTTTGAGGCTCAGGGTGAGTCTCGGGGTCATTTTAAATGATTAGAGCATTACCGGGAATAAAAGGGTAATGGGATATGATTTATTGGTATTTGAGAATAGCGGGAATTGTAGAGCGTTAATTATAATTAACGAGATAGGCGGGAAATGACGGTTTTACCCTCGGAAGCCTTTAGAGGGATTTATTTGGCCTAGGGGCATTATGGTCTTTTGACCTTAAGGATTTATATCAGCCTTTGAGTTTTAGAAGGCTGTGGAAAGCATAACAAAACAGAGCCCCATCCTCATCTCTTCCTTTCTCTCCCGTACAAGCTTTTCCCTTCATTCTTTCTTTGAATTTTGAGAGCCTAAATTGAGGAGCTAAGCTAGGAGATCAAAGGTGGAAGCTTAGGAACTTGGTTCAGCCATTAAAGGGGATTCAAAATCGAGTTTGAGGTGAGTTTAGCCATAATTTTCTGGTTTATACTCTGTTTCCCTTTAGTTTTTCAGCTTATGATTTCTTTATGGTAGTTTGGATTTGTGGAGGTTTTGATTGAAGCTTAGCTTGGGTTTTGATGAGGGTGAGTTATAGGTAATGTTTAGAGGTTGAATTGAGTGTTTGGAGGAGGTTTGGAGCTGGTTTGAAGGCTTGGTTCCAAGGGATAACGCAGGGGAGGCTTGCTGGTGCGTACTGAGTTTTTGGCTGAACAAGGTAATGACCAGCGGCATGGCTGTGGTGCGCCGCGGCTCATGGCGTTTGGCAGAGAGGGTTGCCTCTGTCTGGGGGACGCGCCGCGGCCCTTAGTGACTTTTTGGCCAGAATGGTGTTTTTAGCTTGGGGATTCAAGCCTTAGGCCTCGGGGTTGAACCTAGTACCCGGTTAAGTGGGGATTGATGTCCCGGAGGCTAGATATTGGTTTGGGAACTTATGTTGATCATTTTTATTGATGGTATCCTATATTTGGTTATGACTAGGTGACCGCTAAAGGACTAAAAGTTTATCGTTCTCAAGGGTCGTTCTTTTAATCATCCTAGCTCGACTCTGAGGTAAGAAAACTGCACCCTATGTATTTGTATGACATGCATGGCTATTCTTGATGCATGTTGGTTGATTATTAAGTATGACATGCATGGATATTCTAGATGCATGTTGGTTGATTATTAAACGTGATATGCATGGCTGTTATTGGTGCATGTTGGATTGTTGAATATTATACATATGATGCATGAGAAACATGTGATTAGGACATGCTTTGTATACTGAGTATGACATCGTTCGGAGCTTGAGCCTCTGTGTTTATGCATGATCCTAATTGTACTAGTACTTGTTTAGTAAGCATGCTGAATACCTTGGTTGTGGATATTGAACATGTGATATGTGTTTGGTGGCATGGCTTACCTGTGTATGGCATTGACTAGTCAGGGACCGACCCTAAAGTCGATGAACATGCATTGAATGGCTCTATGGCATTAATGCTGGACCAACCCTAAAGTCGAAGAATTTATAAGCGCTTGCCTGGTCTAAGACCAGATGTTTATAGCCAGGGCATATGGCCCCGGTGACTGTTTGTCACATGGCTAGGGGACGCTGTCCATAGTTACGACTCTAGAGTCGGGAGATTAGATCTAATTGAGGTCGGCATTGAATGACTCATATGGGGTATTAATGCGGGACCGACCGAAAGGTCAATGAAAACTATAAGCGCTTACCTGGTCTAAGACCAGATGTTCATAGCCAGGGCGTATGGCCCTGGTGACTGTTTGTCACATGGCTAGGGGACGCTGTCCATAGTTACGACTCTAGAGTCGGGAGGAAAGTTATGTTGGTGACCATTCACCATGCACCTGTCCTGATCGAACTTATGAAAGGACAACCTACCAGTTAAGCCCTGGTGACCCTATCGTCACATGGCTAAAGGGTGCTGACCCCACATTTGTGACTCTTGTGTTAGTCACTTATTTGCTGAACTGTTGGTCCTGAATAATCAATACAATCACTGTTGATATTATATCATGTTATACTGTGTTTTCTTGCTGGGCTTCGGCTCACGGGTGCTATGTGGTGCAGGTAAAGGAAAAAGGAAGTTGGACCATCGTTGAGTTGGAGAGCTTAGGTGTAATGCCCCGAATTCATCGATGTGTTTAACGGCATGAATAGTAGGCCGGGAGGGCCATATTTGCCTAATTATGTTATTAATTGATAAATGCATGTATATGTTGATTATATTATGATATGATGTGAAATGCATTCATGTGAGTCCATATTTCTCATTACAGGGGTATGATGGTAATTTGGCCCGTTGAGGGTAATTTGTGTATTTGGGTGCATAACTTGATTTGTGAATGAGATTCCATTATTATGGAGATATATTCGAGCTATTTGACATGAGACGGATATTTTTAGTGGATTAGCGGTTTTACCATAATGGGGTCAATTTTGGGGTAATAGAAATGTTCATTTGGTGATAAATTGGGAATATTTGAGATCAGGGTGGAATTCTGGAGGTTTTGACTCTAATGTTCCCGGGGGTGTTTTCGAGACCCCGAGCATTAGGTTTTATTTGAGGTTACTTAAGGTTGAAGTAGCTTATCAGATAGAACGTACGATAAGAAAACCTTCCGTTCTCCCTTTTCAAAGTCTGTTTTACCGTTTAAGCCTTTTTGACGAAGTCTTGGGTTCTAGGAGTCGGAATCGAGCGAGGGTCGAGGCATAGTGATCCTAGGAAAGATTAGAAGCTTCTTAACCGAAGGATTCGACAGAAAACAACCCAATTGAAGGTAATCGAAGTTTAAGTTTTGAGTTTTTCCGAGTTTCTAAGCTTTGAATTGATTTTGTGAATTGTTGAGTTTCCGATCCGTTTGAACCTTGGGTTTTGAGGGTTTTGATGCATGGGGGAGCTTGGGAACTTTGTTTTGATGATTGGGGAATGTTTAGGGATGATTTTGGAGGCTTTGAAGTGTTAGAAACGCGGTTGGGAATGGCCCAGGGTGGAGCGCCGCGGCCCTGTTCTTGAGGCGCCGCGGCCCTTCTTTGAAGAAGCAGGTGGAGCCTTTACCCTTGCTGGGCACCGCGGCCCTTCATGAAGGGCGCCGCGGCCCTTGCCTCTGAGAACCCTGGGGGCCGCGGCCCAAGGTGCTAGGGCCGCAGCCCTTGCCCTGTTTTCGCCCCGTTTGCTCGTTTTGACCCCGGGAACCTAGTTTTAGGCCTCGGGAGTGTCCTTACTACTTGGATTAGTTTGGACTGATCTCTTGGAGGCTAGATATTGGTTTGAGAACCCTTGATTATCTTGATTATTGATGGTATCCCATATGTGTTGTGTTTAGGTAACCGCTAAAGGACTAAAAGCTAAACTGTTCTCAAGGGTCGTTCTTTTGTTCATTCTAGCTCGAATCAAAGGTAAGAAAACTGCACCCCAAATGTGACATGCGTGGATATTCATGAGGCATGTGATTGTGAGAATATGGACATGGATTGAATATAGAATGCTTAGCATATGTTGCTCATTTGTGCATGGTACTGACTTATTAGTCAGGTTTGGCAAGGGTGCTAGTATCAACTGTGAAGCTGTGACTTATTAGTCAGGTTCAGGGGTGGTACTGGGCACTGATCACTTTGAGCTGGCTTATTAGTCAGGACGGCCTTAGCGTGTGTCACGCAAGCCAACAAGTTTTGATCTGATAGATCACCAGCATTGAATGGCTCAGAGAGCATTAATGCCAGACCGACCCCGAGGGTCGATGAATGAAATAAGCGCTTGGAGGCTAGTGGCTTACTCAGCAGCCACTCTCCCATCTGAATTAGTGACTTGCATGGCAGTCACTCAGTGTGGTTTATCAGAACCTCATGTGGTGTTTACCCATTTGTTTGAAAGCTTTACGCTCAGTGTGATTATAATGATAATCATTTGATAATGTTGTATAAAGTGTTATGTTTTCTTGTTGGGCCTTGGCTCATGGGTGATATGTGGTGCAGGTAAAGGGAAAGAGAGGCTCACCTAGCCTTGAGTGGAGAGCTGATGTGGTGGTGTGTACATATGCAGCCGCTTGACCACCACGGTCAAGGTGTTCTCAGAGGAACTAGGGGGTTTACCCTATTTTTGCCGCTTAGGTCGGCGGGACTGTAACTTTACAACAGTAGTGACCATTTTGTACTGAGAACAACTTGTAAATGTTTTGTTTAGCTCTGCAGAGCAGTTTGTAATAAAAATCTCCATTTCCTTATTATTGGTTTTATGCCTTAACCTGTTAATTACACTTAGAGCACGTTTTTGACCAAAGGACTCAGGTAGTGAGTCAAATTTCCGGTCCACCGTTCACTGTAACTGTTCTGGGGTAGCCAGGGCGTTACATTAGGTGATGACGTGTACATATGTAGCTGCTCGTCCACCACGGCCGGGGTTTAAAGAGGAACTAGGGTTGAACCCAGTTTTTCCGCTTAGAACGACCTGTTGTAAATATCTTCTGTAATAGACTCTGAAACTATATTTTCGGGATCCCAATGTATATATTAAACGTTCTAGTGAAACGTTACATCTTAACCAAAAATTTTAATCCCTAAACCGCTAATCATACTTAGCTCACGATTTTGGCCAAATGACTCGATTAGCGAGTTTAGCACTGTTTACAAGGCACACCGTAACGGTCCCTGGTGTTGGGGCGTTACATTAATGCTCATGATGAGTCATTCAATACTTATGTCGATTAGATCTATTCTTTTCGGCTTGCTTTAAACACGTTAATACCGTTCTTGACTCTTAAGCCAATACCATATGACTAGTGCTCAGTACTACTGTCGAACTTGACTAATGAGTCATAGCTTCACAGTTAATACCGACACCATTGCCGATTCTGACTAATGAGTCAATGCCATTCACAAGTAAGCAATGCATCCAAGCATATATCATATGTCAAATATACAAATGTAGGGCATTCAACATGCTTACTTAACAATCACTAGCATAATTATGATCACGCACAATTACAGAGACTCAAGTTCTGATCAATCTCATATTCAATATTCATGGCATGCCCTAATCACATGTTTCTCATGCATCACATACTGGGTGCAGTTTTCTTACCTTTGGTCAAAGCACAGGTTACTAATAAACAAGTCATAAGCACGATCCTGTTTCCAAGCCCCTAGCAATAAACTAGTCACAACCATAATATAAACCTTATCAAAATGAGTAAATAAATACTTCCAAACCCAAGCTTAGCCTCTGGGACGTCGAATCTTACTCAACTAGGTCGTAGGATCGATCCCAGGCCCTTAGAGTTAAGTTCTCACGACTAAAAACTAAATCTGGGCAAAATTTCCCTTAAGCGTCGCGGCTCACCGCCTCCCTACAGAGGTTGAACCCAAACTGCATGTGCCTAGCGCCGCGACTGTAACATCCCCAATTTGCTAATAAGGTTTAGGACATTGATTAGCGTGCCTAGAGGGCAATAAGTGAATTAATGTGTTAATATATAAATTTAAATGAATATGTGATTAGAATGCATGTTTAGGTGGAATAAATATGTATGTGGGCCCTGTTTGCTTGTTAGGGGTAAATTGGTAATTTTAGCCCGTTGAGGGCATAAATGTGATAACTGTATTATATGATTATTACCACGTGTGAGTGGTGATATTATTGTGATGCACGTGCCGAGACGGTCCTAGGGAGCTAATTAGTTTAAAAGTCACAACGGGATTAAATACCCAGCTCGGGAGGAGCTTAGGGGTATTTTGGGAATTTTGTAAATTTAAGTTTGTGAGTTATTGGTTAACGGTAATTGAGTAACTTGAGTAACAAATGGTGACCATTAAGGGTAACAAGTTTAGATGAGAAAATGGTAGAATTGTAAGAAAGATTAAATGTCAAAAATGCCCTTTAGGTTTAGTTAGGAAATGATTTTGATGGAGGGGTAAAATAGTCTTTTGGCAAAGGTTAGATAAACTTCAGTTGAGGAAAGAGGGGTCATTCACGTTCAACACTTAGGCATATCTTGTTTATGCTGAAAATTGGAAGAAAACTAGAAGAAAAGAGGAAAGGAAGAAGGGGGCTGAAGTTGGGAGACCTAGGTTAGATAAACTTCAGCTGAGGAAAGAAGGGTCATTCACGTTCAACACTTAGGCATATCTTGTTTATGCTGAAAATTGGAAGAAAACTAGAAGAAAAGAGGAAAGGAAGAAGGGGGCAGAAGTTGGGAGACCTAGGATGAGAATCAAGGTGGTTTAAGGCAATCAAGTTGATCATAAATCAAGATTGTTCTGAGGTAAGAATTATCCCTGTTTTACTAAGTTTCAAGCTTGATTTTTAGAGAGTAAGTGTGGAAATTTAAAGATAGTATGGCTGGTTTTGTATGGAAACTCAGTTTGGTAATCAAGGGGAAAGTGGCTTGAAGTTGGGATTGGAGAGAATTCAAGCTGAATTCTTGATTGAGGTAAGAGTTTTTAACATGTTTGAATTTCGTATCTGATGTGGTTTAAGAATTTAGAAGCATGGTTTACATTTTTCAAGCTCTTGTTTAAGTTTTAAAAGCTATGGTTTAAGTTTTTGAAATTTGAAATCAAAGTGTGGATTTTGGGTGTGGTTGTGTGTTTGAGCATGTTGTTGGTGTTTATAGGTTGTTAACTGGTTCATTTGGGGTTTTAAATTGATTTTGGGGTTTAGGTATGTGTTTGGGTTGAATTGGAGGTGTTTTGGCTCGGGGAAAACGCAGGGGAAAACCTAGAATTCTGGGTTCGCGAAGGGGCGTCGCGGCCCTGTTCTTTGGTGCCGCGGCGTAGGGTTGCATCAGGAGCAGGAAAGTTTCTGGGCGCCGCGGCCCTAGGCAATTTTTAGACAGTGAATTTTGCATTTTTAGGGCTTTTGCCCGAGGGCTCGGGGGATGTTTCCATTGCTTTGTTTTAGGGAAATAGGGGTCTCGAGAGTACGGGATTGGTCCCGAGAAGTGGCTTTGGATTGGTTAGTATTAAAGAGTGTTTTATATGTGTTGTGACTAGGTTTTCAGAGAGGCTCGGGATAGAGGACCGTGCTCGTGACTTTGGTGCATTGGAAAGCTGGGGATACAGGTAAGAAAACTGTAGTACCCATAGAGCAGGGCACAGGCCCATAGTGTTGTTACAGGGCACGACCCTAGTTTGAATTGCTTGCTAGGGCATAGCCCTTGATTGAATTATTAAATGCTTGAATGTTGTTTAGATTATACTTTATGTGATTATAGTTGAATGAACGGCAAATGAGCCGAGAACAGCAAGGAGCTGGGAACGACAAGGAGCCGAGTACGGCAAAGGGCCGAGAACGGCAGTGGGGCCGAGAGTAACACTTAGCACGTGGAGTGCATAATATTATGGTGAGACCCCAATGGATACATGGGATATCCTTACGGTTAGGACTGAGACCCCAGACTCTGGTAATGCTTCTGGGACGGCATGGCCGTATATGCTTAGTCTGATGGACTGTCTGTTTATCTGTGGATTAATTGATATACTGATGATCTCATATGCATATGTTATGTGCTGCATGAGTTTTCTTGCTGGGCTTCGGCTCACGGGTGCTCTGTTTTGCAGGTAAGGGCAAAGAAAAAGTCAACCAGCCATGAGTACGGAGAGCGTGAAGCAGCGCGTACATGTTTGGCCTGCCCGACTGCTTTGGTTGGGGGCATTTTGAGAAATGGCTATATTAAACTGTGATTTTTTATGGTTAATTATTTGTAAACCTATTTTGAGTTGTAAATATTTTATAAACCTTATTTTGGGATCCCAAATGTAAGACACTTGAAATTTTCAATGAATCAAGGAATTTTCAATGATTACAGCCTTGTTTTCTGTTTAATCACACCTTTGTTTAAAACCTCGTTTAGCGAGTTAATTACACATTTTAAACTCACTTAGTAACAGCTCTAAGGTAGTAGGGCATTACAGCGGCGCTCCTACCTTGCGCCACGGCCCTAACTGCCCCAGATAGCTAATGAAATATACAACAAAAGTTCAATGAAAATATTAATTAAAATTTAATTTACTTAAACATTTAAGCTCAGAATTGCATCTTTTTACTCCTAACTTAACAATATTAATTTTAAATAATTAAGCCATAACATTTTACAATAATATAACAATAAAAATACACAAAAATCTATAAAATTAAAATAAACCTAATAAATTCAAAATTACTTAAAAACTTAATAAATCAATTAAAAACTCAAGAATTAAGCAACAATTAGCACATAAGAAGTGGTAAAATAACTCTATTTTGTAGAGTTCTCAACAGCAAGCCTCCTCCTTTATCAAGCCTGGGCCGCGGCCCGACCACGAACCTAGTCAAAAACCTCGTTTTTCTTCTTTTAAATCATTTCAAAAACCTACTCAAACATCTCCAAATCCAAAAATCAAAGTTCTCAAACATCATAATTACCCAATACTAATAAAACCTAAGATTCAATTCATTCAAAAACTCATCAAAACACAAAATCCAATTCAAGCTTATAAACTTTAAACACTTAGAACTTAAAATGTAATGCCCCAAATCCCTAATGCGGTTTAATGGCTGGATTAGTAGGCCGGGAGGGCCATAGCTGTTTAATTATGCCATTAAATGATAATATGCATGTTTATGTGAATTATATTATAATATGATGTTATATGCATGCATGTGGGTCCACATTTGAGTATTATGATATTTTGATAATTTGGCATGTTAAGGGTATATTTGTGAATTTGGGTGCATAATGTGATTTGTGAATAAGATCTCATTATTATGGAGATATTTTTGAGCTATTCGGCATGAGACGGTCCTATATAATGAATTAGCGGTTTTGTCATAACGGGGTCAATTATCGGGTAGTAAGAATGTTTATTTGATGATAAATTGGGAGTTATTGAGATCAGGATGAAATTCTGGAAGTTTTGACTATAATGTCCCCAGGAGTGTTTTTGGGACCCCGAGCACTAGGTTTTATTTGAGGTTACTTAAGCTTGAAGTAGCTTGTCAGATAGAACGTACGTTAGAAAACCTCTCGTTCTTTCCCGTTAGTTCATTTTTACCGTTCGAAGCGTTTTCGAAGATATCTCGAGTTCTAGGAGTCGGAATCAAGCGAGGATCGAGGCATAGCGATCCTATGAAATATTAGAAGCTTCTTAACTGAAGGATTGGACGGAAAACAACCCAATCGAAGGTAATCTAAGTTTAAAGTTTTGAGTTTTTAGAGTTTCTAAGCTTTGAATTGGATTTTGTGAATCGTTGAGTTTTTGGTTCGATTGAGCCTTGGGTTTTGATGGTTTTGGGACATTGGGAAGCTTGGGAACTTTGATCTGATGATTTGGTAATGTTTAGGCATGATTTTGGAGGTTTTGGGATGTTGGAGAACGAGTTTGGGCATGTTCTGGGTTGGGGGCTGCAACCCTGTTCTTGGAGTGCCGCGGCCTTAGCTCGAAGAAACAGGTGGGGGAAATTGCCTTTGCTGGGCGCCGCGGCCCTTGATGTTGGGCGCCGCGGCGCTTGCTTCAATAATGGCTGGGGGTCGCGGCACAAGGTGCCAGGGCCGCGACTCTTAGGCAATTTTGAGCCCATTTGTGTGTTTTGACCCCGGGAACATAGTTTTAGGCCTCGGGATTGTTCCTGCTACTTGGATTAGTTTGGATTGATGTCCCAGAGGCTAGATATTGGTTTGGAAACCTATGTTGATCATTTTTATTGATGATTTCCCGTATTTTGTTATGACTAGGTGACCGCTAAAGGACTAAAGGTTGATCGTTCTCAAGGGTCGTTCTTTTAATCATTCTAGCTCAAAACTGAGGTAAGAAAACTGCACCCTGTGTATATATGGCATGCGTGATTGTTATTGAGGCATGTTGATTGATAAGTGTGGACATGGATTGCATATTAAATGCTAGCGAATGTTGTTTACTTGTATATGGCACTGACTAGTCAGGGACATTGACCTAAGAGTCAGAAACGGCATAAGCGTCCTGAACGCATGGCCGAATGAAGATTAGATCTAATCGATATCAGCATTGAATGGCTCTAAGGCATTAATGCTGGACCGACTCTAAGGTCGATGAAACTTATAAGCGCTTGGCTAATCTAAGACTAGTTACTCAGAGCCAGGGCCTAAGGCCCAGGTGACCGCTTGTCACATGGCTAGGGAACGATGTTCTAGGGTTATGACTTTATGGTCACAAGGAAGGTTATGTTGGTGACCAGTCACCATGCACCTATCCTGTTTAAGCTAGTGAAAGGTTCACTTACTTGTTAAGCCCCAGTGACCCTATCGTCACAAGGCTGAAGGGAGCTATACCCAACTTAGTGACTTTTGCGACTGTCACCTATCTGCTTTGGACTGATAGTCCTGATTGATTATTATGATCATTGTTGATATTATATCATGCTATATTGTGTTTTCTTGTTGGGCCTTGGCTCATGGGTACTATGTGATGCAAGTAAAGGGAAAGAAAAGCTCACCCAGCCTTGAGTGGAGAGCTTAGGTGGTGATGTGTACATATGCGGCCGCTTGACCACCACGGCCAAGGATTTCTCAGAGGAACTAGGGGGTTTACCCTATTTTGCCGCTTAGGTCGGCGGGTTTGTAAATTTGAAACAGTAGTGACCATTTTGAGTTGTAAATAACTTGTAAACGTTTTGATAAGCTCATGAGCAGTTATATACTTAATAAAATATATCATTTCATTTTTATTGTTTTTCACCTTAACCTGTTAATAACACTTAGAACACGTTTTTAACCAAAGGACTCGGGTAGCGGGTCAAATTTCCGGTTCACTGTAACTGTTCTTGGGTAACCAGGGCGTTACATAAAACTTGGATTACATCCGATTGAGTTGTTTCCCAACTAAATCCTCCAGATAAAAAGCTTCTAATCTTCCCTAAAATCGTTATGCCTCGATCATCGCTTGAATCTGAGTCCTAGAAGTCAAGTTTCCTTCGAAAATGTGATCGGGTGTCGAAAAGTGAACGGGAGGAAGAGAGAATGTTCTGAACGTTCTTTTTTATTTCTTAACCTGTTACTTCAAGCTTAAGTAGCTTCAAGCAAATCCTAATGCTCAGGATTCCGAAAACGCCCCCAGGGTAAAAGAGTCAAAACTCCTAGAATTTCCCCCTGATCTTACTAACTCTTAATTTATCCTAAAATATTTATTTCCATTATCCAATATCCCGGTAATGTGCTGATTACCCCTTGACTCACTCCGAGTCAAGTATAAATCCCGTTGTGACTTTCCCACTAGCTTACCTCCTAGGATCGTCTCATGCTGAGTAACCCTAGCATAACCAAATAATAATGAAACACCACACACATGCCACATATATGCCAAATATACCTGAAATTGCCAAAATATGAAAATTGCCTAATTAAACAGAAATGTGCCTACATGCATATTTAATACACCTAAACATGCATATCTAGTCATATTATGATATAACTCACATCTCACATAATGATACACATAAATATCACATAATCATATAATTCCAAGATTTGCCATCCTGGCCCCCTAATCAAGGCCCTAAACTTTATTAAGAAATTTTGATCATTACAATGATAAAGGTCTTAGTTTTTTTTTCAATGAATAATGTAAAAATAATATTTTATAAAATATGAATGATAAAAAGTAATATAAATAAATTAAAATTATAAAATTAATCTCAAAACATATTAAAACTAGCTATTGTATAAAAAAATAAAGTGACATATTTTGCTAATGAAATGGGCCACTAGATTCTCCTAACAAAAATCTAATGACATGGATTGCAAACGAACCTCTAACCATCATGATAAAGTGACACAACCACCAAACTATTAAAGATGATGGTACAAAAACATCAACAAACATAGTGGTAAGCAGGGGACATTATTCAATGAACGAGCCAGTCTTATTGGGTCTAAACATAAGCAAAGCAAAATAAACACTAACACAAGCAAGACAAAAACAAAAATCCATCTCAGCAACATAAAGCGAAGCCACCCAATCCTTCGGTCGCAACTCCAACTCAATGTTGCCTGAGGACCGATCTTCCTCCACTAACCCCCTTGTCCCAAATTCAATACCGAGAGACCCTCAAAGCCACGATAAACCCGCGGAAAGGAGCCAGATATCCCGGACCTAGATATGGACAATCTAAACCCAGAAAGCCCAGAAGCTTCGCCAGATTCCAGGTCCGACACCAATCACGGGGTCAAAACGAAGAAGGACCACCATCCACCGGAGGAGGAAAGCTAGGCAACTACGCGAGAGAGGCTCTTTTGTCTCCATCACCACTAGGACCCTCAACACCATTGACTCCTCTCAGCCAAGTACACTAGAAGCACGTCTTTCATCGACGACAACCATTACCTAGAGGAGAAGTAGAAGAAAAAGAAAATAGAAACTCTAGTTCCCACCCACAAGAGAGAGACCCAATAAAAAAAACACAAAATAATCAAGTTTAAGAATTTGTTAGTATTACTTATACTTTTTTCAATTTTATTTTTAGTATATATTTGATGTATGATGGGTATATATTTAATGGGCTCTACAATGGTGAACCACTATCGTAGTACACATTTCAGTAAATTATGACCCCAATTGTTTTATATGATTGTATTTATTATAGTTACATAGACCTCATCCGAATTCTATATAATTTAGGGTGGGAAAATGTAATCCAAACAAAATATTGAACTCGAATTTTAAAACTTTATTTTTTACTACGTAAATTATTCCAAATATTTTGAAAAGTAGAAGATTCACTATAAAAATATATAATTCACTATAGTGGTATATAAAAAATGTGCACCCTTATCCTACATTTAATATAAGATTTTTAAAATGGAAACGAAAGAAAACTACATGTTAAAATAAAATTAAAAACTTTTAGTTATTTTTTTAAAAGATTATTTTGTTAATATTCCAGAAAATGGGTAACAATGTAGAATGTGTATTGGGCTGATAATCTTTGTCGTATTGGGCTCAAGGCCCAACATCTTTGATTATGGATGAGACCAATTGAAAACCCGGACCCGAGAAGCATTCGTCACTGTATTCTTCTTCAGTTCCTTCAAAGTACACCATTGCCATTTTTTTTTTGTTTGTGTGGAGAATTGAATAGAAGAAAATGGGGTCGACACCGAACGGATCGATCACATCCGTGGAAAATGATCACCACCGTCAACAGCAGGATCTGCTATCGTCGTCGTCTATAAAATTCGGCACGGAGGAGGCACTGGAGGATGTGCGGAGCCTGACGGATGTGGGAGCCATGACTCGGTTGCTCCACGAATGCATAGCTTATCAGAGAGCTCTGGATCTGGAGCTTGACAGCCTTCTCTCTCAGCGCACCGATCTCGATAAGCAACTTCTCCATCTCCAAAAGTCCGCCGAGGTTCTCGATATAGTCAAGGGCGAGTCGGACCACATGCTTTCGAATGTGAGCTCAACCGCAGACCTCGCCGACCATGTTAGTGGTAAGGTTCGTGAGCTCGATTTCGCACAGTCGCGTGTCAAGTCCACGCTTCAACGCCTTGATGCCATTGTTGAGAGGGGTAACTGCATTGATGGGGTGAAGAAGGCGCTAGAGAACGAAGACTATGAAGCCGCTGCCAACTACGTCCAGACGTTCCTCCAAATCGACGATAAGTATAAGGATTCTGGCTCGGATCAGAGGGAGCAGCTCATGGAATCGAAGAAGAAACTCGAGGGGATTGTGAGAAAGCGGCTCTCGGCGGCCGTGGATCAAAGAGACCACGCCACCATTCTGAGATTCATTCAGTTGTACACACCACTGGGATTGGAGGAAGAGGGTTTGCAGGTTTATGTTGGTTATTTGAGGAAGGTGATTGGGATGAGATCTAGGCTTGAGTATGAGAATTTGGTGGAGTTGATGGAGCAAAATGCTTCTGGTGTTGGTCAGAATCCGGTGAATTTTGTTGGATGCTTGACCAATTTGTTTAAAGATATAGTCTTGGCTATTGAAGAGAACCATGCCATTTTGAAAGGTCTATGTGGTGAAGATGGTATTGTTTATGCAATTTGTGAGCTTCAAGAGGAGTGTGATTCTAGGGGTACTTTGATCTTGAAGAAGTACATGGAGTACAGGAAATTGCCCAAGTTGTCTTCTGAGATCAATACCCAGAATAAGAATTTGCTCACTGTTGGGGTTAGCAATGAGGGACCGGACCCCAGAGAGGTTGAGTTGTACTTGGAAGAAATACTTTCCTTGATGCAACTGGGTGAGGACTACACAGAGTTCATGGTTTCTAAGATCAAGGGATTGACTTCTGTGGATCCGGAGTTACTCCCACGAGCCACCAAGGCTTTTAGGAGTGGAAGCTTCAGCAAAGTTGTTCAGGATATTACTGGGTTTTATGTCATTCTAGAAGGATTCTTCATGGTGGAAAATGTTAGAAAGGCTATTAATATTGATGAGCACGTACCTGATAGTCTGACAACATCAATGGTGGACGATGTTTTCTATGTTTTGCAGAGTTGTTTGCGAAGGGCGATATCCACTTCGAATATCAGCTCTGTGGTTGCTGTTCTTAGTGGGGCGAGTAGCTTGTTGAGCAATGAATACCACGAGGCATTGCAGCAGAAAATGAGAGAGCCTAATCTTGGTGCCAAGTTGTTCTTGGGTGGTGTTGGCGTACAGAAAACCGGAACAGAGATTGCAACAGCTTTAAACAACATGGATGTTAGTAGCGAATATGTCCTGAAACTGAAGCACGAGATTGAAGAGCAATGTGCAGAGGTAAGTGGCCTCTATTTTATCTTTGCTCATTTCTTTTGATACAATCTAGTCTGTGGCTTACATTGTAACTTTGTTCGTGGGTTAACTCTGAAGCTGTGATCATAATAGATTTGCTCCTCATTGCTAATGCCATTTGATCATGATTTATGCATGCTATTTCTACGTAGAGACTTTAGTTGCTAGTGTGAATTGGAAAATGCTTACATAGATTCCTATTTGAGATACATTTATTAACCATTTTTTTTAGAAATTAATTGAGAAATGAATAGTAGATAATACGTTTGTCCTCTGAATCATGACAATGCATTGTTAGTTGTTACTTGAGATTGGTTATCTTTTTGGTGATCCAATTGCTATCATGTGTGTGTGTATATATATATATAAATATCAATTTCAACAATGTAGTACTATTTGCATATATGCATTCTTAGAATCATCCAAATTTTCGCCTGGAAAGTTTGCATATTCATTCTATGCTTGTCTGGACAAAGTCCTTAGAAGTTGCCATAATTACCAAAGAACACTATAAATAACGGATCCATTTTTATATGTGACCATTGTTGATCCAATTGCTTATAATCTTAATTATGCGTCACTTATCTTACACTGTTGATACTAAGAAGATCTGTCATTAATATAATTATCTATGGTAACATAGACAATCATCAGCCTGTATGAAATAAGCCACATAAGCATATATTGTACTTCGATCAGTATGTGATTTAAACTCCGAGTCTCTTTTACCGAAAGACGCAATGCCCATGAGGCTGTTTTGCAGGTCATGTGGTTATCAACTTTCATGAATATGATATTCACAAGTTGCTTTCCACTGTGGGGAAACATTCATTTGATGTATTGTTTGGTCTTGAATAGTTTTTAGATGCTGGAAAAGTGGCCTGTCGCTTTTATTTTTCATTTGTTGAGCTTGTATACATGTTTTTTTTTTTTTCAAAATTCATGAGAGGAATATAATTTTCTTTCATAAACTTGATGGATGTACAATATGTGCTCAGGTATTCCCGGCACCAGCTGATAGAGAAAAGGTGAAATCTTGTTTGTCAGAGCTGGGGGATATGAGCAGCACATTCAAGCAAGCTTTGTCAGCTGGCTTGGAACAACTTGTGGGGACTGTTACACCACGAATTCGTCCGTTGTTGGACAGTGTTGCAACTATCAGTTACGAGCTGTCAGAAGCTGAATACGCAGACAACGAGGTTAATGATCCATGGGTCCAGAGGCTTCTCCATGCAGTGGAAACAAATGTGGCATGGCTGCAGTCTCTAATGACTGCTAACAACTATGATTCATTTGTTCATCTGGTCATCGACTTCATCGTCAAGAGGCTGGAAGTGATTATGATGCAGAAAAGATTCAGTCAGCTTGGAGGTCTGCAGCTTGATAGAGATGCAAGGGCATTGGTAAGCCACTTCTCTGGCATGACTCAAAGGACTGTTAGAGATAAGTTTGCCCGTCTCACTCAAATGGCAACAATTCTCAACTTAGAGAAGGTCTCTGAGATTCTTGATTTCTGGGGTGAAAATTCAGGGCCTATGACTTGGAGACTAACTCCAGCGGAGGTTAGACGAGTACTAGGTCTCAGAGTTGAATTTAAACCTGAAGCAATTGCAGCTCTCAAGTTGTAGATGTGTCTATTCACAGCCATATATTCTTTTGTTGTTTGCAAATCTTTTACCAATAGTTTTTCCCCCTTTGAAAAGAATGATATAACCCTCCTTCCTTGCCCACCTTTTTTTTCCTTACATCACCTCAGGCAGGCAATGTAGCATTTTGTTTTGTTGTGAACCCCAAACAGTGTACAATTAAAAATGAAAATTTACTTTGTATCAAGTTCATTATTTTGGAAGTCAAAAGCATTGTGTTTTATCTAAAAAGTTAAGTTGAGTTTTATTAGATTTGATTCTCAAGAGAAAGCTAGCTTCTAAGTTCCTAGAATCAGTGGACATTTTGCATATGAGTGGAGAATGTCATGTAATTACATGTGGTCACATCATATTGAAATCTATTTATTGGCACAGCATTTGTATCTCATTGATTTACTTTATTAAGGCTCGATAACTCTCTTGTCTTGTTTACTAAAATTTAGTGTGTAATTGTCAACGAAAATACGGAAATAAATCATGATTGCCAATAGAAATTTAGTCAAATACTATTAAAAACATAGTCAAATATAATATATTTAATTCCTAAAATACACTAAGCTATAATTTAATTTAATAGTTTAGAATGTGTCGAGAATTTTAGCTATTAGCTTATGCTTGATTAAATTTATTTTTGTTTTGTTTTAGAAATTTCAAGATTAGTTTTGAGAAATAAAAAAAAATAGTCACAAGTAGTTAGTAGGTAACACAAACTTATAAATTTTTGTTGACTAACATTTTGGTCAACGACATTGAGTCAAATTGAATGACAATTAAGAATACAAAAGTTGAGTTCAAGTAATAGACACTAGGAATTTTATAGTGGTTTGGCTCCAAGAATGAGTAATGACTTACGTCCACCGACACTTTTATTAATTATGAAGATCTCAGACTCAATATCAGAAAAATAAGATTACACTGAGTTTCCTAAGTCTGAGAGAGAATACAATTCGACAGAGTTTTTATTGTAAGATAGATCCTTATTTATAGTTCCTTAGCGGGTCATGGGTATTACACGCATAGTGTAAGTTTGTTACAACTGAATATATAATAAGAGAATATACAAAATACATTCAAATTATAATTACATAAATATCTTATAAAACTTGGGCTATTCTGGTCAGGTGGACTGTCCTCAAAAGTATATATCAACCAGGTCTTCTCGGTACAGCTCATATAATCAGTGTGCCTTCGACCAGGTCCTCACGAGCAATGTTCTTCGAACGATGATCTTTAATCCTCTTATTTGACTCCGAGGAGGATAGCTTCTTATCTGAGCATAATCGACCACTATAAACAAATGTAATGCCAATTGTTGCCATGTGTTCATTTTAATATGCCACATCATCATGTCCAATTTTAGATTAAACAATTATAATAGAATCTCTTATTAATGTTAAATTTGAAATAAAAATAATTAAATGTTGCCAATATTTAATATTTTATACCCAATGTACAAATGTTATATGAAATGTGATTTGTAAAATTATAATTTATTGGAAAGAGTTTTAAATAAATAAATATAACAAATTTAATCAATATTTATTAAGAATATAAAATTTACTTTATGCCATATTTAATACAACCTTTTAATTTATATTAAAGTTCGCATTAACTTTAGCTAAAGTATAACATTGGCATAGAATTTACACTATATTGGAGATTCTCTAATATTCTATTTATTAATATAGCTAGTTCTCCATTTTGTAGTTTCAATTTTATCTTTCGGGCTTAGCTAAAATTTTTAATAATTTTTACTCTATCCTTTCTTGTAGTCTTCTCCATCAATCATCATTTTGGTCTAACATTTTTTTATTATAACTTTTGTATAACTATTTTATATAAACAAATACTTGTGAAGTTTTGATTCGGAACACACAATAGTTATAGAAAAAAAAACATTTTAGACCTTCCATAATTTATACCCTTAAAATTTTGACAAGAGATCATAATCAAAATTGGAACAATGAGTTGGAGTATTATGTGACCCAGCAAAGAGAGAGAGAGCCTTTGTCTTGCAGTTCATGGAGAATAATATTTAAAACATATATAGTAGGTGAATTGTTTCTTGGTAAACATGAAACTACATTACAAATTTGAATTATACTAAGAAACATTTAACAAATCAGTGAGATAAATAGTGAAACAGAACAAATTTTATATTATTATCTCCAACTTCTACGAATTTGCAATGAATAAAGAAGTTGCCTACGGCTACAAACTGAGCCCATTTGGGCTCTTCATATAAGAAAAGCAGAAGTTGTGCAAACATAAATAAGTTCTGAGCTTCATATAAAAACAATGATAGCTTAAAGATGAGCACAACCAAAATTGAAATTAGAAACCCACCTTGACAACATATCCTGCTTACAGTAGAAAATGGCTAATACTGGAGATACCACTAGATGTAAGTAAAACATAAAAGACCATACACATCCAGATCCAATAACTAAAAACCAGCAAGATTATGAGACATCCAATATTGAATAATTAGACATGAGCTGTGCCTTCAGTAAATTTGGGGTCCTCACATCTGTACCGTCCATCAGGTCCAATTCCAAAACCTTTTGGATCTGCAAACACATTCTCCAGTAACTGGTTTCGGGCTGGATAGGGACTTTCATCTGCAAACTCAACAGCATTCTCAACAAGCTCATCGATCTTCTTCTCTATGGCCTTTAACTCTTGTTCACTTGCTAATTTGCTATCGATTAAGTGCTTCTTTAAGGCTGTGATGGGATCTCTGGCAGCATAACGTGCCTTCTCAGCTGCAAAATTAGGAACCCAGAAAGGGATGATTAACAGGGAACTCCATTAAATCAACACATACATATGATTACACATATGGGATTTGGATACTAATTGCAAAGCCAAGAATCTCCTCACAGAACATACTCTAGCAAGAGACAGAAGAAAATTCCTGAAGAAACATTTGATAACCATACAAAATTGACTATAAAGAGAATTAATCATTTGAGAAAAGAAAAAAAAATGAAGTGAATTACTGACCAGGGTCACGGAGCTCATCTGGATCTGCCAATGAATGTCCTCTGAATCTGTATGTCTCGCATTCAACCAAGGTCGGTCCTTCTCCTCTCCTGGCCCTTCCAATAGCCTCCTTAGCAACCTCCCTGACCTTCAAAACATCCATCCCATCAACATGAACACCTGGCATACCAAAAGCAGGTCCTTTCTTCCAGATCTCTGGATCTGAGGTAGCTCTCAAATGGGACATCCCAATTGCCCACAAATTATTCTCCACAACGAAAATGATGGGCAACTTCCACAAAGCTGCCATATTCAAACACTCAAAGAACTGTCCATTATTACAAGTTCCATCTCCAAAAAAGGCACAAGTTACGTGATCAGAGCCGGGCTCTTTCAAAACCTCCCTCCTATACTTGGAGGAGAACGCGGCACCAGTTGCCACCGGAATCCCTTCACCGATGAAAGCAAATCCTCCGAGCAAATTGTGCTCTTTGGAGAACATGTGCATCGAACCTCCTTGGCCCCGGCAGCATCCGGTGGTCTTCCCAAAGAGCTCGCTCATCACAGCACGGGCTGGGACGCCCTTACTCAGTGCATGCACGTGATCCCGGTATGTGCTCACCACAGAGTCTTCCTTTTTCAGAAGTTTGATGAACCCAGTTGAAACAGCCTCTTGGCCATTGTAGAGATGAACGAAACCAAACATTTTGCCCCTATAATACATCTGAGCACACATATCCTCGAAAGATCTGCCCAATATCATGTCTTCATACAGCTCCAAGCCCTCCTCTTTCGTGATCAGCTGGATAAAATAGAATTCAAAAAAGTTCAATAAGCTAAATCATCATAAACCCTGTTCGGCTGTCTGTTTCACGATAATTTTTTGTTGCATGGAAAAATTTATACATTAGAAATAATCCCTTTAAGATTAACGTGTCGATCAACAGTTTTTGGAAGACAACTAACTTGAATTTCACCATCAAATAGCAAAAACTGAAATACAAATCTTCTGATTTGTTTATTAGAGGTCTCAAATAGATAATCAAACCTATTTCAGCTGATCTTACTCGAGTGTCGCAATCACACAAATCTTAGGAACTCAATACGGTAAACCAGAATTTTTTTTTTCTTGGAAAAAAAAAAAGCAATTAGTATAAGGCTAAGGTTTCATTAAATTCCCATAATTCAAACAAAAACAAGAGGAATTGAAAGTAAAGCTTGAACAGAAAATTGAAGCGGCAAAACAAAAAGGGTTACCAGATTCGTGGAAGTCTGACGCTTTTTCTCCTTGATGACGTCGGAGACGGAAACGACGGCGGATCGACGATAAGAAGCGGAGTGATTGGCTCTGGTGGGAAGAGGATTGAAGCGGAGCTTCTGGGTAGATCCAAGGAAAGAGCAGGTCTTAAAGAGAGATGGGTTGTCATTGGATCTGGGTGTGGAGGCATGGAGAGGGACTGGTTGAGCGAACTTGGTGGCGGAGAACGACATTGCCCTCTCTAGTGTTTGGAAACCCCAGGGAGGCAGTTGAGAGAAGCCAGAAGCGAAATGGGATGAGGTGTTATGATGAAGAAGAGAGGGAAAGAGAGAAAGAATGAGATGAGAAAATGAGGGAAAGTGCGAGAAAATAAGAAGGAAGAAGGAGGCGGAGGATACGAGGGAGAAGTCTTTGGAAATGCCCGCCTACTGTGCGTGCGGAGCCAGATGAGCTGAGAGCGTTGGACTATAAGCCACCCAAACCCAACTAATTTCTTACTGCTATTTACGTTTCTATTAATTATTATTATTATTAAGTATCAAAAATACAGAATAATATAATATCACATTTTTACAATATACTATCGTGTTACTAAGAAAAATTTATTATTGTAAATATCATTTTGTAAGTGTAAAAAAACAAAGAGAATTCTTTTGTTTTGGACGGTGGTGTTGTTTAATGTTTAATATTTAGTGTTTTGATGAAATAAAAGAACGAGAAACAAATAGTGTTGTTGTTTTCATAGACTGCTCATATGCCTGTTAACAATAGAGAATTGTCAATGGAAATTATTTGTTGCCCAACACTAGATAGCATATAATTATTGGTGTAATCTAATATTCAGTCTTGAATATTTGAACCATATATTATGTCCAACAAATTAAAATGTAAAATATAACACTCTTAACCATACAATTCTTCCATTTCCAATCTTTCCTTCTCCAAATTAAAAATTAAAAAACAATTATAGTGTTGGAGTGAGGACAGGGTTCTTGGACGAACCCTTTGAGGCAAAAATGGTTCTTGTAATAAATACCAGTTTCTAACTGATTGGACTCTGGAGATGAGTTTGATGCATGAATTCAATCAACATTTTTGTCCAACTTTTTTTTATATATATATATATATATATTTTTGTCCAACTTTTAATTATTTTGGTTTTGGGGTTTGCAAGCAATGGAAATAGGTTGTATTTGTATATATTATAATTGAATATAAGCATTTATTATTGCAAAAAATTAGGGCGATTTTGTATGACTCTTCTGTGGTGTCAATATAAATTGATGGGTGTGACATGTGGACAAGGATGACTTTAAACGTGGCAATGGATGAGGTCAAAATTAAATATTCTTCAACAGATTAATATCAAAAAATCGATAACAACAAACAAATGGGTCCATAGCTCAGTGGTAGAGCATTTGACTGCAGATCAAGAGGTCACCGGTTCGAACCCGGTTGGGCCCTACAATATTTTTTAAAAACGAATATTTTCCTCAATTTTTAAAGTATAAGTATGTTTTTGCTCAAAAAAAAAAAAGTATGTTTGATTATGCCATCATTAAAAAATGAAAATCATCTCTCTAGTGCTTAGCAAAATAGACTCATTGTTTGTGTGTTTTAAAGTTTGAAGGATAATAAATTTTAGAGGGATCAATTTTTTTAATTGTATGTCTATCAATTAAAAAATAACAAATTAATTTAGATTGAAATTATTCTCCTTTCAAAAGTTTTTTATTTTTCTTATCTTCCGTATCCTCTCCAAACTATAATACTTCTCTAATAAGACTCAATTTTCCAAATGATTTTAAAATGAAATAGGTCTTTTAACATTAATTAAATATGTCATTTCACTTGGATAAACAAACATGGTTATTATATAATTAATTGGTTAAACAAACATGTCAAATTAAGTAATTACTTTGAATTACACTCAATTCTAATTATAAGTTAGTTTTCCAAACATATTCTAAATGTATTAAAAAAAACTACAAACTCATATAATGTGTGGTGAGGTTATATTTATTCCAAAACCGTGTAGTTGGCGATTTAAAAATTTATAATTGTTGTTCAAACCTTATCATTTCACATATTTATAAATTTATAATTATATCAATTTATATATATATATTTCATTTTTTGTTATTTCAAAATTTAATTTGAAATTTATTTTGTTCATGTTGTTTAAATTTTGGTTGTATTATTCAAGTTTAATGTTAAACTATTTATGTTTGATTGTCATGTATACGAAATATTATTTAAAAAAAAAAACTAATGTTTAATTCAAAACTGCATAAATCACATATGGTGTAGTGGAGTTTGAGGTCATATGTGGTATAATGTGATTTAAAAAAATGTTCAAAACAACATGTAGAGTGCGTTTACTAAAAAAGTTTCAAATCACACTGTTTGCATTTGGAATACCTCTATTATATACAAGAGTAATAATATGTGTATCAAAATTATGCTATAAAATATTACCAACTGATGTGATAGTTTCTTTTAACCAATCACATTTATTTCATATGGGATCCACTGTTTTAAAAAATAGTATAACATCAGCTAAGGTAATGTTTTGGTGTATTGGAAAAATTCTAAACTAAAAATTTAATATATTTATTGACCATCTCCTCTAAACAAGGGTTAAATTAAAATAAAGGAAGTAGACATTAACGTCCAAAATGAAAATAATCATATTGGATTATTTTTCAGCATTCATTATGCGTTCTTAATCACTTATTTTACACTTGGTTCTTAAAATAATTTTGGTTTGTATATATTTTTTTTAATAAAATTATATACCTTGTGTTATCAGAATCCCTTTCTGTGCATTTAGTATGTACTTCAATTTTGAAATTGCTAAATAAACTCATTTGTTTTTATTTGATACCTCAACTAGCACTAATAAAATTTGTTGCTTTTTTCAATACTTATACTTAGATTGAGGACGAATATTACCAAATGAGAAGAAACAAATTTATTGAAATGAGGACGCAATTAACCTGGCAAAGAAGCTTTAATTACGTTAGACTACGACATAACAAGTGGTTAACTATAAACAGATGAAAATAATCGAATCGCACATTTTTTTCCTCGCCAAATTATTGGTTTTTTATTCAAAATTTAAACAAAATTTCCTATTTGATCATATACAGGAGGCAACTATATGTTAAAAAAATGTAAGGAACATTTCTACATAAATATACAGAAATTAAATGTAAAAAAAAAAATCTCACTCAAGCCAACATGGGCTTTACTAAAAATTGATCCTCAACTATTAGACATCATACCGAACCCAGTATTGTTAGTATATCTACACACATCACACCGTTGCATCACCTCTTGCTGATTTTCTCCTTGCCTATATCAACATCACAAAGGTTACTTCAATCAGTATATTTCAAGGGATTATTAACCTAAATAATGAAACCCAGAATAAAAATAATTACAGGATGAACAAAAACTCACCAAATATATTTGATTTCAAGGGAAATCTAAGAGATGAACCCTTAACTTTTAGATCTTTTAGCGGCCTACTTCTACTACTGCTCTGTTTCTCTGTTCTTGACAGACCACTGCTACTTTCTCCTGTTAGAATATCAGTTCCTCTCTTTACCTTTTCATGATATACAGCTGGTGGAGCAAGCCTCAACTGAGGTATATTCTCTACCTGAACAAATCTTTGCTCTTTTTGCAACATGTTCAACATGTCAAACTGCAGCATCCAACACAAAATTTGATTACCTTATTCTATATTCAAGAAGCCTATAAAATTACAATACTAACAGTAACAAGCTAAACATTGCTTCATACCCGTGAGACTTGCTGAAGCCCGTTAGCATAGTCTAACGAATCGTAGTCATGGGGGTAAACTGTTGTTCCATGTGTTTGTTGGGGTCTCGTTGGAAACTTCTTTACTAGACCTTTCTCTACAAGAACTGATTTATTTCTTGACTTCTGTGATTTCTGGTTAGGCATACAGACAGGGCATCCAGATGAGGAGCCAGCACCGGATGCTCCCTTCTCCAAAAGCTCACACTGAGCATGAGTTGCATGACCGCAGTTGAAAACTCGAATGCTTGAGCTAGAAGGGTTCTTGGCAAGAACACCATTGCATATACAGCAAACTGGACTACGAGGGGCATACCCATGAGATGCTCCTTTCTTGAGTAAGCTCATGGTATAGAATGTGTCATCTTCTATCAGGGATTTGGCAGTATCCTGCATAGCATCATTGTAAACAATATTATTAAAAAGAAAACTTAAAAAGTTTAAAAAACCACTACAAGGGAGGTCTATAAAAACAGAGGGGGCAAAAAAAAATTGACCTAAATATGTGATCATTACACGAAGTCCTGTTGTATGTCACAGAATCCAGGTAAATGGACACAAGTAGAACATAGTAGTATACGTGTGAAAAAGAAAAAGTGAAAATACCAGAATTCTTCTTTCAAAGCCATATGTTCCAAGCATTCCCAGTATAGTGAGTTTAAAGTCACCGAATTCCTGGCTACCATTATCAGAAAGAAGTTTGGACATGATAGTTGGAAGTCGAACATATCCTATCATGCCCTCAACAATCTCCTTAATGAACTGAGAAAACAATTTCTTCAAGAGGTGAGCACCTTTGTGGGATCTTGGAATTCTCCAATTGATGATGGACGCCTCTTCAAAATCATCTGGGCTGGGTGTCTCAGCCAATACTCTATTTTGATTTCCTCCTTCAAAAAGTCCTCCATCACCAAATGAACCCATCAAAGGCTCACAAAATCTGTATTGAAATTGAATGGTTATTCTTCACATAAGAAATATCGTGTACTTGTGAAAATTGCAAAATATGACGAGAAAGAAAGAGAAATAGAGAAAAGAGATTCAATTTGACAAGCAAGAAAGAAGATGGAAATCTGGTAGTGAACTTACGAGTCTAGTAATCTGAACCATAGTATCTCTGCTTCTTCAGGATTCAAACGGGGGGTGTTTCGTTGGCACAATCCAATACAGGCATGCAATATATTTTCTATTTCCTTCACCTGTGACAGGACGATCACATATAAGACAAATCAACCAATGTAAGCATACACAAATTTGTTATTGCCAGTAGAGAAACCTAATGATATACTCTCACTGAACATCATATCAACAGACCTCTCCCAACTTTTTGACAGTACTGAAATGCTTTATACAAGCAGCCCCACTTCCCATAGCATCAGCAAGCTTGGCAAACTTGTTATCAAGGCTGGAAAGTGTAAGTAATAGAGCACTGCCAGCATCACCAACCCTTTCTAATAAGAATGACGCAGCATCTATTATTCCATATTCCTGGCATAGGTGTAAACAATGATCCACGCGGTAGCTATCAAAAGTCTCAAGGAACTTGAGAACTGAATCAGGTTCATACTGACACAACAACTGCAAAAAAAAAAAAAAAACTTTAAAACCAAAGGTAGCACAAACTGTAATTTACAAACCATAATTTTTTTTTAAAAAAAAGTAACAGATGGAAGAAAATAACACCATGAAAACTTCTGTAAAATCTAGAGTAACAACAGTATTCCGGAATCAACTTGCTACACATAATACGTGGTCCCAAAATGATCGGAGTATAGAAGAACAACCAAATTGGCTACTCAAACATTTTTTTCTTTTTGAAAAAGAGACACGTATATTAATTATTTGAACAATACAAGAGGTGTAGGGACATGCCCAAACTAATGGAAATATGATTGTTTAACTGAATCCTTGTCTGTGTGGCTGATGAAATGAGTCCTTGAGTTATCAACCATAGAGGTTACAAAATAAAGCAACCACATGAATGATAGCAAACATATTCATATTAGAACAACATATAAGGACAAAGTAGACACGAATATAAAAAAATTCCTGCATTCTTAACCGTAGTAATGGATGTACTCACCTCAAGATAAAGTTCAATCATATCATCAGTCACGTGTACAGGATTACTGCGCAGAATCTTTGGAAAATCAGAGATTCTTTCCAAGTAAGCCGTAAGTTCTTCAGATTTATCCTTCATACTCATTAGATCATCATTTCTTAAATAATCAAAGTTCAGGGTGCCAGATAACTGAATTTCAATGACTGTTTTCAAATAAAGAAAAAGGCTTTTTGAATGAGCACGAAGTTCAGATAAAATATGTGAACCTTCATCATTAAACTGGTCAATAACCAAGAAGACAGTGCCCTCCCTGAAATTATCAGAAATGCTAGAGGTTAAGTTCAGGATAGAAAGAGATGTCTGCATGAAGAGACCACATAACATTTGAAAGGTAACATAGACGCAAAATTAATTAAGGAGTTAAGCATTTTACCTGTTTAAGTTAACCAGCTCTGGAATGCGACAAATGAGTCCTGATCGGAAAGCACCACAGTCATTGCTGTCACTGAGCTCTAATAATATTTTGTTGATAAATGAGAATGCATGAATGGGCTCATCTACATCTTTCATGTAGCTATCCAAAGCAGAAAGATATTGATGCCTGATGGTATGAATTAGACCACAAACCTAAGAGGGCAATAGTGATGATAGTGAGTTGATTTGTCTAAAACTGTAAGTTCGCAGTCCTACGTTAAGTCTTCAATACAACCTCAAAAGAGTAAACGTACCTGGTAAAAACATGCTTTCTCACATAGTTGCAACACATTAGAGGTGTCCCAATCAGTTTCCGGTACTACCTTCAGAAGGGCAAGTACCTGCTTTTCTCTTTGTTTTGAGATTCTGCTATGAGCAGAAGCACTTGATTGCAGATTCTCTAATGTTAAATACTCCAAAATCTTATTGAGGACTTCTTTTGAGACTTTAGCTCTTCCACACGCAACATAATGTGCTATAAACTCAAACAAATGACCTATTTCTTTTGCTGATGGCCACTCTTCTGCTGATCCTTCGTCGTCACCAGAAGTTCTATCTGCTTGTGAAATGCCCTTTTCAAGAATATGAACGAGAGCATCTACTGTATGCTGCACCAATAAATTTTGACTCTCCGTTAAAATGTTCTCTTCTTTTGTGCTCATGCCAGCATCAGCCACATTATGAGAAGAAAGCTCAGGCTGTGGAATTTTATTTTCTTCAAAAGCACATCTCATCACATCTAGGGTAGCTTCGGTGTCCATTACTAAGAGGAAATAAAGGTTCAGATATGGCGCTCCAGATGATAATCTTGAACCAACTCTTGAATTTCGAGCATCAGATGACTCCAACAAAAATTGCAGCAATTCTTCTCTAACAGATGGCAAGCGTGAAGGAGGAAGGTTACCATGTCCTGCATAGAGTAATTTAATGAAATTTTTCCCGTAAAAAAGTTTCATAAACTTAGTGTCAGAGAATAATGAGATTAATCTTTCATCATTGCATTGTAGAATTTCCATAAAATTTAACTCCAGGAAGATACATACAGAAATTTGTTTTACACCCACTAATATAAATACATCAAGGTCATACCTGGCGGAAAAGCAAGGCCTGAAAAACAGTACTTCAAATAAACTAGCATTCGATACCTGTTTACAAGAATTGAAAAATGGGAGGTAAAAAAATGAGGCCAAAAGCTTCATATATAATTGCTAGATACTTTAGATTGAACGCTTCCAGTAAAATTATCATAAGAATAGGATCCTACTAAATCAATCAAGAAAAATGGGGGAATAGAAACACATTTTTTATTGCTCAGAAATTTTTCCAAAAAATAATTAATCATTAAGAAAGAGCAGGCCTGGAGAGAATCATAAACTATGAAAAACCAGACAAGTTTAGCAAGTCAAGACTCAAGATGTTAAGAACCATACCCAAGGGCAGAATTGGCTTCGCTTTGAGTATTTTGTAAAACGGCAAAGAGCTCCTCTAAAGGTGCCCTGAAATCTTTCAATCCTTTATTAAAGAGATAAAACAGTGCACCATAAAGTCCATGCTCCCGACATAACCGTACAACCTACAAAAGAAGTAAACACTAGTTCCTCAGTCAAGGTGTGAAATTATAACAGAACAAAATCCATTGAATATGAAAACTTTCAGTAAACATCTCAAAGGTGTTCACCTGGTTGAAATCCAAGGAAGAAATATCCATGTGAAGGACGCACTGTTCAACTCTCTGTAACCACCCTTTGCTGCTGTAATGCTCTACCAGTGCTTGCATAATCTTCGAATGAGATTAAAAAATAGAAAATAAAAAATTAGAACATACAAATAGCTTGTAAAACAGCCAAAATACTTGAACATTGTGCTATACCTCTGGAGGTAGAGAACCAAGCATGTCCCTTAATATATATGGCTCCAGCAGCTCCAAAAATGTGTCTACAATGATATCGAGAAAGTAATCAGTCAAAGAAGAACATTCTGTGGCAGCAGAATATGACAATGCACTGCATATAGCAGCTTGTTACGTATAACACCTCCTTTAATAAGAAAAGAATTTGCAGCTTAAGTATACCAAAAGGAAACACCACTAGCACAAACTAATTCCCTTTTTCTAATCCAAACACATGTGGAATATGGATTCAGTTATACTGTTTATTAGTGATACAAAACTCCAATCTTGGGTCTTTAACAATAAGTTTGTAATCATGTATTGAACAAGGATATGATCCAGACTGTATGGGCCAGTATATGAAGAGTATGCCGCCCCCCAGTACTGATTTAAGATTCAATGAGAATCAAATAAAGAGTATCCCACTTTAATTAGAAGTATGAGAGAGCTTTTATTTTGACATTGAGCCTACTTTCTAAAAATTTACTTGGAACTAATTATGATTTTGTCACAACAGTAGAGTTACCTCTGCATATTCTCACACAGAATGCCTGCATTTTGCAGTTAAATGCCATAATCACCAATACAGAAATGTAAATTTCAACTTAACCTATGGCATTGTTATAAAGGAACTTCATGCAAGAGCATACTAAAATACCTTTTTGTTGAACAGCAACAAACTTAGAGAAAATTTCATCAAATAGGATCTCTGTTCTCTTGATATGTACACAGAATTCAACTGCAACTCCACCAACACGTGTATATTGCTCTTTTATTTCATTGTGCACAGAACTACTTTTGCTACTGGGATCATCTAGTAGATCCATTTTTTCAATTTGGTTGCAGAATGCCACTGAAATATAAGAAAATACTTCTTCCACATATGAAAGGAGCAACTCTACCAGAAAGGGCATAATGGCCTTCTGCACAGCATCCAAGGTCCTAGGAAGGTCAACAACTCCATGTGCTTGACCATCATAAATTGTCATTGCCATGTTCAAAGCACCCATCCAATCACCTGCTTTTCGTAAAACCTGAATTCGTTCCTTCCAAGGTAGAAGGCGGGACACAATCAGATGCGATGGTCCGATTATGTAGACAGAAGCTCCCCTTATGGCTAAGCAATTGTGATAAGCTTTTTCAGGATTTCCAAAGATATTCGTGAAGTAAGTATGGTAACAAACAAAATCATTCCCGAGAGAACCATCAACAGCAAAACTAGTTTGATGAATCACAGTTCCATCTTTTGCAAACAAACATAGTTGTCCGGTCACAGTCAAAACCACCAGCATCTGGATAGACACAAAACCCTCAGTTATACTTGTATTCCTGAATAGAACTCTCAATACTTGAAGAGAATTATAACACATAATATAGAATTAGATAGAACCCCTGCATGACAAAAAATATAATAAGCTAATATACAGGTACCTGATCATCCAACCAAGCCACGCCTATAGCTGCACTTTCAAGAGACCAGGTGCCATATACCTTTAGCTCTGACTTGACCAGCTTTGCTACCTGAACTTTCCGATCCCAAGCAATTGCAAGCAGTGAAACTTTTTCTGAAACTTCAGTAGGAGAATTCTCTGCAGCAAATAATTATATTAAAAAGCTGTCAATGGAAAATTAAACATATTAAGTCAGAACATACCAGTTGATGAATTGTGTGATTGTTTCGTGCATTTCCAGGCAGTGTAAGGCATGGAACCTTCCCGAGCTCCATCTGGCCTAGAAAGTTGCGAGTAGACTTCCAAAGTTGGACTTAGTCTCACCTTCAACAAAGATTCAGCATTATTATATTGTGAACCAGCAATATTCACAAAGAAGCATGCAGGAATTCACCAAAGAAGATGCATGTAATATGTCTAATCATCTGAAAGCTTCATACCACCAGAGCAGTTTGATATGTGACAAAAACAACAACACCTTCTTCTACCAAAGAAGAGCCTTCATTGAAGAGTTTCCATCCTGCATCCCCACCGACTACACCCCCCATCATGCTGCCAATGCTGCTAGCAGGACCCATTGCATTTCCCTGAGAGGACAGCGAAGCACCTCCAAAAGATTCATCAAAGAGGAGTGGTGAAGCTGAAAGCACTGTCCCCGTTGTTTGTCCATCAAGAAGACACTAGCTCAATCAATATAATAAAGATTAAACTGAGAGGATTTATATATGAAAATCTACATCAACTAGCATAATATATAAATAGAAAACTAAGTGCGCAGATTAATTTCTTGGTGAAGTATGAAAACCTACCTGTGTTTTGACATTGAACCTGCTAAACAAAGATATAGCTGACGAGGCATGTAATAGAACCAGACCCTTACTATCACCAGTCACTGCCTTAAATTGACGTGTAGCCTGAGAATCAAGCCCAAGAAATAATGCATGTACAACTGGTGATGTATGTTCACCAGAGATGACTTTAGCAGCGGATACCTTCTGGACATCCCAAAAAGTAATATGACCATCAAAGTAGCCAGCTAAGAGAATGTCCCCTTGCTGATTGAAGCATAAAGAAGTTACAGCAGAATAAGATCGTTCCCCTTGTAACCCTAGTATTATCATCTGGCACATAAAATGGGATAAGCAACCTCACAAATGAAACATCAAACTACTGCTTGAGAGAACAATAAATTAATTTGAAGTCGGATGTTTTGTAAAATCTTCAAAAATTAAAAAAGCTTTTTGAGTAGCACAGCAGTGTAGTAACATTAATAACTCTATTGCTGCGGTTCTTCTCCATGAAGAAGAAAGATTAGCTTATCAGCTGTATAAATTGCAAAAGGTCTGTTCTTTGTGATTTCCTAGAAACAAGGAACATAAAGCAAAACCAAATTCAAAAGAAAACAACTTTATGGTAATGCAAAGATTATATGGCAAAGCATATTTCAAGCCAGATATATCTTGGAGTGACTGTTAAGATTCAAGTACTACCTGTTTTTTATGGGAACACAAGAGGCATATCGAAACTAGAAATTGGCAACAAATTATCACGTCTAACATATTTAAGAGATCATTCTTCCATGATTTTGTTCCAAAACACCCTACAGCTACATCTCAAAAAAATTCCAAGATTCAACTAAAGCAAAAAAACAGTAAATACAAAAGCATCAAAGAGACAAAATACATATAAGAGATAAGCAAATGCAACCTTTTTTTCCATATCGTCAGCATTATGTGCAGAGTATTTACTGGGAACAACTATAATAACCCCTCTTCCCATTCCTACTGCAATGTAATTAGTATGAACAGCCAAGACCTGCGGTGAACCATAATCGCGCCTAAATGCCTGAGATGAAATAGTCCGTGTGATGTTATTGTTGGCATTCACATCAAAGTATCCCAATGTTGTGGACCCTCTCCGAATACCTTCAAGCCTCATTGGTTGGGCAGCAGCACCTTCTACCCAGTGCATACTCGTCGAAGCATGTTTCTTCTCGAGCTCTTCAGCTATTTCAAGTGGCTTCATGCAAGGCTGTGATTTCTTTTCTGCTCGTTGACTGATTCCCCTGCTCTCTAATTGCCCAATTCTCTCCTCCACAAGTTCTTTAATCTCACTCGTGGAGCTAGCATCATCACCATCGAGATCATCATCATTGTCATCCTTCATATAAGGTAAATTGTTTATTGAGTCTCTCAATTCTAATTCCTCAGTCATCGACTCCACTGCGAGTTCTCCACTATTATCAGCAACAGCCCAACAAGAACTACCCTTTCCATTATTATCATTAACACCTACAAATTCTGAACTCTCATCCACTCCAGGCTCGTTTTCATCACAAGAATTAGTCCCGACGTTTCTATTTTCAACATGGTCAACAGCAGGATTCTCATCAAAATCAATATCCTTCCCAACATTCACTGAAGTAAAACTTGCCTCGGTTTCCCTATTTACACCCAACAAGCCTTCTCCAGCACTGCCAGCCCTTGATTCATCGCTCTCTGTTTCTTTACAATGAAGAACTTCACCCACAAAAGAACTCACCGCAACTCCATCTCTTGAAGTTTCATCAGTCTTCTCATCATCAGTATTACTATTATTAACTTCAACTATCTTTGAATCTAAACTACTGATTTCCGAACCAGTCACATTCAAGTCACCAGTAGAATTGGAACCCAAATCATCAGAAACAACAGTCTCAGAATCAGCAGCAACACCAGTACCATTAGTGGAACCCGATTGAACACTTTCGAGAGCCTTCTGAAAACCCCCAATCCCAACACTCCTCCTCGATTTGATCGCTGCGGCGTGCGGAGTCGGCATCGACCTCGAAGCAGCCGCCGCAGCCGCTAGCGCCGCCCCGGGCTTCGCATTAGAACGAACTCCTCCAAACAACGACGGCAAAGGCCTCGACCCCCTCCGGATCACGTCATCGGACGAATCGCCGAGCTTGAACCGCCCAACCGAACTGGTTCGAGACCCAATTCGCCTTTCCTCCAATTGTGTGGGTTTAGGACAGTTCGTAGGCTTGCGGGTCCCGTCAATCGAAGACTGGGAGGAGAGTCTGGAGGCGGAGGATGAACGGTTGGGATCGGAGGAGAGACGGCGGGAAGCGGAGGGTGGAGATGGAGGAGGAGACGAAGAGGTGGAAGAATCAGAGTCATTGAGAATGTCGTCGATTGTACGGTGGGGAATGGAGTTGAGTTGGTCGTCTTCGTCGTCATCGAGGAACGAGCTGAGGTCGAGCTCCATGGTTGGTGACTGGGCGGAGCGAGGGAAGTGATAATTAGTCGAGTCTCATGGGCCAATTCCGATTCCGAAGCAATTTCTGGGAAAGAATTGTCGTTTCGGTCGATTATTTCATCCACAGTTTCAATTCCATGGACTTCCTCTAGTTGTCGTTTACACTGTTCAGTCAATCGAGTATTTATTTATTTATTTCTTTTCTTTTTAAGGATTGTTTTAAAAAAAATCTTCTAATATATGTGAGGTACATCTTCCGTGCATGATTTTTGGTGCACTTTTTTTTTGTTAAGATCGTGTAAATTTAAAAAATAATTCAAATAAATTATATTACTGAAAACAGAGTTGATAAATTATATTTACTGAAACACAGCGTTGAAATATGTTACTTTTAACAAATTATTTGAATTAAAATTTTGACACATAAAATTTAGAATTTATTAAAAGTTTACAAAAACATAGTATACAAAATCATAAAAAAATAAAATTAGCAAGTACCAAAAATAAGATGAGTGTATAGGTATACCGAAAAATAAAGTGTGATTGTAAAATTTCCTTAAACATTATTGTCAAAAAAAAATTCTTCTAATATACATTCAAATTCGAATTAAGATTTTTTTTTCAAAAAAAATTATTTAAGTTGTAATCTTCTATTGTATTTCTTTTTATTATTATTAATTTATTTTTTATTTTTATGTTTGTGGTTATGGTTATGGCAAAAAATTTAAAATTTTCTAATAAGCAATATACAAATTCTTTGCTATAGCACTTAACTATGAATTTTTTTTAATAGGAAATCACATAAAATATGGTTTTTTTTCATCAACTTTGATAAATGTGAGGTTTTTAACTGTGTATTTTTTATGACTTTTTTTTATTTTTTTATGGATTTTTTTCTATATTTTGGTTATCATATTTTTTTCTGAATTTTTTTTTTAAATTTATGTGATAGTAACCAATTATTACTATCAATTTTTTTTCATAGTTTTTTAGTGATATGGTGGTGACTGATCACCACCATCAAAATAATTTTTTTTAGTAATATGATGACAACTGATTACTTAACTAGGTCTAAAAAAAGAAAATTAAATATGAAAAAAATTGTGATGATACCTAGTTACTTAGTTAGGTGTGAAAAAAATGAAATCTAAATAAAAATATCTAAATTGATCGTTATCGTAATTAGTTATAGTTAGGTCTAAAAAAAATCACATCTGAAATAAAAAAAGAAAGGAACTTGTCGCCATAGTACCTAAGTACTTAGCCAAGTGTGAAAAAAAAAAGATGTAAAAAAAAAAAATCTAAAGTGATTGTAAACTAATTATAGTTATCTATCTCAAAAAAAAAAATCAAATCTGAAATGCAAAATCAGATCTAAAAATGCAAAATCATATATGAAAAAATAACAAGTACAAGAACAAGAAGAACCAGAATAAGATCTGAAATGAAGACCTCATGCCACCGGAGTTGAAGCTGTTGAATGTGGGCGACCGGAAAAAATGGAGAGATAAAAAAAAATTCACGGAGGAGAGAGAGATTGAATATTGTGTTTTTGTTTATGGTAATGTATACTTTTTGTGATAGTCAGAATCTCGTGATCCGCAGGGAGAAAGATCGGGTAAAATGCTGTGCAATCCCACACCGCCTGGGGAAGGTCATGTGTGATGATTCTAAGATTGTGTAGGTATGAGACTACACGGTTGAAGATGACTTAAATGGATTGATGGGTACTACCTATATCAACAAGATGCATCTTCTTTTCGGTAGCCTATCACTTGAGAACTCCAAAGTTAAGCGTGCTTGACCTGGAGTAATCTCAAGATGGGTGACCTCCTAGGAAGTTTTCCTAAGAAGCGTGCCAAGTGAGGACAAAGCACGCTGGAAAGACTTGTGTTGGTTTGTAGTGCTAGTCGTCATTCCAGGAAGCAGTCATAGTGACGTGGGGCATTACAAAATGGATGGGCATGTGGAAGATTCCAAGAGTATTACCCTCCAGTCTTTGAGGGAGGCCTAGATCCATTCAGAGCTGAGCAATGGATGGGCATGATCAGTTCTATTATGGATAGTATGGGGCTGGTAGGTCACGATAGAGTGATTTGTGCGACATATGTATTGTGGGATGATGCCGAGACGTGGTGGGAAGTAGTATCCCAGACTCGAGATACCAGCTGTGATGGATTGGAAAGAATTTAGGCAGTTGTTCAATGAAAGACATTACTATGATGCAGCCAAGACTTTTAAGATGAATGAGTTTCTAAATCTCATTTGGGGAAATGCAACAATAGCCGAGTATGTTAACAGATTTGATGGGTTGGCCAAGTTCGCTTTTGATATGGTACCCACATATGTAGCTCGGAAGGAAAGGTTTATTCAGGGATCGAATTCCAAAATAGCTCAGGGCATTAGAGTTGCCCCAGTGCATGAAACCTCCACCTACGCTCAGGTAGTGCCAGAGATCATGGAGCTAAGGTAGTGACACCACCATTATTTGGAGCAAGCAAGAATGAAAGCTGGAAGACTTATCCAATTTGTGCTCGGTGCAAGCGGCGTCATTTGGGAGAATGCCGAGCAAAGGCATGTTTCTTATGTGACATGGTTGGACATTTCAAGAAGGATTGCCCAAGGCTAAGAAAGGATGAGCAAAAGGGGATAGACAGCTCGACTCCAGCTCAAGTGTTCGTTCTGGTGTAGCCAAAGACTGAGACTAGTTCCTCAAGGGTGGCAGGTTAGCTTTCTAATTTTGATTTTTGTATTATGCTGACTGGTTTTGGTGCCATGTTGTTTCTTTTTTTGTGGCATCTAGAGAGGCATAAAGATGATATGCAAATCACATGGTTATGTTATGATGGAAAAGTAATACTGTATTAGTGATTTAAGAGATGAGTTGGATTATGGTAAAAAGGACTCATCAGTGGTTTTGATAAGGCTGGTTATGACTGGCTTCGGTTTAATCTTGGATACGGATTGATTAGCTAAGTCTGAGGTGATGTTAAATGGCAACGAAATGATAGTAACTCTTGGGCATGAGAATGGGAAGCCTTGTGACAGTTGGCAATGTGCATGGATTTTGTATGCTGATGACATCTGTATTGAGAGCTAGAGTTTTACTACAGGGAGATGCATAGAATTTTTAGCTAGTGTGGTGGATACCACTTGGATTGTGCCAGTGGGATTGGGACAAACTGGATTATTCTGTGAGTTTCTGGATATGTTTCCAAGGGATTTGCCAGGGTTTCCTTTATATAAAGAAATAGAATGGTGAGTGGATTAGTGCCAGGAATGGAATCAGGACTAGGGCGCGGTATTGAACGGCTTCAGCAAAGTTGTAAGAACTTAAGGCTCAGTTATTGGATAAGGTGGATCTTTGATCTGGTTAGTACCAGTTGAAGATCAAGGAGAAGGATATGCAGAAGACTGTTTTTATATTAGATAAGAGAACTGGGAGTGCTGAGTGATGTTCTGAGAATTTGGTTAATGCCAAGATTGCTTTGATGAATCAGATGAACGGAGTATCCAAAGGATCATCTGAAATTGGATTTGTGAACGTCTTGATTTACAGTATTATAGTATTTCCTCAGTTGGAGATTTTCCAAGGTCAAGGAATGCCTCGGTAGGCAAGAGTTTCCCTGGACGGACAAGATATTATATGTGCCTCGGGAAAGAGTTATGAGTCTTCTTATAGATCAGAATCAGTTTGCAGGTTGTTATGACACCTCAGTGACAGGGAGAAAGGGATTGCCTATGCATCATTTTGGTTAAAGGGTCTGACTAGAACTTGAGTAGAGTTGCTAGTGGGCCAGGTGGCCAATTTTATGATTGAGATTACTATTTCAGAAAGGATCAAAAGGAAAACAATTAAGTGAACCACAGATAGGAAAGATTGAGTGAAAAGTCTTAACTGGATTAGCTAAGAGTTATACAGTGTCAGGTATGAGTTTATTGTGGTATAAGGACCGGATTTGGAATCCGATGGACACTGGGATCAATCGGGAGATTCTAGATGAATCTCATGCTACTTTTTTATTCTCTTCATTCAGGAATCATGATAGTGTATCAGAGATTGAAAGTTTTATAGTGGTTGCCTGGGATGGAGAGGGACATAATGGAATACATGGTAAAGTTCTTAACCTGTTAGCAGGTCAAATTAGAGTATCGGAAACCAGTAAGGCAATTGCAGCCTTTGAATATTTTATAGTGGAAATAAGGAAACATCGCGATGGGTTTCACGGTAGAGCTGCCCAGGATAGTGGGCCAGTATCAGTTGGTTTGGGTCATTATGGACCAGTGTTTAAAGTGAGCCACTTCTATCAACAAGGACAAGTAACACAGCTGATCAGCATTCAGATCTCTATGTGAAAGTAGTAGTGTGCCTTCATGGAATCCGAGGTCTATCTTATCAGACGAGGATTCAGTTTTTACTTCCAAGTTTTTAGGAAGGTTGTAGAAGGCCATGAGTATATAATTGGAATGTAGTGCAGTTCATTATCCTCAGACTAATGGTAAATCAGAGAGAGAAAGAAAGTTACCCAGTATTGGAAAGGTACCTTATGAGATGAGGTGTAACGCCCTAGTTACCCCAGAACAGTTACGGTGAACCGGAAATTTGACCCGTTACCCGAGTCCTTTGGTTAAAAACGTGTTCTAAGTGTTATTAACAGGTTAAGGTGAAAATCAATAAAAAGGAAAGGATATGTTTTATTAAGTATATAAACTTCTCATGAGCTTATCAAAACATTTACAAGTTATTTACAACTCAAAATGGTCACTACTGTTTCAAATTTACAAACCCGCCGACCTAAGCGGCAAAATAGGGTAAACCCCGTAGTCCCTCTGAGAACTCATTGGCCGTGGTGGTCAAGCGACCGCATATGTACACATCACCACCTAAGCTCTCCACTCAAGGCTGGGTGAGCTTTTCTTTCCCTTTACCTGCACCACATAGCACCCATGAGCCAAGGCCCAGCAAGAAAACACAATAAAACATGATATAATATCAACAATGATCATAATAATCATTCAGGACTACCAGTCCAAAACAGATATGCGACAGTCGCAAAAGTCACTAAATTGGGAATAGCTCCTTTCAGCCTTGTGACGATAGGGTCACCGGGGCTTAACAGGTAAGTGAACCTTTCATTAGCTTAACCAGGACAAGTGCATGGTGACTGGTCACAAACATAACCTTCCTCATGACCATAAAGTCATAACCCTAGAACATCGTTCCCTAGCCATGTGACAAGTAGTCACCTGGACCTTATGCCCTGGCTCTTAGTAACTTGTCTTAGACTAGCCAAGTGCTTATAAGTTTCATCGACCTTAGGGTCGGTCCAGCATTAATGCCTTGGAGCCATTCAATGCTGATATCGATTAGATCTAATCTTCATTCGGCCCTGTGTTCAGGACACTTATGTCGTTTCTGACTCTTAGGTCAGTGTCCCTGACTAGTCAGTGCCATATACAAGTAAGCAACATTCACTAACATTTAATATGCAATCCATGTCTACATTTATCAATCAACATGCCTTAATAATAATCACGCATGTCATATATACACAGGGTGCAGTTTTCTTACCTCAGATTCGAGCTAGAATGAATGAAAGAACGACCTCAGAGAACGATCAACTTTTAGTCCTTTAGCGGTCACCTAGTCATAACCAAACACGGGACACCATCAATAAAAATGATCAACATAGGTTCCCAAACCACTATCTAGCCTTCGGGACATCAATCCAAACTAATCCAAGTAGTAAGAATGATCCTGAGGCCTAAAACCATGTTCCCGGGGCCAAAACACTCAAACGGGCTCAACCTTGCTCAAGAGCTGCGGCCCTAGCACCTTGGGCTGCAACCCCAAGTCACCACTAAAGCAAGGGCCGCGGCGCCCTACATCAAGGGTCGCGGCGCCCAGCAAGAGCAATCTCCCCCACCTGCTTCTTCAAGCAAGGGCCGCGGCTCTCCAAGAACAGGGCCGCGACCCCCAACTTTGGGCCATTCCCAAACACGTTTCCAACTTCCCAAAGCCTCCAAAATCATACCTAAACATTCCCCAATCATCAAATCAAAGTTACCAAGCTTCCCAATGCTCCAAAACCATCAAAACCCAAGGCTCAATCGAGCCAAAAACTCAACGATTCACAAAGTCTAATTCAAAGCTTAGAAACTCTAAAAACTCAAAACTTTAAACTTAGATTACCTTCGATTGGGTTGTTTCTCGTCAAATCCTTCGGTCAAGAAGCTTCTAATCTTTCCTAGGATCGCTATGCCTCGATCCTCGCTTGATTTCGACTCCTAGAACTCAAGACTTCTTCGAAAAGGCTTCGAACGGTAAAAATGAACTACGGAAAGAGAACGAGAGATTTTCTAACGTACGTTCTATCTGACAAGCTACTTCAAGCTAAAGTAACCTCAAATAAAACCTAGTGCTCGGGGTCCCAAAAACACTCCCGGGGGTATTATAGTCAAAACTTCCAGAATTCCATCCTGATCTCAAACACTCCTAATTTATCATCAAATAAAATTCTTATTACCCAATAATTGACCCCGTTATGAAAAAACCGCTAATCCATTATATAGGTACATCTCATGCTGAATAGCTCAAATATATCTCCATAATAATGGGATCTCATTCACAATTCACAATATGCACCCAAATATACAAATATACCCTTAACGGGCCAAATTATCAAAATATCATAATACTCAAATGTGGACCCACATGCATGCATATAACATCATATTATAATATAATTCACATAAACATGCATATTATCATTTAATGGCATAATTAAACAAGTATGGCCCTCCCGCCCTACTAATCCCGCCATTAAACCACATCGGAGGATTTAGGGCATTACAACTATCCCCTCCTTACAGAAATTTCATCCTCAAAATTTACCTGAACAGCTCGAGATACTGACTCTGCATATCTGACTCCAGCTCCCAGGTTGCTTCCTCGACCTTGCTGTTCCTCCACAATACCTTAACCAAAGGTATCGTCTTATTTCTGAGGACCTTATCTTTTCTGTCAAGTATCTGAACTGGTTGCTGTAGAGTCCAAAGAACTTTACTTAGCTAAGTTAGATAGTAGTATAATAGTAATAATAGAATTATCTTTATGACTGTGGATTTTTGGTTCAGACCGGGATTTATTTGGACACTCATAGTAGTACTTGTAGATTTTCTAAGTTTAACCTATAGTTTAGGAATATTAATTTTAACCTAAGGTTTGATTAATATGACTGATATTGAGGATAATATTTATTATATTATAAGGTTTAGATAAGAACCAATAGGATAATAGCACATGTTATGTATGGGTTTATTAATGATTAAGTATTTTGAGGATTAAATTTATTTAGGTTAAAATTTGAATACTCTAAGGTCAGTCAGCAGCTTTGAAAACGTTAGAGGGCTTAGTCAAGGATGTTTACTCAATTTAAATTAAGCTAAAAATGTGTAATTTCATGTTTAAATAATCAGCGTATGCCGATATATCGCAGCTATAGGGGCGATATATCGCAGCACGAAGATACAAAAAACACGAAACGTGCACGATTGCCTCGGGCATACTGGCCCAGGCGATATATCGCCTATAGGGGGCGATATATCGCCCCTCTCAGCATAATTTGAAAGTTTTTGAAATCGTTCTCCCTTCAAACCTTCAACCTCTTGATAAGTCCAGCATCTTTTTGAACGAGTCTTTAGCCTCTGCTGAACGATAATTCAAATGTTTTTCACTTAAAAAGCCATTATTTTTATTCAAGTTAAATGAAGATCTCTTCATTCCTAAACTCTATAAATAGGACCTAGTACCCAGCCATTATTCATCTATTACTCTAAGTTCAGAGGCTGCAAGTTGCTAGGTGAGTGTGAGAGTGTAAACACTTGGGTTGGGAATTATAAGCTTATCAAACACTTGGGAAGTAAGGTTTTGTAGCATTTCGGTTCAAGGTTTAGATTGGTCTTATAAGTCTTCAAGGTATTTCCACACTCTAGTTCAATTGATATTATTTTATCTAAGTTCTCATAGTCTTCTACTCATTCTAACCTTATTCTTATTCTTGGTTAGGAAATCCAAGTTCTTAAGCACATAAGTTTTTGGTAAGTATATTCTCAATGGTATAGTTCTTCCATTCTTTTCATCCATTTTCTTCAATTTACTCACCCTGTTATAAATGGTTTTTAGGAGTGTTCCAAAGTCCCAACTCTTCCCGGTATTTTGGTAAGGAAAATAGGATAGGATTTATGTGTTATATGCTTTTATATGTTATCTTATGATTTTATGTTATGCAATATGTTATGTTGAGTATGATTGTAGACTTGGGCATATGACCTATATGACTAACAAGCCCCAAATAGATTATGAGCATATGACTTGCTTAGCTAGCAAGACCCCACTAATCTAATGGGCATATGACTTGTTTAGTTTATGGGACCCCGAGTAATAATGGCCATTATAGTATGTATGTGACATAAGTGTTATGATATGTTTTATGTTTCTTATGAAATTTATGTATATGGACTATGTGTTAGAATTTTCCTTGCTGGGCATTAGGCTCACTCCTTTTTGTTTATATGTGCAGGAAAATAGTCTTAGTGGCGAGAAAGATTCTTGGAAGCTTGGGGAATGTGTATTGAGGCGGAATGGATTCAAGGAGTCGAGAGTTTCGGTTTTCGAGGATGTAGTTCTTTTGTTTTCTTATGGTTTTTATATGTATCTTTCCGCATTTTATTATGAAATCTCTTTTTAATTATGTCATGTTTTGATTTTAAAACAATGGGATCCCATATCCTACTTGATATTTTATGTAAGTTTAACCTTTATTTTTACAAGTTTCTTAATAAAGTTATGGTCTTTTCACTTGTAAAGATTTATTAAGGATTAATGTTTATGTATAGTTTTCGTTAATGGTCCAAAAGTCTAGAGTAGTTGGGTCATTACAGCTGCTCCTCAAAGGAGAGATATGGCTCAAGCTCCAGATCTTCATAATTCAAAATATGATTCACATCAGATACATACCTCCGAAGAGCTGAAACATGAAACACATTATGCACGGCCAACAACGCCGGAGGCAAAGCTAATCTGTAAGCCACCTGACCAATCCTCTCTAGGATCTCAAATGGACCTACGAATCTAGGACCCAACTTGCCTTTCTTCCCAAACCTTCTCACCCTTTTCCATGGTGAGACTCTAAGGAAGACATAGTCTCCCACTTGGAACTCCACGTTCCTGCGCTTGGGATCTGCATAGCTTTTTTGCCTACTCTGAGAAGTGAGCATTCAAGTTCTAATCTTCTCAATGACTTCACTAGTCCTCTGAACTGCATCAGGACCCAAGTATCTCCTTTCACCTATCTCATCCCAATGAATGAGAGATCTGCACTTCCTACCATACAGCATCTCATAAGGTGCAACTCCAATGGTAGACTGATAACTGTTGTTGTAGGAGAACTCTATCAAAGGCAGATACTTACTCCAAGATCCACCAAAGTCCAGTACACATGCTCTCAGCATGTCTTCTAATATCTGGATCATCCTCTCAGATTGTCCATCTGTCTGAGGATGATAAGCAGTATTGAACTTCAACTGTGTCCCCATGGCCTTCTGCAAACTCCCCCAGAACTTGGAAGTAAAAGTAGGGTCCCGATCTGACACGATCGACCTAGGCGCTCCATGGAGGCGCACGATCTCTCTCACATAGAGATCCGCATACTGGTCAACTGTATAAGTAGTCCTCACTGGCAGAAAGTGAGCTGACTTGGTGTAGCGATCCACTATCACCCAAATAGAATCATGCTGACCAACAGTCCTGGGTAAGCCCACCATAAAATCCATTGTGATGTCTTCCCACTTCCACTCTGGGATATCCAGAGGCTGCAATAACCCTGCCGGCCTCTGATGCTCAGCCTTGACCTGCTGACAAGTCAAGCACTTAGCCACATACTCAACTACATCTCTCTTCATCCCTGGCCACCAATACAATGATCTCACATCCTGATACATCTTTGTGGTGCCTGGATGCAAAGAGTAAGGTGTAGTATGAGATTCATCCAGAATCTCTCGCCTCAAAGCAATGTCTAGCGGAACACATATCCGCCCTTTGTGTCTGAACAAGCCTAACTCAGACACTGTATAATCTCTGGATGCTCCAGCCAGAACATCCTCTCTAATCTTGATCAGCTGTGAATCACTCAGCTGACCCTCCTTAATTCTCTCCAACAACGTAGACTGTAGCGTAATATTAGCCAACTGGCCCACCAGCAACTCTATACCAGCCCTGGTCATATCATCTGCTAATTCTCTGGCTATCAGCCTCATACCATGAATCTGTCCCAGACCCTTCTGGCTTAAAGCATCAGCAACCACGTTGGCTTTTCCTAGATGATACAGAATCTCACAGTCATAATCTTTCACTAATTCCAGCCAACGCCTTTGTCTCATATTTAAATATTTCTTGGTGAAGAAGTATTTCAGGCTTTTGTGGTCTGTATAGATCTCACACTTCTCTCCATAGAGATAGTGCCTCCATATCTTTAAAGCAAAAACCACAGCCGCCAACTCTAAATCATGAGTAGGATATCTCTTTTCATACTCCTTCAACTGACGAGAATCATAAGCAATTACCTTATCTGATTGCATCAAAACATAGCCCAAACCCTGATGAGAAGCATCGCAGTAAATCACAAACTTCTCCTAATCTGTCGGAAGACTCAGAATCGAAGCTATAATCAATCTCACACTTATCTGACCACACAAATTTTTAACTCTTGCGTGTCAGCTCAGTCAATGCACTAGCTATCTTTGAGAACCCTTCCACGAAACGCCTATAATAACCTGCCAATCCAAGGAAACTTCTAACCTCAGAAGCATTCTTTGGCCTTGGCCAATCTCTGACCACTTCGATCTTTGCTGGATCTACCTTAATCCCCTCCTTACTGACAATGTGCCCAAGAAAGGATACCTGAGACAACCAGAACTCACACTTCTTGAACTTTGCAAATAGTCTGTGTTCCCTCAGTCTCTGCAGAACCAACCTCAAGTGATACTCATGTTCTGACTCAGATTGAGAATACACCAGAATATCATCGATGAAGACGATCACAAACTGGTCCAGATAATCCATGAACACTTTGTTCATCAAATCCATAAACGCAGGAGAGGCATTAGTCAATTCAAAAGACATGACTAAAAACTCATAATGCCCATACCTGGTACGAAAAGCAGTCTTCGGTATATCTCCCTCCTTGACCCTCAACTGATGATAACCAGAACGAAGGTCGATCTTTGAGAATACCTTCTTACCTTGCAACTGATCAAATAGATCATCTATCCTTGGCAAAGGATACTTATTCTTAATTGTCAGCTTATTAAGTTCTCTGTAATCAATACACATTCTCAAAGAACCATCATTCTTCTTCACAAATAGAACTGGCGCACCCCAAGGTGAAAAACTAGGTCTGATAAAACCCAAATCTAATAGCTCTTGCAACTGTACCTTTAATTCTTTCAACTTAGCTGGGGCCATTCTGTAAGGCGCTCTAGACACTGGCTCCATCCCTGGTGCCAATTCTATAACGAACTCAATTTCTCTATGCGGTGGCAACCCTGGCAAATCTTCTGGAAACACATCCAGAAATTCACAAACATGTCTGGTATCTTCTGGTCTCACTGGCACGACCTGAGTGGTATCAACTACACTGGTTAAGAATCCAATGCAACCTCCTTGCAATAAATCCCTAGCCCTCAATACAGAAATCATAGGTATATGAGGTCCATGCGCAGTACCAACAAACAAAAAATGATCCTCACCCTCAGGCTCAAAGGTGACCATTTTCCTTCTGAAATCAATGGTTGCCCCATACTTTGCCAACCAATCCATACCCAATATCATGTCGAAGTCAGTCATAACCAACTCTATCAAATCCACTGACAACTCTCTGCCCTCCACTGCCACTAGCAAAGATCTGACCCATCTCCTGGATACCACTAACTCTCCAGTGGGTAACAAAGTTCCAAACCCCACAGCATAAAAATCACAAGGTCTACACAGTCTATCAATAATACTACTAGAAACAAAGAATGTGTAGCACCAGAATCAATCAATACATTATAAGGGGTTCCAGCACTAAGAAGCTGACCTGTAACAACTGAGGGAGAAGCCTCAGCTTCTGCTTGTGTCAATGCGAACACTCGAGCTGGGGCCGAGCTGTCCGCTTTTCTGGGTTCTTCTTTTCTGATCTTAGGGCAATCCTTTTTAAGATGACCCACTGCTCCACATGAGAAGCAGGCCCTTGCCCTACACTCTCCCAAATGATGCCTCTTGCATCTAGGGCATTCAGGATAAGACTTCCAGGCTTCACCACCACCTGGACGACCCATTGAAATACCACGGGGCTGCCTATCAGGACTTGGAACTGGGAAGGTGTCAGGAACCTTCCTCTTCTGCTCACTGGGGCCTACACCCCTACCAGAACCCACAAATGGAGGACCTGTCCTCCTGAAATCCTTTCTGGCTGCACTGTCACGCCAGATCTTGTTCTCTGCACTCTCAGCTGTGAGTGCCTTCTCAACCACCTGTGGATAGGTAGTAACCCCAGCCACAGTGGTGATACGTACATCACGGGCTAATCTGGGCTGTAGCCCCTAGAACAACTAAGGGATTAAGGACCAGACCCTAGAACGGCTAGCTCAGATGGAGGAGCTAATGAAGAAACTCCTGTCAGAGAAGGACGAGTATGACTCGGGGGACGAACTCGAGCTTTTTGCCTCCAACATAGCAGCCACAACGTACCCGCCGGGTGTAATGCCCCAAATTTCCTAATAAGGTTTAGGACCTTGATTAGGAGGCCGAGAGGGCCATAATTGATTTATTATGTTATTAAATGATTATATGCATGTTTAGGAGTATTAAATATGCATGTGAACCCATTTCTTATTAATTGGGAGATTTTCATATTTTGGCCATTTCGGGCATATTTGGCATACATGTGATATGTGTGTGGTGCTTTATTATTATTTGGTTATGCCAGGGTTACTCAGCACAAGACGATCCTAGGAGGTAAGCTAGTGGGAAAGTCAGCGGGATTTATTCTTGACTCGGAGTGAGTCAAGGGGTACTTAGAGCATTACCAGGTTATTGGGTAATGGGAACAAGAATTTGATGATAAATTGGGAGTTAGTAAGATTAGGGGGAAATTCTAGAGGTTTTGACTGTTTTGTCCCCGGGGGTGAGTGTTAGGTTTTGGTTGAGGCTACTTAAGCTTGAAGTAACCTTTTAAAAGAATAAAAGAACGTTCTGTACGTTCTCTCTTCCTCAAAGTTCCATTTTCGTCTCTAGATCGCATTTTTGAAGGAAACTTGAGTTCTAGGACTCAGATTCAAGCGAGGATCGAGGCATAGCGATTCTAGGGAAGATTAGAAGCTTATTAGCTAGAGGATTTAGTTGGAAAACAACTCAATTGGAGGTAATTCAAGTTTGAAGTTTTAAGTTTTTAAAGTTTTTAAGCTTGAATTGGATTTTGTGTTTTGATGAGTTTTTGTTAGATTTGAGACTTGGGTTTCGTTGTTTTTGGATGATGGGGATGTTTGGGAACTTTTATTTTTGAGTTTGGAGATGTTTGGATATGTTTTTGGGAGGTGTTAAAAGTTTGAAAACGGGAAAAAATGGCTAGTTCGAGGTAGGGCCACGGTCCTGTTCTTGGGCGCCGCAGCCCAGGCTTGAAGAAGCAGGTGGAGGTTTTGTTTTGCCTGAGGGCCGCAGCGCTTGCCGGGAGGGCCGCGGCGCTTGATGCTGTTTATGGCCAAATTGATGTTTTGGTTAGGGGAACTTAACTCTAAGGGTCTGGGATCAATCCTACTACCTAGTTGAGTGGGATTCGATGTCTCAGAGGCTTGGGTTGGGTTTGGAAGTATTTATTTACTCATTTTGATAAGGTTTTATATTATGGTTGTGACTAGGTTATCACTAGGGGCTTGGAATCAGGATCGTGCTTGTGGCTCATTTATTGGTAACCTGTGCTTGGACCAAAGGTAAGAAAACTGCAACCTGTGTATAAGACATGCATGCTTATTCTTGATGCATGTTGGTTGATTAAATGTGACATGCATGGTTATTGTTGAGGCATGTCAAGTTATTAAATATGATGCATGAGAAACATGTGATTAGGGCATGCTATGAATACTGAATATGAGATTGTTCAGAGCTTGAGCCTCTGTCAGTATGAATGATCTTAATTGTGCTAGTAATTGTTAAGTAAGCATGCTGAATGACCTGTATTTGGATATTAGGCATATGATATATGTTTGGTAGCATTGCTTACTTGTGAGTGGCCCTACTCACTCAGATTTGGCATTGGTCGTGTGTTACTGACCTGGGAGCCAGTAACGGCATAAGCGTCATGAACGCAGGGCCGATAAAAGATTAGATCTAATCGACATTCTGCATTAGATGACTCAACAAGAGCATTAATGCCGGACCGACCTCAAGTTCGATGAAAACTAAAAGCGCTTGTGTGACTTACCCATCAATCACTCATCTGTTTAAGTTAGTGACTACCCATCAGTCATTCATCTGTTTAAGTTAGTGACTACCCATCAGTCACTCATCTGTTTAAGCTAGTGACTACCCATCAGTCACTCATCTGATTAGAGCCATTGCAGGAAAGCCCAGGTAATGGTTTTGTTACACGGCTATGGGCACTGAGCCCCATAGTGACTTGCTTGTCAGTCACTCAGTATGGTTAACAGAACCTCAAAGTGATATTCACTTATCTATTCAGAGCTATAAGCTCTGTATGATCATTCTGATCATCATGTGCATGGCTTTGGGTGTTGAGCCCGTAGTGACTTGCTTGTTGGTCACTTAGTATGGTTTACCAAAACCTCTAGTGTTAAATCACTCATCTGATTAGGATTGACTTGATAGCCATCCAATCAGGAGGGCAGGATTTCTTATCATTCCCCAACATTGTTTGAATTTATTTGTATACTTCAATAAAGCTATGTTTTCTAGACATGCCAGTTATGATATGATATCATGATATGATATCATGATATGATTGTGCATGAGCATATTGAGTTTTCTTGCTGGGCTTCGACTCACGGGTGCTATGTGGTGCAGGTAAAGGCAAAAGAAAGCTGGACCATCCTTGAGTTGGAGAGCTTGGATGACGATGTGTACATATGCAGCTGCTCGACCACCACGACCGAGGTTTGAAGAGGAACTAGGGTTAAACCCTGTTTTGCCGCTTAGATCGGCTGGTTGTAAATATTTTCTTGTAATAGACCTCTAAATTATATTTTTGGGATCCCAATATATATAATAGACGTTCTAATGAAACGTTATATCTTAACCAAAATTTTTAATCCCTAAACTGCTAATCATACTTAGTTACACGATTTTGGCCAAATGACTCGATTAACGAGTTTAGCACTGTTTACAAGGTATACCGTAACGGTCCCTGGAGTTTAGGGCATTACACCGGGTTTCCAGATGCCCCACCTATCCAAATTCGATGGAGATGGGGACCCGTTGGATCAATTGGGTATGTTCAATACCCTAATGATGGCCCATAATATCGGCCCCGAGCTGAGGTGCTTGATATTCCCTTCCACCTTGATCGGGCCAGCTAGGCAGTGGTTCAAGTAGTGTAAAAAGCATTCCATCAGCTCATGGAAGATTTTTTCTGCTGATTTCAAGAGGGCATTCCGAGATTCTCAAGCTACCTGTGTCAAAGCTGACACCCTGGCGATCGTGAAGCAACAGCCCGGGGAACCTTTAAAAGCTTACCTGAGTAGGTTCGCAAACGTCGCGGCTCGAGCCAGGGACGCGGACGATAGTTCCAAGCTTATGGCCTTGAGGACTGGAATCCTTGTTGGAGGCGGGCTATGGAAAGAGATCCAGAGAAAAGGTGTCAGCACCGTGGATGAATTCCTGAACAAGGCCTAGGAATGGATAAACCTGGAAGAGGCGCGAGCATCGGTCGCAGGAACCAGCCAAACCCTTGATCAGCCCGTTGGAGCGGAAACGAATGTCGTGAAAATGACTCAAACCGTTGCCTAGAATAACCAAGGGGTGGAGGCAAGAGAAAGGGGAGCGGCGAGGGCGGCTAACACGGTCTGAAGAAGAACAAGCTCGCAGAAAAGTTTAAGCCAGTCTACGTGGCCTATACCGAGCTCAAAAACACTAGGGAACACATTTTCCTATCAAATTATGCCCGCCTCCCCTGGAAAAAGCTGGAGCCTTTGAAACACCAGAAGGTTAAGAGGGACCCTTCCAAGTTCTTTTGATTCCACAACGACATTGGCCACAACACTGACGATTGTAGGCATTTGAAAGATGAGATTGAGACACTCATCAGAGCCAGACCTTTGGCTCAGTATGCGCGGAATCGGGTTCCTACTGGTCAACCAGCCCCGGAAGCTCTGGTAAATCAGCCCGGGCCCTAGATAAATCAGGATACCCCTCCTCCTGTAATAGGAGGAGAGATATCCACAATCTCCGGAGGCCCCCATCTGGCTGACACGAGCAGAGGTGCCCAGAAGAGATATGTCAATGAGTTGAAGGCTCATAACGGAGTGGAATTCATCCTGGAGCAACATCTACCCAAACAGTAGCGATTGGAGAGGTAACCAATCATTTTTACCGAAGAGGACGCTAGTCACGTCCAGTTCCCCTATAACGATCCTCTAGTCATAACTGCCTAGCTCGCCAACCGAAGAGTTAGGAAGATACTAGTCGATAATGGGAGTTCGGTGAATCTGCTGTTCCAGTCCACGCTGGGGAAAATGGGGCTATCCGTAACCGAGCTGAAGGCCACCTCCATGATGCTATATGGATTTTCCAAAGAAGGGCCGGCAGCGATAGGAATAATCGAGCTAGTAATAACCTTGGGAGAGGGACCCCGAACTGTCTCAAAGCTCCTCGAGTTCGTGGTTATCGATTGTCCCGTCGCGTACAATGTTATTCTGGGCCGGCCTATGTTGATGGCATTTGAGGCCATAACTTCTATCCGCCATCTCGTAGTAAAATTCCCCTCCTCTACGGGGATATGTATGGTCTGAGGTGATCAGCTTGCTGCCAGGGAATGCTATAACATTTCCATGAAGGGAAAGTCACAACCCGGGCAGCACATGATGACCATTCAGGGCAGAAGTGAGGAATCTCAGGAAGCAGGATCTATTCCTGAGATAGAAAAACCTCAGGAAGCCAATGGGGAAGGTATCACCTTGAATGATGATATCTACCCCAGGATAGGCGAAGATAGACCCGAGCTCCAGGCCATCGAAGAACTCGAAGAGGTGAACATCGATCCGAGAGACCCCTCGAGGGTGGTGAAGCTCGGGAAAAACCTGTGTAATGAGAGAAAGGCGGAGCTGCTGAGATTTCTGCAAAAGAATCTAGATGTGTTTGCCTGGTGTCATGAAGACATGATAGGGATCGGCCCAAGCGTCATCATGCACACCCTCAACTTGGACAAAAACATGCCTGCGTAGTCCTAGAAACAAAGGCGCCTGGGCACGACCCGAGCTGAGGCCTTAGAAGAGGAAGTAGCTCGACTCTTAAGGAGCGGCTTTATTCGCGAGGCAAAATACCCGATCTGGGTCGCCAATCCTGTTTTGGTCCCGAAGCCCAACGGGAAGTGGCGGACCTGCATCAACTATTCTGATATGAATAAAGCCTGCCCCAAAGATTGCTTCCCTTGCCGAGAATTGACCAATTGGTGGACGCCACTGCAGGGCATGAGCTCATGTCCTTCATGGATGCATACTCGGGTTATAACCAGATCGCCATGAATCCTGCGGACCAGAAACACACTAGCTTCATGACTCCAACTAACGTTTATTGTTATAAGGTCATGCCCTTCGGGCTGAAGAATGCAGGAGCTACATATTAGAGATTGGTCAACAGGATGTTCGCTAATTAGATCGGGAAAAACATGGAAGTGTGTGTTGACGACATATTGGTCAAGTCAAAAACTGACGATAACCATGTCCCCAATATGAAGGAATGTTTTAAGATTTTAAGACAGTATGGCATGAGGCTGAATCCCCAAAAATGTACCTTCGGGGTTGCGTCAGGAAAATTTCTGGGTTTCATAGTCAACACCCGAGGAATAGAGGCGAACCCCGATAAAATCAGATCGTTACACGAAATGCCATCAACCCGGTCGCGAAAGGACGTCCAAAGTCTGACAGGAAGGGTGGCGGCCCTTAATCGGTTCATTTCCAAATCAACCGACAAGTGTTTGCCATTCTATAACCTGCTCCGGGGAAATAAAAAATTCGAGTGGACTGATGAGTGTGAGCATGCTTTCCTCGATCTAAAAGCACATTTAGCTGAGCCGCCCGTGTTATCTAAACCAACAGCAGGAGAGCCTCTTTTTTTTTACCTAGCTGTAAAGGAAGATGCAGCCAGCGCTGTGCTGGTTCGTGAAGAGGACCGATCTCAGAAGCCGGTCTACTACATTAGCAAGACGCTCCTCGGAGCCGAATCTAGATATCCGATGATGGAAAAGATGGCGTTTTGCCTTATCACGGCCTCCAAAAAGCTCAGGCCGTATTTCTAATCCCATTCAATCCACGTCATAATCGATCAACCTTTAAGGCAGGTTTTGTAAAAACCTGAGGCATTGGGGCGTCTTTTGAAGTGGGCTATTGAGCTCAGCCAATTCGAGATACTATACGTGCCGCGAACTGCGATCAAAAGCCAAGCTCTGGCTAATTTCGTGTTAGAGTGCACGGGATTCCAGGAGGAACCAGTGGAAGAACCGGTACGGGCCTTGTGGAAAGTCTTTGTGGACGGTTCATCTAATGAGAACAGGTCCGGAGCTGGAGTCATTTTGATATCCCCAGAGGAACATCATTTCCACTCCGCATTACGGTTTGGATTCGAAGCGTCCAACAACGAGGCCGAGTACAAAGCTTTATTGGCTGGGCTAAGGGTGGCCCGAGAGCGGAAGGCCAGCTCCATCCAGTGCTATAGCGATTCACAGCTCATGGTAAACTAGGTATCAGGAGAATACCAAGCGCGGGGAACCAAGATGGCGGCCTACCTTGCCAAGGTAAAGAAGGAGCTATACGCATTTGAGTACAGCCTAGTTGAATAGATACCTCGGGGAGCAGAAAGCCAATGCTGACGCCTTAGCAAAGCTCGCCACCTCCGGGGAGGCCGAAACCTTGGGCCTGGTACCGGTGGAATTCTTGGAAAGGCCAAGCATAGAGGAAACTGCAAGAGAGGTCGAGATGATCGACGCTAGGCCGACCTGGATGACTCCCATAGTCGAGTACCTCACAACAAGAAAGTTACATGAAGAGCGAAACGACGCGAGGAGGATACTTTACCAAGCTCCAAGGTATACAATGGTAGATGGGACGTTGTACCGGCGTGGCCTTTCTTTTCCTCTTTTGTGGTGTGTTCTGCCAGGCGAAGCCAAAACTATTCTGCAGGAGGTGCATGAGGGATTTTGTGGGGATCACGCTGGGGGGCAAAACCTGGCCTTGAAGATATTGAGTCAAGGATATTATTGGCCCACTCTATCAAAGGACTCGATTTCTTATGTCCAAAAGTGTGACAAGTGTCAGCGGTTCACCACGATTGCCTGAGCTTCGCCCGTCAAGCTGAAGATGATCTCGTCACTGTGGCCGTTTGCGGTCTGGGGAATTGAGTTAGTTGGTGCCCTGCCCACGGGAAAAGGAAGAGTTCGCTATGCAGTGGTGGCTATTGACTACTTCACGAAATGGGCAGAAGCGGAGCCCCTGGCGACAATTACGTCAAAAAGGGTCCTCAACTTTGTGGTTAAGAATATTGTCTGCTGATTTAGGCTGCCAAAGAAGATCGTGTCGGATAACGGAACCCAGTTCGATAGCGACCTCTTCACCGAATTCTGCGAAAGGCACGACATAGTTAAAAGCTTTTCCTCCGTGGCCTACCCCCATGCTAATGGGCAGGTCGAGGCTGTGAACAAGACACTCAAAGCGAGCCTTAAGAAGAGGCTGGATGAAGCCAAGGGAGTTTTGCCTGAACAGCTCCCCCAGGTGCTGTGGGCATACCGGACCTCACACCGAACTTCGACGGGGCACATTATTTTCTCCCTGACTTTCGAAAGTGAGGTCATCCTTCCTTTCGAAACAAAAATAGCCTCACATAGAGTCCAAGCGTTTGACCAAGACCAGAATGATAAATTGCTCAGCGCGTCCCTCGACCTAATTGACGAAAAATGAGAAGATTCACAGCTGCAGCTCGCACATTATCAACAAAAAATCACTCGGTATTTCAACTCAAGGGTCAAGAAACGTGTCTTTAACTTAGGCGACCTGGTGCTCCGAAGGCTCTTTTTAGCCGGTAAGGATCTCAAGGATGGAGTTTTGGGACCAAACTGGGAAGGACCCTATCAAACAATAGAGGTTATGAAGGAAGGAACCTTTAAGCTCGCTCGGCTTAATGGGGAAACAGTCCCACGAACATGGAACGCTGTGCACCTAAAGAAATATTATCAATAATCGTGCTTTTGTAAGGCTTAATTATAAAAGCCACCCTGTTTTATTAAAAAATGAGGAGTATACTTCTTGTATTGTATGTTTCCGTGTGCGTATAGGCTTAAAAGAGCGTGTTCAAAGTAACCAAGAAAGATCTCTTTCTGCTTACTTGGGGGGCATAAATCCTGGATACGACCAGGTCCTAAAACTTAGAAGTTAGTTAAATTGATTAACCAGTGTCTTTCCTAAAGAGCACGAGGTGTCGATAAAACTAACATGAACTAAGTTTTTAAATTGATATCCTGGATACAACCAGGGCCTAAAACTTAGAAGTTAGTTAAATTAATTAACCAGTGTTTTTCCTAAAGAGCACAAGGTGTCGATAAAACTAACGCGAACTAAGTTTTTAAATTGATATCCTGGATACAACCAGGGCCTAAAACTTAGAAGTTAGCTAAATTGATTAACTAGTGTTTTTCCTAAAGAGCACGGGGTGTCGATAAAACTAACGCGAACTAAGTTTTTAAATTGATATCCTGGATACAACCAGGGCCTAAAACTTAGAAGTTAGTTAAATTGATTAATCAGTGTTTTTCCTAAAAGGCACGAGGTATCAATAAAATTAACGCGAACTCAGTTTTTAAATTAAATGTCTTGGATACAACCAGGTCCTAAAACTTAGAAGTTGGTTAAATTGATTAATTAATGTTTTTCCTAAAAGGCACGAGGTATCAATAAAATTAACGCGAACTAAGTTTTTAAATTAAATATCCTGGATACAACCAGGTCCCAAAACTTAGAAGTTGGTTAAAGTGATTAATCAGTGTTTTTCCTAAAAGACACGAGGTATCAATAAAATTAAAATGAACTAAGTTTTTAAATTAAATGTCCTGGATACGACCAGGTCTTAAAACTTAGAATTTGGTTGAAATTGACCGGCAGTGCTTTGCAGTCTCAAAGAAAAAGTCAATAAACTAACACGAACTAAGTTTTTACCAAACACATCATATTAAAAAGAAAAATAAGTGATGAAATAAATAAAATCATAAAATTGTCTCGAGGAGAAAAACCTCGTAGTAAATAATTACAAAAGATAAAAATAAAAAAGAAAAACCCTAGGCCCCCCCAGGTCGCTTCGAGGACGTCACCTCCTCAGCTCCTGCTCGCCGGCAGCAGAGGTCTCCTCGGTCTCAGTCGCCGCTGGCTACTCCGATTGTAGCCGAGCCTTGAACTTCTCCAGGTAGTGTCCCCATGCCTCGGGGGCCATGAAGGAGAAGTTTCCATCCTAGTTGAAGGCCCAACAGTGGTACAACATGCTCTCCATGGAGAATGCTGATGCCTCGTTCTCCTCCCGGACGGCCGCTTCGGCTTCCAACAGCTTTGCCTTGGCCCCCTCAAGCTCGACTTGGAGAGCTGTCGAAGTAGCTCTCGCCTCCTGCTCGCCTGCTTGAGCTGCGGCGAGAGCAGCTTTCACTTCCTGCTTGGCTGCTTGGGCAGTAGTGAGGGCAGACTTTGCTTCCTGCTCACTCGCTTGGGCCACCACCAAGGCAGCCCTGGCAGTCTGCTCGTTCTGCTCTGATGCGGCGAGGAGCCAAGACCGCCTGCAAAAAAGCAAAAGAACAATTAGACGCATTCCCGAAAAGTAAGATGTAAAAAGTGGTCGGTATAAGTACTTACTGTGAGGTTCATCCCGAGAGAAGATTCCATCACGTTCTCAGGGCTCCTCTCCTCGATTGCCCTCAGATCGGTGGGCTTGGATTTGTAGAAGTGCTCCACGAAGTAGTTCGCCATCTCGTAGACGGTCCCCCGGAAAGTGTCTGGAATCAGCTCCAAATCCTGAGAGTTGACGGGGATGCGAACTGTGGCAACATGCACCACCGGAGCTTGGGGACCAACCGGTGCTATCGGTTCCTGAGCAGGAGGGGGAGGAGGGCGAGGAAATATCGCGGTAGCTCCGATAGTAGGAGCAGGTCCTAGGCCCGAGCTTTTCCCCTTAGCCGGGGATTGAGAGGTGGTTGCATCTAGGGGCAGCATTTTCTTAGAAGAAGGCCGAAGCCTCTTGACGAGGGGACCCTCGAGTGCCTTCCCTCTTGGGAACATCGAGCTGATATCAGGTCCTCCCCTTTTTTCCATCTCCTCACCTAAAAATAAGAATAAAAAAAACACGTTAAGGATACATGCACATTCTCCAAAAGAAAATTATTAACAATAACACAGTAAAGAAATTTTTTTCCTACCTTCCAAGCTAGAGGAAGAGTCTGTTGGGGTTTTATGCCCTAATTAAAACCCAAATTCTTTGTAATCTCATTTTATTATCAATAAAAGAATAGAAATCATTTTTTGCCTTAGTCAATCACTTTGCTCACATGTTTTATTTTCATGATTATTTGTTTAATATAAACTTCTATTAAATCCCGAGCATATAGCTAATCTTATTTATAGTGACGTAATCACAGTGGAATATAAATATGATTATATGTTCAAAATAAGTTAGTCCTAAGATTAGTCAGTGCCCAGGATTTACACTGACTTGCCAATCTACGATATGATCTACTTACACATTACAGTGTTATGTTCTTTCTAGAACATTAGCAAAGTAGATAAGATCGGATGTATTTGTTACATCAGACAGGACCGATATTGACAGTTGATAAGATAAGTAAACATACCGTTATTATCTATTCTAGTCATATCATATAGTTGACCATAGGTCAATTCAATCTCAATTTTGAGTGGTTAGTATTCTAACTGATTGTATTATTTGAGTTCTTTGACTTGTTCGTTACCAGCTTACCCTACGGACTAGCCCATACTTACATCTTGGGAACTCGGTAGTATAATTGAGTGGGAGTGTTAATCATAGATATGAACATCTATAGCTTCTGATGAAGAAGTGAAACGATGGTTTCCTTTTAGTTTGGTTCAAGGTGATAAATGATAGAGATCTCATTTCAGTAATTAAATTAGTTTACTGAAATATCATTTACAAGGAACTAAGTGTTTTAAGGATAAAATACAATGAGGGGTAAAACGGTATTTTAGTCCTATCTCATTGTAAACCGTCTATAGAGGATTGAGTGATAATTATGGTTGTAACAATGGATAATTAATAGCGTATCTATATTTGTTATATAGCGTTCTATGAATTCAAGAGTGCAATTCCAAGTCTATAGTGGAGTCACGATGAATTAATAAGTTAGTAAATTTATTTGTTAGATTTATGATAACTTATTGGAGCTTGATTTCATAGGCCCATGGTCCCCATTGTACCTTGGATAAAATCATCTAGATAGTCTCAATTAATTGATTTAATTATCAATTAGAATTATCAAAGTTGACCAGGTCAATTTTGGATAGTTTCACAAAGTTGTATAATTTTGAGAAGAAAAGAGAAATTATGGCAGATTTATTAATTAAGATAAATTGGTATCTAAATTAATAAATAAATTTAAATCAAGGTTCAAATTAGAAATAATTAATTTGATAAAGGATTTAAATAATTATTTAATTAATTACATTAATAGAAAATAATACAGGCTTTGATTTTAAGTCCAATGGGCTTATAATCAAATGAGAAATTTCACGGGCCTATAGCCCATGATAATTTCGACCTAGGGCTTCAAAATGGCTATTATTTTATTGATTTTTTAATTAAATTAAATGGCCTAATTGAGTCTATAAAAGGAGTGCTTAAAGAGAAGTCGAAAAAGAAGTTTGATAAGTCACAAGTCAGATTTTCTGATAGTTTTAGATTCTCTCTAAACACAAGTCATTTTCTAAGCCTCTTTGTTATTTTCTCTTCTTCTCTCTATATCTATCTCATGTGTTGAGAATTTCCCACACTAGTCTAGGTGGTTCTAAGGATACATTGGAAGATTGTGAAGAAAATAGAAGATCGGTTCAGTTTCTTGATAATACTCTGCGACAGAAAGGATACAAGAGTTAGAGAAACTGAAGGAAGGACTCTTAATTCCGCTGCGTATACTGTAAGTATTATATTATTTGTTTCTCTTTGAATTCAATTTTAGAAACATGTTTTAGGCTATCTTGTATTAATTTGTTTAATATTAGATATACATGAAAATAAATAAAGATGATGTATAAGCTTTTTTCCAACAGAATCTATTTCCACGACCTTCGGCCTCGGAGCTGCTACAGGGGACGGGGAATCTAAGACAACCACTTCTTGGATTGTGGGAGGTGTCGGGTCAGGCTTTACCTCGGGGCTAGATTCCTCCACATATTGCCTAAGTCCAAGGGCAACTATACCCTCTAGGAGGGAGGGCCACAACCTAAGGTTAGTCCCGTACTCCTCAAAGAAGGCCGACCTAAAAGACAACGTATTGTCTACTACTACGGTACCCCTAGGACGGCCCACGTCATTACGTAGTACTAACTGGTCTACGCATTGGAGCAGGGTTACATTGAGGTCTGGGTCATTTCGGTGGTGGTGCACGAGCTAGTGTGGGTTAAACCCAACTAACCTAAGGTCCGCGGCTGCCCTATCTAGGTCCCGAAAGAGATAGGGGTTACCTTGGCCGGAGGGGCCAGCTGTTGCCCCTGATTGAGCTCGGTCAAAATCTGGATCCCAGGCAGCCTCTGGAGCTCTCCTTTTCCGCACAAGAGGCAATCAGGCTCATCTTCCTACTCGCCGTCGTTGCCAGCCGTGACCTCGATCTCAGGAATAGTCTCCATCACGCGGGCTGCTGGTTGATTGGCCCACGTCCTCCTCAAGGCCAGAGTCTGGCCTGCAGAAATCAACTTACATGCCAGCATTGTCTCATCAGTCACAAGCTGGCGGTAGTCCTTATCACTCGACGGAAGCCCCGCCAAGGTGTCATATTGACCCTCGAGGGTCACTGATTTAGCCGTCCTCGCAAAGATGGATGCACGACGTTGTTCCAGTTAGTATACACGCAAAAAAAAAAGGAAAGAAAAAAAGTTTTTTTTTTTAACCACGGGCTGAGAATGGAAAGCTTATGAGGACGGTTGAAGTAGTGGTACTCGCAGTTGCGAAACCCCGTCGACATGAAGTACTGGTCATTGAAGTCGTTGGGGTGGCTGGGCAGCTCGATGACTGCAGAAGAGTTTGGGAAACAACTCAAGTAGTAGAACCCGTCGCCTCGTCCCCGTTGATCCGGGCTGGCTTTGAGGCAGAAGAAGTAAAGGATGTCCGCTGGAGTAGGGACCTCCCACTCCTGCTTCAGGAAGAGGTACCTCAGCCCCTCCAGCAGATGGTAGGAGTTAAGGGGCAGTTCGAAGGGGGCCAGCTTCACATAGTTCAGGAAATATGCAAAGTACTGGTCCAGAGGTAGGAAGGCCCCGGCCATGAGGTGTTCGTCGCTCCAGGTCGCGAACTCCTCATCAAGAGGCACGCAGCTCCTCTTGCCCTCGAGGGGAGGACGGGCTACAAGAGCGTCTGTCCCAACTTCGATGTTATGGGACAGTAGAATCTTGTTGACCCTCCCCTGGGTCGTAATCTTTGAGACTATCCTCTCTGCCTCGAAGAAAGTGTCTGGTCCCACCTCGACCTCCTTCTCCACCGTGGGACCAAATTGGGGGATGGGAGACTCCACTTCAACCTCTTTCCCCACTACAAGAAATTCGGCCTTTACCTACCAATTTTATTTGTGGGTAAAAATGGTGCATTGGTAGGTAAATCCCTTTACCTACCAATTTTGACCAATAACCTATTGGTAGGTAATAGTTAGTCGAGAAATGTATTATTACCTACGATTAGTATATTGGTAGGTAAAAATCGTGTGGACCCCACAAATAATGAGTCAACGTCATTGACCTAGTGTTTGACGTGGCATTATACGTGGCATTATACATGGAAAGTGATGTGGCACTCCACGTGGTACATGACGTGGCACTAAATGATTGGGTTACTCGTCCCTTTTTATTGGTTACGTGGCACTAAATAACTGGTCCACATGGCATGAGCTGGTATACCTATTTTTACCTACACTTATTTATTTGTGAGTAAAGATAATGTTTATATGTAGGTAATTTTAATTATATCTTTATATTTAATTTAATATAAACAATAAATGAAAATAATTAATTTTAAAAATATTTGTCATTATTCCTCAAATAAATTATTTAACATGAATAACAAAATAAACAAACATATATTATAAAATATTCATTGCTTATTAAATGACGAGTGTTACACTAATTACATTTCATAAAATAAAATATCAACAATTCTATACAATTATCTTTTCTCTAACTACATTTTTCTTGATATTCTTCACTTTAGAATTATTGCATGAGAGCCTCCTTCCTCTAACTGAACTTTGAGAATGTCGATGATGGCTTTGAGAGGTGAGGCTTGGGTTAGCGATAGTGGAAATGACTCTAATTAACTTCAACATAAAAAATATCCCCAATTTAATCATCATAAGGATTTCAAATTATATATGACTTATTATTATGGGCATTTATGACACTTGACATACCAACATATATTAAAAAAAAATATATGAGCACATCAAGTCTCATAATCACCAACATAGAATAAGTACACTTATTCTTGAACATCATAGGCAAAATAAATTCAAAGTGATAATGGCGAAAATCCACAAACTATAAAAATCAGATTATAGACACAGAACCAGACATTTAGGAATGGAAAAATGGGTCTATGGAGCGGGGCGGGTCGGGGCCCCGACCCGGCGAGGCATCATTGCCCCGGTAAAATTGGGGCAGAATTCGGGGCGGGGCTTTGACCCGCCCCGCCCGGATATGAATTCTGGCGGGTCGGGTTATGAATTCTGGCAGGTCAGGGTAGACCCGCCCCGATTACCTTTTTTTTTAATTTTTTTTTATTCCTAAGGAAGTAACTCGACTGAACCTCGATTGAACCTTTTTTCTATTCTCCTCATGACTAGACCTCTACTCTTCCTCGTCTTCCTCTGAAATCGCAGAGCTTGATGCCCTAACCGGAATCCTCAATTCCAACAGCCCGGTTTCGGAGGAAGAAGAGAATTTGTTGAAGAAGCTCAAGAATCCCGAAGTCGTGGAGCAAGCCCAAAACGAAACCCTTCTTCTCCAAACCAAAGCTGCTGCTGCCAATCCAACCTTCTCCATCTTCTTTGCTAAGTTTTGGGTAATGGTGAGTGCTCTCTTCTCCATCTCCATCTTCTCCATCTTCTACTTATTTTTTCAGCTGGGTATTGTATTATTTCCATCTTCTACTGCTTGAATTTTTGTTAGTTTCAAATTGGATTTTTTATTTTTGCAAGAACTACACTGATTAGAATTTTGGGGTTAGATTAATATGATATTTAGATATATGGGTGATAATGATCTTTTATTATTGAAATTTTTGAGTTTGTGTGATGGGTATTTATGATTTCTTTAATTTGGGTCATAGTTATGGTATGATTTGAATTCTGTTTTTGTGTTGATGAGGAATTTAGGTCCGTAGTCATCTCGAATGGCTATTTCGAAACTAGTTTGGCAAATATCTGTGTCTATACATATTGAATCCTTTATGAGGCTTCAAAACATATTTAGTAGTTTTTTTTAATATTGAATCCTTGCTTTTGGACTTGCGCTGTATCCCTTATAACTCATACAAAATACATTCATGTTAGAAACCAGCTTTATCAACAAGAAGTAAGTTTAGTATATATGTATAGGCTTCCATTTCAATGTTAATCAGTATTAAAAATGAACAATCTCTGGAGAGATTCCATGGAGTTCTTTCATTAATATTAATAAGTACCTAACATAACTACTGATGTTCTTTAGTTCAGGAAATGGCTATACAGCTTTCATATAGACCTTTTTATCATGAATCTGTATAAGGATGATGCCTTCTACCTAAAAAAGTTAACCAAAACTTGGGGATGGATGGGGTTGGAGCAGATCTAGTAAGATAAGTCTTAACACTTTTTACATGAAATGGTTGGAGCTTCAATGAACCACAGCTCAAGAGTTTGTTGTGGATTCTTGGGTGGTTTGGTTCAGTATAGCCCACATATACCCAATGGTAAGTTGTAACAACAATACTGCTTTCTTCTGTTTCAATCCAAACTACAACCAAATCCACTGTCCAAAGTCAGATTTGGACATAAAAATCCACAACAAGATGAGCATTCCTATTGAATTATTTGTATTATAGCATTAAAGAGTAATTGGAATTTTATTTCATTTTTCATATCATATCAAGTTTTGCTAAGAACTGCATCTCCATTCTGTAACAAATTAACAATAGTTGGAACACCTTACAGTTTCTAGAATATGGAGTAATTGATTTTGTGCTTTAAAACTGCAATATCAGTTGGTGCATAAGTAGACACCCAAACTATTCTCTCTAATGAACAACTGAAAAACTGACCATTATAACTTGTAAAATTCCTTTGCAACTTGAACGAGGCTAGCTCAAGTAATAAATATATCTATAAGAAACAAAACAAAAAACCTTGTAAATATCCTTTTGCTAGCATAATATTCACAACACTTTTTTGCAGACCTCAGCGCTAATGAAAACGATCAGTAGAATATTCTAAAATGCAAGCCTTTTTCACTTCCAAGAGATGCTTAGGAGTGAAAGATCTGTTTGCACTGCCTGTAGATTGATATCCTTTCTTGTCATAAAAAAAAAACTGAGTTTTGAATGGGTTTTTTCAAACTGAGTTTGATTTATAAAATTTATGGGTTTGTTTGTGTATTATTCATATATATAGATTTTGGTATGTGATTTTTTAATACTTCTGCTTCTCTAAGATTTTGATTTCCTTTGGTTTTGGATATATTTTGTTTATCTAAGTGTGGATTATATATAAAAATTGTAGAACCAGGTTGCGAGGGTGCTACATGCAATTGCTGATTTTGATTGTAATTTTGGTTGTTATTTTGAGAATAGGATGATCAGATTAATATTGTTGGATTGAATTAGATTGCCTCATAATCATTCAAAGCTTCTGCTATGTGTACTTTAGTTTTGTGTTTTGGTTGGGGTCATTGATAATAATAGGTTTCATGATGATTTTTCTACTTAGGGACTCCTGCGGATTGTGTTTCATTAGGACTGTCAGTGGCACTATTTTCTTGGTCAAAGCCTTTACTGGTTAGAATTTATGTGTTGTAATCTTTAAGTTATATTTATACATATGTATAATATTTTTGGAGCCAAGCAGTTCCTAATTGTTATGTGGATTATGGATATAATGTAGGTTAGATCAAACACTAAACATGTCTACCCAAGATGTTATCGAATCTAATTTTGTCGATGATGTTGATTATGTTCATTCAACACATACACAAGAGGCACAATCTCTAGGAAATACAAGAGATGAAAGTGAGAGTAGAAGTGCTAAAAGAAAGAGAACATCTCCTGCATGGGATCATCTTACATTGCAAAAAATTGATGGTAAACTGAAGGCAGTTTGTAACCATTGTGGGAGGAAATTAGGGGGAGAGAGTAGTAATGGGACTAAACATTTGCTTGCTCATGTGAAAAGATGCCCAGTAATAAAGGAACAACTTGCCATGAATCCTAATCCTAATGCAAGTCCTTCAGTCACAACTTACAATTTTGATCCTGAACTAGGGAGAAAAAAGTTAGCTCAAATGATCATTCTACATGAATACCCTTTATTGATGGTTGAGCATAGTGGTTTTATAGACTATTCAAATACTCTTTGCCCTGTGTTTAAAATGTTGTCAAGGAATATAATTAGGTCTGATATTTGAAAATGTACAAGGTTGAGAAGGAAAAATGTAGCCAAATTTTGGAGAAGAATAGAAGTAGAATAGCTATAACCACTGATATGTGGACTGCCAATCATCAAAAGAGAGGATATATGACTGTGACAGCTCATTTCATAGATGCCTCTTGGAAGTTGCATAGTAGGATTATAAGTTTTAAGTATGTATCATGCCCACATGATGCTGTTACACTTACTGATACATTGAGTTCGTGTCTGTCTGAATGGAATATTGAAGACAAGATTAGTACAGTAACTGTGGATAATTGTACAACTAACGATGCAATGATTCCACTTTTGAAGGAAAAATTTAATTCTAACTATTTCATTTTAAAAGGAAAGTTACTTCACATGCGTTGTTGTGCGCATATTTTGAATCTTATTGTCAAGGATGGGTTGTCTGTTATTGGTGATAGCATTGACAAGATTCGAGACAGTGTTGCTTATTGGTCGGGCACACCAAAGAGGTATGAGAAATTTGAGGACACTGCTCGTTCTCTTGAAGTGACATGTACTAAAAAGTTATCACTTGATTGTCAAACAAGGTGGAATTCAACATACTTGATGCTCAACATAGCTTTATTGTACAATAGAGTATTTGAACAATTAAAACTACGTGATTCAAGATATGTTAGATATGCGCCATCAGGAGATGATTGGATTAGAGCTCAAAAATTGTGTGACAAGTTGGAAGTGTTTCATGAGGTGACAGAGTTGTTTTCTGGAACCAAGTATCCTACAGCTAATCTTTTTTTCCCAAAGATGTGTCAAATTAAAATGAGAATTAAAGCATGGATGACATAGATGAGCCCTTTATTAGGGACATGGCAACTCAAATGATGTCTAAGTTTCAAAAGTATTGGGAAGAGATTCATGGGCTTATGACTGTGGCTGTTGTTTTGGATCCAAGATATAAGTTTATGTTGATCGAATATTATTTTCCTACCATTTATGGAAATGATCAATATGAGATTGAAATTGAGAAGGTCCGCAAGCTTTGTTATGAGCTACTAGAAGAGTACAGTTCTAAGTTTCCTAATCTTAGAGAAAGAAGTCAGTAAATGGATAGTGTATCAGCATCTTTTCAAACACAAATAGATGATCTATCTAACTTTGACACATATGTTAGAGTTGCATATGGTGTAGAGAATGTGAAGTCAGAGTTAGAACTCTATTTGGAAGAGAAATTGATACCTAGGACTGATGAGTTCTTTGATATATGCAATTATTGGAAAGTAACAGGACTTAAATATCCTGTGTTGAATATGATTGCCAAAGATATATTTGTTGTGCCTATTAGCACCGTTGCTTCAGAATCTACATTCAGTACTGGCGGTAGACATGTGGGTTCACACCGAGCAAGACTTCATCCTTCTACATTAGAAGCATTGATATGCACTCAAAATTGGTTGGTAAATGACAAAAAAGGTAAATATACTTATCTTTTTATATATATAAATTCATATTTTATTGTATTATTTCAATATTAATTTTTTTTATTTTCTTTACAGAAGCGACTCCACTAGTCACCATGAATGATGAAGATAATGATGTAGATCCAACTATGGTACTTAATTAAGTTTTTATAAGTCATCAAATAAATTATTAACTTCTATTATTAATACATATATTTTTTTTGTAGGAGCCATACATAGTTGATCTTGATGATTAAGGTAGCAGGTCAATAAAGAAGATCTTGATGACGCATCAAAATGGAGTGCTATGTTGCATATGATAGTTTTATTTTACTTTGTTCTCTTGAGAAACTCTCAAAAGTGGAGTGCTATGTTGCATATGATAGTTTTATTTTACTTTGTTCTCTTGAGAAACTCTTATTATACTTGGCGAATTCTTGACTTAAATGATGATATAATAATATGATTTAATACAATTCTCTCATGTTACTTATATACATGCATAAAATGTAAAATTGACATTTTATATGTGGTTTAGAATATCCTTAATTTTAAATAGATTTTAAGTGTAAGATTTATAAAAAAAATTATTTTATAACTACTCTATGAAAGAATTGTAAATATTAAAAAATATGTTTTATTTAATTATCCTTATTCTTGTAATTATTTTTGTAAATTATAAAATAAAAAATAAAATAAAATATTTGAAGGTGTAGTTGACAAGCAGTGTAAAAAATAAGCATTGTAATAAAAAAATAATTTAAGTTTAAAGAGAATTCTAAAATTAAAATTTAATATTTCTTAAAAAAAAAAAGAAGGCAAATGGGGCAAATGGGGCGGGGCGACTCGCCCCGCTTCAAGACACTAATCGGGGCGGGGCGGGGCGGGGCAGACCCGCCCCATTTACATACCTACAGACATTACAACCAAAGAGCAACACTAAATCTAAATACAAATATCAGAAACAAAGTATCAAACAAAATATACTAAAATATATCCTAGCTCAAAATAGATCCCTTCATATATAGCATTAAAACATATTCCTTCCTCAACATAGAACCACACCCTACACTCAAATAGCAACACCAAAGCTAAATACAAATATCAGAAACAAAGTACCAAACAACATATATTAAATCAAATCCTTACTCCCTTCATATATAGACATATTAAAACAGATTGTTTGCTCAAAACAGAACCAAACCCTACGATCAAAGAGCAACACTAAAGCTAAATACAAATATCAGAAACGAGAGCAAATCTAACTTGTAAGATGACACATTTAAAAACATTAGCATGTGTACCCAAAAGAACCAGTGCTTAACTATTAAAAAAACTTTGGAAACATAACAACAAATAAATAAATAGAATCAGTGCTTAACTATTAAAAAAAATTCATTCTTAGTCAATTTCATCAGCTATAATACATAAAAAAAAAGCTTGATCAATCAAATTTAGGACAGTAAAGCACACTAATACTTGAAACATATTAGTTACTCTATAAAGAAAGATACATTTCCTAAGTTTCCCATTTAAGTTTATACATGAATGACTAAAAGTTAAAAACTGCATTCAAGTATAACCAATCAGATTTATATAGAACTACATGTAAAACTAACTTTTCATCAAAATAAAATTAATGAAAGCATAGGGAAAACAATATCAGATATGACAAACTCCTTGAACATGAACAAAACCCCAAAACCATGAATCATAACTCAAAGCTTAAGGACAATCAAACAAATAAACTAGAATATAGCAATGAAACACATAAACCAGATCACAACAATGAAGCATAACTGAAAAACTCTACACAACTCAAAGCCGAAACACACTAATCATCAAAACAGAAATTTGTCAAACCTTATCTCAATAAAACAATAAATAAAGTTTAAATCTGCAAAAGAATCATAAAAACTAGTTTCTTATATACATATATAGATAACAAGCATATAAGTTAGTTCAAACAAATCCAGAATTATGTCAAATTTAGCAAACATAAAGATTATGATGTCACAATCAAAGAATCTCACCAAAATCAGTTTTTCACCCATACTCAAAATCTCATATTTCATTCAAGTCAATTAGTCAACAGCATACAATATAATTTGGCATAAATCATTTAATAGATTTGAATAACGACATAAAAAACTAAAAAAAAATCATAGAGAACCATAGAGCCTATCATTTAACCCTATGTAAGCAATGAGAAATAGTAAGTCAGTAATGAATGAGCTACTCTCATTAGAAACAATATATCATAAGCAAGCATGAGAAAAGAGTAAGATAGTAATGAATGAGTTACTCTCATTAGAAACTAACTAAACCCCCTTTGGATGAGTAGATTTGCATTTCCCTACAGAGGAAACAATTAATCTACATAACAATGGAATAAACATTTAATTCGAAAACTTTTAATTTCAAAATCACACAAAATGCAAAGAACTGATAAATGTTCACCATCACAGTTGGCAATATTACACAGATAATAAAAACTCATCAAAATATATAGATTATAAAAACTTATCAATATTAATAACTATTGCTTTCAAACAAGATAAAAATGAAGATATACAAGACATTCTAGAGCCACAAACTGTGACATTTAAAGCTTTTCAGAGACACAAAAGAGATTAGAAACACACAAAAAAAAAAACTAAATCTAAAACTAATATCAACATAACAAATAATCTTAAAATCTCAAATCCAAAAAAATATCAATAAACAAAACAGAGTAGAAACATAAATTTCCTAACTCTAAATCTGTCAATATAAAAAATATATAAACAATATACTAAGCAATTCGAAAACCTAAAATCCAAAACACATGGCAGTATACAAACATGGAAAAATATGCCTTAGATTAATGAAACATCACTAATCCTTCTGATTATTGGGGATTTAGTCATTGTGATCTCATACAAAATACCTCAATCCGAAAATCTCAAATCCACCAGCTAGTCCAAAAAATTCATAGCTTCCAAGCAATCCAAAACCCTCCATGCATCCAAGCAATCCAAAATCCTCAATCCAAAACAAATATTACTAACTACACATATTCTAAACAATAAACAGAAAAAAAAGTACTTACAGAGAGCAGAGGGCCTCAAGATCAAAGATGTACTGAGAGAACAAAGGGTCACAAGCATATACAGCACATGATAGAGGCTTAGTCATGGACGTAGTGGCTTAGGTTGAACGACGGCAATCTGGGTTCAAGATTTGAGATGAGGCGCCTGGGTTCAAGGCTATAAATGAAGACATTCAGGTTCAATAACATAAACAAGGCGTCTGGGTTCAAGAAAATAGGTGAAGGCATCTCGGTTCAACAATGGAGAAGAAGGCATTTGGATTCATCCATGGAGATGAAGGGTCTCGGCTATTCTCAGCCATGGGCTCAGAGAAGAGAAAAGAGAGAGGCGGGGCTTGGGGCAGGGCTCGGAGAAGAGAGAAGAGAGAGGCCGTGCTGAAAGAAGAGAGAAGAAAGGCGACTGAGTGTTTGGAAGAATGGAGATGAGTTAAGAGATAAGTTAGGTTTAGGGTTATAAGTATATAATGATATTAAGTAATAAATTTATTTATGTTTTTATTATATTATATATATTGATAAAATGTGTAAATTATAAAATAACTACGGTCACACACTAGGATAATGTTGTACACATCATCATTAATTTTAATAAATTTTTTTAAATTAAAATAAAGTTGGAGGGAAAAATAAGCTCCAAAAGCTGAAAATATTCCCTCCAATATATACGTAGGTAAAACTCTTTACCTACCAATTTTATTGGTAGCAAAAAATAAATTTGATATAGTTTATGTATTTTGCAATATTTACCTACGGATAGTTCGTACTATTAAATATTGGTAGGTAAAACTCATCTTTACCTACAAATAAATATAAGTAGGTAAAAAATTGGTAGGTAAATGTTAGATTTCTTGTAGTGCCCCTTACGGGACTGCTGGGACGACGAGCCAGCCATGCTTTTCTTGGGCGCGTTCTTTTTGGGTCCCATCTGGTCGCCTAACGAAGAAGAACGAGGAAAAGCTTAATAGGCGACCTAAAAATAGAAAAGGGAAAACAGTGCGAGAAGAAATGATTTTCATACACGGGCTAAGGTAATCTCAGCCCGTGGTGTGTGAAGCCACGCGTAGCCATAGTCGCGCGCCCACGTTCCCAACGGATCCCTGATCTCCAGGGATCTTTGTGTCAGGAAGGGCAGATTATTGCTTACCTTGGAAGGGAAGTTTTGAGAGCAAAACCACCTAGGAAGCGTGACCCCTATGCTACCTAGTTTTGCACCCTAAAAACCCCTCACCTTCCATACTCCGAATAGGCATACCCAAAAATTTACCAAGAAAATTACCCAGAAGTCCCCTGGTTATGAACATCACATTCCTAGACATATTTCTAAGTGTAATCAATATGCCTAGAATTGGAACCTATGCACCGAAAACCAGCCAAAAACAGCCTATTGTTTACAGCTAAGAAATAAAGTTGCCTATCAAAGAAATAGGGAAATCAAAACATGCAAACGGACAGGAAACTTACAGTGTATTTTTCCGGATGAAAGTTGCAGAAATGTAAGGGTACGAGTCCTGGTTGAATCCTTAAAGCTTGACTTCTGAGAGACTCTTGTGGCGAGAGCGTGGGGATCTCTGGTATTATGACCAGAAGAAGGACTTCTGAAACTCAAAAAGAGAAAATGAGGAAAAAATTTCAAGCGAAGAGTGGCTAGTACTGAAGATTACCCGCCTTATATATATGTAAGAGGCATGAGAAAGCAAGGACCATCCGATCAAATTAATGCAAGATACGAGAGTCATAACTCGAGAGGTGAAATGACAGCAGAAAGGTGGCTAGGCCATTTAATGCAATTCTCGGAATCCGAACAGTCACCAACCACGGCGTTCCACGTGTCCGGTACCAATATAGCGGGCAGGACATGAAGAGTCGGAAGGGAAGTTTAAAAGCCCCCGCTGTGAAGATCAGAGGTGACGTCATAAGTCACGAGCAGGGGCTTGGGGGGAAAATGTACGCCCTAAATATCCACGCACTTCAGTGAGCTAAGAAAGGGCTTAACTCGGTCTGCCACGTGTCAACTGTCCACCCGGAGCTATTTTCTACCATCCCCTAATATAACCAGCCTGAGCTGGTTAATCATTTAGCTTCTCCTTGGGGCCATTGTGTCGACATGTTGAAAGCTACGAGCTAGCACCACATTAATCTCGTAGTGCATCAAAGGCCTGACACCCCCGAATCTTTGTAAAGTCAACCACGCAATATAAACGTGCATATCCCAAGCGTCACATGTCTATTCTATTCTTGAATTCTCGGACACGCAGTATAAACGTGCGTGTTCAGACATCCTACGCCTGATTTGGGCCATGCGGCCCATTATCCTTCCTTACCTATTGATTAGACCATACTTAACTACAAGGTTTAGGAATTAATCAATAATGTCAAATAAATGATTTGATGTATGAGGAGGTCACGGGATGACCCCAATACCTACCCAGATATCATCTTCCTATAAATACCAAGACCATGGATAGTGCAAGGGGTTGGGATATTTTTTGTAAAGAAGCACTTTGTAAGAAATAGTCAAGAGATATCAATAATATCGACTGGTGGACTAGAGGGATTTTAACCTTCGAACCACCTAAAAAAGGGAGTGACCATCTTTCTATTGCTATTAGTTTCCCAAAATCTAGATTACAATTCTTTTCATATTACGGTTTACCAATTCGCACTAATCCATCCTACTTATTCGTATAATTATCTGTTGGTGAAAAACTGCGTCAACAGAATTATATTATGATATGATGATAAATGCATGCATATGAGTCCATTTTTTATTATAAGGGCATTTTGGTAATTTTTCCTGTTGAGGGCGTGATTGTGTGTTTTCATGCATGTGGGTGAATTATAAATAATACCACATTATATGTTGATTCGTTCGAGCCATTCGGCATAAGACGATCATGGAATGTAAGTTTTCAGTCTGGTCATAACAGGATTAGTTTCGGGGCTCGGGGTGAGTCTCGAGGTGATTTGAGGAATTAGAACATTACCGGGAATTAAAGGGTAATGAGATATGATTTATTGGCATTTGAGAATATTGAGAATAACGGGAATTGGAGGGTGTTAATTATAATTAACGAAATAGGTGGGAAATGACGGTTTTGCCCTTGGTGGATTTTAAGGCTTTCAATTAGACTTGAGGGCATTTATGTCTTTTCACCCTAAAGGATTTATATCAACCATAAAGCTGTAGAAAGCTTAAGAAAATATAGTCTCCTTCATCTTCTCTCCCATGCACCAGTTCCTCTCCATTTCTCTTTTAATTTTGGAGCTCTTTTTGAGGAACCAAGCCGTGAGAGTTTTGGGTTATGCTCTACCATTGAAGATGATGCTAAGCTGATATAGAGGTGAGTTTTTAGCCATAGAATCTCTTGTTCTTGCTCTGTTTTCATTGGAGTTTCAGTTTGGTTTTTGAGTAGGAATGTTGAGAATTTGATGGAAGTTTTGGCTAGGGTTACTTAGGTTGTGATGCCTAGGTCATGTGTAGATGATATTTTGGTTCATTTGGGGGTTTAAATGGTGTATGGAAGCTTTTGAATTAGGTTGGAAATGGAGGATTCGAAGGAGGAAGAATCAGGGCCATTTCTGCCTAGTCCTAGCGCTATAGCGCCCAAAGGGTAGCGCTAGCCAGGGCAAAATGCCCTTGGTTGTAGCACTGGGGCGCTAGGGGGGCAGCGCTGTAGCACTACCCTATTTTCTCAGATGCATATTTTTGGAGTTTTTAAGGGTTTTTGGCTCGGGGTTTCAATTCCTAAGGCTCGGGATCGAATCTACTCACCGTTTGGGTACAATTCGGGGTCCCGGAAGTGAGGTTTAGGTCAAGACCCTTTCATTGTTGATTTTCATTAATGGAGATTGTATTTGATTATGACTAGGTGACTGCTAAGGGATTAAATGATCTATCGTTCTCAAGGGTCGTTCAATTGTTATTTCTCGCTCAAACCAGATGTAAGAAAACTGCACCCAATATGTGATGCATGTGATGCACTAGAAACATGTGATTAGGGCATGCCATGAATGTTGAATATGAGATTGATCAGAGCTTGAGTCTCTGTGTTTGTGCATGATCATAATTATGCTAGCAATTGTTAAGTAAGCATGATGAATGCCCTACATTTGGATATGTGACATATGATATATGCCTGGTAGCATTGCTTTCTTGTGCATGGAACTGACTAACTAGTTAGTTTTGGCAATGGTGTCAGTATTAACTGTGAAGCTGTGACCTACTTGTCAAAGTTCGCAGTAGTACTGAGCACTGGTCACCTGGTATTGACTCATAAGTCAAGAACGGTCTTAGCGTGTATAACGCAAGCCGATAAAGATTAGATCTAATTGACATCTACATTGATTGGCTCAAATGAGCATTAATACCAGATCGACCTCAAGTTCGATGAAAACTAAAAACGTTTGTCTAGCCAAAGGCTAGTCACTTAGAGCCAGGGCCAGAGAGCCCCAGCGACTGTTAGTCACATGGCTATGGGTGTTGAGCCCAAGTGACTTACCAAGCAGTCACTCATTTGATTGGAGCCAGGGCCAGAAGGTCCAAGTGACTGTTTAGTCACTTGGCTATGGGTGTTGAGCCCAGGTGACTATTTCGTCACATGACTATGGGTGCCAGCCCCGTAGTGACTTGTTCGTCAGTCACTCATCTGATTAAAGCCATTGCCAAAAAGCCCAAGTGACTGTTTCGTCACACAGCTATGGGTACTTAGCCCTAGTGACTTGCTCGTCAGTCACTCATTATGGTTTAACAGAACCTCAAAGTTATATTCACTTATCTGTTTAGGGCTATAAGCTATGTATGATCATAAGGATCATCATTCGCATGGCTGTGGGTGCTGAGCCTCGTGGTGACTTGCTTGTCAGTCACTCATTATGGTTAACGGAACCACCAGTGTTAGATCACTCATCTGATTAGGATTGACTTATTAGTCGTCTGATCAGGAGGGCGGGATTTCTTATCCTCGATTCCCCAGCAGTGTCTGAAATCATTTGCATGCTTGAATAGGCTATAAATTGCTAGGCATGCCAGTTATGATTTTGTGACATGATATTACTGTTCTTGAGCATATTGAGTTTTCTTGCTGGGCTTCGGCTCACGGGTGCTATGTGGTGCAGGTAAAGGCAAAAGAAAGCTAGACAATCCTTGAGTTGGAGAGCTTAGGTGTAACAACCCAAAATCACTAATATGGCTTAAGGGTCGTGATTATTGTGCTGGGAGGGCATAATTGGTTTATGTGTGAATTTATTGATTTAATGCATGATTACATGATAAGCATGCTTGTATGATTACATGAATATAAATGTGATTAAATGTTATACTTGTGAGAACCACATTATTATGTGGGTAAATATGCAGCAGGCGACTTGAGGCGATCTTAGGGAGCTAGATAGCAGGAAAGTCACAACGGGGCCTAATGCTTGAGTTTGGACAAGTCAAGGGGTATTTCAGGTATCGGGTGGTTATTTAGATTACCGGGTTGTGAAAATAAATAATTGGAGATATATTTGAGGTTAGGAAGTCTAGGTGGGAATATTGGGGAAATTTACCATTTTGCCCTCGGGGACGTTTTCGGTACCCCGAGCCTTGGGATTAGCTTAATTGCTTATGGATAGACTTAAGAAGATTTTAGAAACTGTGGAATATAGCAAACCGACCCTCTCTTCCTTTCTCTCTTTCTCTCCCAAAGAAAAACACAGAAACTTAGTGGTCTTGGCTGGAATTCTAAGAATTGAAGCTGGAGTTTAGAGGATTAACTCAAGGGTTATCAAAGGAACTTAATAAAGGTTGAGTTAAGCATCGAATTCCATTTTCTGTGGTTGAAATTTTGTGTTTTTGAGTGTGTTCTAAGAGGTTTTGGGTTTTTGGACTTGAAGATTAAATTGAGGTTGGAACCTGGGAAGTTAGGCCAGAAAAATCTTGGAGGATTGGTTCTGCAGCTGAGGTAAGCTCTAATTTAAGGTTTAAAGGTTGAGTTATAGTGTTTCCATGGCTGGGTTTTGAGTTCTTGAGTTAGAAAGTTTCAGTGATTGAAGTGGGTTTTTGATGGGTTTCTAGTCTAGGTTTCAACTGCGTTGTGTTGTTGGAATCTTGTGGGAATTTTTTGGGTAATTGAGTTGTGGAATTAGGGTAGTTTTGGGTGTGTTTTCATGAGGTTTGAGAGTTAAAAATGGAGGTTTTTCTAGGTTCGAAGGGGTCAGGCCGCGACATAGTTCTTGGTGAGTTGCGGCCCTTCGAAGCTGATGGGTGCTGAGGAAAGAGGGCGGGCCGCGGCATGGTCTGAGTAGGGCTGTGACCCTTACTTGTTTTGGGGAATTTGGAGGCCTCTGGTTGGGGCCATGCCGTGGCATGGGTGGCTAATGCCACGGCCCTTAAGAGATTTTGGGATTTTGAGATTCTAGGCTTGGGAATTTAACCTAAAGTGCTCGGGATTGAATCTTTTACCATGTTTGGTGAAGTTCAATGTTCCGGAGACTAGAGCTTTGTCTAGAAGCTCATTTAAGATTTTTGATGGTATCCTTTATCTTGGTTGTGACTAGGTGCTAAGCTAAGGCTCGCGGATCGGATCGCGCTCAAGGAGCATCGCTCGTAACTAGTTCACTTGGAAGTCAAAGGTAAGAAAACTGCACCTGATTGTGTATTTGTAATGGGACTAAGGGTTCCCTAATATGTATGCATTGAAAATGATGGTATTATGCCATGTAAATAGTAAACCAATGGCCTAAGTGTAGTGCCCCGAATTTTCCGTTGTGTTTAACGGCGTGAACAGTAGGCCGGGAGGGCCATACTTGTTTAACTATGCTATTAGTTGATTAAATGCATGTATATGTTGATTATATTATGATATGATGTGAAATGCATGCATATGTGTCCATATTTATTTATACAGGGGTGTGATGGTAATTTGACCCGTTGAGGGTAAATTGATTATTTGTTCGCATGGTGGTGATATAATTTGAGACCACATTATGATGTGGGTTTGTTCGAGCCATTTGGCATGAGACGATCAAGGAATGTTGATTATCGGTTTGGTCATAACGGGCTCAAACTCGGGGCTCGGGGTGAGTCTCGGGGTGTTTTAATGATTAGAGTGTTACCGGGCATTAAAGGGTAACGGGATGTGAAATATTGGTGTTTGAGAATATTGAGATTAGCGGGAATTGGGAAGCGTTAATTATGATTAACGGTGTAGGTGGAAAATGTCAAAATTGCCCTTGAGTGGTTTTAGAAGCTTTATTATGCCTAGGGGTATAATGGTCTTTTGTTATTTGGATATATATGATGTATGGATGGCTGTGAAACAGAACCCAAAACAGAGTTTGCTTCATCCTTCCCGTACCTTCCCTTCCCTTCATTTTCTTTGCTTCCTCTTTGGAGATTTTGAGCTCAAGGGGTGGAACTAAGCTAGGAAATCAAGGGGCTTAAGCTATAGACTTGGTTCAGCCATTGGAGAGGGTTCTATTCCAGGTTTGAGGTGAGTTTTATCCATTGTTTTACTGGTTTTGCTCTGTTTTCGTTCATGGATTTCAGCTCTTAATTTAGGTGTGGAAAGTTGGAATTAAGGGGAGTTCTTGGGATGTTTTACTTGGGTTATGATGAGGGATAGCTATGGGTGATGTTTGGAGGTTTAAATGGGTGTTTGAAAGAGGTTTGGGTGGTGTTTAAGTTGGGTTTGAAGGGTTGGTTCCAAGAGAAATCGTAGAGGAAGAAAAACAGGGTTTTTGGCTGAACTGGGTGTTGCGCCGTGGCATGGCAGGGGTGAGCCGCGGCCCTTGGGGGCTGCTGGGTTTAGGCGCCTCTGCCTGAGGGGCGGGCCGCGGCATGGCCAAGGAAGGCCGCAGCCCTTAAGGCATTTTTGGGCAAAGTGAGCTTTTAAGCATGGGGATTCAAGCCTAAGGCCTCGGGATTAAACCTACTGCCCGATTGAGTAGTGTTTGAGGTCCCGGAGGTTAGGTTTTGGTTTGGGAACCTTTTATTATTCATTTTATTGATGGAATCCCGTAATTTTGGTTATGACCAGGTAATCGCTAAAGGACCAAAAGGTCGATCGTTCTCAGGGTCACTCTTTTATTTGTTCCTGCTCGAACCGGAGGTAAGAAAACTGCACCCCGAGTGTGACATGCATGGATATTTGTAAGGCATGTTGATTGTGTAATATGGACACGGATTGAATATGGATGCTTAGCGTATGTTGTTCGCTTGTGCATAGCACTGACTAATTAGTCAGGTTTGGCAAAGGTGCTAGTATCAGCTGTGAAGCTGTGACTGATTAGTCAGGTTCGGCAGTGGTACTGGGCACTGGTCACGTTGCACTGACTTGTCAGTCAGAATTGGCAAAGGTGTTAGTGTCAGCTGTGAAGCTGTGATTTATTAGTCAGGTTCGGCGGTGATACTGGACACTGGTCACTTAGCGCTGACTTATTAGTCAAGGATGGACTTAGCGTGGTTCACGCAAGCCAATAGAGATTAGATCTAATCGATTATTAGCATTGAATGACTCAAGGAGCATTAATGCCTGACCGACCCTGAGGGTCGATGAACAAACAGAGCTTGGAGGCTAGTGGCTTACCTAACAGCCACTCTCCCGCTAGAAAAGAGAGCTTGGAGGCTAGTGGCTTACTTAACAGCCACTCTCCCGCTAAAATCATGTGATGTTCATTTGCTTGTTGAAAGCTTTATGTTCAGTATGATTATAATGATAATCATTTGATAATGTTTTTGAAAAATGTTATGTTTTCTTGCTGGGCCTCGGCTCATGGGTGCTATGTGGTGCAGGTAAAGGGAAAGAAAAGCTCACCTAGCCTTGAGTGGAGAGCTGATGTGGTGGTGTGTACATATGCGGTCGCTTGACCGCCACGGTCATGGTGTTCTCAGAGGAACTAGGGGGTTTACCTTATTTTTGCCGCTTAGGTCGGCGGGATTGTAAGTTTAAAACTGTAATGACCATTTTGTACTGAGAACCACTTGTAAATGTTTTTTTTAGCTCTGCAGAGCAGTTTGTAATAAAATCTCCATTTCCTTTTTATTGGTTTTACACCTTAACCTGTTAATTACACTTAGAGCACGTTTTTGACCAAAGGACTCGAGTAACGAGTCAAATTTTCGGTCCACCGTTCACCGTAACTGTTCTGGGGTAGCCAGGGCGTTACACTAAGAGTGCCAAAGGTTACACTTGCGCACAGGGCGCGGCTCGGTCACTGGTAGCCGAGGACAGCTTAATATGCACTGAGCTTGGTTTAAGCGGGCCGGAGTCAGTGGGGTAAACAGAGGGTGCGGCCTAAGTTGTCAGCCCTAGTTATTATGTGATTTGACTGTTATTAATGATTGGTTACGTCTTTGATTCTGATTACATGATGTGTGATTAATGTGGAATGTTAAGTGGTTGATCATGCTTGATGAATTATTCTCTTGATATGATTGTTGAGATGTGTAATATGTTTTCTTGCTGGGCCTTGGCTCACGGGTGCTACATGGTGCAGGTAAAGGCAAGGGAAAACTTGATCAGCCTTGACTTGTAGAGCTCTGTGAGCGGAATGTACATGACCAGCTGCTCAGCCGCCACGGTTGAGAGGATAACAGGAACAGAAAAGCTATAAATGTTTGTTTTGCATTAGAGTGGTTGATGGTAGTCTGTGTTTTGGAAAATTTGTAAACTAACATTTAAACACTGTTCCTTTTTGGGATCCCATATGTAAATTTTTTTAAGTATATGAAATGTATCTTTTGAGACCAAAACCATTTTATCCTTAGCACATTTACGGTTTAGTGACACGTTTTGACTAAATGACTTGATTAGCAAGTCCTGCACCTTTATAAGTACACATTGTAGCGGTCCTGGCTATCCAAGGCGTTACAACTTGGTATCAGAGCATCCTAGGTTTAACGATTCCTGAAGACCGGCTGGACATGTACATTCGCTGCTAGAGACAAGCTCGATTCAGGGTTTGGTAATGTGTATATGTGCTTATATGCTTATATGCCTGAAATGAACTATGATTGTTGTTATCTGTTGGATTAATAGGGAGCATGAGATACTGATAGGGCCTGACCCTTGACTGTTGTGTGAGAATATTGAGGCATGTTTATTAGCATTGCCATGCATGTACATGGATATTTGGATAATTAATTGCATATTGTGTATGGATGAATGTTTGTTTCATAGTTATTGTGTGATGAGATTGGGGCATGCTTATTAGTAGCCGGTGCATGTGGATAAATGCCTATATGTTGATTGTTTGTGTGTGGTTATGTTCCATTGGTGGATTTTGGAGAAGCTTTTACCCTGTCATCATGGTCTGATTGTCGAGTCGTTGATTGCAGATTGACTTGGATAGCTATGCGTCCAAGAAAATCTACGCGACTAGCCGGCACTAGGTCTGGGACCGGGGGTGATGACCAGGGCCAGATTCCTTCGCCAGTCCCTAAGAACTGGCAGCAACTTATGGCCGATATGCAGGCTCAGTTGCAGAGCCAAGATGAGTAGATCCGTATTCTGTGACAGCAGGCTCCATCAGGGAGTGCTGCCCCTATTGTACCACCTGCAGTGGTACCAGTTGTACAGCCGGGGGAGGTTGGGAACAGATGGGAGTCATTGTATGAGCGGTTCAGGAAGCAGCAACCCCCAATCTTTGAGGGTGGACCGGATCCATTGAAAGCCGAGCAATGGCTAACTATGATTACTACAATTCTGGATTTCATGAGAATAGAGGGGCATGATAGAGTGGCCTGTGCCACTTATATATTGAGAGAAGATGCTCGCATCTGGTGGGAAGTTGCATCGCAGACCAGGGATGTTACTGCTTTGAGTTGGGAAGGTTTCAGAGACTTGTTCAGTCAGAAATACTACAATGTTGCCGTCAGGGCAGCAAAAGTTAATGAGTTCGTGGGTTTGGTGCAGGGCAATATCTCTGTTACTGAATATGCCCTAAAATTTGACAGACTTGCGAAATTTGCACCAGATCTTGTGCCTACTGGTGCTGCTAGGCAAGATAGATTTATCAGGGGATTAATGCTATGATAGCCCGGGATGTTAGAATTACAACGATACCTGGAGGAACAACCTATGCCCAGGCCGTTGAGAAGGCTCTTAGCGCTGAGGAAGCGGAGAACAAGATTTGGAAAGAGAGTGCGGTGAGGCGCGAGGGCCGCAGAGTGGTGCCTCCTTATTCAGGGGCAGGTAGGGGCGGGGGCCCTGTGACTTCAAGAGAAAGACTCCTGACACTTCGACCGCTGCTGGTCCTGATAGGAGGGGTCGGGGTTGACAGGGTGGCCGTCAGGGTGGCGGCGAGGCATGGCGGACCTATCTAGAGTGCCCGAGGTGTAGAAGACGCCATCTGGGCGAGTGTCGGGCCAAGGCTTGCTTTGTGTGCGGAACAGTGGGGCAACTCAGGAAAGATTGCCCAATAGTGAAGATAGGTGAAGCGGGAAAGGTTGATAGCTTGACTCCAGCTCGAGTATTCACCTTAACTCAGGCAGAGGCCGAGGCTAGTCCCTCGGTAGTGACAGGTCAGCTTTCTAGCGCTGGCACTCCTTTTACTATATTGATTGATTCTGATGCTACACACTCCTTTGTTTCTAGTAAAGTGATTGATAGATTGTGTAGACCTAGTGAATATCGGATTGCAGGGTTTAGGACTTTATTGCCTACAGGTGAGCTAGTAGTTTCTAGTAGATGGATTAGGGCACTGACAGTGATGGTTGATAGTAGAGAAATTTCGGTGGATCTAATTTAGTTAGATATGGAGGATTTTGATATGATCTTAGGGATGGATTGGTTGGTCAGGTATGGGGCCACTATCGACTGTAGGAAGAAGATGGTGACTTTTGAGCCTGAGGGCGAGGATCCTTTTGTCTTTGTGGGTGCGGTGTCTGGACCCCACGTACCCATGATTTCAGCATTGAGAGCCAGAGACTTGTTACAGGGTGGATGTATAGGTTTTCTGGCTAGTGTGGTGGATACTACTAGGGTTATGCCAGCAGGGCCGGGAGAGACCAGATTGGTGTGTGAGTTTTTGGATGTATTTCCTGAGGATTTACCAGGGTTGTCGCCGCACAGGGAGATTCAGTTTGAGATTGAGTTAGCACTAGGGTCAGAACCAGTATCATGGGCACCATATAGGATGGCACCAGCAGAGTTGAAGGAATTGAAGATACAGTTACAAGAACTTCTGGATTTAGGTTTCATCAGGCCTAGTTATTCTCCTTGGGGCGCTCCAGTGTTGTTTGTTAAGAAGAAGGACAGAACTCTGAGGGTGTGTATAGACTACAGAGAATTGAACAAGTTGACAATCAAGAATAAGTACCCTCTACCAAGGATTGATGACTTGTTCGATCAGCTGCAGGGAAAGACGGTGTTCTCAAAGATTGATCTTCGATCTGGTTATCACCAACTGAGGATCAAATATGAGGATATACCGAAGACAGCCTTCCGAACACGGTATGGGCATTATGAGTTCTTGGTCATGTCTTTTGGTTTGACCAACGCCCCGGCAACCTTTATGGCTTTCATGAACAGGGTGTTCAGGGACTCCTTAGATCAGTTCGTCATTGTCTTCATCGATGACATCTTGGTTTACTCCAGTTCAGAGGCAGAGCATGAGCAGCATCTTCGATAGGTTTTACAGAGGTTAAGGGAGCATCAGCTATATGCCATGTTTAAGAAGTGTGAGTTTTGGTTGCCAGAGGTGACTTTTCTTGGGCATATAGTTGGAGCAGAAGGGATTAAGGTGGATCCATCCAAGGTAGAAGCAGTAAGAGATTGCCCGAGGCCAAGGAACACCTCGGAGGTGCGGAGTAGGGGTGAGTATCGGTTGGTTTGGGCAGTTTTTTCATAACATAAAATCCAGAATTCGGTTTTCGGTCCGGATTGGTGCAATCCAAAAACCGACCGACCAAACCAGTTAAAAGAAAAAACCGACCGTTTTGGACCGCGGTTTGGTCGGTTAAACCGACCAAACCGAATTTCTTATTTTTTTAATTTTTTTTGAAAGTTTTAGTTAAAAAACTAAAAATTTTGGATTGTTGGAATCCATTTTTAAACACATAAATATATAGAACATAATTTCATATTTTTTTTAATTTTTATTTAATAATTTTAATAATTAATAATTATATAATATTATTATATATTATATTGTTCGGTCGGTTTCGGTTCCGCCGGTCGATCCGGACAAAATTTTCAAACCGACCGAACAGTGGCGGTTTGCACCGTTGGAAATTTTTTTGGTGTTCAGTTTCGGTTTTTTCGGTGTTCGGAAGGTCGGTGTATACGATTTTTTCAGTTTTTCGGATTTTATGCTCAGCCCTAGTGTGGAGTTTCCTTGGGTTGGCAGGTTATTACAGACGGTTCGTAGAGGGGTTCTCAAAGATTTCTTTACCAATGACAGAGTTGACAAGAAAGAATCAGAAGTTTGTTTGGTCTGAGAAGTGTGAGAACAGTTTTCAAGAGTTGAAGCAATGACTTATTTCTGCACCTGTGCTGAGTCTTCCTTCGGAGGAAGGAAAGTTTGTAGTCTACAGTGATGCATCGAGGATGGGTTTAGGTTGTGTGTTGATGCAGAATGAGAAAGTTATAGCTTATGCATCGCGACAGTTGAAGGAGTATGAGCAGCGGTATTCGACTCATGATTTGGAACTAGCAGCAGTGGTATTCGCACTGAAGGTGTGGCGTCATTACTTGTATAGGGAGAAGTGCGAGATATACACTGACCATAAGAGTTTGAAGTATTTCTTTCCTCAGAAGGATTTGAACATGAGGCAGAGGCGTTGGTTGGAGCTGGTTAAGGATTATGATTGTGATATCCTTTACCACCCTGGGAAGCCCAATGTGGCGGCAGATGCGTTGAGCCGGAGGGGCCCAGGACAGTTTTATAGTTCCACCCAGATCTCGAGAGAATTAGCTAATGAGATGGCCAAGGCAAGGATAGAACTGGTGGTAGGCATGTTAGCTAATATTACCTTGCAGTCGACCCTGCTAGAGCGGGTCAAGGAGGGTCAGCTGGTGGACGCGCAGTTGCAGGAGGTTAGACAGCATGTCTTAGCGGGGACAGCTAAGGATTATTTTGTTTCTGAGACAGGTTTGCTTCGATATCAGGGACGGATTTGTATTCCGGCAGATGAGGGGATCAGACGAGAGATACTGGATGAGTCTCACACTACACCATACTCGCTTCATCCGGGTACCACAAAGATATATCAGGATCTACGGACATTATATTGGTGGCCCAAGATGAAGAAGGACGTGGTAGAGTATGTGGCTAGATGTTTGACATGTCAGCAGGTAAAGGCTAAGCATCAACGACCAGTGGGATTTCTTCAGCCTTTGGATATCCCAGAGTGGAAGTGGGAGGACATCACTATGGATTTCGTGGGAGGACTACCCAGGACAGTGGGACTTTGTGACTCGGTGTGGGTGATAGTGGACAGATACACCAAGTCAGCTCATTTTCTGCCAGTGAAGTCGACGTATTCAGTGGAACAGTATGCAGAGTTGTATGTGAGGAAGATAGTTCGTCTCCATGGGGTTCCAAAGTCTATTGTCTCTGATCGAGACCCTATCTTTACCTCCAAGTTTTGGGGGGGCTCTGCAGAGAGCCATGGGAACTCAATTGAAGTTTAGCACATCTTTTCATCCTCAGACTGATGGACAGTCTGAGAGGACGATTAAGGTATTGGAGGACATGCTTAGGGCGTGTGTGATTGACTTCGAGGGATCTTGGAGTAAGTATCTTCTGTTGATCGAATTCTCTTATAACAACAGTTACCAATCCACAATTGGAGTGGCTCTTTACAAGATGTTGTATGGAAGGAAGTGCAGATCACCCATTCATTGGGAAGAGATGGGTGAAAGAAGGTATTTGGGGCCAGACATGGTTCAGAAGACCAATGAGGCTATTGAGAAGATTTGAGCCAGAATGCTTGCTTCGCAGAGTAGACAGAAAAGCTACGCTGATCCTAAGCGTAGGGACGTGGAGTTCCAGGTTGGGGACCACGTGTTTCTGCGAGTTTCACCATTGAGAGGGGTGGGGAGATTTGGGGTAAGGGGCAAGTTGAGCCCTCGGTTTGTTGGACCTTTCAAGATTCTAGAAAGGATTGGACAGGTGGCTTATAGGTTGGCCTTGCCACCGTCGCTGTCAGGAGTTCATGATGTGTTCCATGTCTCCATGTTGCAGAAGTATGTTTCAGATACGACACATGTGCTGAAGTATGAGGACTTAGAGATACAGACAGACTTGTCCTATGAGGAGCGACCAGTTCAGATTTTGGATCGGAATGACAAAGTCTTACGAAATAAGACAATTCCGTTAGTGAAAGTGTTGTGGAGAAATAGCAAGGTCGAGGAAGCGACCTGGGAGTTAGAGACAGCGATGCGGGATCAGTATCCTGAGCTATTCATGTAAATTCCAAGGATGAAATTCTCAGTAGGAGGGGATAGTTGTAACGACCCAAAATCACTAATATGGCTTAAGGGCCTTGATTAGTGTGCCGGGAGGGCATAATTGGTTTATGTGTGAATTTATTGATTTAATGCATGATTACATGATAAGCATGCTTGTATGATTACATGAATATAAATGTGATTAAATGCTATACTTGTGAGAACTACATTATTATGTGGGTAAATCTGCAGCAGGCGACTTGAGGCGATCTTAGGGAGCTAGATAGCGGGAAAGTCACAACAGAGCCTAATGCTTGACTTTGGACAAGTCAAGGGGTATTTCAGGTATCGGGTGGTTATTTAGATTATCGGGTTGTGAAAATAAATAATTGGAGATATATTTGAGGTTAGGAAGTCTAGGTGGGAATATTGGGGAAATTTACCATTTTGCCCTCGGGGACGTTTTCGGTACCCCGAGCCTTGGGATTAGCTTAATTGCTTAAGGATAGACTTAAGAAGATTTTAGAAACTGTGGAATATAGCAAACCGACCCTCTCTTCCTTTCTCTCTTTCTCTCCCAAAGAAAAACACAGAAACTTAGTGGTCTTGGCTGGAATTCTAAGAATTGAAGCTGGTGTTTAGAGGATTAGCTCAAGGGTTATCAAAGGAACTTAATCAAGGTTGAGGTAAGCATCGAATTCCATTTTCTGTGGTTGAAATTTTGTGTTTTTGAGTGTGTTCTAAGAGGTTTTGGGTTTTTGGATTTGAAGATTAAATTGAGGCTGGAACCTGGGAAGTTAGGCCAGAAAACTCTTGGAGGATTGGTTCTGCAGCTGAGGTAAGCTCTAATTTAAGGTTTAAAGGTTGAGTTATAGTGTTTCCATGGCTGGGTTTTGAGTTCTTGAGTTAGAAAGTTTCAGTGATTGAAGTGGGTTTTTGATGGGTTTCTAGTCTAGGTTTCAGCTGCGTTGTGTTGTTGGAATCTTGTGGGAAGATTTTGGGTAATTGAGTTGTGGAATTGGGGTAGTTTTGGGTGAGTTTTCATGAGGTTTTAGAGTTAAAAATGGAGGTTTTTTTGGGTTTGAAGGGGTCGGGCTGCGGCATAGTTCTTGGTGCGTCGCCGCCCTTCGAAGTTGATGGGTGCTGAGGAAGGAGGGCGAGCCGCGGCATGGTCTGAGTAGGGCCGCGTCCCTTACCTGTTTTTAGGCATTGGGAGGCCTCTGGTTGGGGCCATGCCGCGGCATGGGTGGCTAATGCCGCAGCCCTTAAGAGATTTTGGGATTTTGAGATTCTAGGCTTCGGAATTTAACCTAGGGTGCTCGGGATTGAATCTTTTACCATGTTTGGTGAAGTTCAATGTTCCAGAGACTAGAACTTTGTCCAGAAGTTCATTTAATATTGTTGATGGTATCCTTTATCTTGGTTTTGACTAGGTGCTAAGCTAGGGCTCGGGGATCGAATCGCGCTCAAGGAGCATCGTTCGTAACTAGTTCACTTGGAAGTCAAAGGTAAGAAAACTGCACCTGGTTGTGTATTTATAATGGGACTAAGGGTTCCCTAATATGTATGCATTGAAAAGGATGGTATTATGCATGTAAATAGTAAACCAACAGCCTAAGAGTGCCAAAGGTTACACTTGCGCACAGGGCGCGGCTCGGCCACTGGTAGCCGAGGACAACTTATTATGCACTGGGCTCGGTTTAAGCGGGCCAGAGTCAGTGGGGTAAACAGAGGGTGCAGCCTAAGTTGTCGACCCTAGTTATTATGTGATTTGAGTGTTATTAATGATTGGTTGCGTCTTTGATTCTGATTACATGCTGTGTGATTAATGTGGAATGTTAAGTGGTTGATCATGCTTGATGAATTATTCTCTTGATATGATTGTTGAGATGTGTAATATGTTTTCTTGCTGGACCTTGGCTCATGAGTGCTACGTGGTGTAGGTAAAGGCAAGGGAAAACTTGATTAGCCCTGACTTGGAGAGCTCTGTGAGCAGAATGTACATGACCAGCTGCTCAGCCGCCACGGTTGAGAGGATAACAAGAACAGAAAAGCTATAAATGTTTGTTTTGCCTTAGAGTGGCTGATGGTAGTCTGTATTTTGGAAAATTTGTAAACTAACCTTTAAACATTGTTCCTTTTTGGGATCCCATATGTAAATTTGTTTAAGTATATGAAATGTATCTTTTGAGAACAAAACCATTTTATCCTTAGCACATTTATGGTTTAGTGACACGTTTTGACTAAATGACTTGATTAGCAAGTCTTGCACCTTTATAAGTACACATTGTAGCGGTCCTGGCTATCCAGGGCGTTACATTAGGTGACGATGTGTACATATGCGGCTTCTCATCCGCCACGGCCGAGGGTTGAAAGAGGAACTAGGGTTAAACCCTGTTTTTCTGCTTAGAACGGCTGGTTGTAAACATTTTCTTGTAATGAACCTTTAAATTATATTTTTGGGATCACAATGTATATAGTAAATGTTTTAGTGAAACCTTATATCTTATCCAAAAAAATTAATCCTAAGCCGCTAATCATACTTAGTTACACGATTATGGCCAAATGACTCGGTTAGCGAGTTTAGCACTGTTCAAAATGCATACCGTAATAGTCCCTGGAGTTTATGGCGTTACAACTGTTGGGTTTTATGCCCTTATAAAACCATGTCGGACATGTAGCACGATTTCAGATTATCAATAAAAGTAGTAGAAATCATTTAGTTTGACAACTGTGTTGCTTGCTTGTTTTATTACATGATTATTGAAATAATATAAACATTTATAAAATCCCGAACATATGGATAGTTACAATTATAGTGACTAGGTCACAGTGGATTATAGTTGTAATTATATGTTCAAAAGAACGAGTCCTAAGATTAGATCAGTGCATTGGATTTTCACTGATTAGGCAATCTACGATATGATCTACTTACACATTCAGGGTGTGATGTCTTGTCCAAGGCTTCGACCAAGTAGATAAGATCGGATGTATTTAGTTACATCGGACTAGGACCGATATTGATTATTTATTTATAAATAAGTATCGTTGTTATCAAATCTAATCAATGTCACAACGTTAAGTCGATCTTAATTCTGAGTGATAATATTCTGCTAATTATATTATTTAAATCTTTTGACTTGTTCGTTACCAGCTTACCCTACGGTCTAGCCCATACTTACATCTTGGAGATTTATTAGTGTAATTGAGTGGGAGTATTATTCATAGATACGAAATCTATAACTTCTGTATAAGAAGTGAAAATATGATTTCCTTAATTGCTTTGTTCAAAAGGTTAAATGATTGAGATCTCATTTCTGTGATTAAGTTCACGGAAATATCATTTATAAGGAACTTAGTGGGAGTTAAGGATAAAATACTGATGAGGGGTAAAATGGTAATTTGCACTCAGCTCGTTAGTAAGTCATCGATAGAGGATTGATTGATTGTAATGGTTATAACAATGGATAACGTATTTATGGTTTTGAAAATACGTTCTATGAATTTAAGAGTTCAATTCCGAGTCTATAGTGGAGTCACGAGGAATTAATAAGGTAGTGAAATTATTCGTAAATAAATTCACGATAACTTGTTGGAGCTTGATTTCATGGATCCATGGTCCCCGCATCACCTTTGAGTAAATCATCTAGAATGTCTCAATTAATTGATTTAATTATCAATTAGGATTTTTAAAGTTGACTAGGTCAATTTTGGAAAATTTACAGAGATATGAGATTTAGAGAATAAAAGAGAATCTTTGGGTAAATTTATTAATATTGATAATATTATACCCAGATTTCAAGCCATGAGAATTGTGACCTCGAAAGCTGGATTCATAATGAATGAACTCGTAAAGTCTGGAATATGTGCGAAATCTAAACATCGAGCCTGCGAAACAGAGACGACTTCGAAAATCGTAGCCTCGAAATCCTCACAAGCTCGAAAGGTAAACCCCGAGGTGCATCTGTTCTCGAGGATGACCTCGGATCAGGGGCTCCGAGCCTGACGCGCGTACGAGCTCGAAGTCATGTGGCCTCGGGACATGTTATAGCTCGAAAGTCAGTAAGAAACCTGGGAGAATATGGCCTTGGTGATATAGGATAATAACTTTGAATATCCTAATGAGTCATCTATAAGAGACGCGGTCTACATTTATTACTGTAAATCCCCTACAATCAAGGGGTATTATTTGATTAGTTATACGCCCCCTGGTCTTCAGGGGACGTTTCCTTTTATATCGGATTACAGGCATTTAATGCCATTTAATTTATTTGCAAATATAGAGTAACTACCCGAAATATGTGGGATAGTATTCTGAAATCTTCTCTATAAATAGAGAGGTCATGCACCATTGTAAAGGACCGAAATTTTGTGATCTTGAGAGAAAACTCTGAAGAATTCATCCTTGAAGAATTTTCAGAGATCATCTTGAGTTTAATAACAAAGACTCGTGGACTAGGCAAATTTAACTGCTGAACCACGTAAAAAACCGTGTTTGTGTTATCATATTTTTATTGGCCATTACTGATTATTGTTTACATGCTCTTCTTTCACTGTTGACGAAAAACGGCGTCAACAGATAAATAGGTATCAATATAAATAAATAATATTAAATCAAGTTTCAAATTATAATTAGTTAATTTGAATAAGGATTTAATTAATTAATTAAAAATAAATAAATAAAAGGTTTTGAATTTAGGCCTAGTTGGGATTTAAATTCAAAACAAAGAGATTGGGCCCAAGGCATTTATTTTTGTTTATTATTTTTAATTAATTTAAATTTAACTAAATCCCATTAAGTTGCCTATATAAGGAATATGATATCTAGGGTTTTCATAATATAAGCAAGTCAGTCTCAGTTGATTTGGGTAAGTGAAAACCTAGACACTCTAATCCTTTCTTAGCCACAATCTCTTCTTCTTTTCTAGATCTCTATCTCATGTGTTGAGAACCAGCCCACACTAGTTCTAGGTTGATCAAAGGCTTGGTGAGGAAGACTATATTGCTGATCTTGTTCAATCTCTTGATAATACTCTGCTACAGAAAGGAATCAAGGGTTAGAGAGATTGAAGGATGGAGTTGTTCCAATTCTGCTGCGTAATGTAAGTTTTTACTTTACTCTGTATTTGTATCAATTTCATAGGAGCATGTTCTAGGAATTTGCATGTTTGTTTGATAATATGTAAATTGCATGAAAATAAATAAAGATCATGCAATGAGTTTTTCCTACAACAACTTGGTATCAAAGCGAGCCAAGATTAAGGGTTCCTGAAGACAATTTGGGCATGTACACTCGTCACTGAAGATAGCTTCACTCAGGGAATGGTAACTATTTATGTAGTTATGTGCTTAACTGCTTAAATAGAATGTAAATGCTTTACCTGCACATTGTATTAGGGAGCATGAGATTCTGATAGAGCCTGACTCTTGACTATATGATTACATGCTCCGTGAACATATATGAATGTGACTATATGATTACCTGCTCCATGAATATATACAATTGTGATATTTGCATGCTGGAGTTGGAGGCATGGAGTGAATGTTGGAAGAACAGGGATTATAATTGATGTATGAATGTCATGGGCATGTTTTTAGCACTGCAGTGGTTGTGGTTGTAGTGTGGTAAGATTGATCTCGTGGGGAAAGCTCTTGATATGCCCATCATGATTAATTGGTCAAGTTATTGATTGCAGATTCAATCAGCAAGTTTGTATCCAAGACGGATAATGAGGCCTAGTGGTGGTTATATTGAGGCTGGGAGTTTCAGCCAGGGGTTGAGTCCTTCATCTGCCCCTCAGAATTTTCAACAAATGTTTATAGATTTTCAATCAAGATTGCAGAGGCATGAGGAAGAGATTAGGTGTTTGAAGCAACAGAGGAGTCTGTCGGGAAACACCTCTTCCTTTGTTTTGCTAGGAGTGGCACCAGCTTTGGCTCAACCTAGGGTTGAGAGCAGGTGGGAATTTCTTTGTGGAATTTTTCCCAAAAAGCGTGCGAGTGAGGATAAAGCACGCTGGAAAGACTCGTGTTGGTTTGTAGGGCCAATTGTCATTCCAAGAAGCAGCCATAGTGACGTGGGGCGTTACAAATGGTATCATAGCCTTGACCCAGCCGGAAGTGTGGCCGACGGGGACGTCGGACCCCTAAGGGAGGGTGATTGTGATAGTCAGAATCCCGTGATCCGCAGGGGGAAAGACTGGGTAAAAAGCTATGCAATTCCACACCGCCTGGGGAAGGTCATGTGTGATGATTCTAAGACTGTGTAGGTATGGGACTACACAGTTGAAGATGACTTAAATGGATTGATGGGTACTACATATATCAACAAGATGCATCTTCTTTTCGGTAGCCCATCACTTGAGAACTCCAAAGTTAAGTGTGCTTGGAGTAATCTCAAGATGGGTGACCTCTTAGGAAGCTTTCCCAGGAAGCGTGCGAGTGAGGACAAACCACACTGGAAAGACTCGTGTTGGTTTGTAGGGCCAGTCGTCATTCCAGGAAGCAGCCATAGTGACGTGGGGCGTTACACTTTTTATTTTATTGGATTGTCATATTTTTAAGAGAAAATACCATTTTGTCCGTGGTATTTTTTCTGAATACGCGATCGACCCATGTGTTTTATTAAATGATAATTCGGACTCTGTATATTTACAAAATGAATCAAAATAGTACCATATCCCCGATTTTGGTCAAAATATTTTCAATTATAAGATCGATTCTCGGGTTGTTAGTGATGCGATGGGTACAAATAAGTTGAGAAAGTAGTCGATGAGCTGAGAATAAAATATTATATTTGATTTTTTTTACTAAAATTGGGTATGAAGTGCTATTTCGATCCATTTTGTAAAACACAAAGCTCAATCTTGTATTTGAAAAACACACAGGGTTCAAACTGGTATTTTATTTAAGTATGTAGAACTCTCACTTTTTATATTTTTAATTATTTTATTTTATTTTCTAAAGCATGAAATTAATATGTATTTGATAAATTAAAAATTAAAAATACTATAAGAAGCAATATTAAAATGTATAGTCAAATCTATATTAAACATTTTTAAAAAATATCTATACTAATGTGATTTGTTAATATAAAATTATTAAAATATAAAATATTTTAAAATATCTAATATATATAAAATTATAAAAATATTTTTCGAACAAAATAAAAATATTTAAGATTTAATTGTTTATGTTATTATCATATTAATTTATTTTAATTATTTTTATTTTGATTAATATATAATAAATAAGTATATATATTTAGATTAAAAAAATATATTTATTGTACAGTCCTTTAAAAAAAAATAGAAAAAGCTAAGAGTTGGGTTGTGCTAGTTGTAGCTTCGACATAAATTATTCAATAAGGTTGTTTTACAACTGTTTAACAAACACCCTTATTGCACAATTTTTTCATAAAGCATCTTCTGGCTTTTCTAAAAGTTGTACCAAACTTCCCTTAGTGTCATTCAAATGCTCGCTATCTTTATTTAAGTAATTGCTACTTTCATTCTTATATTAGCAACAATCATTGGAGTGTTTGCCCTTCTCTTTGAGTGCTAGCTCATTTATTGTATCGATTAAAAATATTCATCAAAACTATTGAAAATCCCCACTATTACCCTCGCCATTTGACCAACAATTCCCCAACCATAGCATCACACACTCGAACTCCAAAACCTTAGAGCAAAAAGGTGAAAACCTACAAGAACCCCAACCTAAGGTAACACGAAGCCTCTCGACTAGTACCAATGTGCCAACAACCTTTAGTCGGGATAAGAAAGTATTTAGGTTTTGAGGGAGATACAAAAAAAGAACAAACGGAGAAATAAAAATTACTATTTTATACCTCATTCGAAATACGTACATACGGAGAAATATACAAATACAATAATCTAAGTTGAGTGTACAAATATAAGTTAAGATGAAAGGTTATTGGAGTATGGTGTCCCACATAGAATAAGTGTAAGAATATTGAGCCATTAATAAGAACATGGGTAACTCCACTAATCACCAATTTGTTTCTAGATGGAACCTCATGATTCTTGACATTGTATCATGAATCAATTTATTTGCAGGCATTTGATCCACACCGATCCAAAGAGTGAGCCAAGCCACACGAGATCTGCATAGTGCAAAAAAACACTTGGTATCCGAATAGTGAGCTAAACCGTACAAGATCCGCATAATGCAAAAAGACACTTGAGATCCAAAAAAAATAAGCGAGCTAAAAAAGATTGGTGAGCAAAAGTCGCCACCATCTTGAAGAGATATTGGAGTATGATGTCCCACATAGAATAAGTGTAAGAATATTGAGTCATTAATAAGAACATGGTAACTCCACTAATCACTGATTAGTTTTAGATAAACATCATGATTCTTGTCAAAGGTCACTGTTAGACAAAAATTTCAAATTTAATATATTAAAATTAATGCCAAACACAATTTCACCTATGCCAATTTTATAGCATAAGAGTTTATTAATTTAAGTTCGACCCATCCAAGATTATAAGAATAACCTCTTAATTACTACCCTTTTTAAGGAAAACCTTTTGATTCCAATTATGATGATATTAAGTACTTGTGTAATTTTGGGAAAATTTTGAGGAATTTGGAATTGCGACTGCACTCAGTAAATTTGACTAATTGAGCTACCTACATACCTTCTTTATGAAGGATCAAGTCACTTGTAGTTCTAGATAGATATTTTGGGAAATGAGTGGAGGAATTACAGTAAATGACCATTCATAGGAATTCATGGTATTTTTATAAATTTATGAAATTTCGGTAGATGACCATATCATGGAATCATTTAATGTTTTGGAAGTTATGAAAAATTCCGAAGTGAATGACCTTTTATGGAATTTTGAGTATTGTGTTTGATATCTGAGAATTTTGGGAATTTATGGTTCATGTCACTGCACTTAGTTTTAATGACTAAGTTGCCTACGTATCCTTTAGAGGAATCAAGTCAAACGTTGTAATGTCCTGGCCACCCCAGAACAGTTACGGTGAACTGGAAATTTGACCCACTACCCGAGTCCTTTGGTTAAAGATGTGCTCTAAGTGTTATTAACAGGCTAAGGTGGAAAATCAGTAAAAAGGAAAGGATATGCTTTATTGAGTATATAAAACTGTTCATGAGCTCATCAAAAAATGTATACAAGTTATTTACAACTCAAAATGGTCATTACTGTTTCAAATTTACAAACCGCCGACCTAAGCGGCAAAAATAGGGTAAACCCCCTAGTTCCTCTGAGAACTCCTTGGCTGTGGTGGTCAAGCGGCAGCATATGTACACATCACCACCTAAGCTCTCCACTCAAGGTTGGGTGAGCTTTTCTTTCCCTTTACCTGCATCACATAGCACCAACGAGCCAAAGCCCAGCAAGAAAACACAGTATTGCATATAAACATTATCAAATGATTATCGTAATAATCACACAGAGCTTTTAGCTCTTAAACAAATGAGTGAATATCACTTGAGGTTCTAGAAAACCATACTGAGTGACTGAGAAACAAGTCACTAACTTAACCAGAAGAGTGGCTGCTGGGTAAGCCACTAGCCTTAAACAGATGAGAGACTGATGGGTAAGTCTCTAACTTAACAGATGAGTGACTGGTGGGTAAGTCACACAAGCGCTTATAGTATTCATCGAACTTGAGGTCGGTCCGGCATTAATGCTCTTTGAGTCATCCACTGCAGTTATCGATTAGATCTAATCTTTATTGGCTTGCGTTGAACACGCCAAGGCCATCCTGACTTATAAGTCAGCACTGTGTGACCAGTGCCCAGTACCACTGTCGAACTTGACTAATAAGTCCAAGCTTCACAATTGATACTGACACCTTTGCCAAATCTGTAGAGTCCAAGAATTTTACTTAGCTAGTTAGATAGTAGTAATAATAGCAATAGTAGTAGTAGTTTTATGACTGTGGACTTTGGTTCAGATCGAGATTTATTTGGACACTCATAGTAACACTTGTAGATTTTCTAAGTTTAACCTATAGTTTAAGAATATTAATTTTAACCTAAGGTTTGATTAATATGACTGATATTGAGGGTGATATTTATTATATTATAAGGTTTAGATAGACCCAATAATAAAGTAACACTTGTCATGTGTATGTTTTATGATAATTAAGTATTTTTGAGGAATAAGTTTATTAAGAGTAATATTTGAATATCCTAGGGTCTGTCAGCAGCTTTGAAAACGTTAGAGGACTTAGTCAAGGCTATTTACTCAATTCAAATTAAGCTAAAATTGTGTAATTTCGTGTTTAAATTTCAGCGCATGCCAATATATCGCAGCTATAGTGGGCGATATATCGCAGTACGGGGATACGAAAAATACGTAACTTCGCACGAGCACCTCGACGAGCCTCGGGCATGCTGGCCCAGGTGATATATCGCCTACAAGGGGCGATATATCGGCTCCTTCAGTGTACTTTTGAATATTTTTGAAAACGTTCCCATTTTAATCTTTAACATCTTGATAAGTCCAACATCTTTCTGACCAAGTCTTCAGCCTCTGCTGAACGATAATTCAAATATTTTTCACTTAAATAGCCATTATTTTTATTCAAGTTAAATGAAGATCTTTTCGTTCTTGAACTCTATAAATAGGACCTAGTACCCAGCCATTTATTCATTCATCAAGCTAAGTTCAGAGGCTGCAAGTTGCTAGGTTATTGTGAGAGTGTAAACACTTGGGTTGGGAATTATAAACTTAACAAACACTTGGGAAGTAAGGTTTATAGCACATTTCAGTTCAAGATTTAGATTGGTCATAAAAGCATTCAAGGTATTCCAAACTCTAGTTTATTTGGTATTATTTTTCTTCAAGTTCTTATAGTTTTCTATTCAGCACCCTAACTTTATTCTTTATTCTTGGATAGGAAATCTAAGATCTTGAACATAAGGTTTTTGGTAAGTATATTCTTGATGGTATAGTTCATCCATTCTTTTCATCTCATTCTCTTTAATATACTCACCCTTCCATTTATGGTTTTTAGGAGTGTTCCAAAGTCTCAAATCTGTTCTCATATCCCGATATTTTTGGTAAGGAAAATAGGATAGGATTCTATATGTTATGTTATGTGTTATCTTATAATATATGTGTTATGATTAACCTATGATTTATGTGATGTTATGTATGTTTGTAGACTTGGGCATATGACCTGTATAACTAACAAGCCCCAATAAATTTATGGGCATATGACTTGCTTAGCTAACAAGCCCCACAAATCTAATGGGCATATGACTTGTTTGTTTATGGGACCCCAAGTAATAATGGCCATTATAGTATATGTGACATATATTTATGATATGTTTTATGTTGCATTATGAATTATATGTGTATATGGATTATGTGTTAGGTTTTCCTTGCTGGGCATTAGGCTCACTCCTTTATGTTTATATGTGCAGGAAAATAGCTTTGGTGGCGGGGAAAGGTTCTTGGAAGCTTGGGGATGTGTATTGAGGCGGAATGGAATCAAAGGACCGAGAGTTCGATTCGAGGATGAAGTTTCTTAATTATGGTTTTATATGTATTTTCCGCACTTTACTATGTAATCAATTTTATTTAAAATTATGTTATGTTTTTCTTTTAAAACAATGAGATCCCATATCCTACTTTGAGTTTTATGTAGTTTAACATTTGTTTTTACAATTTTTTAATGAAGTAATGGTTATTTCACTTGTAAGTTTTATTAAAGATTAGCGTCTATGTATAGTTGTCGTTAATGGTCCAAATTCTAGAGTAGTTAGGTCATTACAAAATGTGACTAATTAGTCAGTACCATGCACAAGTGAGCAAGATTTGCTAAGCATTCAATAATCATTTCATGTCCACATTTACACAATCAACATGCCTCAAGAGTAGCCATGCATGTCACATATGGGGTGCAGTTTTCTTACCTCTGGTTCGAGCAAGGATTAATAATAAGAATGACCCTTGAGAACGATCAACCTTTTGGTCCCTTAGCGGTTACCTGGTCATAACCAATTATGGGATTCCATCAATAAATTGGGTAATAAAATATTTCCGGACCAAGACCTAGTGTGACAGTCAGAATCCCGTGATCCATAAGAGGAAAGACCGGGTAAGCTGTGCAATTCCACACCGCCTGGGGAAGGTCAAGTGTGATGGTTCTAAGACTGTGTAGGTATGGGACTACACAGTTGAAGATGGCTTAAATGGATTGATGGGTACTACCTATATCAACAAGATGCATCTTCTTTTCGGTAGCCCATCACTTGAGAACTCCAAAGTTAAGCGTGCTTGACCTAGGGTATTCTAGGGATGGGTGACCTCCTGGGAAGTTTTCCTAAGAAGCATGTGAATGAGGACAAAGCACGCTGAAAAGACTCGTGTTGGTTTGTAGGGCCAGCCGTCATTTCAGAAAGCATCCATAGTGACGTGGGGCATCACAAATGGTATCAAAGCCTTGACCCAGCCGGAAGTGTGGCTGACGGGGACGTCGGGCCCGTAAGGGGGGGGGTGATTGTGATAGTCAGAATCCCGTGACCCGTAAGGGGAAAGATCGGGTAAGCTGTGCAATCCCACATCGCCTAGGGAAGGTCAAGTGTGATGATTCTAAGACTGTGTAGGTATGAGACTACACAGTTGAAGATGGCTTAAATGGATTGATGGGTACTACCTATATCAACAAGATGCATCTTCTTTTCGGTAGCCCATCACTTGAGAACTCCAAAGTTAAGCGTGCTTGACCTGGGGTAATCTAGGGATGGGTGACCTCCTAGGAAGTTTTCCTAGGAAGCATGTGAATGAGGACAAAGCACGCTGAAAAGACTCGTGTTGGTTTGTAGGGCCAGTCGTCATTCCAGAAAGCAGCCATAGTGACGTGGGGCGTCACACCTAGCCTCCGGGACATCGAATCCCACTAAACCGGGTAGTAAGATCGATCCCAAGGCCTAAGGTTTGCATCCCTAGGTCAAAAACACATTTTTGGCCAAAATGACTTTCAAGCGCCACAACCCTTCCCCAAGCGCCGCAACCCTTCCCCAAAACAGAAACAATCCCCTCACGCCTCTGCCTCAAGCGTTGCGGCCCTTCCCCAAGCGTCACAGCCCTTCGGCCCCAATTCAGCCAATACCCTGGTTTTTCTTCCCTTGCGTTTTTCCTTGGAACCAACCTTTCAAACCAAGCTCAAACACCACTTAAACCTCCAATACAACCCCTAGACTTGATCTATAACACTCCCTCATCAAAACCCAAGTTAAATCCCAACCAAAACTTCCATCAATTCCAACTATCCACAACAAAATCATGAGCTAAAACTAAACATCAAAACAGAGCATACATGGAAACTAATGGCCAGAAACTTACCTTAAACTCAGGTTGTGGTGCTCTTCAATGGTAGACCACTCTCCCAAACTCCCAAGGCCTACTTCCTAAGCTTAAATCCTCAACAAGATCACAAAAATTACAAAGAAGATGAAGGAGGAGGAAGGTATAAAGTCCAAAGAACTTTACTTAGCTAAGTTAGATAGTAGTATAATAGTAATAATAGTATTATCTTTTTCACTATGGATTTTTGGTTCAGACCGAGATTTATTTGGACACTCATAGTAACACTTGTAGATTTTCTAAGTTTAACCTATAGTTTAGGAATATAAATTTTAACCTAAGGTTTGATTAATATGACTGATATTGAGGGTAATATTTATTATATTATAAGGTTTAGATAAGACCCAATAAGATAATAGCACATGTCATGTGTATGTTTAATAATGATTAAGTATTTTGAGGAATAAATTTATTAAGGTTAAAATTTGAATATCCTAGGGTCAGTCAGCAGCTTTGAAAACGTTAGAGGGCTTAGTCAAGGCTGTTTACTCAATTCAAATTAAGCTAAAAATGTGTAATTTCGTGTTTAAATGTTCAGTGTATGCCGATACATCGCAGCTATAGGGGGCGATATATCGCAGCACGAAGATACGAAAAACACGAAACGTCGCACAATTGCCTCGGGCATACTGGGCCAGGCAATATATCGCCCGATATATCGCCTACAGGGGGCGATATATCGCCTCCTTCAGGGCATTTTGAAACATTTTGAAAATTTTCTCCATTCGAACCTTCAACCTCTTGATAAGTCCAGCATCTTTCTGAACGAGTCTTCAGCCTCTGCTGAACGATAATTCAAATGTTTTTCACTTAAAAAGCCATTATTTTTATTCAAGTTAAATGAAGATCTTTTCATTTCTAAACTCTATAAATAGGACCTAGTACCCAGCCATTTATTCATCTATTAAGCTAAGTTCAGAGGCTGCAAGTTGCTAGGTTATTATATTGAGAGTGTAAACACTTGGGTTGGGAATTATAAGCTTGATCATTATAAGCTTACCAAACACTTGGGAAGTAAGCTTTATAGCATTTTGGTTCAAGGTTTAGATTGGCTATAGAAGCATCTAAGAACTTGCACATAAGTTTTTGGAGTGTTCCAAAGTCCCAACTCTGTCCTCATATCCTGGTAATTTTGGTAAGGAAAATAGGATAGGATTTATGTGTTATGTGATTTTATATGTTATCTTATGATTTTATGTTATGTAATATGATATGTTAAGTATGTTTGTAGACTTGGGCATATGACCTATACAACTAACAAGCCCCAAATAGATTATGGGCATATGACTTGCTTAGCTAGCAAGCCCCACTAATCTAATGGGCATATGACTTGTTTAGTTTATGGGACCCCAGGTAATAATGGCCATTATAGTATGTATGTGACATAAGTATTATGATATGTTTTATGTTACATTATGAATTTTATGTATATGGTTATATGTTAGATTTTTCCTTGCTGGGCATTAGGCTCACTCCTTTTTGTTTATATGTGCAGGAAAAAAGCTTTAGTGGTGGGAAAGGTTCTTGGAAGCTTGGGGAATGTGTATTGAGGCGGAATGGATTCAAAGAGCCAAGAATTTCGATTCGAGGATGAAGTCTTTACTTATGGTTTTATGTGTATTTTTCCGCACTTATTTATGTAATCTCTTTTAATTACAAGTATGTTATGTTTTGATTTTAAAACAATGGGATCCCATATCCTACTCTGAGTTTTATGTAAGTTTAACATTTCTTTTTTTTATATTTTACAAGTTTTAATCAAGTTATGATCTTTTCACTTGTAAGTTTTATTAAGGATTAGGGTCTATGTGTAGTTTTCATTAATGGTCCAAAGTTTAGAGTAGTTGGGTCATTACAGAAGGTACAGGTAAGCTCTTGATCACACTATGTTTTCTCTTCAATTTTACTACTGAACTCAGTTTATGTCTATCCTAGGGGTAAAAAGACCATTATACCCCTAGGTCATTTAAGGGTTTCTAAAGGCTTCCAAGGGCATATTTGTCCTTTCCAACCTATCTCGTTAATCATAATTAACGCTCTCCAATTCCCGCTATTCTCGATAATCACAAACATCGATAATTTATATCCCGTTACCCTTTAACTCCCGGTAACGCTCTAATCATTAAAATCACCCCGAGACTCATCCCGAGCCTTAAACTTAAATCTGTTATGACTAGACCGCTAATTATATTACCATGGTCGTCTCATGCCGAATGGCTCGAACAAACCCACATCATAATGTGGTCTCAACAATATATTACCGACATGCATACAATTATACAATTATACCCTCAACGGGCCAAATTATCATCACCCCCTATAAATGTAAATGTGGATTCACATGCATGCATTTAACATCATATTATAATATAATTCACATATACATGCATTTTATCAATTAATGGCATAATTAAGCAAGTATGGCCCTCCCGGCCTACTATTCCTGCCATTAAACCATATCGGATAATTCGGGGCATTACAAACGTAGTTCAAAGCAATCTTTTGTGATGTTTTGAATTTTTTTAGGTAAAAGACTTCTTGTTTAAAATTCTTTTTATCATTTGATATGATTTTAGAATTTTGTTTTATGTTGAAACCTCTTTATTTATAGAAAATTGATTTTATAAAATAAAGAGATCAAAACTAATTTTGGCAGATTCTAGAATCTGTTAATTTAATTATTCCAAAAAAATTGGTAGTGAATAATTAAATTTAATATCAGATAATATCTATATACTAAAATTCAAATTTAATTTTAGAGATTTGAATTTAAAATTTGTGATAAAATCTGATATAGATATTTATAAGATAATATCATTATTTTATATTCTAAAATTCAGTTTGAATTTGAATTTGAAATCTAATTAAGATATCATCTTTTGTCTATTTAAACCTTCTACCATACTCAACATAATGCATTCTTCAAAGTTCTCCAAATTTGAGAGACATTGTTTAACTTTGAGAAGAAAGAAAAGTATATATTTGGGTATGTATATTTATTCTCCTTGATTGTTTATATCATAAACAATTTTATAGTTTATATATATTTTTTTTAGGAGACGACAAAAGTTTATTTGTGGCAATTATCTATCTTCAACGGGCATATATTTCTTAATTTAAGGAGTCATCTTCAACAAAGTTTGCTTTTTCAATTTTGGTAACCAAAACTTTCGTTTATATATACGATATATATATGTATATGAGTATGAGTTTTTGAAATCTCCAAATAACAAATTTAGTAGGAGATTACAATGTCAACTCGCCATTAAAAATTGCAAACACAAAAGAGTCTTAACATTATTGGTAGACTTTTGCTTTCAAGAATTAGGCTTTAGACTTTAAACAGTCTCCAATATTGTAAGCCCGAAATATTCTATTCATTTTGATTTGATCTTATTTATTTATATATATATATATATCATATATCTTATCAGCATATATTTTGCGTAGATGATTAACCACATTTTTTTTTGGCTATATTCATATATTGGTCATCAATATTTTTATTTGAAAATATATGCATATACATATAGTAAGAGTTGAAGATCCATAGAATAATTGGATTTCTCAAAACGAATTTCTAAGCATTTATATTTAGCTTTATGGTAGCATTTCATGACCCATTTTTTTTAGCTCACGTCATCCTCTGCTAAATACATGTATGCATACAAAGACTTTTATATGTTCACTGAAAAAAGGACTTTACGCAGTCATTAAATCATTAACATCATTATGTTGACTTAGCATGACTTTAATTCTTCATAAAATTAAGCTTTGCTTTGTAAACATGAATATGCTTTCAGTGAAGTTTTTGCACATATTGCTTTGGCATACATATATAATTCCTTTTTTTTTTTTTAGACTGCCTGATGAGTAGAGAAATTTGATCAACAACTATTTTGGTTAACTAAATTTCTACACTCGTAAGCTTCGGCGTTGAAATTCAATTGAGGTACTGGATTTTGGCAAGTTTTGCTTTCCTAATTTTAATGTAGCAAAATTTTTTTTTATTTTTTTTTAAGAAAATTTTGACAACATAACCTAATATGAATTTTATAATTTATCATGTTTTTCATGGCTATATCTCACTTTTGGAGACCTTTTGTTGGCAAAGCCTAAGTCAGAGTGGACCATGAACAACATGAAAATCAATTATAATTTTAGGAGAGATTTGTATAACATAACAACATGGAGAAATCATATTTTCCCCTTTTCCCTTTGGCTATATCTCACTTTTAAAGACCTTTTGTGGCTTATAAAGCCTAGGTCAAAGTGGACCAAAGACAAAAAAAGAAAATCACGAAGAAATAAAAGATGTTTGGAATACCAAGAAGAAAATAGGGACAAACTTTAGTACTCACTTTGTAGAAATCCTTGAAGATGAAAATCTTAACTCTCTGTATTTCTTCCTTAATTTCTCTTTATTTATTTTTTTTATCATAATCTCTCACACAATTTTGACAGAGCTTTTTTTCCTTCTTCGTTTCTCCTTTTTTTCCTTTGTCTGATTTACTTCCTCTTTTATAAACTCTATTTTACTTTATGTGTAGAGTGTTGAAAGTGGAACGTAGGAAGGTGGAGAGAAAAGTAGAGATATTTATCTCCACTAATTTCACTTATACCACTTTTTATAATAATACATTTAATATATATATATATATTTCCGTTCAACAGTCACCATCAATTTAAGTACATATAATGGTCACCTATCTCTACATAATTCTGATTTTTTTCATTAAGATGAAAGGTCCATCTAATTCTAACATCATTCTCAATTTGTCATGAAACCATAGTCTACAACTCTTGAGAAAGTGCATACATATAAGCTCTACCCATCAGTCAATGTGTTTATATATCATATATATATATATATATACATAAATATATCCTTAAAAAATACATCATACAAAAGAAGGTTTAAGGAACGGTAGAGATAATTGGTGGGTTGAGCATATTCCAATGTTGTACCTGTATATCATCCCATTCATAAGCAGTTGGTCCCATCCCTCTTTTGGTGCAACTCCTAAGCCTCAAATTTCATTAAAAACAAAAGCAAAAACAAAAGAACCCCTGAGCCTCAAACGAAACATGAGGTTATAAGGCAAGGAAGGAAACATCACCTCAACCAACCATCATTCGCCATGTGTTTGTTGGAACGTGCTATTTATAATTTCATTGCTTCATTCATTGTTTCAGGCTCATTTTTTTCCCCCAAAAAAAATAGTTGAAAGTTCTTGCAATGGTAACTTTTGCAGCCTCAGCTTTTGCATCAACAAGTTCGCATGTCAACTATGGAGTATCATCAGTGTCAGATTCCAAAGCAAGTTCAGAGAAAGTTTGGTTAATGAAGCAGAAGGTGACCCATTACGGATTAAGGGTCTTGACCAAAGTGGATGAGTTGAGTATCAACACCAAACTAAAACTAAGTGGTGCTACTAGAAGAAGAGATGGGAGGCTGCTTTCAGGCAAGATCGTCTGCGGTAGTGGTATGAATTTAGTATTTGTGGGAACTGAAGTGGGTCCTTGGAGCAAAACCGGTGGACTTGGAGATGTTCTTGGGGGTCTTCCACCAGCTATGGCGGTAAGTTCTTCTCCTCTTTCACTTACTCGACATTAATGGTGGAACAAACAATAACCAGTGAAGTTAGTACGTTTCAGGCAAATGGGCATCGCGTTATGACGATTTCTCCACGTTATGACCAGTACAAGGATGCTTGGGACACAAAAGTTACTGTTGAGGTACCGATAATTATATATTTACGAACCCAAGTTGACTTTTTTTTAGGGATTGTGATTACACATTTCTCTTAATAGGTTAAACTGGGAGAAAGAATAGAGAAAGTTGGCTTCTTCCACTGCTACAAACGAGGAGTTGATCGTGTGTTTGTGGACCATCCAATGTTCCTCGCAAAGGTTGGTCTTTTGTGAACCCATTTAGCTCTATTCTCTTCAGATACAACATAATCTGACCATTTAAATGATGAAATGAACTAAGGTTTGGGGGAAAACTGCTTCCAAAATCTATGGTCCTACTGCTGGAGAGGATTATGAAGACAATCAACTTCGGTTTAGCCTTCTATGCCAGGTGAGCAAATCTCCATCACCATTACCAACCTTTAGGAAATTAATGTCCAAATCAGATTTACTAATATACATTTGATCTTTTTTTATTATTTTCAAAATTTATGCTCTGAAGTAACTTTTTATGGTTTAGGCAGCTTTAGAAGCTCCAAGGATTCTGAATTTTACCAGCAGCAAATATAATTCTGGGCCATATGGTAGGCACACACTCATCTATGCTTCTTGAAACTTAACAGCATTCATTTTAATCAACATATCTTAATTTATTAACACACTGAAATTGTTACTTGTCAGGTGAAGATGTTGTCTTCATAGCTAATGATTGGCACACTGCCCTTATACCATGCTACCTGAAAGCCATTTATAAAGCCAAAGGCTTATACAAGAGTGCCAGAGTAAGCAAACCTATTAATTATTTAATTTTCATTATAAATCTTTTTATATGCTATAAGCAAGAGCAGTTGAGAGCTCCAATCAAGTTCCACCTTCTTCAACATTTGGATTGTGGTTGCTTGCTGTTGTTGATGTCAGGTTGCTTTTTGCATCCACAACATTGCTTACCAAGGCAGATTTGCATTCACAGACTTCAAGCTCCTCAATCTCCCAGATACTTTTAAAGGCTCTTTTGATTTCATTGACGGGTATGGATTTTATGGCTCAGTCAAAAGTATCACAAAGTTTTCTTGAAGCTTCATTGGCATTTATTCATGTTCTGCAGCTATGAAAAACCAGTGAAGGGAAGGAAAATAAATTGGATGAAGGCTGGAATCCTGGAATCTGATAAGGTCTTGACTGTTAGCCCATACTATGCCAGGGAGCTTGTTTCCGGCGTTGAGAAAGGAGTTGAGTTAGACAACGTTCTTCGAAAAACCGGGATCATGGGGATTGTGAACGGCATGGACGTCCAAGAATGGAATCCTTCAACTGACAAATATTTATCCGTCAAATATGATGCTTCAACTGTAAGATCCTAAACCAGAAAGGAATATTTTTACAAGCACCATTGCTTTGTGTTCTCTTTAATTCATTTGGGATAACTTGTAATGTAAACATGCTCAGGTCAAGGAAGCAAAGGCCATACTGAAAGAAGCCCTCCAAGCAGAAGTAGGTTTGCCAGTAGATAGAAATATCCCTGTCATAGGTTTCATTGGTAGGCTTGAAGAGCAGAAAGGTTCAGATATTCTTATAGCAGCCATTCCCTATTTCATCAAAGAGAATGTTCAGATTATAGTTCTGGTAAGAATCAAGCCTAAAACTCCCTCACTTTCTCTCATGTATGATGCTCTTTCAAGTACTTAAAAAATAATATACCTTAGGTCTAATCTACTGCAATGTGATAATCTACTTAGGGAACTGGGAAAAAGCCAATGGAGAAGCAGCTCCAACAGTTGGAGACATTGTATCCCGACAAGGCTAGAGGAGTTGCAAAATTTAATGTTCCTTTGGCCCATATGATAACAGCCGGAGCTGATTTCATCTTGGTTCCTAGCAGATTTGAGCCTTGTGGTCTTATTCAGTTGCATGCTATGCGTTATGGAACTGTAATGACAATTTTTGTTGGGAAAACTTTGTTTCTTGAAAGCCCTTTGCAAAATTTTTCTTTGATTTTTACTATCTACTCCTGGTGCAGGTACCAATTGTTGCCTCAACTGGGGGGTTAGTAGACACTGTCAAAGAAGGTTTCACCGGATTTCAGATGGGAGCCTTCAATGTAGAAGTAATAACTTTATTTATATCTAATATTCTCTTTAGTTTTAAAAACAAAAATAACGCATCAATAACTATAGCGCCAGTCCTAACGAGTTCAACTTCTTGCAGTGTGATGAAGTTGATCCGGTAGACGTGCAATCAGTGGCTAAAAACGTTACAAGAGCCCTTGCCACATGTGGAACTTTAACTTTGACCGAGATGATAAAGAATTGCATGGCTCAAGATCTATCATGGAAGGTAAGAAGAGTTTAATCTTTGGGAAAATATTAATCAAAGTGGGAACATTTGTATTTAATTACTATATGGGACGTCACAGGGTCCCGCTAAGAAGTGGGAGGAGATGCTGCTGAGCCTTGGTGTTGATGGCAGCGAAGATGGTATTGATGGCGAGGAAATAGCTCCTATGGCCAAGGAAAATGTAGCAACCCCGTGAGAACAAAGTTCTACCATTCCACGGCAGATCATGGAGATTTTTAACTTAAACTAGATGTACTCCATAGCCCAAATAAAAGCCTTTAATATTTGTTTCAACCATGCTTTAGAGACGTGTGGTCAACTGTATCAAGGGTCTTTGCATTGTGTAATGTGAACCTAGATAACTAACCAATTAATAAAAGATTAATTTTCTCCTAGAAATATGGAAATGGCAATTGATTCATTCTATAGAAATTATTAAATGCAACAAATTTGGAGTATGATTGAACCGTTCATGAAGAAATCATCTAAATAGATGACATAAAAGACTCGGCATTGATAAAACCAATCGTGAAATTGAACATGATCACATAAATCTAAGCACACAAAGGCATATACATATATACCACTGAATTTGGATTCTAGAACTTGTTGCAACATATATATAGTAGAGATACCAAGCATCGATCAGAACAAGATAACTATAATAATTGCGCAAATTTAAATAATAGGAAGCCAAAATTGACTCCAAAGATATCGTATACCAAGAAGCTCGATGGGAAAATCTTCCAAAAAAAACTAAAGATGTTCAAATTAACAAGACCCTGAACAATTCGCTCAACACGAATACATATATTTGTTACGAATAAAAGATAAACTCCTAGAACAAAAGATAAAAAGGTAATGACTCAAAAAAGTAACTAAAAATGGCAAAATACTGCATCACACGCTGAAAGGAGCTCCTAATCAAACAGACTGAAACCCATGTCTTCGTCACTCTCTTCCTTAGGTTCTTCCTGTAAAAATTCACACAAAAACAAAATAAATGTTTACCATAACTAGCAGACAATTGACATTATAAATAGCAAGAAATAATTGAAAAACATCAGTTTGGTTGAATTCATGGCAAAGACTGGTTTACCTTCTTCTCCTCAGCAGCGGGGGCAGCAGCAGCTGCACCGCCACCAGAAGCAGCGAGGGGAACAGCAGCAACAGCACCACCACCACCGCCGGCACCACCACTCACAATAAGGTCATCGATGTTGCGCTTCTCAGCAAGCTTAGCAAAGAGGCTGAACCAGTAAGATTCAACTTTCAAGTTAGCAGCACCCACCAAGGTGGCAATCTTCTCAGCCTGTTGATTGAAAATTGATGTAAGGGAAAAAATCTCTCTTTCAAAAAAAGAAAACCTACTTACATCTCCCAACAAAAACAGTAATCTAAAGCAGTAAAAATAAAGTTAGAAAACAAAAAAACTAGTGATAGTGAACAAGAAAAGCCAATGCTAGCCATCAATTACACAATTGTAAAATTTATTTTAATAAAAAAACAGAATCAAACCAGGATTATTTAACAAACCCAATAAAAAATTACAAATAACTTATCATCTAGTCTCTAGACACATAAGAACAATCCTAAAGATCAAATTAAGCAAAAGACATACAGATACCGAGCTAAATAATACAATACAAAAGGTTTCTAGGATAAGAGAAAATTACAGTGATAGGGATTCCATCGTCATGGAGGGCCATAACGGCATAGCTGCAAGCCTGCTCTCCGACCGACATGGTTCTTTATACTCTGAAACACCAGAACAAAACCCTATTTCAGTACCGAATCACAATTAATTTTCATAGAAAGAAAAGAGAGAAATATTTACATTTGAATGAAATTGAGAAAGAGCGAGAGTGACCTGAGGGAGATGAGAGATGTTTCCTTGTGTAGCCTCGCCGCACTCTCTGCGAATCGTCTCTGCAAGACCACAACACAACTGCTAGGGTTTCGAGGGTTTTCTATAGGCAAGGGCTTTTTAAATGACTTGAGAGATAATGGGCTCGTACTCTTTTAAATCACATACATACTTGGGCCACAATCAGCACCGTGCCTAACGAAATAGATATATATATTTTTTTTTTTTTAGGAAATTACATTTTATATGTGATATTTGATTGGAAATTTTTTAAAAATAAGGTTTTTATACCATCAATAAAATATAAGAGTTATACTTTTTTTAATTTATATGAGAAATTTATTAAAGAAAAAGTTAAAGTATGAGAAACATAATTAGTAGCTAACTAAAATATGGAAATGTCACATTTTTTTTATCATAGTTATGTTTTCTTTGATTTTGATAGTAATTTTATTTTATTTTTTATTTTTCCATCATTTTTTTATTATTTTTTCTTTTTTTTTTCCTTACTTATTTTTTCTTCCATTTTTTCCTTTTTCTACCAATTTTTTCCTTTATCTTTTTTTCTTTCCATTTTTTTATTATTATTTCTTTTCAGTTTTATTCATTTATCTATTTTTTTTTTCATTTGTATTGTTTTTTTTCTTCATATTTTTTTCAGTTTTTTTTTTCATTCTATTTTTTCTTCATTTTTGTATTTATTATTTCTCCTTCCATTTTTTTTTCTTTTTTCACACATATGAGTTTTTTTTTCTTCTTCCATTTTTTTTCTTTTTTTTCTACCAATTTTTGTATTCATATATTTTTTTCTTTTCATTTTTCCATTATTTTTCTTCTACTTCTTTTCATTCTTATTTATTCATCTATTTTTTTTTCATTCATCATTTCTTGTGTTTTTTTTTTCATTTTTGTACTTATTCTTTTCTCATTCTATTTCTTTTTTTTCACACATATATTTTAATATTACATAATTATTCTACTATTTTTTTATTTATTATATTTTATTATTGTAATTTTTTTATAGTTTTTTCCAGTATATGTAAAAAAAAATTCAAATCAATTTTTTCAACATTTTCTTTTTACTGCAACACTTATAGGAATACCAAAATTTTGAAAGAAAACTAATAAAAATATGAAAACATGAATGGGTAATTGGTTACCTTCACATTCTTTGTGTGTATATTTCTGAGGGTAACTAGTTACTTTCACGTTCTGGTGTGTGTATATTTATGGTTTCTTTATGGTAACTAGTTACTTATGTTACTAAAATCATAGTTACTTCTTCTTCTTTTTTTAATGAAGTGTTCTTCCATTTTTTTCCTTCAAATTTGATGTTTCTTTTCATATTTAAAATGACTAACTCATCACCCCTCTTTGGTAACTGGTTACCCCTCTTATGGAAGAAAGTTACTCATCTCAGGATAACTGGTTACCCCTCCTGGTGCATGTTATTTAACCTAGCTCTAGGATTTTTTTTTAAGATCAATCAAGTAACTGGTTACCCTACCCAGGATTTGAAAAAAAAAACATACAATCTTAAAAAAAACATGTTTATAATGAATAAATAATAATTTTAAAAACAATTCATATTACAAAAAAAAATTTGCAAAATAACCAAAGAAAAATTTAATATAAAATTAGTAATATAAAAGCAATATAAAAAAACAAATAACCTAAAAAAATAATAATCAAATTACAAATACACCCTTCCAAATTTGATTAAGAGTAAAACTATGGCATAACCCAACTTTTATACAAAAATATGGGAAAATAAACCCATAAAAGTAAAAATTCTTAAAAAAAGCCATAGATTAACTTTTTTTGAAAAAAAAACCATATTTTTGCACACTCTATTAAAAATCCCATATAAAATGTAATTTTCTCTTTTTAATAGAGTGTGCAAAAATATGGCTTTTTTTTTTAAAAAAAAATTATAATTTTTTTTAAGAATTTTCACTTTTATGGGTTTAGTTTTCCATATTTTTGTACAAAAGTTGGTTTATGTTATAGTTTTAATCTTAATCAAATTTTATTAATTTGGAAGAGTATGTTTGTAATTTGATTATTATTTTTTTAGCTTATTTGTTTTTTTATATTGTTTTTATATTACTAATTGTTGACGCCGTTTTTCATCAATAGTGAAAGAAGAGCACGTAAACAATTACAAGTAATGACCAATTAAAAAAGAATAACAACACCAACACACGATTTTTACGTGGTTCAGCAGTTAAATCTGCCTAGTCCACGAGTCTCTGTTATTAAACTCAAGATTATCTCTGAAAATTCTTAAGCATGAATTCTTCAGAGTTTTCTCTCAAGGTTCAGCATTTCGGTCATTTACAATGGTGCACGACTTCTCTATTTATAGAGAAGGTTTGCAGAATACTATCCCACATATATTAGGTAGTTACTCTTTTTGTGTAAATAAAATTAATGGCTTTAAATGCTTATAATCAGATATAAAAGGAAACGTCCCCTGAAGATCAGGGGGCGTATAACTAATCAAATAATATCCCATGACTTTAGGGGATTTACAGTAATAAATGAAGATTACGTCTCTTATGGACAACACTTATAGATATTTACAGTTTTTTTCATATATCTCCAAGGCCTTAGCCTCCCAGGTTTCTCATCAGCTTTCGAGCTAATGACGTCTCCCGAGGTCACACGGCGTTCGAGATCGTATGTGCTTCGAGCTCGGAACCCCTGATCCGAGGTCATCCCTGAGGATAGATGCTTCTCCGGAGCTACCTTTTCGAGATCGTGAATACTAGCCCGTTTACCATATTCGAGGTCGTCTCAATCTTGTAGGCTCGATATTTAATCTTGGAGCCTACTTCGAACTTTACGGGTTCATTCGTTGCGAATCCAGCTTTCGAGGTTACATTTATCATGGCTCGAAATCTAGGTATAACATCTTGCCCCCTCAAAAGTATTTGTTCGAATCCAAAGAGAAGGAAACTTTTGAACTACTTTCTTCGGGAACCGTACCGTCATACACTTTTGAAAATGAACACGCGTCAGCTGGGTATTGCTCATTTTTGGCACTTGAGTACCTTGGGAACATGTCCACGATCATCCGTCTGCCATCTTTTCGGCGCCATCTTGTCATTGACCCCTGACCGTTGGATTTTACGAGGATTTCCTTCAACGCCCCAGATTAATCCCCTTTTTCCATCTATATATATGAGATCCCACTCATCATCTTCTTTTTTATTTTCGTTCACCGGGAGCAAGAGAAGAGAGAGAAAACGAAACCAGAGACCTTCCTATAAAGCTCCTATCCCGTGCATGTTTTCTCAGCCAAAGAAACGAAGAAACCCTGGTTTGTTCGAGTCCATGAGCTCTTATTTGCAACCTCTCCTTCATTCAACGATCTCTCTGCAATCGCCGTTATTGTGTAAGTGTGCAATCTTTGTTTTCCATTTTGTCAGTTTTTGTTCATATTGTTCTTGTTGTGTCTTTGAATGTACTAGTTTACATTCTTAGCATAATACGATAGGAGATTTCTATCCGATAGGCTCTTATGCTTTTTAGATTTCCAACACAGAATTTACATCACTGGTTCATACCCAGTTTTGATGCTTGAGCAAGGTTCCTGTTTCCTGGGTTTTAAAATTTTAAGAGACGTTTCTTGTACACCAAGATTTCGGGTAAAAAACTTTGGCTTTGGCCAATGCACGAAACCCAAGGCTGCCTTTTCTGGTTAACCGCCACTCTTTTTTCCCTTGATTTTTGGGATTTTCAAAAAATTATCCACTCTCCTTCCTTTCTCGTGGAACGCACGTCCTGACTCTTTAATAAGGGTCTTAATATATAGATTGTTTTGTTCCTAAACCTCGAGCTCGTCTTTTCGAACTCGTAATTCTTGCATGCATGGCCCTCACCATTTTTTCTTTCTCGCTAGATGTCACAGAATCTGGAAAGACGGTGGGGGTCGTTGCTGGCAATCCCTTACGAGCCAAAAACTCCGAGCCCAGAATCACTATTCGCCCGGAATCAACGTCGGATAAGGGAGTACGAGCTTGTGCGCGAGCAGGAGGATATTCGAGCTCATTATCGCCGCCAGATAGACGAGGTTATTGAGAAAGAAGAGGAAAATTCTTCGGGAGGCCTTTTATCCGGAATCCAATTCAGGACCTAGGCCGATTCCCCTCGACCCTGCACTAAAGGTCACTGCCGCATACCATCCAGGGGAGCTCCAATTTTTACTAATGGGGGAACCTTCTTCCTCACAGCCGAGGAAAGAAATGTTCGAGGCCGAGCACTACTAGAGCTCGGTTACCTCGACTAGTCAGATAACTGACATCTTGGCCCTCCATGGCCTCAGCTTGTCAGGTTCTTTAAAGTGTCGAGCTCCGTCCGACCACGAACGAAGCTGCTTCGCCCTTGGGGGCCGCGACGCCAAGGTGAAGTACGCGGCATGGAGCCAGGAGCACATGAGGGTGGGAGCACTGTTGCCCTTGAAGTCTTTTTTCAAGGACTTCACGGATTTCGTTGGGTTGGCTCCGTTCCAACTTAATACCAATTATTACAGGGTGCTGTCTGCCCTGAGGTCACTATACCACGAGCTGACGTGGGAAGGACCTTCGCCTCAAGAGATTTTATATCTCTTTTGTCTGAAAAGCAACCCCTCCCGAGCTCGGGGAGGAGATGGCTTTTATTATCTTTCGAGCTACCCCAAAGAGAAGAAGGTCTTTGAAGATCTTCCCAATCATCCGCCTGATTTCAAAAAGGCCTTCTTCTGGACAGACGGTCTGTCCCCATCTCGGCACTACTCGTTCAGGCGGATTCGTAAGTATTCCTATCATCTTTATCTCTGTGCTCGAGATTTTAGCTCTTAGATCCGTACTTAGTTGAGATGTGTTTTGTCTGTCAACCAATTTTCAGCGTCCCACTCCTGACAAGACAATGAAGGGACATAAGGAAACCCTGCTCCAACTCCCTCATGGTAGGAGGTCTCTCTTATACCTCTTACACGAGGACAGGCTCCGAAAATGCGGACTTTTAGGGGAGGGCCAGTCCACCTCTGACTGGTCCAATAAAAAATATGAACACTGGGAGCAGGTGCCTTTGCCCACAGGCGTCCTCCCTCCGAGGAGAGAAGTAAGGCCGCCACTTCCAGTTCGCATAAGGAGTCCGCTGTCCGGGAATGAGGCTAATGACGAAGCCTCGAGCTCAGATTCGGATGAAGGTAAATCCCTTCCTACCTCGAGAATGTGGTCCCCCACCCTACCAAAACATAAGCCCAATAGGTTAGTCTCATGCCCATAGGATAGATACCATTTCTACATATGGAGTTGGGTAGACGACTGTGTCCATAGGTTTGATAGTGGGCTCGGGAAGTACGACACCATGTATACTATGGACGAGGTGTGGAACAGGATAGCTGTTCAGTACGGGACCAACGATTATAGGGACCTTTCGAGGTTATCACCCACATATAGGGAAGGCACTCCCCCTGCCTCCTCTGAAGACGGGGGAATTTCATGGTCCCCAAGCTCGAGCTCGGGGGAGAGTTCCAGTTAGGTTTCCTCTATCATCACTTTATATGTCTGTGTGATACTGAAACAACTTATATGTTTTTCTCCTTTACTGATTCACACTGTGTTGTGACTTGTGCAGGCAAGATGGATTCCGACCTTGACAACATCATCGAAAGTGGTGGCGCCAAGAGGAGCAAGTGTCCCAGAGCGGGTTCGCTGAAGACTAACCGGCCGGGCAAGGGCCCCAAGAGGTCTAAGAAAACCCCTCCTCCTGCTCCACCGGTTTCGAGCTCCATCGCTGCGGTGACTTCCCAGGCCGGCGTTTCCACAGCGGCGCCGTCCCCGCAGGTCGTCGCCTCTACAATGGCGCCGACTTCGCTGGTCGGTCCCTCCATTATGGTTGAGCCCCAACCTCCTGTGGTGGTTCGATTAACACTCGGTCCACCTCCCAAAAATCCTTCTGCTTCTCGAACTCAGAAGCTGTCAGTTTCTACCCACATGGACGTGTATGTGGTCGACAATGCCGCTGGGTCTCATGGGTCTATGCTGGTCTCGGATGTTATGTCCCGAATCGGCCAGAGCTTTGGCAGTCTCGAGGCTCCGCAATGGCAATGCTTGAACAATACCCGAGACTGCACTGCCCTCTATGAGAAGAGTATCGAACTTACCGCTGCGGTAAGTTTCCTTCTACAGTCCTTAGTTATGATCACACTAACCTTGTGCTAACAATGATTTCTCCTTTCGTCAGTCTCTTGCCTTTACTGTCCAGCTCAACTACAGGTTGAACAACGAGATCCACTCGAGCAAGTCTTATGAGGCAAAGGATCTTCAACTCAAGGCGAGTGACGACCTGAAGGTAGCTAACGACAAGTTTGAGGCAGCAGCCGAGGAGCTCAAGACCATAACTTCCGAGCTTAAGAGGCTGAATACTAGGCTCGCAGAACTCGAGAAAGAGAATGCCAGGCTCGTGGCGATTGAGAAGGAGAACGCTCGGCTTCAGGAGGCCAACAAGAAACTCGAAGAAGACAAGGCCGCCACCTTCAATATTATTGAGGGTGAAAAGGCTTGTCTCCTTGCTAAGTACAAAGAGAAGAAGGATCAAGCGGTTGACTCGGCCATGTACCGAATGTGGGCCAACAATGAAGATCTGGATACCAGCTTCTTAGGTCCTCACGAGGCGACACTTCTCGACAGGTGGAATGCTCGGCTCGAGAAGGAAGAGGCTGCTCGGGAGGCCGTTTCGGAGGGAGCTCAGGAGGATAGCCATGTTATTCGTCCTGAGGAGTCCGGTGCTGCTGATGCTGAGAAGGCCAAGGGGACTCCTCTTTCTTAAATCTGATCTCGGGAAACCATCTATTGGGGCTGCGTCCCCTTATTTTTGTAATTATTTTAATTTATGCCCATGGGGCTGATACAATTTCTTTTAACATTGACTTTTATATGCTTTACATTTCTTGACTCGAAATATTTTGCACATTTTATATGGATGAACCATTTATGTTTATTTATTCATACAAACATATTGTGGATTTAGGCTCGAACTCGATGCATTCACGCATAGTTTGTTCAAATTATCCGCTTTCGACCTCGTTATTTATCAAAGTCGGATATTACTTTAACCATGAACCCGAAAGTACTTATATGGTATGTAATGTGAATGATTTGGCTATATCTTTTTTCTTTGCTTAGTTACTTTTCCTCGTCCTCGGTTTTTACTCCAAGGTTAAGAGTTTGAAACTATTTTTCTTTAAGATATTCCAGCCTCGATCTTGACCTATCCCGAAGTAGGTTTAAGCTCCTACTTATCGTCGATTAGTTTTTTGGCTGGTTTGTTCCAAACCTGTTAAGTTTGCACATCTGGTTAACTCCAAACGTTTTTTGTTTTTGATAGTTCGGTTATGTCCGAACCATCTAAGCTCGCGTATCTGGTTATATCCAAATACTTTATATATTTTTGATAACTCGGTTATGTCCGAGCTATCTAAGCTCGCGTATCTGGTTATATCCAAATACTTTATATATTTTTGATAACTCGGTTATGTCCGAACTATCTAAGCTCGCGTATCTGGTTATATCCAAATACTTTATATATTTTTGATAACTCGGTTATGTCCGAGCTATCTAAGCTCGCGTATCTGGTTATATCCAAATACTTTATATAGTTTTGATAACTTGGTTATGTCCGAGCTATCTAAGCTCGCGTATCTGGTTATATCCAAATACTTTATATATTTTTTATTTTTTAAGCTGATGGTATATATACCAATGATGCCCCCTTAATATCCTATGAGTGTGACCATAGGTTATTAAATTAAGAGAGATTGCAAAAATAAAAAATAAAAAGAGATAATATACTGAATGAAATAAATCTTTATTCGACGGAAATTAAAAAGCAAACAAACTAATACAAATAGAAACTCATGGTTATAGGCAACACTTTTCCTACACTACTGATAGTAAGGTCTAAGGTGTTCGCCATTCCATGCTCGTGGCACCAGGCTCCCGTCCAATCTTGCAAGTTTGTACACACCAGGACGGATGATTGACTCGATCTGGTATGGTCCTTCCCAATTCGGCCCGAGCACCCCAGCTGCTGGATCTCGCGTTGCCAAGAATACTGGTCTTAACACCAGATCTCCCATTCCGAACTTTCGATCTCGGACCCTCTTGTTGAAATACCTGGTAGTTCGCTGCTGGTAAGCAGCGTTTCTCAGCTGAGGCTCTTCTCTCTTTTCTTCAATCAAGTCTAAGGTTTCCTTGAGCTGAGTATGGTTTGAACTTTGATTGTAAATATGAGTTCGGATCGTTGGGATTTCGACCTCGATGGGCAACATTGCCTCGCAGCCGTATGCTAGGGAGAACGGGGTATGCCCTGTTGATGTTCGAGCTGTGGTCCTATATCCCCAAAGGACTTGGGGCAATTCTTCGGACCACCGCCCCTTCGCTTCCTCCAACTTTTTCTTCAGAGAACTTTTGAGAGTTTTGTTGACAGCCTCGACCTGGCCATTCGCTTGAGGGTGGGCTACTGATGAGAAACTCTTTATTATGCCGTTCTTTTCACAAAATTTGGTGAACAAGTCGCAATCGAACTGGGTTCCATTGTCGGATACGATCTTCCTTGGTACCCCATATCGGCACACGATGCTTTTTACCACGAAATCAAGGATCTTTTTTGAAGTTATAGTCGCCAATGGTTCAGCCTCCGTCCACTTTGTGAAGTAATCCACGGCGACCACAGCATATTTTACTCCGCCCTTACCAGTTGGGAGAGAGCCTATGAGGTCGGTCCCCCATATCGCGAAAGGCCATGGGGAAGTCAACATGGTCAGTTCGGATGGTGGTGCTCGGGGTATTGTGGTGAATCTCTGGCATTTGTCACATTTTTTCACGTATTCGAAAGAATCTGTTTTGATGGTTGGCCAGAAGTATCCTTGGCGTATGATCTTCTTGGACAGGCTATGCCCCCCAGTGTGATCTCCGCAGAACCCTTCATGAATTTCTTCAATGATTTTTTTAGCTTCGGGAAGGGTTACGCACCTAAGTAATGGCATGGAATATCCCCTTCTGTATAGCTTTCCGTCCAAAATGGTGTAACGGGGAAGTTGATACATCAACTTTCGAGCCTGGTTCTGATCTTTTGGAAGAACTCCATTTTCGAGATAATCAACTATCGGGGTCATCCAGGTCGGTTCTGTTTCAATCATACACACATCTTCCTCTTCTGGCTCGTTAATGCTAGGTGTTGATAAGTGTTCTATGGGTACAACATTCAGCTCTTCATTTTCGGCGGATGTGGCGAGTCGAGCTAAGGCATCTGCATTTGAGTTCCGTTCTCGGGGAACCTGTTCAATTGCATAAAACTCGAAATACTCCAATGCGAATTTTGCCTTCTCCAGATAAGCTGCCATTCTTGTGCCACGAGCCTGGTATTCTCCTAGGATTTGATTAACCACGAGCTGGGAGTCACTGTAGCAATGTATAGCTTTAGCTTTGAGCTCCTTTGCTATACGAAGTCCCGCGAGTAAAGCCTCGTACTCGGCCTCATTATTCGATGCTTTAAAGCCAAATCTTAAGGCAGAATGGAATCTACTCCCTGCGGGGGTAACCAGAATGACCCCTGCCCCCACTCCATTTTCATTTGATGAGCCGTCGACGTAAAGTTTCCACAGCTCGTGGGCCGTGGTTATTACCTCGTCGTCGGCTATACCAGTACATTCCACTATAAAGTCCGCCAATGCCTGTGCCTTTATAGTCGTTCTCGGGTGGTAGGTGATCTCGAACTGTCCGAGCTCGACAGCCCATTTAAGAAGTCGACCTGAAGCTTCGGGTTTAGACAAGACTTGCCTAAGTGGTCGATCAGTCAGCACATGGATGGGATGTGCCTGAAAGTAGGGGCGGAGCTTACGAGATGAATGAATTAGACTGAGCACGAGTTTCTCCGTCAATGGATATCTTGACTCTGCCCCCAGTAATCTTTTACTGATGTAGTAAACGGGTCTTTGCACCCTCTCTTCTTCTCGAACGAGCACTGCGCTTATCGCGTGTTCGGTAGTTGAAAGGTATAGGTACAGTATTTCTCCCGTTTCAGGTTTTGATAGGATGGGTGGTTCCGCAAGGTGCTTTTTGAGCTCCTGAAAGGCCAGCTCGCATTCCTCCGTCCATTCAAACTTCTTACCTCCTCTCAATAAGTTGAAAAATGGAAGACCACGATCTGTAGATTTCGAGATGAATCTGCTTAGGGCTGCCATCCTGCCAGTCAGACTTTGGACGTCTTTATGCCTTCGAGGTGAGGGCATGTCAATCAGGGCCTTGATCTTGTCGGGGTTAGCCTCGATTCCACGAGAGTTCACAATAAAGCCCAAAAATTTTCCTGAAGATACCCCGAAAGTGCACTTCTGAGGATTTAGCTTCATGTTATACTTTCTGAGCACGCCAAAGCACTCTTCGAGGTCATCAACATGGTTCTTGTTGAGTTGAGACTTTACAAGCATGTCATCAACATAAACCTCCATGTTGTTCCCTATTTGCTCTGAAGACATCATGTTTACGAGCCGCTGGTATGTGGCTCCAGCATTCTTGAGCCCGAATGGCATGACATTATAGCAGTATAGCCCTTTATCCGTGATGAAGCTCGTATGTTCTTGGTCGGGGGCATGCATGGGAATCTGGTTATATCCAGAATAAGCATCCATGAACGACATCAGGCCGTGCCCCGCCGTGGCATCCACGAGCTGGTCAATCCTTGGTAACGGAAAACAGTCTTTTGGGCAAGCTTTGTTGAGATCTGAGTAGTCAATACAGGTTATCCACGTCCCATTGGGCTTTGGGACCAACACCGGATTGGCTACCCAGTCAGGGTAAAAGGCATCCTTAATGAATCGGTTTGCCTTTAACCTGTCAACCTCCTCCTTTAGCGCCTTCTTTCTGTCTTTGTCCAGCTGTCTTCGCTTTTGTTGCTTTGGGGGAAAGCTTTTTTCTATGTTTAGAGCGTGGCTTGCTACATTCGGGCTTATCCCTACCATGTCTGAGTGTGACCACGCGAAGACATCCTGGTTTTTCTTCAGAAAGCAAATTAATTGCTATTTTGTCTCATCTGGGAGGTGTTTTCCGACCTTCACCTTTTTTCGAAGGATCAGCTTCTTCGAGCTCCTCTAAAGGTTCGAGGTCAACTTTCTCCTTAATCCTTGGATCAATCTCTTCGTCAATCTCTAAGACCGTTCCGTCTTTGTTTTCTACGATGACGAGTGCTTGTGCGCTCGTCTGTTTCTTTCCTCTCAGGGAGATGCTGTAGCACTCCCTCCCTGCTAACTGGTCTCCTTTCAATGTCCCGACTCCGCTAGGGGTTGGGAACTTAAGGGCCAGATGCCTTACTGACGAAACTGCCCCCAGCCCGACCAGGGCGGGTCTCCCGAGTAGCACATTGTAGGCAGATGGTAAGTCTACTACCACGAACTCCATTATCTTGGTCACCGAGACTGGATAGTCTCCCAAGGTCACGGGGAGCTCAATGGATCCCATACAGGCAGTTCCTTCTCCTGAAAAGCCATACAAAGTAGTTGCACATGCTTTCAGGTCGCAAAGGGAGAGTCCCATCTTCTCGAGGGTTGCTTTATAAAGGATGTTGACTGAGCTCCCATTATCTATGAGAACTCGGTGGACCCTTTTATTGGCCAACTGAAGAGTAATGACCAGCGGATCATGATGAGGGAACTGAACATGGGAGACGTCTTCCTCGGTGAAGGTTATTGGTTGTGTTTCAATCCTCTGGCTTTTTGGTGCCCTAGGTTCGGGTTTATAAGGAGACCCGTCCCCTGTCTTCAACTCGTTAACATATCTCTTTTGGGCATTCATGCCCCCTCCTGCGAGATGAGGTCCTCCCGAGATGGTTATTACATCCTCTCCATCTATCGGCGGGGGCCTGTCCTCTTCCCGAGCTCGGGAGTTATTGTTTTGTGTCGTCGGAGGCGCGGCTACTCTCTGGCTCGCGGCCGTCTGACCAGTACTCTGGTTTTTGACATATTGTCGGAAGTAACCTCTCGAGATCAACCCTTCGATCTCGTCCTTCAGTTGTCGACATTCATCGGTTGTATGCCCGGTGTCTCTGTGGAACCGGCAATATTTACTGGAATCCCTCTTGGATTTTTGATTTCTCATCGGGTCCGAACGCCTAAAGGGGACCTGGTTTTCATTAGCCAGGTATATGTTCTCCCGAGACTCATTGAGCTCGGTGTATACTCTATACACGGAGAAATACCTCTCCCCTTTCTTCTTCTTTCCTCCCTCGGCTTCGGGGTTACTTCCTTCGTTCTTTTTCCTCTTGGAGGGGTTCTCTGTGGCAGGCTTTGGAGCTGCTGGGTCCGCCGAGGTTGAGGCAGAGTTGATGTTTATCATTGTAGTTTCGGATTGGGAAGTCGCTTTGAGCGTCGACCTCGCTTCCTCTACATTGACAAACCTCTGCGCTCGTCTGTTAAACTCGGTTATTGACCTTACCGGTTTCCCTTGCATGTCGTCCCAAAGGGCACTTCCTGGTAATACACCAGCTTGGATAGCCATTAGGTGCCCACTGTCATCCATGTCCCGAGCTCGGGTGACTTCCAGATTAAATCTTGTTAGGTAACTTTTTAGTGTTTCGCCCGGCTGTTGTCGGACGTTAGTTAAGGTGGATGCCTCTGGTCTGACCCCCATCATTGCTCTGAACTGCTTCTTAAAGTCTTTAGACAACTGCTCCCAAGAAGTTATTGAGTGTCTCTTATATTTTTCGAACCAACTTTTGGCAGGTCCTGCCAATGATGTTGGAAACAACATGCACCTGAGCTCGTAACCCACGTTACTGGCTCTCATGATAGTGTTAAACGTGCTCAGGTGACTACACGGGTCGGTCTTTCCTTCAAACGTTGGGACATGAGGAATCCGAAACCCTTGAGGAAATTGAGTGTTAGAAATATGGGGAGCAAACGGCTCGAGCTTCTCGTCAGAGTCCTCATATCGACCATTTCCTCGTTCATTCTTCAAAAGCCTAAAGGCTTTTTCAAGCTGATCGATTCTTTCTTGGACTGGATCCGCAGAAGGTACTGTCTGGAATCGATTGTCATTGATCGTGATTCCAGGCTCGCGTCTCCGCAGGGGATCTCTACGCCTATTCAAGCGATCCCTCAGGTCCGGATTTGTTTGATCACCATTACCCCGACTCTGATTCAGGTGGTCTCCCAGGTCGTGACGATTTTTGCGGCTTCCGGTGTTCTTACGACCTCGGTCATGCTTGCTGACCGACCTGGTATCTCCGTAATCTTCACTGGTAAAACTCGTTGCTTGGTTATTTCGTGATGGATTCTTCCCATGTCGCCTCGTCTCCGCAGTGCGAGACCAAGACGTCAGACTTTTCTCAGATGGGGCGCCTCTCCGCTCCTGGAAAGTCTCCCTGTTTCCTTGTCTTTCCCCCGCACGCCCTTCATTCTGATCTCGAACGGGTTGAGCGTTTCTGCGGGGCGAAGGATATCTTATGGGTGATGGAGGAAACCGTATAGGCGACGGTGGCTGCCACCCTTGTCGTGGCCTAGAGGGTCCAGAATTCGCCCGAGATGGGTCGGTCGTATTTGGTGCACTCCCAGGTACCTGAGTCCGAGCCTCTGCAGGGGTTCGGTTATTCTCAGTTCCTGCAGGCACTTCCACAGGCGGGTTAGCCGGGGCCCGAGCTCGAGTACTCCTCTGGGGCCTAGGTGGAGCGGATGGCTCTGCTGTTGCCAGAGGTTGAGTCGGCCTCCTTGTGGCAGCATCTTTTCGTGGACGCCCACGGGGTCTCCGGGGAGGAACATGCACGTCCCTTGGAGGAGGGACTTGGTTTTCGCGCGGAGGCGGGGGCTGAGCCACCTGTGCCTCTGTAGCCATCCTTGTCAACTCCTCATTCCGTTTGTTGGCCTCTGCCAACAGTTGCTTCAATTGCCGGTTTTCAAGTTCCACAATAGGAACGTACCGCTCCGGATTGTAGTACATATCCTCATCTCTCGATGAAGGAGGTGGTCCCCGGGAATCAGAGGACCCACTTCTCTCCTCAACATCCGGGTTCTCCATTGGTTGTTTTCCAGGACGTCTTGGGTAATTTTCTTCAGGTGTGTTCTGATTGTTTGTGGCCATGATTTTTTCAGGGATGAATGCTTAAGGCTCTCAATGAAAGCACCAAACTGTTGACGCCGTTTTTCGTCAACAGTGAAAGAAGAGCACGTAAACAATTACAAGTAATGACCAATTAAAAAAGAATAACAACACCAACACACGATTTTTACGTGGTTCAGCAATTAAATCTGCCTAGTCCACGAGTCTCTGTTATTAAACTCAAGATTATCTCTGAAAATTCTTAAGCATGAATTCTTCAGAGTTTTCTCTCAAGGTTCAGCATTTCGGTCCTTTACAATGGTGCACGACTTCTCTATTTATAGAGAAGGTTTGCAGAATACTATCCCACATATATTGGGTAGTTACTCTTTTTGTGTAAATAAAATTAATGGCTTTAAATGCCTATAATTAGATATAAAAGGAAACGTCCCCTGAAGATCAGGAGGCGTATAACTAATCAAATAATATCCCATAACTTTAGGGGATTTACAGTAATAAATGAAGATTATGTCTCTTATGGACAACACTTATAGATATTCACGGTTTTTATCATATATCTCCAAGGCCTTAGCCTCCCAGGTTTCTCATCAGCTTTCGAGCTAATGACGTCTCCCGAGGTCACACGGCGTTCGAGATCGTATGTGCTTCGAGCTCGGAACCCCTGATCCGAGGTCATCCCTGAGGATAGATGCTTCTCCGGAGCTACCTTTTCGAGATCGTGAATACTAGCCCGTTTACCATATTCGAGGTCGTCTCAATCTTGTAGGCTCGATATTTAATCCTGGAGCCTACTTCGAACTTTACGGGTTCATTCGTTGCGAATCCAGCTTTCGAGGTTACATTTATCATGGCTCGAAATCTGGGTATAACACTAATTTTATATTAAATTTTTCTTTGGTTGTTTTGCAAATTTTTTTTGTAATATGATTGTTTTTAAAATTATTTCTTATTTATTATAAATATTTTTTCTTTTTTTTTAGAATGTACGTTTCTTTTTTCAAATCCTGACTTAGGTAACGAGATATTTGATTGATCTTTGACAGTTATGTAAAAAAAAATCCTAGAGCTAGGTTAAATAACATGTACCAAGAGGGGTAACCAGTTATCCTAAGAGGAGTAATTTTCTACCAAATGAGGGGTAACCAGTTACCATAAGATGGGTGACGAGTTACTCATATTACATACGAAAAGAAATATCAAATTTGAAGAAAAAAGATGAATAACATTCATTAAAAAAGGAAGAAGAAGTAACTATGATTTTAGTAACATAGGTAACCAGTTACCATAAAGAACCCATAAATACACACACCAGAACGTAAAAGTAACCACTTACCCCCAGAAATATACACACAAGTGAAGGTAACCAGTTACCCATTCACGTTTTCATATTTTTAATATTTTTCTTTCCAAATTTTTGTATTCCTATAAGTGTTACAGTAAAAAGAAAATGCTGAAAAAATTGATTTGATTTTTTTTTACATATAGTAGAAAAATTATAAAAAAAATTACAATAATAAAATATGATAAATAAAAAAAATAGTAAAATAATTATATAATGTTAAAATATAAGTGTGAAAAAAATGGAATGAGAAAAGAATAAGTACAAAAATGAAAAAAAAAATATGAAAAAAAACAAAAGAAATGATGAAGGAAAAAAACAGATGAATAAATAAAAATGAAAATAAGAAGAAGAAAAATAATGGAAAATGAAAAGAAAAAATATGAATGAAAAAATTGGTAGAAAAAAAAAATGGAAGAAGAAAAAAAGCTCAGATGTGTGAAAAAAGAAAAAAATGGAAGGAGAAAATAATAAATACAAAGATGAATAAAAAATAGAAGGAAAAAAAGAAAGAAAAACTGAAGAAAAAAAAAATAAATAAAACAATACAAATGGAAGAGAAAAAAATGAAAAGAAGAAGAAAAAAAATGGAAAAATAGAAAGAAAAAAATGGAAGAAAAAATAAGTAAGGAAAAAAAAGAAAGAAAAAATAATAAAAAATGAAGGAATTTTTTTTTAAAATAAAATAAAACTACCTTTAAAATCAAAGAAAGCATAACTATGATAAAAAAAATGTGACATTTTCATATTTTAGTTAGCTACTAATTGTGTTTCTCATACTTTAATAAATTTTTTCATACAAATTAAGAAAAATATAATTCTCATATTTTTGCACATTGAATGTATAAAAGCCATATTTTTTTAAGGGAAATCTACAAAAACGCACTAAAAGTTAAAAAAAAAATATGAAAAATACGGTGCATTACAAAAATATGAAATTTTTGGATAAAAACACGAAGGGGAAAAAGTGTAAATATAGAGTGAAAAATTGTAAAAAAAAAGTGGTAAAATACAATTTTTGTGATCAACGTTTACAAACTTGTAAATATTTGTCACAAAATTGTAAATATATGTTACGTAAAATATTTACAAAAATCAGTTATAGAATTGTAGATTGCTTTTTGTAGATAAAACTTAGAAATAAATTTGTAACTAAATTTTTTATTTTTGTAACAATAGTTTACAAATATAGTTTTATAACTAAGAAATATATTTTTGTAACTAACATTTACGAAAAAAATTTATAGCTAAGAAATCATAACAAAAATATACATAAACGTAGCGTCTCGAAATTTTACTTAGCTAGATAGTAGTAATAGTAGTAGTAGTAGTAGTAGTAGTAGTAGTAGTAGTAGTAGTAGTAGTAGTAGTAGTAGTAGTAGTAACTTAGTATTTTAGTTTTCGTGGTTATTGGTTCAAGCCGGGATTTAGTTGGAAACTCGTACAGCTAGTTATGGATTTTATAAGTTTAGTCTGTAGTTTGGAAATATTAATTTTATCATAAGGTTTGATTAATAAAGATAGTCCTAAGAATATTATTTATTATAACCAAAAGTTTAGATAGAATAATTAAGAATGTGACATTTGTCATATATATGTTTATTAAAGATTTAAGGTTTTTGATGAATAAAAATAATCATGGATAAGTCTAGGAAGTCTAGAATATTCCCTCAGCTCTTAGGATCATGATTTACTCAGTCAAAGTGGTTTAAACAATTTCAAGTATGCTGAAAGTGTGCAAAAACGTATTTGAAATGTCAGCGTATGCCAATATATCGCAGCTATAGGGGTCGATATATCGCCTATGATTGATACGGAAAATACATCGACTTTGCATGAACGAAACCACGGACCCTCGGGATTATGGTGCAGGCGATATATCGCCTATAGGAGGCGATATATCGACTTCAATGACCATTTTTTAATTTTCGTGGAATTTGAAACTAGAAACAGCCCTTAACAACTTTGACTTGTTCCTGAACATTTTTGACCGAGTTCTGGGCATCTTTTGAGCGAAAAATGTATTTTTAATCATTTATTTATTCATTTTAAAAGGAGTTAGTTTCACTTCGTGAACTCTATAAACATGACCATTCACTCAGCCATTTTTCATCATCTTTCAAGCACAGTGCAGGGCCTCCAGGCTGCTAAGTTCATTCTAGAGAGAAACACTAGGATTTTGGAGTTAAAAGCTTTCCAATCTAACCTTTTATAAACACTTGGGAAGTAAAATATAGTGATTTTTCAGTATTGAGGTGTAGATCGAAGTTCTAATCTATCCAATGTATTATTTATCCTCAGGTTTAGTTCATTATAGTTCCTCTTATTCTTTTCATTTTCTTCGAATCCTAACTCGTTATAATGACTTTTGGTTAGGTGTTCAATTTATTTGAAACTTAAGGTTTTTGGTAAGTTTTTATTCCAATGGTTTACATCTTCTATTCATCTTCTTTTCTCTAGAGAACTTATAGTTTCTTTATGTTTGGTTTTAGGAGTTTCCAATCCCGTTCTTGTCTCCAATATTCCGATTTTTGGTAAGGAAAATTAGGTAGTTTAGTTTATGATCTAGTTTATGTTTTGTATGACCTAACATTTCAGGTACAATAAAGGGGTAAGTGTGTCTGGACCTAAGGTGTCCAATGATGTATGACAAACTTATGTCCGGTATGCTCGGTTGCCAAAATTTTATGACGGACCTAAGTTGATGTCCGGTGTATGACGGCCTTATGTTCGGGGCTTAATTGTCACCCCTGTATAAGCACTTATCTTTTTTATTATATCTGAATTGTTATTATGATCTATGACCAATAATTACGATTATGACTTATGACCTATGAACTATGACTTAGATTATGATTTATGATTATGATTTAGGCTATGATATGACCTAGGATTTTATGATGTTGTATGATTAGTATAAATAAGTTTTGTTATGACTCTTATGAAATTTATGATATGTTGATTAAATGATTACATGACTAACTCTGGTTTTATTTTCCTTACTGGGCTTAGAAGCTCACCCCTTATGATGTTATTATTTCAGGCAATTGAAGATAGAAAGGCCGGTGGCGAGTGGGACCTAGGAGCTTCGTGATGTACTCGTGAGGACCATATAGTTGAGCCAGTGGCGAGTGGGACCTAGGAGCTTCGTGATGTACTCGTGGGGACCATATAGTTGAGGAAGATGAAGCGGGCCTATTTATTTTTATTAAAGAATGTTTTCTTTTAAAGTTTTATTTAAATGTTGCTCATTTTAATATGTTAAAGATAATTATTTTATTTTTGTAAAACCATGGATCCATATATATATTTTAAGTTTTCATTCAATAAAAGAACAATGTTTATGATTATGATCCAATGCTGTGTTCTCGATAATTTATGAGAAATTAGGGCGTTACATCAAGAAAGAAAAGAAACGAAGGGTTCTTCACCCTCTTCTTCTTCGTCTTGCCTTGCTCCATCATCTTCTTTTTGCAGGTTTTCACTGCCCATGTGGTCTTCACTGCTCCCATGTCGCTGCGACCAAGATGAGATCTGAAGCTTTCCGTTGTCGAAGAACAAGATTTGGAACCGTTGCTTCTCCGTCAAAGATGGAGATCTAAAGTTGCGAAGCAAAGTTTTATGTGTGATTGAGGTTTGTCATTGTGCGAGATTCGAAGATCTGTCGAAGATGAGGCTGGGCTGAGGTTTAAGGAACAACGATAATCGAGGACGGGCAATGAGGATAAGGTTGCCTGAGGTCTGAGGCACGATGGCGATGGGGCTGCTAAGGTCTGAGGCGCGACCACAATAAGATGTACTTGCCCTTTGTTTTCTGGTTTTGTTCATGTTTTTTCTGTGTTGTGTTAATGAGTTTTACTTGTATTTTCTTAATGTTTTTACTGGTATTTCTCATATTTTTCTGGGTTTATCTCAGCTAGGTTCTTGAGGAAATTTATGTATAAAATTGGGTATAGAAGAAAGCAAAATGATTCGGTTTCAGTTACGAGTTTTGATTCTTGATTTGTGATGATGGTGATTTTTTCTGTTTTCAAATTCGGGTCTCCAACAATAATGAACTTAAGAACAAAAATTTGATTTGATTTTGGTTTATTTTGCTTTGATTTATGTTCTTTTTTTATTTTAAATTTGTGTTATTTTAATTAAAAAAAAGTTATTTTGAATTAGGTAGATAATTTTAATTTATTTTAAAATAATTTAATTTTTATTTTAAAATATTTCTTAATTATTTAATTAATTTAACAATTAAAAAATTTGGAGGTTTTTTGGTTATATTTGAAAATATTTTGACCAAAATTAGGCTGAGAGTATCATTTTGACCTGTGTTGTAAAACACAAGGTCCGAATTGTCATTTAATAAAACACGATGATTAATCGAGCATTCAAGCAAAACACAGAACCAAAGTGATATTTTTCCATTTAAATATGATATTAATGGGTTCATGTATCAATATTTTTAAAATAGATTCTTATATTTTTTTGTGTTTTAATGACTTCTAATATGTATTTTAATATATGATTATTATTAAAATACACTAACACTTGAACATATTTATGAAGAGGTTTGATTGGCAAAGGTTCTGATCTTGCTTGACCCTTGTTTGGATTGATCGTACAAGACCCTTGAAGGTCGGTTCTCGCAAGAGCCTTAGAGCCTGTTTGGCATTGTTTTCTGTTTTTTGTTTTCAAAGTTGTGTTCTCAGAAATGAGAACAGAAAACAGTTTTTGTAATTTTTAAAAAACAAGTGGTGTTTGCTTAATGTTTTCTAAAAACCATTTTTTAGTTTTATTTTTTAAAAATCTTAAGTAAAAAATCAACAAATATATTTACAAAGAGAAAAATCTTTTAAAAGTTTGTAATAAATAATGAGATAAGATAATTTGAAATAAAAAATGATGAAAAATAAAGAGTGAGAAAGTAAGAAGAGAAAATTTGAAGAAATAGAAATTGAGAAGAGATAAATTGATCCAAGAAAAAATGAGAGAGAAGGTGATGAGAAAGAAAGTGAAGAGAGAGAAGTGAGTAGAGAAAAAATAATGAGAGAGGAAATGGCGAGAGAGAGAAAATGATGAGAGAGGAAATGAGAATATATTATGTGATGAGAGAGAAAGTGAGGATGTAGTAAGTGATGAAAGAGAAAATGATGACATAATAAGTAATGCAAGAGAAAATAAGGAGATAGAAAATGATGAAAGAGAAAGTGAGAAGAGAGGAAATAACGAGAAATTGAAGAGAGAAAATGCAAGAAGAGAGAAAGTGATGTGAGAGAAAGTGAAGAGAAAAACTAATGAAAAGGAAAATGATGTGACAATAAATAATGTTAGAAAATATTAATTAAAAAAATGATGTAAGAAAAAAAAAAGATAGACAGAAAAAATTTGAGAACAATAAAAAACAACTTTTGTTGTTCTCAAATTTTTTTATTTTTTGTAATTTTGTTTTTAAAAACTGTTTTATGAAAATAACGCCAAACACCCTAACTTGTTTTCAAAAAATAGTTTTTAGCTTTTAAAAACAAAAACAGTATTTTAGTTAAGTTGCCAAACAATAGTTATTTATTTTTACTTATTATTTGAATAGTTATTTATTTTGTCACCTTTGGCAATCAAGATAAGTTTTTCTAAAACTTACACCAACTTAGGCCATATGCAATCAGACGGGATTACAGCAATATATGTTGTGGAGAGCACAAATCCATCTCCAACCCAACTCCAAAAGTGCCCCCATTTACCCGTTGATGAACAGTACCACGACATATATGCCGTGCACTGTTCACATGACATTTTTTTTTTAATTAAAATAAATATATTTATATCTTATATATATTTATATATATAAACATATGAGTATTATGAGTATTATGTGGATTTATATTTTATGTTGGGTTTTTTAAATTATAAATACACATATAATTTAATTTTTTAAATAAAATTTCAGATATTTCATAATTAATTTTTTATATAATTTATTTTAATTTGTGTGAAAATTCTTACTCTACACTATAAGAAAATAAAATTAACATTGAAATTAATTAAATATACAAAAGATAATTAAAATATAATATAATAATAAATAATATATTTTTTGGTGTAATTTTTGGTGTTATGATTGGAATGGAAAAAAAATATGGTGTTAAGATTCTTTAGTTTTGGTGTTGGTGCAACAACATAATGAAGTAATGAGTTGGAGATGCTCTTACTTTGTTTATAAATAGTATCCAATGTGACCAAAAATTAGAATTTGAATTCATTATTTACCGTACTTGTACTTTTTCTTGATAAATTTTTAAAGAATTCTCATTGACTTAAAGGTCGAAATGCCTATGTGTTGGTACCCCCGGTGGTTTCTCTCCTTCCTTTAAGACCTGGTGATTCAATCCTTATTGTAACATTGTCAATTTAATTTGAGTGATATTATTTGAGAAGTTTACATAAATATAAATATGGGAAAATTGAATAGAGTTTCTATATTAATGAAGAAAAAAATAACTGCACAAAATATGAGAAAAAATATTAATAGAGAAGATTCATACAATTAGAAAATCAATTACCATAAAATGTTACAAAATTTAATGCAAAAGTATGGTTGTCACCTCTGTATATTAATCTTATTATTTATTTATTTATTTTTCTTCTTTTTCTTGTTCTCACCTTGCAATGATGGTTCGTCAGCTTCTCTCCCAATTATAAAATAGCATCGTCATTCTTCTTCTTCTTCTATATCGGTAGATCTTGTTTTATTTTTAGATCTGATTTTTTGTTTGTTTGATTTCTTTTAAAAACTAAATATAGTTAACCTACAATGCACGCTCACTTAATTTTATTTATAAAATTTATAAATTATATTTATTAAATTTATATCATTATCATATACATTTCAAATAAATAAACAATATTATATTTAAAAGAATGACATAAATATATTAAATGAAACATAAACCAAAACACAATTTATGATTTTTTTTAATATATATATAATATGATAACATTTTTAAACATAAATGATATTTTTTTAATAAAAATTAAGATTATGTATTATATATTATTATTATAATACTATTTTATAATAAATAAAAGAGTGAAGTAAACATAATATTTTTGGTCAAGTTATTTTGTCTATTAGTTACTATTTATTGGTGTTATCCAAAAAATTAGCATTGATGACGTGGCAAGTGGTCCCTGGACACGTGGCTGATACCTAGAAACGTTCTGCTAAAGTATCGACGAGAAGACACATTAGAAGCAGTACGGACCAGTCTTGCCTGCGACCAGTCTGGTCGATAGTTCCGCGTACAAAGCAACATTTATGGGAAGATCTTTGTGAATCCCGAATTTATCTCACACAATCTCCTGGATATCCGATTATTCAGGAAAGAATATCTATAACAATCTTTTGTAACCCGCCTTGAGCCTATAAATAGCAAAAGATGGCTCAAGGAGGGGGACCCTTTTTTTTCGATTTCTGGACTTTTGAATCATTTGAGACTATAGCAATTCTCCTAGTAATATTGTATTGTTCTTCAGAGGTAAGTGAAACTCATTGAACCCTAGTTCTTTGATCACTCCTTTGACCCTTAGATCAATATCAGTCTAAGTGGATGTAGGTCATTACCAGATCTTGGGGCTGAACCACTATAAAATACTGTGTCTTATTTACTTTCGTCATTACGTTCTTCTCATCATATTCATTCGTATCAAGCATATTCTGACTCCGTGTCAGTTGGCCAAATCTTGGGTCAACAATTGGTAAAGTTATTTTGTCATTTTGTGGCTAGTATTATGTTACACCCAAATTTCGAGAATAAATTAATAGCCTCAAAATGTAAGCTCATAAAGTGTAAGCCCAGGATCAACAAGTGTTAGCATTATACTTGTACAAATTGTCACGAAGTTCTATAGCTATGCCATTAGCGCTTGAGCATGAGTTGCAGGTTCGAAAGCGTCAGTTTGAGTTCGACATATTGATCAAGCAAGGAGGTGACGATAATTAGAATGGTGAGCTCAAGGCTTTGAGTGATCTCGAAACCCGTTGAAGCAGTGATCAAACTCAAAGACACATTAAATACATACACAGAGAGGTTGTTTGGAAATCCCTATTTATTTGGGATTGGTTAAAATCATGTATTAAATCCCTATTGTTATGGAATTTTTATTGTATTATTACTATTATTCGGGTATTCATTTGAATTTAAATTTGAATACATGTTGTAACTTCCCTAAACTTATGAGAATATATTCTTATAACCAGGTCTATAAATAGCCTGTATCTGGTCATTTGGATGTTGGGTCTGTGAAACTACTCCTTCTTTGAAGCTTAAACATAAACAAGTTAATAAAAGTGACTTGTGGACATATGTAAATTTTAACTACTGAATCACATAAAAGTCTATTTCTTTTCTTTTCTTTCTATTTAATTATTTGATTGCTCTACGTAATTAAGCTGATAAAAAACGACGTCAACATATTAACATAATTATAATTAAATATAATGTGTATACAAATATGTATATATGATTAATTAACTATATTTAAAACATATATTAATTAATTTATGTATAAATAATACTATTTATTATATTTAAATTTATCACTTAATTTATAATATATTTTTAAATATGTAACTCTTTTATATATTCTATACACTATCTGATGTAATTAAATAATAACTTAATTTATTTGTCACAGATTTAGTATTGAAAAAAAACAAATTATTTTCAATTAAACTTAAAAAATAATCTATTTTATTTTCTGTTCACATAATATATAATGGGTATTTAAATATCAATGATTGAGCATAATACATATTCTATATCTATAATAACATATATAAAAAAGTAAAGTGAAATAAATTATATATATATATATATTAAATAATGAATATATAAACAATACTATTTATTATAATTAAATTTATTACTTAATTTATAATATATATTTAAATGTGTAACTCTTTTATAAATGCTATAGACTATCAAATTATATCTTAATTTTTCTGTCAAAGATTTAGTATTGCAAAAAAATATAAATATATTTTTATTTTCAATCAAACTTATAAAATAATCTATTTTATTTTCTATTATTTTTATTTAAAATCAAACTATACTTAATATATAATGGGTATTTAAATATGCATGATTGATTATGTCAAATATATATATAATAACATATATAAAAGAGTGAAGTGAATTAAACTTTTTTGATGAAATTATTATTTTGTCTTTTAGTTACTATTTATTAATAAAGTTATTTTGATATTTTGTGTCTAATATTATAATAATTATAATTAAAATTAGGGAAATTACCTTATATACGGTATTTTAAACTTCTTTTACAATTTTACGGTAGTTTTTTTTTCCCACTTTTGTATTTTGTTTTTTCTAATTTTTGGGTTAACATTAATTTTTTAATCCATTTATACGACTTCTCTTTCCTCCAGCCTCCTTGCCAAAACCAGACCCATTTTCTATTTCTCTTCTTCTTTCACTTTCCTTCCCAAAACCAGTTCATCTTTCTCGTCGGCAACCACCCATGGCCGCTGCACTTTGGAGACCCAAGAACCCCGCCACCCACGCAAACTCTCTCTTTTATTTTCTCTACAGCAACCATCACCACCACCTGACTTTGGAGAAGCCAGATCGCCGCCACACACATCACTTGGTCCATCATTATCAACATTGATGTTGAGCTTCACTTCTGCAGTAGAATGTCGGGTCAAGGCTCATATTTGTCTCTAACCCATTTTTTTTAGTATGGAAACATCATAGATAAGTCAATTAAGGTTAGTGATTTAAATGGGTTTGCTATTCCAAATCAGACTTTGTCACAGAGATTTTCAATTGATTCTTTCTTTACCACCCTGTTAAGGCTTAATAATCTGAAAGTTTTTTGCCTCCTTGAATATGTTTAATTTTTTTTCTTTGGTTTAGTTCCACCTAAAATCTAAGAAATGGTGAAGCTTCAAACTTTTATAATGGACAACAATTTCTTAAATGGAACCTTTCCAAGTTGGTTTGACTCATTAGTTTATCAATATTTGAAGTTTGAGCAACAATGAATTGATAGGTCCATTTCCATCTTCAGTTGAGAGAATAACCAATTGATATGAACATATATATACATAATGATATTGTCACATAACATATATGGATATATGTATGTAATATTCGTTTGTTCATTTTGTTGTGACCACAAGCTGTTCGTTGAAATGCCTGAGTTAATTTTAAAGCTTCGTTTTAAGTTTGTTTGCAAGTTTGTTTGTCAATATTTGTTCATATAATTAAATAAAGGCCAATGAAACTCAAATAGAAGCCCATTGCAACCCACTGCAACTCTTAATGTGAGTTATCTATATGAATTACGAATGCAACTACATGCAACCTAATGCAACATATGGCTAGTCCAAGTGCAAACCACTGTAACTCCTAATGTGAGTTATCCAAATGAATTACGAATGCAACCACATGTAACCTAAAGCAACACATGGCTAGTCCAAGTGCAACCCACTGCAACTCCTAATGTGCGTTATCCATATGAATTAAGAATGCAATCACATGCAACCTAAAGCAACACATGGCTAGTCCAAGTGCAACCCACTGCAACTCCTAATGTGAGTTATCCAAATGAATTACGAATGCAACCACATGCAACCGAGAGCAACACATGGCTAGTCCAAGTGCAACCAATTGCAACCCACTGCAACTCTGTAGAGTCCAAGAACTTTACTTAGCTAGTTAGATAGTAGTATTATAGTATTTATAGCATTATCTTTGTAACTGTGGATTTTTGGTTCAGACCGGGAATTATTTGGACACTCATAGTAGTACTTGTAGATTTTCTAAGTTTAACCTATAGTTTAAGAATATTAATGTTAACCTAAGGTTTGATTATATGACAGATATTAAGGATAATATTTATTATACTATAAGGTTTTGTTGACTGCGTTTTTAGCCAACGACGTGAGCACGTCAATAACGACAAGCCTTCAAGAGAAATCAAAACGACAACAAACGCTATAAACAAGAAAAGTAAAGAACACAGGAGATTTTTATAGTGGTTCAGCCCCGATTGTCGGTAATAGCCTAATCCACTTAGAGTTGTGATTTATAAATCTATACTCAAGATCAGATGGACTATGCCAACTGAGTTTCTTCAGTATAAATTGTGAAAATACAAGAATTCTCTCTAATTTCAGCACTTTCTCTCTCTAGAATAGACAGACCCAATTTTATCTCTCTAGAAAGAAACAGCTCAAAAAAGACCCTCTTCTCATCCCATCAGCTCTCTATTTATAGAGATGGGATCCTCAACTGATATCCCCTTATAATAGGGATATTTTATTATATTTATTACATTTATATTACAAATAAACATTCAAAATTCAAAATGTAACAAACTCCCCATTTGTGGGAAGAATGAGAGATTCCCGCGTATGTTGTTGAAGTTGTGTCTGACTTAGTCTCCTCTAGCTAGTTGGTCCACCTCCTACTCACTACCCATGCAAGTGCTGGTCGAACATGCATGGTGGTAGGATATGCATGGTGGTAGGACATGTTTTTGGTGGGTTGAACGTGCATGGTGGTAGGAGATGCACTTCTATCCTCTAACATGCACTCTCCTCTAGCATGCCATGTTCCTCCTTGAACCAATCTCCTTGGCTTCTCCTCGGACCAAGGTGGTCCGAGGCAACCTCCTTGGCACCTCACCTTGAACAACATTGAGGCAACCTCACCTTGGACAACATTGAGGCAACCTCACCTTGGACAACATTGAGGGAACCTCACCTTGGACAACATTGAGGGAACCTCACCTTGGACAACATTGAGGTAACCTCACCTTGGACAACATTGAGGCAACCTCACCTTGGACAACATTGAGGCAACCTCCTTTAGCATCTCCCAAACATGTCCGATTGAACATTGTATAGACTTTCCTTATGAAAGTCTAAGTCTCCATTCTCTTGCATGAGACTCCTCCTCCTTAGCTATTTACCTTGGACACGTTCGAGCCAACACTTAGAAAACCTTGGGAGGCTTACCTCCTATACACCCTTGGGGTCTCCTAGGACCATTCCCCTTAACTCTCCTAGAATGCACCTTCCTATTTTTTGGGTATAACAGGTTTGGATAAGGACCAATAGGATTTTAAGCACATGTTATGTATGGATGATTAATGATTAAGTATTTTGAGGATTAAATTTAATAAGGGTAAAAGTTTGAATTCTATAAGGTCAGTCAGCAGCTTTGAATACGTTGAGGGCTTAGTCAAGGCTGTTTACTCCATTCAAACTTAGCTAAAAATGTGTAATTTCGTGTTTAAATAATCAGCGAATGCCGATATATCGCAGCTATAGGGGGCGATATATCGCAGCACGTAGATACGGAAAACACGAAACGATGCACGGTCGCCTCGGGCATACTGGCCCAGGCGATATATCGCCTACAGGGGGCGATATATCGCCTCCTTCAGCATAATTCAAATGTTTTTGAATTCTTTTTCCTTTCAACCATTCAACTTCTTCATAAGTCCAGCATCTTTTGAATGAGTCTTCAGCCTCTGCTGAACGATTATTCAAATTATTTTCACCTAAAAAGCTATTATTTTTATTAAAGTAAAATTAAGATCCTTTCATTCCTAAACTCTATAAATAGGACCTAGTACCCAGCCATTATTCACCTTTTACTCTAAGTTCAGAGGCTGCAAGTGCTAAGTGAGTGTGAGAGTGTAAACACCTGGGTTGGGAAATCATAAGCTTGATCATCATAAGCTTATCAAACACTTTGGGAAGTAAGGTTTTATAGTATTTCGGTTTGAGGTGTAGATTGGTCTTACAAGTCTTCAAGGTAACCCAAAACTCTAGTTCATTTCTGTACTTGTTCTTTTAAGTTCTCATAGTCTTCTACTCAGCCTCTCACCTTAATCTTTATTTTGGTTAGGAAATCTAAGAACTTGCACATAAGTTTTTGGTAAGTATGTTTCTCCAAGGTTTAGTCCTTCCATTCCTTTCATTTCTCTTTTTCTTCTATAGACTCACCTTTTCTTAATGGTTATTAGGAGTGTTCCAAAAGTCCCAACGCTGTCCTCTTATCCCGGTAACTTTGGTAAGGAAAATAGGATAGAATCTATATGTTTTATGCTTATGTTATCTTATGTTTTATGTTATGAAATATGTTATAAAATATGTTATGAATATGTATGTTTGTAGGCTTGGGCATATGACCCATATGACTAACAAGACCCCAAATAGATTATGGGCATATGACTTACTTAGCTAGTAGGACCCCACTAATCTCATGGGCATATGACTTGTTTAGTCTATGGGACCCCAAGTAATAATGGCCATTATAGTATGTGTATGATAACGTGTTATGTTAAGTTTTTATGTTTCTTATGAAATTTATGTATATGAACTATGTGTTAGATTTTTCCTTGTTGGGTATTAGGCTCATTCCTTTTTGTTTATATGTGCAGGAAAATAGCTATAGTGGTGGTAAGGTTCGTGGATGCTTGGGGGATGTGTATCGGTGGTGAATGGATTCAAGGAGTCGAGAGTTCGATTTTCGAGGATGTAGTCTTGTTTTTATGGTTTTACATGTATTTTTCCGCATTTTCTATGTAACTCCTTTTCACTTTAAATTATGTTTTGTTTTAAAGACAATGGGATCCCATATCCTACTTGATATTTTATGAGAGTAATTTTCATTTCTACAAGTTTCTAATAAATTTATGGTATTTTCGCAAATGTAAGTTTTATTAAGGATTTGTATGTATAGTTTTGTTAATGGTCCAAAAGTCTAGATTAGTGGGTCATTACAAACTCCTAATATGAGTTATCCATATGAATTACGAATGCAACCACATGCAACCTAAACCAACATAAGGCTAGTCCAAGTGCAACCCAATGCAACTCCTAATGTGAGTTATCCATATGAATTACAAATGCAACCATATGCAACTGAAAGCAACACATGGCTAGTCCAAGTGCAACCCACTGCAACTCACTGCAACTCCTAATATGAACTCCTAATATGAGTTATCCATATGAATTACGAATGCAACCACATGCAACCTAAACCAACATAAGGCTAGTCCAAGTGCAACCCAATGCAACTCCTAATGTGAGTTATCCATATGAATTACGAATGCAACCACATGCAACCGAGAGCAACACATGGCTAGTCCAACTGCAACCAACTGCAACCCACTGCAACTCACTGCAACTCCTAATATGAGTTATCCATATGAATTACGAATGCAACCACATGCAACCTAAACCAACATAAGGCTAGTCCAAGTGCAACCCAATGCAACTCCTAATGTGAGTTATCCATATGAATTACGAATGCAACCATATGCAACCGAGAGAAACACATGGCTAGTCCAACTGCAACCAACTGCAACCCACTGCAACTCACTGCAACTCCTAATATGAGTTATCCATATGAATTACGAATGCAACCACATGCAACCTAAACCAACATAAGGCTAGTCCAAGTGCAACCCAATGCAACTCCTAATGTGAGTTATCCTTATGAATTACGAATGCAACCACATGCAACCGAGAGAAACACACGACTAGTCCAAATGCAACCAACTGCAACCCACTGCAACCTAATGCAACTCAATGAAACCATATCCAATATAACAAAATGTAAACACATACCCAATATAACAAAATGCAACTCAATGCAACCATCAACAACCTCAGATGTTAAGTAATCTTTAAATTTCTTATTTGCAAATTGATCAAATATCTTAAGCAACTCAGCAAAACATAAAGAAAGTGATCCAAAACAATTGTCTAGATCTACGAAATCAACAATGCATATTGATTTGTATCATCTTAGTTTTGTACCAAAACAATTTCTTTGTTTTTTAAAAAAAAAATAATGCAATAATGAATGAATATGTATCAGTCTTCAATTTTTTATTCTAGGATGCAGTTAGTATCTAATTCCTTATTGGACGGTTTCTGCAAGTCTTTCTATTATGTCCATATTGACCACAACTTCCGCATTTGTTTATGAGTTTATGAGTTTTTAAGTTGCCGTGGGTTGCATTGAGTTTTTTAAAATTATTTTATGTTTCATTGAGTTGCATGAGAATATATGAGGGTTGCATAGACTTGTATTTGAGGTTGCATTGATTTCCATTTTAGGTTGCAGTAGGTTGTATAAGGATGAAATTTGAAAAAGAGATTTTTAAAGTTGTTTTAGGCTGCACGAAGTCGCATTAAGCTTGCATTTAAGTTGCATGACTTGCAACTCATTAGGTTGCATGACTTGCATTTGAGGTTGTAGTAGGTTGTATAAGAATGAAATTAGTATATGAGTTTTTTAAAGTTGCACGAGGTTGCATTTGAGGTTGCATTGAGTTTACATTTGAGGTTATAGTGGATTGCATGATGAGTTGCATAAAGACTAAATTAGTTTATGAGTTTTTAAATTATCATGGGTTGTATTAAGTTTTTTAAAATTGTTTCAGATTGTATTGAGCTGCATGAGCTTATATGAGAGTTGCATAGACTTATTTGAGGTTGTATTGGGTTGCATTGATTTCCATTTTAAGTTGCAGCAGGTTGCATATTTGAGGTTCACCAATAAAATCAAAAGTTTGACTCTCGAAACAGTCAACATTATTATTATTTCTTTTAAGACAATGATAGCTATAAACTATCAAGTAATTAGCAATAAACCAACATAAGATATCATATGGTATAATAGACATATACATTAAAAAAAAAATTAAGCTACACGTTATTGATTATTATAGTTGTATAAATATATAATATTATTATAATTAAGCTCATCAATTTAATTTGTCTCATGCTTTTCAGAAGTCGTTCCCCTACGTACGCACTCATACATGAGTGCTTGAAGAAGCTGACTTTAACCCAGTTTCAACAGCAACATAATATTCAGGCGCAACAACCAACACTAAGACACATCCTAAGGACCCCAACACTAAGACATGTATTGGGAGTGAAACTGGATGGAAGTCGTTTAAAATGGCAGGAGTTGCTGAAAGTTGCCGGAAATTGCAGAAACTAGTAATCACCGGTATTCCTCTGCAACTTCGATGATATTGCTGTCATCCGATAATGCAAGGATTCTCCTCTCTCGCTTCGATATCATTTGGGTTGACTTCGTCCACGTCATGAAGGACGTCAGTGACATTGATATCTCTGACAGCTATTCTTTGCCAGGAACGACTCCAAAGACAATGATGCAATTGGAGTTGCCATTGTGTAATTGGTGCTATGAAGAAGAGACCGCATAATTGAACAAAAATTTAACAATTAAACATTTATGTAAGAATGTGGGAGAGATCGTATAATTAAATAATTTTTTGGTAAATTATTTATTTATGAAAAAACCCCTTAAAATTAATGTATATTTATATATATATGATTGATTAACTATATTTAAAATATATATCAATTAAATGATACACATATAAGTAATATTATTTATTATAGTAAAATTTATCATTTAATATATAATGTGTATTCAAATATGATGATTGATTAAACATAATACATTTAAAATAATGTTATCTATTATAATTAAATTATAGCTTAATTTATTTGTCAAAATTTTAAAATTGCAAAAAAATTGTTTTTTTTAAATAATTAAATTTATAAAATAATCTATTATTTTCTATTGTCTTTATCTAAAACGCAAATTTTTTAAAACAAAAGTATATTTAATAATTTTTTTATTATTTTTTAAAATAAACTTAATAAAAATTTCTACAATGTTTTAGTCACTTCTTATATTTTGAAAAAAATAAAATTATTTACAGTTATCATTTTTCAAAATACAACTTTACAAAAAATAATAACTTTGAAATGTTTATTATTTTTGTTTTATTAAATGATCCACGACATGCTGTATTTTTCTTTTAATAAAAAAGAAATATAAAAAAAATTTAAATTTGAATTTAAAATTATATATCATATACATATACATTATTCAATTTTCATTATTATAATATTAAATATAATAAAGAATATATCTATTTGGTACTTTTTGTTTTAACTAAATACAATATTAGTATCCTAATAAGAATAAATGAGGATTATTATAGAGGATTTTTCCAACTTATCATGTACCATTGCCACGTGACCAACCTAATTTTATTGAAAAGAATGAGAGTTGGAATGGTAAGGAGGGGAGTTGATGCATAGGGAATATAATAACTTTCATTTGCAATGTTCGGTATTAGGAGGAAAAAAATAAAAATAGATAAAAAGTTTAAATATAAAATTATTATAGTGCCCATCATAATATATATATATATATTTAAGTTTTTATTTTCTATTGATATTTAAGTAGAGTGCTCCTATATCACACCCAAAAAAAAAAGGTGAATGGTGCACCTTGTTCTCGTTTTTGGTATTTGAATGACTTTTTACGTAATTTTTTTTATATGGTCGTATGTATTATAATTATTTAGAGCATTTACAAATTTTTAAAAAATTTAATATTCAAATAATTTGTTGTACATATGATTATTTTTTTATGTACGTAGAAAGTAACCAATTTGAAACATGTTTTTGACATTGTAAATTATTTAAAATTTCTCGAAAATTTGCATAACGCTCTAAATAACTACAATATACACAATCATAAAAAAAATGTTATACCAAAAATTATTTAAATACTGAAAACACGGATGGGGTGCACCGTGCACTAAAAAATAAGAGGTGCACCTTAGAATTTTCCATTTAGGTATTTTTCTTTATATCTTTTGTCATGTTCTTTCAGTTTTTAATTTTTTAGACTAAAAAAAAATACTTATTGGTCCATGTCTCCTCTTCCTTCTAATCTCTTGTCAAACAAATAATTTTGACTCTTTTCTTTCCCTTTTATTTCCTACCCTATCCATTTTTCTACAAAATTATTATGCCAAACATAGTTTTAACTTATGTTGGAAATTTGTGTGCAAGACTATAGTTTTTAGTCATTTTGCGGCACAATTTTGAGTTAATTCCCCTATGAATTAGTGAAATATTATTGTAAATTTGTGTTCTCATACATGAGTACATCAAATTTGAATATGTAATGCCCTGACTAATTCTAGACCTCAGACCATTAAAAACTACTAAACATAAATACTAATTTGAGATACATAAGTATGAAATAACATAACTTTATTTAAAACCCAAAATATTGTACCAAATACAAAATATGGTATGGGATCCCATTGTTATAAAACATAAACATTAAATCAATTGTTTAAAATACTAAGTGCGAATATACATAAAAACATAAATCAAAAGACTTAAAAACAATGTCATCCTCGATCTTCCAGCAATCCATTCAATCAATTCATCCTCAACACACATGCCAAGTGTTGACGCGGTTCTTCGCCAACAGGTAATTCAGAAAATGAGAGGAAGGGATTAGTGCTTAACTATGAACCGAAACAGATGAATGATCTTTTGGAGATGGACTGGTGACACAATTACGTTTTTTAGGTGGTTCAAAGGTTAAAATCCTTCTACTCTACCAGTCAATATTATTGCTATATGCTTGGTATTCTTTTACAGAGTATTTCCTTACACAATAGAATCTAACCCTTTGCAACTCCCAGGGTCTCCATATTTATAGGAGAGGGCACCTGAGAGTTGGTAAGAAGGTCATCCCGTGACCTTCTTACCTATCATGTCACTTCTGTGACATTCATGATTAATTCCTAAAACCTTACACATGAAGTGTGGTCTAATCAATAGGTAAGGGGGATAATGGGCCGCACGGCCCAACCCAGTCGTGGGTGCCAGAATACGCACGTTCATGCTACGTGTCCGAGAAGTTAGGGATATATCAGACACGTGATGTCTGATATATGCATGTTTACCTTGCGTGGTTGACTTTACAGAAGGTCAAAGCTTCCAACTCCAGCTCGTACCACGAGCTAGATGCTTCCCTCGACCTGTGGCCTTCACTGTCCAGACTCAGTCCTTAAGTAATCTTGGTGAACCCTTGGATACCCCGAGCTAACGAGGTAGGACCTGACGACAACAGCTCCGGTCATGGGGGATCCACGTGGCTGATATAGTTTAGGCTGTATCCCAGCTCGCTAATAGCCCGTTGGAATATCAGGGCGTACATTTGCCTCCCAAGCCCCTACTCGTGGTACATGACGTCGTGTAGGGCCACAGTAGGGGCTTTTAGGCTTCCCCATGAACTCTTCATATTCCACATTTTACGCAGGCGCCGAATACGTGGAACATCGTGGTTGGTGACGGTACGTCTTCCGAGAACCGCATTAAATGACCTAGCCTATACTCAGCCGTCGTTTCGTCTTTCGTGTGGAGAGCCTTGGATCCCACATCAGGGCAATCCAACGGCCCCTCTCACGTGGCCTTTCATGTATATAAAAGGGGTGGCCACCTTACGCATGGGCCACCCGTTCATTTGAAAATTTTCAGAATTTTCCTTATTCTTCTCTCTTCTTCATCTTCAAAAGAAAAACCCTCTTCTTTCCGGCTGCCATTCCCAGCGCTCAAGAAGTTCAGGTGTAAGGGCTCCCTTGAAGCTTTGGAATCAACTACTCCGACGAAGCCCCAACCCAGGCGATCCCTTCATCCCCTTCTCAACCAGAACACTCCGTAAGTCCCCTGGTTGTGCATGTTTTGAAATTATTTTTCACTGTAGCCTAGGTAAATATTTACTGTAGCTTCATGCAAGGTTTTGCTGGTTTTTTGTGGGCATGAAGGGTGAAATCCTTTTAAGTTAGGGTATCACTTGTAGTAGAAAACCATTTAGGGACACGGTTTATATGGTGCATTTTCTGGGGAAATTTTCTGGGTAGGATTTTTGGTATGCTTGTTTAAAATATCCAGTATTTTGGGTGCAAAACCGGGTAGCTTAGAGGACACGCTTCATAGGCGGTTTTGCCTCTCTTGCCTACTGAAACTTTCCTTCCAAGGCAAATTTCTATCCTGACCCTCCTGACACACGAATTCCGAGTAATCGGGGATCTGTTGGGAGCACAGGCGTGTGTTCATAGAATCGCGTGGTCTCACTCTCCACGGGCTGAGATTACCTCAGCTCGTGCAAAGGAAACACCCCTTTTGATTCTCCCTTATGCTTAGGTCGCCTTTTCTGAAAATCTTTTCTTTTGTTCGCTAGGCGACCAGATGGAACCCAAGAAGAATGCTCCAAAGAGGATCGTCGGCAGCTCGGCCTCCCAACAATCCAAGGGAAAAGAGGTGATGACGGCCTCCTCAATTCCTATCTTCGGGCCGGTCGTGGAGCAGGAGCTCGAGGTGGCGCCCGACGCTTTCTTCGAGGCCGAGAGGATCATTTCAAAGATTACCGATCAGGGGAAAGTGAATAAGATATTCCTTTCCCATGGCATCGAACTGGGGAGGGGCACCCTGATCGCCCGACCTCTCGCAGAAGGTGAGCGAAGCTGCGCGCCGCTCGACAAGGAGTTCGCGGCCTGGAGCGACGAGCACTTCAAAGCCGGGGCTTTCCTCCCGCTGGATCAGTACTTCGCCGACTTCCTCAACTACGTGAGGTTGGCTCCTTTCCAGCTCCCCCCCAACTCCTATCGTTTGTTGGCGGGGTTGAGATATCTGTTCCTGAAACAGGAGTGGGAGGTCCCCACCCCGGCAGATATCTTATACTTCTTCTGCCTCAAGGCCAGCCCGGAGCAGTGGGGGCGAGGCGACGGGTTCTATTACTTAACCCGATTTCCAAATACGACTGCGGTCATCGAGCTGCCTAGCCACCCCAACGACTTCAAAGACCAATTCTTCATGTCCAAGGGGTTTCGCAACTGCGACCTGCACAACTTCAACCGTCCTCGTAAGTACTTTTCATCCTTAGCTCGTAAGTTAAGTATCGGTTAGCTCCCCCCTGTATCCATTTCTGACTTAGAATAAGTTGGCAGCTATCTTCGCGAGGACATAGAAGTCTATGATCCTCGGGAGCCAGTACGAGACACTGGCGGGCTTGCCCCCCAGTGAAAAGGACTATCGCCAGCTCGTGATAGACGAGACGATGATGGCCTGCAAGCTGATCTCCCCAGGCCAGACTCTGAACCTGAGGAGGCCCTGGGTGCCTCCCCCAGCCTGCGAGAAGAGGGCCATCCTCGAGGAGGAGGTCGCGGGGGATGAGGACGAGGAGGACGAGGTGCCCCTCGTGAGGACGAGGAAGCGGGCATTGGTGGTCGCCCAAAGGACGGACGAGGAGAGGATCCGGTCCAGAGCAACTGTAGGTCCCTCCGGCCAAGGTAACCCATATATGTTTAGGAACTTAGATAGGGCCACTGCAGATCCCCGGCTAGCTAGGTTCAATCCCAAACAGCTCGTCCAACGCCATCCAAGTGACCCAGACTTTGATGTAACCCTGCTCCATTGCGTCGACCAGCTCGTGTTGGATTACGAAAGTAGCCACCCTAGGGGTACCATAGTTGTAGACAACACCCTAGCCTTTAGGTCGGTCCTATTCGAGGAGTATGGGACCAACCTTCGGTCATGGCCATCATTCCAGGAGGGTGACGTAGCTCCGGGTCTTAGGCAATACGTAGAAGAGTCTAGTCCTGAGCCAGCCTCGGATCCAGAACCCGCGCCAGCTCGAGACGTAATTATCTTAGATTCCCCCGCAGAAGCTCCGGGGCCGATAGTCGTGACCATAGATTCCTCTTCTAGCTCGGGGGGTAGGATTCCCTTTAGTATATATATATACTTGAGTTTCGCTTTTTTTTTTCCCTTGTTTTTGTTTTTGCATGACTGCTTACTGATATATTGATGTTGTCTTTGTTTTGCCAAAGGAGATGTCTCAGCCCGGGGGAAAAAATCTGCGAGCTATGTTCACCGGAGGGAACTCCTCAGCTGGGGCCTCTGAGCCCAAAATGAAGAAGCTCCGGGTGGCGAAGAAAGCCGCTAGGACCCCAACCAAGTCCCCTGCAAAGGGGAAATAGCAGCTCCCAGCGGCCTAGGCCGAGGAAACTGTACCCCTTGCTGTAGTGGGGAACATGCCCCCACCCCCTCCGCGAGCTCCGGCCTTCGTTCGGGACACAGTGGCGGAGCTCGGGGCTTCGGCAATTGCGCCCCCCGAGGTGCGTATCCCGGTGGACCCCCAGGCCCTGGAGAAGATTCCAGATGTCTTTCGGGGGACGGTGTATGAGACGGCGAGCTACGCCGTCGACCACTTCTACCGCTTCAACGAGAGGGAGCTGTGGGCCATCGAAACAAGGAGCCCGGTGGGCGTAATGGAATCTTCATTGGGCATGGCTCTAACGGTAAGCTGACTTTACCCTTATTTTTGATTATCATGCCTTGCCCTGTTTTTCCTCTTTTTTTTTTCTAAGGCAGCTGCCTCTGTTTTTGCAGAGCGTCTTGGCCCTTCACCGAAGCATAGCCAGGGCTGTAATGCCCCGGATTCCCTAATGTGGTTTAACAGCTGGATTTGTAGGTCGGGAGGGCCATAATTGTTTAATTATGCCATTTAACTTGTTTATGCATGTTTATGAGAATTATATTATAATATAATGTTAATT